>NC_134374.1:19820797-20445797 GCF_035582795.1 Mycteria americana | reverse complement strand
TTCTCAGTCACACAAAGTCAGAATGTTTTAATGTGCATGCTTTGACACGTAAGGCACAAAAACGATGGATGAAAAGTGACTCACAGAAATTCAGTAATTTGAACATTCAGATATTTCGGACGGTAATATTTATGTACAAAAAAGCTATTCCAAACCTTCTAAAAATTTAGCAGGGCATTCTCCACCTACTGATCCAAGGTCTTCCCAGAAAGACTTGTACAACCAGGCTTATAACCGTAGGGAAATGAACACGGTTCCTGTTATCTTTGTTTTCCAAATCTCAAATATTTCAAAGATAAAACTTTGCGGAAAACAGAGCTCCCAAAGAAGAATACACTGCAGACTAATCATCATGCTTTTCCAGTGATCTTTAGAAAAGTTGGCACGTTACCCAGTCAACACCATAAATTAGTTTTACAGTGCATAACACTTTTTCTTACGGAAAGGCTCACTTGACATAATTATGCCAAAACCATAATTTAATGACAACATTAGCTCAGTTTGGGGGGGGAGGGGATGGGGGAATCAATCCTCTGAGTTTCAAAGATCAGTGTAAAAATATAACCCCCCAATTGCTAAAGGCTACCAAAAAAAAAAAAGGGGGGGGGCAAAAGGAAGTGAAGTTACTTTTGAAAGAATCATTAAATCTTAATGGAATCTCATCAATTATGAATTGTTGAGGAAGGCAATCCTTGCTTACACCTTCAAAACAGCACATACATGCTGTTTTATACTGTCTTTCCACTTACCAGGAAAATATGCATAAAAGAAATAAGGAACTTCATCCCTCCAAAAGCTGGTTTAATTTGGGTAGTCTTGCTGTTGCCATAATGGTCTAAGTACACAAGCAAGCCCCAGTTTTTTCAGCTTAGCTTTTTTCTTTCTATGTTGTGGAAGTCCCATTTCAAGTGGCAAAATTCAGTATCTTCCATGATTTATTTGTAACTTTGCTTATACAAGAAGTTGAGCACAAATGGGGCCCAAGTTTTCTCAAATTCTCTCCAGATCAGAAAAAGGGTCTGTGAGATTAAAAGCTTTCCTACTTTTTTACAATTATGGTAATTAGTCTAACAAAAGATACAAACTCTATTACAAACCTTGTTCTAACATCTGGCTTCAAAAATTTTGTTTGATTTGCAAATACACACATACCCCACTTTGCAGAATATTCTCCTTTCTACATCATAAAAATCCATAAAGCAATTCAGTCACAGACCAAATTACAATCTAAATTACTGATTGTTACATTTTGCATTCAAATTCAGGTCACAGATATTGCTCTTTGACTGTGGATTTGTAATACCATTTCTGTAAGGAACAAGTACCTGTAGGTCCTCTTAACTTCATAAAAATCATCAAGTGCTCAACATTTTTTACATGATAATAAAACAACCAAACTTGAGAAAGTCTCAAACAACAAAATCCAAGCCCTCCCCAACCCCAACCTCAGGGTTTTATTTCTGCAATTATGAAATTTATGAACACTTCTATATTGATAAACTATCATTTTCTAAGTCCACAGAAGTTTACAGTTTTTAAACTTACAGCTTAACATTTATCCACAGACTGATTAATAACACCTTCTCTTCACTTCACATCTGGATTGAAGTGCACAGATTTAGGGATGTAATTCATATAATTTTGCCCTATTCTTTAAAGAAGCTCAACTGGTTTTGAAGATCTCCCGAGTTGAATTGATTTATGACAGTTATTTTGATAGGCTTAAATTAAAATCCAGTGTTAATCGTCAATAAGAGCAGCACCTTGCTGAGAAGGCCCTTAGCCTAAAAACTTGCAACTCTTGGCAGTGAGGGGGAACAAAATGAGCATTTTCAGCCATTCCACTAATGGTTTATAACTTCTGCCATTTTCAGTAACCCATGAAACAAAGGTTCCGTTCTCACTTGTTGTGGTATTGGAGGACTTATTCTTTTATGTACACAATACTGTAGAATATTAGAGTGAAACTGGATACACTAATTCTACTCGTGTGATCCAGTACTTAAACAGGAAAGTCATCAACTGAAACAAACACCTGCTGAAGCTAGTAGACGGCACACACACAAGCTTTAATATCTGTTCTGCAGGTGACAGCAGGCTACAACAAAAGTGAGCAAAAATAGCTTTTCCAAGCTCTACGTTCACCATAGTGAGAAATTCTTTGTGCACATTGAATTTATACAAAATCCAAACTGAACAGAAAGGTCCTGCTTTAGTAAAATGGGTCACTGATCTACTTAAACCTGGGAGAGCAAGCTCCCCTTGCATACATTCTGACTAATCAGACTTGATGGCACTGAGCTATGAAAGACTGAAAAAGGAAAACTCCCAAACAGCTGCTATTTGAGCTTATTGACTGGTACTAGTCTTCGCTATTTCCAGAGTGTATTAAGGAAAATTCTGTTACTCTATATGGCCACCATCTTGATGCATAATAATGCATAAACTGCATTACATTTCCTTTGTTGGCATACGTTTCAAAGAAAGAAAATATGTTGATATTTTATGGTAAATAACAATCCCTGGCATTCTCTTCCATAAAACTACACATAGCAAGCACCTTACAAAGCAAGCAGAGTTTGCCCTAGTCCCAAAACTAGCACTTGATCATAAGATGCCTTGTAAGAGTCCTGTTCCCTTTGCTAGCTCATACGTTCTGGTAACTGTTTAATTTCTCTAATTAAGCCTTGTGTCATTTCTACTACTAATCACTATTCTGCCATATGATGACAGCGATTCAATATATTTTTTGGGATAATGTTACTGTCCCTTCAAAAATATTAAGCAACCATTAACACTCAAATGGCTTAATGCTCAAAGGGCACTTAAATGTAGAACACTGATGAGTTCAAATTCTTCCAAAGTGTTAATGTTTCATTCAATATTCTTGGCCAACCCCTCTACCTAAGCAAGAGCTATCTACCAGAGTCAGAAAAGCAAGAGGATCTTGTTAGTTATGGCTTTAAAATAATTCAGATTACTTTTTCCAGGGTGATGTATAAGTAAGTTTTTTCTTAATTCTCCCTATGTCTACCTTCATAATTTGGAATCATTCAACAGAAGTACTACACCGTTCACCAAAGATGTTATACTCAGTCAAAGGGAAGATCCACTAAAATAAATTTATAAGCAGTCTGTATTAAAAAGAATAGGTTCTGATTTTCTAGCAGCTTTATAAACTATTATGACAATATTCTTATTTAAGAATGGTAATGAAATGTTAAAGCTCTCTGAAGGCTTCAAAACTTATTTTAATTGTGTGTGCATGACCGGTAATTGCTTCCCCCCCCCATAACACTCTGTGTGTAATTTGATTATCTTAAACCATGAAGGACAGTAACCTTTACTTCAACACACTTTAAAAAAATCTGGCAAAATAAACTCATAAATAATTAGATCTCATCAAGACATAAATAATTCCTGACACACTACACTTCTGATAATTGAACTTATGACTAATACTAAGAAAGAAATATTATATGAATGATTTATGAAAAATCTAAAGAAGATATCCTCATGCAATTCTTTCACTTCCTGGTGGAAATAAAACTATTCCATATTTTTAATAATACATTATTTCATTTCCTGTAAGATATTCCCCACTTATGCTGAATACTAGTAATGTTTATCATATTCTTCCAGCACACTGTTTTTAAAGCGGTAATTCCAACTTGATATTTTCCTCCTCTCTTTCACCAAGACCTTTTATTCCCGATTGATTACTTACTATAAGAAAATTCTATGACTTGCTTCAGGATGAGGGACTTGGGTGGGTGTAAGTGAGGGGAAGACTTTAGGTTGCTTTCAGGGGAGCTCCCATGGCTCACCTTCAGCATCAGCCTTCTGAGGGGCCAGGGATCAGTACTGGGGATCAGTGGGATCAGTACTGATGGGGTTTGTGCACCAAAGCTTAGCTGCCAGCTTGGCAAGAACTCTTTTGCATGCAGTACCACGTTAATCCTTACAACCACAGAGATCCGCCAGTTTAATCTAATTTAGAAATTCTTCATGTGGTTGGAGTAAAGAAAATGGTTTAACCAGTGAAGCCTCTAAACACTGTCTTTGGTTCATGTTTCAATCTCCCACATCACCAAAATATTTGATCTCAATATGCACTCTTTTAAAAAATACACACACAGTCCCAAGCTTACAGTAAGAGTTGCACCTACAAATAGATTGATCTTACAAGGTAATTAATTTATGGAATTCATTGACGTTTCTCAAATATTTCATCAAAACTGGGTCTATGTTTAATATCCCTGCTACAAGATAATTTCTATTTTCATGAATATAAAAATAAATGCAAAACCAAAGGTGGGGTAGCTCTATAAGGCATGGCTTTCACTAACTACCTTTTAGCAACTCATGACAAACCCACTGTGAGCCAGTTAAAGTACAAAAATTCAAAACTTGGAACATTTCTAAAATTCAGAAACTAGACAAGATCTTGTAGCTGTCTGTGCTCATTAGTCACATTATGATATAGCTTTTTTCTTTTTTTTAAAGTGTTCACTATGAAGAAAACACACCTTCCACTTAGATATTTTTTTTAATTTTATGACAACAAATCTTCAGTGCTATGTTGCGTATCTTAAAGCTTTAATATATACACTTTATGCTACAAAACACTGACACTAAAAACTAAGCACTAAACAAGACCTGGCTAGAAATTAATGGCAACAACAAGAAAACGTGAGGCACTACTTACTATATGTGTATACCTTCCAGAGGAGCTCAAATACTGCAAAGAAAAATACTGCAAAGAAATAAATAGTAAAGGGAAAAAAGTTAGTATTGAAAACTTGATTTAGGTGCATAAATATGAACCTATATGTCTTCTCCATTTCAAATCCATTTGGTTTTTTTCAGAAAGTTTGTCTACAGGACGGGTGCCTCAAAATTGCCCCCAAGCTGAAAAGGGAAGACTCCCTCAAAGCATTCCTTTTCATCCCCCAGAGGAGAGGCAGGTTGCAGTTCTCAGCCAGTCATTCTTAGAAACTAAAATATCTGCGTGATTCCTTATAAATGCCCTGAGAGAAATCTTTAAGAAACCTGGAATCATTTGTTTTGGTCTTCACAAAATAACTTCTTCCAAGCTGTCAGAAGATTCCAAAGAATTGAAGAGATGCATTACTAAAGCTGGTTTAAGAAACTTTAAAGTAACCATGTACCAGTACCCACTTGCCATTCTACTGCAGTCTATCAGTGGATAAATTCCAGCTTGTGTTGCTGATTTCATCTTGGAAGGAAAAGAGAATGAAAAGCCACTGCTATGGACACAGAGGGACAAAATGAAACTGGGGGGTGTTACACTTAGAAAGCATCAATCTGTTCTACTGCACCATCACTAAAAGACCAACAGGTGGGGAAACAGCATTTTCTAATACAAATCCTTAGCGCACACAGACCTCCAACAATTCTGTTTAATGAGCGCTACACCCTTTTATCAACCTTAGCCTCCTTCCATAATTCATTTCCTACTATGCTACAGAAAAAAAACATGCAATGGTGTCGTATTTGCAATCCCAGCACACAGCTATAAGGTGTCTAGCATTAGATGGGTATTAAGTGCCGTTTCATTTATTATATTAAACTTAGTAGAAAACACAGAACTTAACTGCACAGGGCAGGACAGGACTATAGCTCAAGCTGAATTTTTCAAGACGACTGGAAAACTATCAAAGGTCACCTACAACAAGAGCTCTCTTGCTTTTTATGGATGACACTGAATGTGAAGAAATGCCTTCTCCTTTTTCATAATAATCATATAGTATTTAAAGATCATGTATAATCTACAGTTTAGCAAGGCTGTGGGAAACAGACTTACAAACTCCAAAAAAGGACAGGAAAAACTAACTTGTACTTTTAATGTCTGGAGACAATGGAAATGAGGGTAAATTTGAATTCATGAGGTTTTTTTTCAGTGTATACCAAGCAGCATGGAAAGATCCTTAATTTATTTCTTCTTACAGCTTAGTGTAAAGGTAAATAGACTATCCATTAGGTTTAAAATTGTATTTCACCAATTCCATTGGATATCCCAGACCTTATCATCACAATATTGGTTAAAGTATGGCAGCAGTAAATGTCATGTCTGTCAAGCTGTACTGTTCTGAGCCAATCCATGTTAGATTTACTCTGAGTAAATGTCAGTGCTATCGAGAGCTCCCAGAAAAAGCAGATTTTTCTTTACAGACAAGCATTTAACAATAAATTGTCTGGCTAGTACAACAGCAGCAAGCTAATGGCTAGGTCTTGCTTCCTGGGATGATCTGAAAGATGTTACACAACTGATTTTTCATCTCAAGGCAGTTTTCACACTGTTACACAGCCACTGCTCCACCACTCCAGGATGACATTTACCAACGGGCTGCATATTGGCCTAGGTTTTTCCAGCCACTCCAATATGCTCCTTGGAGGTGTACTTTGCCAGTTAACCTAAAGCAGGAAAATTCCATACAATAAATTCAAGGCTTACACAATCCGACCTCTTATCCCACTGCAAAGCCTGTCCTGGGCAAACACAGGAACAGACTGGCTGTGCCAGACACGCAGCATTACTTGGAGCTGCAAAGAAACCAGAGAGCTAAGCTGAAGCTGGGAACTGCCCTCCCAGCGATGCCACGCAGGTCCGGCCTCTTCAAGTGAGCTGCCTCTCCAAACACGATTCATAGGAAGTTACATTCACTACTTGATCCACCACAGCTGATGCATTCTCCTGTCATTGCCCAGTGGCAATTCTCACATTAGACATGTAGAAAGCTGAGATAACCAGTTCTCTGTTACTTGTTTATCTTACCTCTAAGTAAACGTCCGTGGGTTTATCAGGTTCTGTTGTTTTTAAGGCCTGCCTCTAATCCTCATCCTTACAGATTCAGTCTAAATTCCCAGCCCCTCCACGCAAGCTTGGCCGGACTCATTCTGCTGCATTTCACTACTGTCCCAAGATGTTCTCATTTGAATGGAAACCCTCTTCAGTTACTGATCTGCATTGCTCCCGATCTGGGATATGTACCATGCAGCACTGACAAGTGACACAGCCTGAATACATCGATCCATTTAAAGTTACAGCAAGCTCCAGGAAGCAGGAATTATTAAGCAATCAGTCTGTGACTGTGGTGAATGTACTTTGTGGAGGAACTATTCAAATCAGTTAATCAAAATAAATACTGAACAAAGAAATCAAAATTACCGCTTGCACAACAGCCTTTTAAAGTCTCATTCTAGATACAGGTTTCATTCACTCATTTCTACACAAGTTGGCTTTAACCACGAATGCATTTCAAAAAAGAATTGCTTTCCATTTTATCCTCAGTTTCTTAGCTCCTTGAGGCAAACAGAAGATGGCCACAAAAAGACAGAGAAAGTAGCACAGGCAAAGACCTGAACATTGGGACCTTAAGCCATACGAGCATCCCAAATACCGCCAGACATCTCCCCAGCAGCTATTAACAAAGAATCTGCATAAAGGGAAAACGCTCAGCATTCATCTACTTCTAACTTGCTTCTAAATTACACTGAGACCAAAGGAACCAAATAACTCTTTCATACGGATAGGATCTGGAGGTGCCGGGTTGAGTGCGCAGACCTGCTCTAAGAACAGCAAGGCTCCCCTCTGCTCCTCACCCCCCGGTTGTTTAAAAGAGCACGAGACCTCTCAGTGCTACCACAGTAGGAACAAAACTGCAGGTAACTGACAGTATCGGAGCTGCCAGAGGTTGGGTTACAGTAAAAGTAAAGCTAATGCATTAACTCCATCCTTTCTTTTGAGAAAGAATCCACCTGCAGACTGCACTTGAGGATTGGCACATTAGTTTCCATTGCTTCCATTTCCCAGACACTCAAAGGACTAAAAAAGGAATCTCTCTCTCAAAAGGCCTTTTTCTTTTCCCCCCCTCTCAGCTTTGTGACTGTGTTCTTTGAGGAAGAGAAGATCCAACATCTTGGGGTTTAGAGGAGTGTGTGCTTTGAGGAAAAGGCAGCCCACACCTCTGGGCTTTAGAGGAGTTGCAACAAAAAGTCCTCTTTTAGGTTATCAGAGCTTATTCCACCTAAGAGTTTGCTGGGAAGGCTTCTTGTTAGCACTGTCAGGCAGAGAACAGTCAAGCAGAGACGGAATTTCACTCAGAGCTCAAACAGCAGCTCTGTGCCTTGTCTGGAAATTTGAACAGGAGGTAAAAAGTGAAAACAAAGACATGCTGGGTAGGCTTAAAATAGACGATTCCCTGCCACTACGGGGAGATGCACCATAAAACTGACATCCTCGGCAAAGTAGCCCGTCATGAAACTTTACAATAGAAATCACTCTGGGCTCTAGAGCTGCTTCTTCCACCTTCGCTTCTGTGAAAAAACCAAATATATCAATTTTGTAATCAGAATGGTGCTAGGATTGTGGCATGAGCAAATCTGGAATCTCTTTACACTTTATGGCTGCTCTGACACAGGATTTGACTGTCTTCTCTGCCAGGGAAGTGAGCGCTACCTGATGAAAAGCCCCACTTTCTTGACTGCTGTATGCACACAGAGACACCGTGCTTCAGTGGGGCCTTATCACACACGTCGTTCTGGATATAGCTTGAGCAGATGAATAGGATTTCTGCTCTCAGCTGTTAAAGATCCCCTAAATCAAAGCTACACATTACTACAAAGTAGTTTTCCACCTAGACCCGGCCTTTCCGTACCCCTTCTGAGCACCTGGTGTACTTCTGTCTATAGATTAGAAATCCTTGTGTCACTCTTTATGTGCCTCAGCCTGGACCACAGTACCTTGGAAAAGGTAACAGCATCTTTAATCCAGACAGCTGTTTCCAAGTAGGTGTTCTATTATATCCTGCTTCGTTTCTGAAGAGCATAGATTTTACTTTCACTGGTACAACTGGTACACAGATGACTTTATTTGGAAAAGAGAGTTGATGTTTTAACCACATGGTGATGCACGAATCGCAAATCTTTCAGCGTGCAGCGTGCAGGTGGAGAACATTATGGATGTCTAAAAGTTTAATCAACACCAGATTGGACAGAATTCTTAATGCTAGAATATCTTTCCTTACTATACCCCAGGAGAATGGATAAATCTGTAGCCATTGTTTCTGTAAGCTCAGAGGTCACCTGTTGTATACATCCACTTCTTCAAGAAACGAGCTTAAGCAGGTTTCTTAAGTAAATTCTTAAGTAAATTCTTAAATTTTAAGTACATTCTTTACTTAAATTCTTAAGTAAAATGGAAGTAAAAAATGTAAAGCTTACTGTATTTCCTTTTACATTGTATACATCTGATACATCACTTATTTACAATAGGAAGCTAGTCAACTCACCTGCACATGGTATTGTTCTTGTTTAGCCTTTAGAGCAAATCCTTCCAATCTTGCAAACTTTACAGCTGCTTTCATAAAGTTTGCTACCCAGGTTCTCTAAAAATTCCCATGCAAATTTCCTCACACATTCTTCTGCATTCAAAGAAAACACATAGAAATTAAAAGGATTTCCTATTTCCATTACAACTTGAAAAGACATTGTCCATGTCCCTTGCTTAGGGACATGGTGTAGTGGTGGTGTTGGTAGTGTTAGTTTTACGGTTGTACTCAATGATCTTAAAGGTCTTTTCCAACCTATACAATTCTGTGATTCTGTGACATTTTAGATAATGTCCCTGCTGCTTGTCAGAAAAAGCTGAAGGGGTGAACCTGAGGTCATTATGTACAATCCCGGTTTTAGCCCTTTTATCTCATGAGATAGAGGGTATTTTTTAGGGAGGAAAATATACCATAAATATTTGCACATAAAGACAGTAATGTAACAAGCGACAATGTTACAAGTCTGTGAAAGGACAAAATTCAGGAGCTCAGGAACCACAGGCAAAGGGTAGATATTTTTTGTTGAGTTTTTTGTTGTTTTTATAGAGAGGAATTTACCTTACAGGAGATGTAAGGTTTCAGCTGCAGGACACTATACAAAAATCTAAAGGCCCTGTGTAACTGTCTAAGCTTAATGGGTCTGAAGAGAGTAAAGGGTTTATAATACTTTAAGCGAAGACATGGCTGTTAGATGTCTAAATGTAATTATTTAATATCATAATTAGCTCCTGGAAGACTCTGAATTTATATCATTTCTGCGTGGAAGACAAGCAGAGTCACAAGTTATAAATACAGATGGGAAGCCTAGCAACCTTTTAGATAATATTAGGAACTAAAGAAATTAAAATCAGATGTGCTCTTTCCTCCAGTTATATGCTGCTGCTGCTGCCACACATTTCTTAGTCTAAGTTATTGAATTCCAACTTCAAAATGAATTTTCTTTTATTTGTAGTATGTATTAACACATGGCCCAGGCATCTTTTTCATGGACAAACACCACGTTGCATTAGAAGCTGTTTCCTCCCTCAACAACGTGACATGCTTTAGTACGAGTGGAACAACTTCTCTCCAAATGAACATTGTTCATTTTTGCCCATGTTGTCACATCCATCTATGTTAACTATTCAAAGATTTTTTCACATTAGTAAGTTGTCTTTAATGACATGATTTCCAGTAATTTCCAAAACAGTTGCACTGAAACCAATTTAAACTGACAGATTCTGTTTGACTAACAGGAGATTTCCCAGAAAGAATTAATATAGTGTCTGCTAGTTTGACTTTTGAAAATATTCAATACAAATATGTATTTAAAAGTATACTTTTTTTTGCTTTGAATACTATTTCAAGTTCTCTATTGTTTTTCTTTCTTGTAAGCTATGAACACTACACAATTTCTCAAAGAATTATTTATCAAAAGATACTAACAGTTACTAAGTAGTATTTTTCTTTTTGTCAGTCTCAGTATTGCCAACCACAAAGTTCACACATCATGAGTGTGTGAACACAAAAATAATTAGATTTACATTTAGAGCAATTAAATATCTTTTTAAAAACTGATCATTTTATTTGTTACCTAGCTTCTGAATGGTAATTTTTTTTTTTTAATTCTAGTATTATCTCTTATTATCTCTAAAGGACGTCAAAGCTTCTGCTAAACTTTTCATCAAACATTGAAATACTTTACTGTCATCAATACCAGCTGTGCGCAGGTGATTAATAACATTCTTGGCTGATAAAAAATAAGTAACATTATCAAAGGAAAGATCTGTAGTGGATGAGATATGGGGATATGCATCCAATACTTTGGTAGTTACCTTGCTGTACAAATTTTTTTAAACAGATTGCTTTCTAACATACAGTTTAGTATCTCATGGAAATGAGCAGGGCCAAAGCTAGTCCCAGGGAATAGAAAGTTTGAGAAGAGAGCGGGGATTGGAGACAATTTTTGATTCAGAAGACTGTAAGCACCTAGTAGTTTAGGAATTACTCAAGTCTTCCTATTTCCCAGTAGATTATCTCTGGTGGTGATAAATCACAATCAGTGGAAGATGAGGCATCCTTCTGAGAAAGAAGAAAAGGAAAAAAAAAAAAAAAAAAAAAGCATTCCTGATCTCTCATCTGTAAAAAGGACAAGTGCACTGGCCTGACTCAGCCAGCTCTGGGCTCAGTAAGTCCACTTATCACTACTTACAGCTTGTTCAAGATCCAAATCCACGATTACACTGGCTTAAAGTTTTGCTTTAATAGTATTTGGGCTTACTGATGCTCCACAAAGGTTCCACAGAAATAACTGCAACAGTTCGAAGAGTGCATTTTGCTTCTATGTCCTGTTACTGTAGATTTGAAGCTATCAAGCATCAATCTGCATAATAACTGAGAAAAATCTGCTATAAATACAATGCTCACTCTTCAGCGAGACTGCCAGTGTCTAATTTACTTTCAAGGGAAAGGTAACTGGACAAACATATGAGACATTACATCATTCAAAAAACCCACGTATCAGTCTCAGAAGTGGTTGTTATTTCCAAACCTTCTCGTGGATTTATGCTGCTGAACAGGAGATAAAGGCTCTTGGGACAGGATTACTTCAGCTCACTGGGAATCAAGGGCTTTTTCTGACATTCTTCCACTTATTCAGAGACAAAAACTTGATTTGTAGAATTTAGTCTTTGTTCATAGTTAATTGAATGTCATCTTAAAAACATTTAAGTTTTCTGACCCACTTGCAGAAATTAAGACAGTTAGGTCACTTCTCATTTCCAGCATATTGATATAGCCAGTTCAATCCTACTTGTTCACGTGCTGAAAAAGCTTTTCACTGTGATATTTATTCCCTCTTCTCTTCTTTCTATATATTTTACAGCTCAATAATATCCTTATAATAATTTTGTCAATAACAACCATACAATATCAAGCTCCTTCATTCTACTCTTATAACTGCTGCTCCATATAATATGCCTTCTGATCACTTAGTCATAAATATATGCCAGCCAAAAGTAATCCTTTCTTTAATATAGCTGATACAAACTGTAAAGAGTATTCCAGATAAGGTGGCATAAATATTTCCCTCTCAGAATATTTTTTTATTATCAGCATTACACTGACAGCCCACAGTGATCAGATCAAGTCAGCAGCCTTCTCATCCATTATTACTGACAGTCTTCATTCCTTACATATATGACCTTTATTACCTATGTACATGTTATAGTATTGGCTTTCCTTTTATTTCTCCTACCTGCAAGGTCATGAAGGCTCCTCTATGTGATAGTCTGTCTATCTGCTCTCCTGACTACATGTCCCAAATTTGTAACTTTGATTCGTACCGAGGAGGACACAACTTGGTCTGAGAAAGTTTCACACAAGACAGATTCCTTCTGCCTTTAACACATATTTGTTTTCAAACAGTAACATAACCTGTTCATACAATAAACTGCATCTGTATTTTGTTACTTTTCAAGTCTTGAAGCATTTCTTTGTTCACATGATTTCTTTCTTCTGCTACATCACAATAGAGATGAAAACATCAGCTGTTGGTTAGTGTTCACTGCTATTTCTTCTTTCATTTCCCTATCTCTTTAAAATGCGTGATAAACCAAAAGGTTTTAATTACTTGCTATTTATTAAAAGTTGGATCAATTCCATTCATTAAAGTAAAACAAGGCGATTCAGTGAAAATGGTTCTTAAAAATATAGGCTCTGTAAACGTCATCCAAGTATATTGGTCAGGTAATATATTCTGACCTCTATTAAGCATCACAGTGCTCACCAAATTACTTAAGGAGTAAAAACTGCTGAGATTAGAATTATTTGGGGATCTTAAAAAGAAAATCTTTGTCTAGTTTCTGTGTATATTAAACAAAAATACTTTAGAACTAATGTTTTGATAAAGCACATTAAGAAATGTCTGCTTTTTAGAACTTCTAGTCATAATTTTCTTTTGTCTGTCTTTATAAACTACTACAAAGTATATAAAATAATATATAACTAAAAAAATATTAATTAGAACATCTACAGGATCTGAGCTCGGGTAAGACTGCTTTAGCCCAAGAATACTGGAAAAATGATCAGCCCAGGAATTTTAAAAAGGTAAAGATCAGTTTTCTTTTTAGGGGCAAACATTTGGGGCAAAACATTTCTTAAAAAATAAGCTACTGCAAAAATGTAAGAGGCTATTTAAATATGTAAGTTTTTAAAAATAGTGTTAACAAAAGGAAGACAGTGCAAATTACCTTCCTTTTCAGTTCTCTTAAGGAAACTTCTTGTGCTGGTTTTGGCTGGGATGGAGTTAATTTTCTTCCTAGCAGCTAGTATGGGGCTATGTCTTGGATTTGTGCTGGAAACGGTGCTGATCACCCAGGGGTGTTTTCGTTGCTGCTGAGCAGTGCTGACACACAGTCAAGGCCTTTTCTGCCTCTCACCCCACCCCACCAGCGAGTGATTCTCTCCCCCACCCCACCAGAGGGGGAGTGAGCGACTGGCTGGGGGGGGGCTTCGTTGCCGGCTGGGGTAAACCACAACACTTCTTCACATACAATCAAAACATGACATTGCCTTTGTTCAAAGGAATAAATCTAAAGCATATATTTGTGTAGACCTTCTAGCAATTATAATCACTAAATTTGTTAAGTTTACATACAGTATTTTGTAGTTTTAAGAGACAATTTTCTTCAGTACATATTTCTAACACAATATATAAACTTGACAAGTTAGTTGATTTCTACTGTATCATAGATCTGAACAGACCGTGTATATACAGGAAGAGACAGAAACACGGAATGAAGCATTTGCCTGTACTATGTAAAAAACATTCTAACAACACGGTGTTAAAATAGGGCAAAGTAAACATTTTCTACAGAAATCATAGCAACACTAGAAATTTCCTTTGCGATTAGCAAAAAGAAGACTTAAAAAGCAGACAATCTACCCGGGAAAACATCAAACCTAACAGACACAGTTAACAGCCTTTCAATTACAAGCCCTTCCACCAACAGACCAATTTATTAGAATTAACATTACTATGAATCGCAACCAGAGCCACAAAAAGATCCTCTCTTTTTCAATCTTTGACAACCAACAGTAAGCTAGAAAAATATATCTACTGAAGTATGTAGAGCCACTACTCAAGTGAAGGTGTTACTTACAATGGAAATTATACAACAGCTATGCCTACAGCTGTTTATATACACACACACACACACATATGTGCACCCATATATGGAGAAACATATACACCCTCCACAAACCTAAATGTTGCCATATCAGAGCAGATGAAAGGTGTATTTTGGTAGCAGACCTTGAAAAATATCTATAAAGGAGAATTAGAAACAGGCGTATATGTATGATCGCTCTGTTTTCAACAATTTACAGTTTCAAGTTTTATTTAGTCATAAAATGCATCTAGGCATTATATTTAATATCCACAAATGGGTTTAGCTCCTTGTTTAATTATCACTTAAGATTACTTTATAATATACTACAACACTGAGTACTTCAATTTGATAGTGTGTGGACAAAAACGTATCCCCTTTTCTTTGCTTCAGATAAATGTATTTGGATGTCTAGTAAATCCAATAGGTGCTCTTAAATTCTTGTATTCTGAAAAATGGTCCTCTTTAGTTCCTTATTCATATTTTCAACACATTCTCAATCTTGTATCCATCTCTCAAAACTCTCAGTCATCCTTGTAATCGAGCTGTGAGAGCCTGTCAAGTCACTCTCCATGCACAAATGCTATTCCACAGCTCTGATAATTCTTGTCATAATGATCTTTACAGATACTATTTCCACCTACAACAGAAAGCTTGTCAGCGAGCACGAGAACTTGTAAAATATCTACATCAGCTTCCGAGGTATATTTAGCAACAGGTTTCCAAGTCTTGTTTTCTTCCCAGTACATAAAAATAATAAACACGAAAACTGTTAGAAAACCCAAGATTCATTTGTTCCATTGTAGGGAAACATGGGGTAATGCAACTATCCAAACATGAAAATTTGTGTACCGCTCACCTCCATACACAGCTAGCTAGTTAATAACAATTAAAATAATCTTAAAAAGTCTAGAAATGGATGTGGTACAAAAGATTAAGACCCCATTCACAGAAAATTTTTGCTACTTCTTTAGCTCGGTTTTTCAGGATGATTTGTGCTACCCTTTAGACTCCCCATTTTTCATAATTGGCGCTCTTGGGATAGGTTTGCCTCAAAAACTTGGTATGAACCAGAATTCCCAGGGCCTTGTACATGAAAAGTTCTTTAAGCCAAGATGTTTCAAAGAAAACACTTCAAACTCAACAAAATCCACACTTCCCAAAAGAAAATACTGTTTTGCTGAAAAATAACTGACCGGTCCTAGATCAATAATCTATCTTTCTGATGTAAAGTAATGCTCCCTAGTCTGATAATCTTTGTTGCTCTTCATCTTTACTATCCTTTTTGTTGCTGAACATATACCCTACCTTAAAAAAATTGACATAAAGAAAACAGCCAGTGCTAGTGAGCAAAGAGA
Source organism: Mycteria americana (assembly GCF_035582795.1). Lineage (NCBI taxonomy): Eukaryota > Metazoa > Chordata > Aves > Ciconiiformes > Ciconiidae > Mycteria > Mycteria americana. The sequence continues at coordinate 20,429,939 of NC_134374.1, read as the reverse complement.
CAACTTCAAGGCACAGTGGCAGACAAACCACTTGACAGCGTACATGCCTTTTCAACACTAATTTCTAAATATAATTTCCTATAGGTATATAATAAAACAGTTGCTGACATCTTGACCAAGACTATGGCTCATACACAATAGATCTATTGGGTTACCAATAAATGATTCATCCTATTCTGCTTGTTTTCAAGTTAATTCAGAGGTATCAGGGAGTCAGGCATTTACATTCAGTAAATCCCCTATTTTTGTACTCTTACCTATTTTTAGAGAGACTCTTACATCACACTGCCATGAGGTGATACTCCCTCTGAAATTGCCAGTTGCAACAATTAAATAGAAAGAGCTAATTACCTGGTTTAGTTCTAATTGCCCTTCTTCAGCATAGGTTTTAATTCAGACTTCAACGACTCTTGGCCTGAAGACCCAAAACTACAGTCAACCTTATGGCTTTTCTTGCCCTTAAGTTTCATCTTTGCTCAAATAACACTCAGAAAATCCATTGTAATTCCTGAACTCTCAGGAATTCTTTTCTTCCTGTGACTGTTTCTAGAAGACCACCAATTCTTCTACAGAGAGTAGAGACACTTGCCTGTATCTTGTGTAGTCTGTAAAAGATTTGCTTACTATGGACTCACCCTTTAATGCCAAAACACCATTTCCTGTGAGAGACAGAAGTGAAGCTCTGGACAAGTTTGCTCCCCAGATACAGACCACCAGTTTTAGTTCTATGCCACGGCCAGGCTGCATCTTCCTGGGACCTGACAGCCCCTAAGAAAAAGAAAGGTCTTCGGCATCTTCCAAACTTACGCCTTTGTCTCTACTGGGCTTTTGCTAAGGACACACAGCCTTCAGAGACCATATTTAAAATCCCAATTACAATCTATTACTGCAATGAGATTAACTGCTTAGTTTACCCAGAATCATTCTTTCTTTGGCTCTGTAACTTAATTACTAATGAATATTTTATTGTAACTCATACCTCATAACACAAGAGAAAGGGATGAGCGTTTAATTACGGTACATATTTTTACTTAAATATTCAAGTATAACACTCAAATTAAACACAATCTTCAACCTATTCAGATTGGAAATCAAAGAAAACATGGTAAGCCATTATTTTTAGAGTTGTTTGTGGATATATTGTGACTTCAGGTGTTGTAGGCTTCTTTCCCTGAAAAGGTCATATCATTCTTCAGAAAAAAAAGAACAAAAACCCTGAGATTCCTTTTATTTCTTTGTATATCACTATTCTAAAGCAGGTCTGAAGTGAGAAACCAGCCAAGGTTTCAGAACTCCAGTGGAGACATCTTCCAGTTAATCTGACCTCTTTTCCAACAGTAATAACTCAAAAAAATTTAAGAGTTCAGACATGCCCTTGATTTGTTTTAAAGGGCACATTCTGCTTTTGAAAACAACATCAGTTCAGATAACTCCTAAAGCTTTCTGCAATAACAGCATTCAAGAAAAAAAATATCAGGAATTTTATATCTATAGTATTAACTCTTAAGCTTCCCTAGCTGTTTTAAGAATCTTATTTTAATTACACTGGACATGTAAAATCAAGGTTTGCTAACTGACAGAATCTGAAGTCTGCTACACTTCAATATTGGTTAGGAAAAGCAGATAGTTTTAACTGTGATACCAAACAGACTCTCAGAGATTTTTAGCCAGTTAAATATGTCTCGGTGGGGTAGAAACACAAAGGAAAGATGACCCCACCTCTCCTTCAAATCTAGTTTTTACAGTCTCACATACTCTTACTGTAAGTGACTTTTCAGAGGGATTTGTAATCTTCAGTAAGTAGGACACATGGGCAGATTTTTTGCTGTACTTCAACTTATTTTAGACTACTTTCTAACCACACCCATACAGGACAAGGGAATCTTCTTATCACATGCTTGTTGAAACTACAGATTATAAAATGATTCACTATATTCTTTCAGTGCCTCCAACTAAACAACTTAATATAGCTACAAGCTGCTCTATCAGCAGCTTATAGAGTAAATATGTGAGCCTTGATAAAAACTCATCTTGGTGTTTCTTTATGACAGAAGGGAAATTTCCCTTGTGTAGACACTAACACAAAACCAATGAAATTCGAAGTGTGGAAGATTAAGTAATCATCTCGACAAATTGTTAATTCTGACTGAGGTCAGCAGTACCATCATTAAGGACAGACAGAAACTGAAAAGCAACAGCAATTCAGTTAACTAACATGCTGGCACCAAAGAGTCTACCCAGACTCCACAGCAGGATTACACAACCACAGAGGTTCTGGAGACCATTGAGTCCAAGCCCTCCCACTCAAAGCAGGGTCAACTAGAGCAGCTTGTTAAGGATATTGTCCACTTGGGTTTTGAGTATCTGTGAAGACAGAGACTCCACAACCTCTCTGGGCAACCTCTTCCAGTGTTCGACCACTCTCACTGTGAAAAAGCTGATGTTTAAATGGAATTTCTTGTGCTTCAATTTGTGTCCATTGCATCTTGTCCATTCACTAGGCACCATGGGAAGAAGAGTGTGGCTCCGTCTTCTTTACTCCCTTCCATCAGGTATTTATAAAAGCATGTATTTTATACATATATACAAAATCAAACAGTCCCCTCCCCACCCTGCCCTGAGGCTCCTCTTCTCCAGGCCAAGCAATGCAAGCTCTCTCCCTCCATCTCTCCTCTTATGTCAGATTCTCCTTGATCAACTTTGTGGCCCTTTGCCGAACTTATCCCAGTGTCTGTTTTGTACTGAGGAGCAAAGAAATGGACAAAGCACTCCATACCTGTCTCAATAGGGATGCACAGAGGGGAAAGAACATCTCCCTCAACCTGCTGGCTATGCTCTTCCTAATGCACAGGATGCCGTTGACCTCCTTTGCCATGAGAGTCCATTGAACTTCATGGGTGGGTCATGTTGAACTTCACATCCACCAAGAACTCCGGGTCCTTTTCTGCAAAGCTGCTTTCCAGCTGGTCAGCCTGAATTGCTACTCGCACATGGGGTTACTCCTCCCCAGGTGCGAGACTTTACACTTCTCTGTTAGACTTCATGAGGTTCCTGTCAGCCCACATCTAGTCTGTCCAGGCAACCATCTGATCTATCAACCACTCTTCCCAGCTTTCTATCACCTGTGAATTTGCAGAGGGTGCATGCTGTACTCTCCATCCAGGTGACTAATGAAAGTGTTTAACAGTTTTGGCCCTAGTATTGATACTGGGATATGTCATTAGTGACTGGCCTCCAGATGGACTTCATCCTGCCGATGACAACCCCTTGTGCCTGACAGTTCAGCCTACTTTCAATCTATCTCACTGTTCGCTTATGTAGTACATACTTCATCGATCTGTCCATAAGGAAGTTATGGAAGACAGTGCTGAAAGTATTGCTAAAGCCAAGATCAAAAACATCCACTGCTCCCTCCTGATCCTCTGAGCTAGTCATTTTATTGGAGAAGGCTGCTAGGTTGGTCACGTATGATGCCTGCTGTCGTTCTTTTCTGTATCAGGATATTCTAAGTCCTGCCTTCAAATGCTAAATGTGTGAACCAGCTGTAACACAAAACATTTACAACTCCTCTGGAGTCAGCTGGAAGAGTCCAAAAATGGAACTCTGTAATAACATCTACTGTGATGAGAACAGCCTTCAGAATTCTGCACTGAGAAAATGTTTACCTTCATATGCACAACCCCTACACATCGCATTCCAGCACATCTCCTGTCTGAAAGGATGCGTGCTTCTATCACAGATACAAAACCTTTTCTTAGTATCAGGAGTCAGTTAGACAAGTACTTTATTTACACAGCTGTGTGTCAGTGGGTGATAGTTCAGAATATTCAAAGTACCCTATAAAATACTTATTCAGATAACATAGATGTATCTTCTGAAAATAAATATACTTTTACCTTAAAGAGATGGCAACCTGTGATTCACTTGTGAAAAAGATCTACATAGCTAGCTGATCACTGTCTTAATACACCAGAGAAGAAAAAAACAGCATTGCAGTGCTACATGTTCTCAAATAAAAGTGTCTAAAGCAACGTTCAGAAGTACAAGGACTCAAGTCCAGAACAGTCAAAAGTTAGCTTATAGTCAAGAGATAACATGGTGAATGCATGATGATAACTAAAGTGCTTCTGCCTGAACCAGCGGTGAGGACACTAGAATGAAAAATAAACACACTTATCTTAAACCAAACACATAAAAATGTAATTAAAAATTTAAAGGTAAAATGAGTAAAAGAAGATGCAACCTCTGCTATTTCTTTTGAAAGACTGTTTACCAACTGTTTACTACTTCCAACAGCCAAAATCACCAGCCCATGTGTATTTTTCTTTCTCAACTATGTCCTTTGTTTTTCTGCATAAAGTACATGCCATTATGCTCTCTGCTACACTTCTCAACAATTTTTCGATTGTACAACTGGCACACACGCAGTCTACTGTAGTTCTTGGTGTTAATCTTTCATCTAAACTAATCCTTCGATTATTTCAGTGACACCCGAGTACTGAATAAAAAATGCTATTTATTTGAAATTGGGCCTTAAGAAGTATAAAAAACCAACTGTCTAGTAGGAACATCATACTTTGTAGTTTTCCAGAAATGTAAATACAGTGCAAACCCCATCTCAGACATGTTATTGTAAATATTTTTAGAGAGAGAAAAGAGGGAAATGATCTTATCTTTTAGTTATCCTCATCCTTATCCTTTGGCTAAGGATAGCTATGCAGTAAGATATAGGTAGACCTTTAAGCAGAAGCAGCGATATACAATCATATATAATCCATAAGTTTACATTCTAAGCTCTGGAGTCTTTTTATGCCTTCCCAGTTCAACATCAGAATTTCCAAATACTAAAACCGATCTTCCCCCTTTCATTCTTTATATAATTGTAACCATTTAAGTGGGCTCTAAATGCCTGCTTATCTGAAGTATATCTTCACTGATGCAATAAGACTAACAGCTCTGCAGTATAATAAAGCTCCAATTTATTCACCTGCAAATGCAATATGCTCGAGACTGCCTTATTCTAGTAACAAGCCTGAAAATGACAACTCTAAAAATGGCCTAATCTTAGCAAAATGTCCTTCCCCGTGTGAAAGACTTCTCTATTCTGCTACAGAAGCTCTGGTCAAATGAAACAGAAAAACCACCCATCTGCCCCTTCATTCATCTGAGACACTTTCATACCTTTGCTTGTGGCCTGGCAAGCGAGGAAACTCTACTCCCAGGTTCCAAATAGGTGTCGTAACTATCAGTTTGTGTTCAGTTTCTTAATCTTTCTTGACCTGTATCTCCCATATAATAAAAATAACTCACTGGAGGAAAATCTAATTCAGACACACAGAGTTGTTTCAGGAGAAACTAACGTTACAGACCATACGTAAGGTTGGACGGAAATATCATTTACCTCTCCTTTTGACATGAAAAGAGCAAGCAATACCAAGCAAGCTATACAATTCTGTACACGGTAGGAAAACATCTTTCCTGATTCATCTTTATTGTTCTATATATAGACATTATTAATATGTGACCATAAAATTGTCTACTCCCTTTCAAATTTAGCCACAGAAAATTTTAATAAGTAATGTGTCTAATGTATTAGATATTAAACTACACATTAGCTGCCAGAGCTCACTATGTTGTGAAAATTGTTTTAGCTACTTATCAAGGTGATATCTGCTGCAATCTCATTTTTACCAAAGCACTGTAGGAAGCAAAATTTCTCATGTAAAATTCATGGAAGGACCTCGTCATTGCCCCTAATCAAAAGGGAGCAAATAAATAAATAAATGCTTCCATAGAAATCCATCTCTTTCCTCCTATGTACATAAATAAGGAACTTCTGCTTCAAGACGAATCTTTGGAAATCAGGCTCATCATTCTTTTACTGACACAAAATACTTTAATGACAAATATACATAAATAAACCTTTGCCTGCCCTCTTTACTTACTGTTGCATTTGCACCACTTACACACTACTAAATTCTGTTCCTTTGGAGACAAAAAATAGAGCTGTTGCCATAGAGGTTCTCAGCTTTTATCTCTTTAGTGTTCCTAGTTTTATTCCCTTACTGGCTAGCTGGTCTTTTGAAATAGTAGTATGAATTTATGCTCTAAACCAGCCATTAAGTGTGTTCATTTAAAAAGTCTCATATGGGTAAAAAGAAACATGCTATGGACATTGATAGTTACCTACATAGCATAATCCAGCTGAAAAAAAAAAAAAAACAGTACAAGGATAAACCTCTTTGTGAATAAATCAAACACGCACAATTTGGCCCAAGGATCAGTGCCACACCACATGGCAAAAGAGACAGGCTTAATTAATTGCCTGAACTCAAATATAAATGCATGTTATTTTAGCTTTGCAATGCAAAGACAAGTTCAAAATACCTCAAGACAGATGTCTTGAAAGGACAAAAAAATATTCAAAAGAAATTATAGTCCTCTGCAAGCTCTCACCCATCACAGAGAATGGCATTGCACATTGCATATTAATTGTTTAGCAAAAAGCTCTTTGCCTGAATAAGACTGAAATCTGAAACATTCTTATCCAGCAATACATTAGTGAGTGCTAATAAGTAAGGACTAATACATATTTGGCAGTGAATAATTCATATTTGGATTGAATTCGTATCCGCTGCTGCTATTATTTCAAAATCCATCAACATTGTCAAATACTGGGAATTGTGGTAACACCAGAAGAGCATACTAATCCAAAGCAATAATTAAAACTTGAGGTGACTCCCAATCTGCTTTAGACAGCTTCTCATGTGGTTCTGACTTTATTTTCTCTTCGTCTGGAGCATTTCTAATGTTCCCTGCTGGAAATCATTTATCAGTTTAATGAACACATTCAAGGAAGGCTAACCATAGGGGTGGAGGAGGGATGATATGATTCCTTTGTTACTCACACAGTATAACTACCCATCTTTCAGTAAATCTGACAGACTCCAAACATTAAATTAACTGAAAGGAAAACCTCATTTTGAACTGTGCTTTCCCATACATATCAAACAGCCTGTGAAATGCCTTAGATTTTATGTCCAAATCCATTAAACACGCTGGAAAGAAAAGTATAGAAAATTCATGGTTGAATATGCGCTCACAGAAACCTTCCATACTTTGTTAACTTCATAGCTGAATTGATCCATGGGGTGCAAAGCAAAGCACTGAGCATACTAAATAGCACGGCATGGCATAAATGGAAAAGCAAACCAAGTGAAATATGAATATTCAAAAGAACCTAACGATGGAAACTGGTTTCCTATCTAGCTCTCGGTGCACAAGCACGCACACGGATGCAGGCCAACCAGCAAAGACTCCTCATGGGAGGTCAGCAGATCTTTAAAAGAATGATGTTTCAGAGCAATGAAGAAATGCGATCATTTACTTGATGAAGCTGTGTTTTGTAAGTGGTTGTGTAAATGCGTGTCATAGGCAGGAACACATAAAGTGTATCATTAAGTATTCAAGTGTTGCAGTTCTGTAAGATGTAGCACAGTAACAGGCTTCAAACAGAAACACACAAGCTTAATTTGCGCTCTCTTGATAAGGCACTATACGCAACTGTGTAAAAGTCAGTAGGAGGAGGTTAATGGCAGTGAACTAGAATAAAACTAAATGTCACTACATCTTACTGTTCTGTAAAACCTTCTAAGTAGATAAGACATGTTCAGGAAGCTGTAAAATGTGCCCTTTGCTTACAAGAAAAAGGTCAGTTCTGTGCTAACAAATTGTAATAGGTTAGTCATAAATGATCATATCAGCAGCTGAAATATTGTACCTTACACATAATTTAAATATTGTTACTACTTGAATCACAGAGAAGCCCACTTTGCCCAGCGCAAACTCCTGCATGCATTAAAATGATGCAAGCCATGAAAATATGAACACGATACCATGAAAAAGGAAAAACTACAAATTTCACAGCAGTGAAACATGCCTAAATAACCAATTGTATGGTTGCCTTTGGCATTAAAGACCAGTCCAAGAAATGCTTAAACATATTCTGTGCAGTGATTCTCTGCTGCTTTAAGAGACCAACTTCACAGAACAATCCCTTCTACTGGTTTTCAAAGCACTGCGCAAGCAGAGGTTCTGCAGCTCCTTGCATGCATCACCCCTGTGAGAGCTTAAGTTCACTTTGCGCAATTCCTAGCATGCCGTTTTATACAGAAGAACACAGAACATCCAGCAGCAGACTGTTACCTTCCACTTCTCTCTCAAGAAATAAAAATGAGCAACATAGGGCCAATATTGGGTAGCAAAAATCCAATACCACAAATGCAATATTGGGATAGTTCTGTTATGATAAAAAACCCCAGTTCATGTCATAAGGCCACATGAGGCTTTTGCTATGCACCTATTATTTTTGTGACCTGAAGTGTTGTTATTCAAAAAAGTTTTTATCAGGTTAGTTCAGTATTTCTTCCTGTTCTTTTGCCAACAGTTCTGTAGGGTCCTTAATAACAGGTGTCCCATTCTAAGAGGGTTCAAGTTATGGGGTGAAGCCAGGCTTTGCTAAGAAAACTAATCTTGAGCCCCCCACCTGCTGAGAAATGCCGAAGTTAATACTCGGTTCAGAATATCCTTAGGGATATTTCACAATGATTTCTTACACTGGCACAGCACATAACACACTCAACGGTAAAAGGCTAATTATTGATATTATTTTAATTCACAATCATTAACAAACCTGTTCAATAAGGTTGTGGGTTTTTTTTTTTTTCTCTGAACACTGTATTGAGTCATGTATTTCCAAGCTGACAGAGCACTTTAAAGATCAAATGCGTACATAGAATACTAATGTCGCTGAGGCAAGAACACACGTATTCAGCTCTAACACACATTCATAGCCAGTACAGCAAAATTTACTCATGCTAATACTTTGCAAAATGCAGGGAAATGATATAATCAGTGAGCAGAAATGCTATTACTGAAAACAGGTCCCCTCTCCACTCAATCTGAAACACTTTGCTCTGAAATACCCTTTTGAACTGGCATCGCTAGTGTAGCTACGGCAGTGCTACGTCTTGCTAGGGTAGCTGCTCAACCTGCATGGCCGTCTGTGCTAATACCTATCACTCCCAGGTGTAAGAAGCCATTTATCTACTAATGACTTAGAAAAGATGATACAAAAGGACCAAGGTAGTTATAGCTCTTGAGTGCTTTTTGAAAACATAACTTCTATATCCTTTAAGCCAAAGCCCACTTGGATTACGCAGATTATATTGTTTTTAACTTTACATTTACATAATAAGGATAAAGGAAGATCATTTATAACGTTCATTTGATTCATACTGACTGCTGTATTTCACAAGTCACAGGAAATACAGTTCTTACAAAAAGGTATAAACTGTGTTCAAGTAAGACAACAGATTAACACAGTTGTTGCCATTTTTTACTTCACTTCTAGGGTTATTAAAGAAGAGAAAACTAAACTAAAGAAAGAAACAATCCTCATGAAATTTCTGCTGATATTTTGGGTCGCTTTTTAATTTTTATCTTCAGTTATATGAATGGTGAAAGACTGAGTTGCAGTGAGGCCAATGAAATGCTCAATTTCTCTTTAGCTAAAGCAGGTTCTGAATGACTCTTAAGATTTTAGGTACTTTCTCAAAATACCTTAGCACTAAATCTTCTTTTATTTCTTAAGGTTCTATTTCTTTAGTTTCTTCTTTATCCAATAAGTTAGTTTTCACACAGTAACATCACATAAAACCAGTACTAGTCCTAATATTTATACTTTTAATGATGAAGTCACTTAAATTTGTAATTTTTAAAGATACGTTTACCATTCAGCCTGTAATTTTGTAGTGAAATGAGTTCCCTGTTCCCCTCCTTTCGAAAGCCATCTTTCACTTTAAAGGAATTTTTGATTAAATATGTCTGCAGTGTTTACTCCATAGGAATGTAAGGCTGCAGGTATCCCATTGGTACTTCACATTAGAATTTGTCCCACAACTATTTCATGTTTGTTTGTGTGACAAGCTGGCTTCTCCAGGGAGCTATTCAAACTGCCTCAGTTTTCAGTATTGTCATTTGATAAATAAAAACTATATTCTAGTATAGAGCACTAAGTTGTGCAGGCTGCCTACAACTTGAAGGCAACAGAGAATATCCCTCTCATTTTTTTCTGAACCCTTCACAGAGCAATTGGGACTGGAAATGAAATAGAGGCTATCTCAGGGTGGTTAGCTTTGTAAGGAACATAGCCCATTTCTTTTTTACTTTAATCTTTTAATCCTACTAATCTCTATTATACACTCTGTTTTTTTTCTGTGGGTAAACTGATGATGCTGCCCCTGCCAAGACATTTTCTGCTCTTTCTTGCTTATTGTTCACTCTGTACTTTTGAATACAGCGTTAAAGCAATGTTTGCAATAAGATTCAGTGGGTTTTGATGGACCTTGAACTAATCTAAGGTGGAAATTTAAAAGGCATTTTCAACCTAGTAATGAAGTTTTAGAAGAATTTCTTTGTGACGCTGATGACTTTGTGATGGAATTTGAAAATTTACTGAAAGGATTACGGCAGCATTGTCTATGATAATAGCAATGAAATGAAATGGGAGGGATTTCCATTAGCACCAATATTCCTACACAATCCTAGAAAATGAGTGCCTTATTTCTAATAAAATCAAATATCTATGACTTTATAACTTGCTTGGCAAAACAGTGTTTTCCAACTACTTCTAAATGGAGATTGTGACATGAATTGAAGATGGCTTATTGGTTTTCAATTAAAGTTTGCATACACAAGTTTTATCCTCTGAGGTGGCTGAAATCACAGAATCCAATAGTTCTTCACAATGAGATCAAATGAAGTGCCTCTTGTTCATCCTCCACCTCTCAACACATACAAACACAAAGGAATTCACTAGATATAATGCCAAATGGCTGTGAAGCTTACAAAGCTATGTTTATCAAGACACACTCAAGACTTCCTAATGGATTTTCTTGCCATAAGACACTTCATCATCTTTATAAATTTATTTTCTGTAGACAAAATTTAATTTGTTGTAGACAAGATTAAAAGGTCATAAACAAAACATTGTCATTCAGTTTGCCCTTTAAAGTCATTTGAAAATATGATGTATGATCTGCTTAATTATGTTAGAATTTGGTGTGACTGTATAACTTCTCCAAGATACATGGTAAGCATCACTGATCAGCTTAAAACATGCATCACTGTCACAGTGAGAAGTCTAACAGTATGCAACTAACAGAGCATACTGGTAAATCACTGTGAGCTAGGTATGTAAAACATTCACATTAGCTCTTCTGAATAGTAAGACAAATACAAAGAATTAGGAAGTAAGAACATAGAATCTTATTGTCACAGGGCATAACACAGTGTGCAGAAGGGAAATGGAGATAAAAAAGACCATTTTTTTCCTTCCCACTACCATTTTCTCACCCATCTGCTGTCAGCATGTTGTGGATATTTTAAGCCTGCAAAGGTTCAAAAAGCAAATAAGTTCCTAGAGGAAAAGTCCAGAGACAAAAGTACTGTTTCCTGGTCTGGGAAATGGAAGACCAGAGAACTGAAACCAGGTAACTGCTTAGTACCCAAACCAGACTTTTCCCCTCACATTTTTCCTCATCTAATACATATTTGTGCAAACAAAAGGTGTACCACTGTATTTTTCACACAGTCCTATCGGTATGGTGAATGTACTAATATATACACAAGACTCAGAGGACAAAAGAGATAGCTATACTGCAAGAAAAATAATTAGTTCTTTTAAAAAACCCTGAAACTAAATGGAGACAAAAGTCTAGTAAATTTTTCTCTGTACCTATTGTAAGTTATTTGCAAATCACCTAGCAGTTTCACAGATGCCGTTTTCTTGAAAGTAATGAAAATAACTTGACTTATGGAATAAGTCAAGTATCTCAGCTAGTGTCCCGTTCAGCATTCTTCTAGGACCACAGTCATCTTGGCTCTGTAATACCGGAGCATCTGGGTACCTCTCACAGTCACATTTGTAGCCTGGTCACAGAAGGTCACATTACTATTGGAGATGAATAAAGTGCTAATTAACAAAATGCAGAAAATAATCAAGGTGGCAAAGAAGTAGTAAGAGTTTTCTTCCAAATAAACAGGAATCTAGCCAAATTTCTGAAACTTTAAGAATTTATCGTATTTGTGCTTCTAATGAAACTGCGTGGCCAAACACATGCAGAAGTACCAATGTGTTGTGCTCATGTCTGACCCTTGGAAACAACCCTGTCTGTAGTTTTTGAAGAATGTTCCACTTAATGAACTAACCACATCCTACCTATGTCTTTCAGGCTGCGTGAAGAGATGTCCCAGTTCAGTCAGGACAGCTGAGAATCCCTAAAGACAAAATATTTATGATGTTGTTTTTACCAAACTTTTCTCCTGGAAATGGTTTTTCACCTGTTTCTTTTTATTATTCCATATTCTCTTTTGGTGGAAGAGTGAAGAACAGACAAGCCAGGTACCCCTTAGGTGACCTGATGTAATTACTCAAAGTTAAAATCTGGTTATCTCTTTCTTTCAGGACTTAGCTCAAAATACAAAGCCTATCGTTCAGTAGGATAGTCACATTGGATTTTAGTTTGTTTCTGTGTTTCTTTGCAAGCAAAACCATGAGCAGAGTACATAAACTGCTTTATTGCAGGCTGATCCCAATAAGTGGTTACCATTTAAGCGAAGACCTCAAGAGTACTTAAGTATTTTTGAAATAGGTCTCCGATATTCTGTTTCACATTTAACCTTTAATTATAAAATGATAGGGACAAAGTGTTTTAGTCCCTTATTGTATTATGATAAGGATTTAAATGAGTTCAGGTATCAGTTTGTTGCAAAGTAGTTAGATGAATGGTATATAAGTCATTGTCAGAAATGACCACTGTTTCTCTCTACTCAATGGATTTGAAATATCCTCAACTTTTATTATGCATAAAATCTTTGTCTTTGCCCTGACATTTAAGTAGCAGGAGGCACTTATTAACCTGAGATAATTTTCTGTTCCACTGACATTATGTCCTAAATTTATATTGTTATAACCTGAGATAATTTTCTGTTCCACTGACGTTATACCCTAAATTTATACTGCTATGAAAGACTGAATATTCACAAAATGAACTTGTTCAGAGTGCCATTCTGAATATCTGTGTTCAAATCCAGAATTAAAGAAGACTTAAATTTGTTGTTGTTGTCGTTTTTTACAGCTTGTGTAGCCCGGAGTAGAGATAAAAGGTGGGGTGGGGTTTTTTGTTGCTGCTGTTTGGTTGGTTTTTAAAAGGGACATCATTAGAATATTTTAAGACTTTCAGAATGTGTAAACAGCATAGAAAAGCCAATTAACTGCTTTTAATGGGCAAAACTGTAGGAAAACTACCAGAAGTTTTAAGTAGCTAAACATCACACAAAGGCCTTGGAGTTTCTTCAAATACTAATATGCTTTATAGTTAAAGTTTGACTTTGACTTTGTTACAAGCCAAAACTACTGTCTTTCCTGCTGAGGAGGTAGCTATGCTGCGTGGCTAGCCATGCTACAATGGCTTTTTAAGTGTTTATCGTTCAAGCTAAAAATGTGTGCAATGCCATCTGGTCATTTGTAATTGTCAGAGGCTTGAGAACACACCAAAGTACACACAAGCACTAAGAAGACTAAACAGATTTCACTAAAGAGCAAGAGAGAAAGAATTAAGTCTGTGTATTAACATGGGTGGGCAATTGCTTTGCATGGAAGAACCTGACAAGGTAACATTTAAAGGGAACACCTGTCCAAGCGTAGAACAAGATGCACCGGGTTGTTTGCAACATGTTCGGATATTTTCAATAGTTACACACAGTAAGGGGAAAACCAGGATGCTGGTGACGTACACATTAGCCCAATACAGTCACTCCCTGCAACCAAACCCCTAACAACCGAGATCAGCAGAGGCTGGCCCTCAGGGCACTCCGGCTGGTGTAGCGCGTTGATTTCTGCCATCTGAACACACACATTTTCTGTAGGATCCAACCAAATTATTGTGTTGCTACTGTGCAAAGTGATTTACCTGTAATTTCTTACAGAAAGTAAGATGATGAACATCTTATTCATAGGATACAATAATGTAGACCAAAATATCAAAGACTTCATCTCTCCATGAAGAATGTGAAAGAGAATGCTGGCTTCACTGAGAAGGATAAACTCTGCCTGTACAGCACTGCTACATCCCAGAGTGCTCACCTGTAAATCCATTTTCACTGCCCTAAAATGTTTGTGCATCAGGAAAGGTGGCCAATGTAAGTAATATGTGAAAGGATGTGTTTCTAAATGAAATAAATACAGTTAACACAGTTATATGATACACTGTACAAGAGATTTAAAACACACTTTCTTGAGGAACAGTGCCAATAATTATTCTTAAAATTCTTTTCCTCTTTTACCAAGTTAACTTACAAATTCACTGTCTGATATTTGTGACTCTAAATAAATTCATGGTATGATGCTTTGTTAAATTTATGTAATTTCAAGTGCATTTACATTACTTTAACAGTAGCATTGTAAAGTTATCTTTACGTAACCCAGCACATAGACATCTACCTCACATCTCTGCAATTCTACAAAAGCCATGCCAAGAATTACCTCATTAAAGTATCACAAATAATCTATCTTTCTTTCTACTGATAAATACCATAGTCCAGTCCAAACAAATATAAACACCTCAAGATTAGGTAGGAGATTAATAAATGAAACAAAACACTCACTATCAAAGCTGACAAACTATTAGATATACCTTTCACTTTCTATAATGTCCTTAATCACCTTCTAATTTTACCCTAACCTAAGAATAGTTTTCCTGACTCACACTGAGTCACAAAAATCAATACTTCAGAACGCCCAAACTAATCTTAAAAATAGTTATGCAGGCATCATGTCAGTAGTGAAAGAGATATGAAAACAGCATGTTTTGAAAGAGCACTAGCATGGGAAGCTATTCAGTTCTCATTGTACTGTGTATATCTTATGTCCCAAATTATTCCTGTAAGACAGAATACTAAATAAGGTTCACTTCTTTCATGGATGACACTTTTCTTAAATCCTTTCATAAGCAAAAAAAACCCTGCTGTAGCATCTCAGAAATAATGTGTTGCCACCAGTAAGCAAGTTTATTCGCTGTTATATTAAAACTGGTGAAAGAATAATTAAGTCTTTACTCTACAAAAATATAGTTTTTTTCCAGACGAGTTGTGTTTTAAATTTTTTTTGTGACTGTGGAACAGATGCCTCACCACTGCTGCTTTGTGCCTTCTACTCCACCATGTGGTGTTCGTTACACAACCTGCTGAGAGACCAGTCAGCCAGATCGGACCAGCAGAAAAATGGGAACTTCATGAATAAACATTTCCTTAAAAATCACATTATTTCATCATTTTCTTTCTACTGTGGTTACTCCACATCTGTAAATTGAACTAGTACCAAGCAAAACCTACTGCAGTGCTTTAGTTTCCACTGGCATGGAGATTTATACAGGCCCACAACACGCATTTATATAACAGCAGTGCCTCCAAGCTCGCAAACTTCCTATCGAGATCATTATTTCATCCCTTTGGGTGTTCCAATCATCTTCCATTTTTTACTAAGATAAAGCAAGGAAAAGAATGAATAAGAAAGTGGGATAAAGAATATGAAAAAGGCTTTCATTTGCCACATTTGGGGTTGTTTCTTTACAGCGTATATTGTCAAGTATTAGCAAGAAAAGACTTCTGCTAAAGAAGGACAGCATGTATTTCTTCATCACAGAAAGATTAATCGTCAGAAATTATGACTGCAGATATCCAATCTGAAACACATTTAAAGAGTCACATTTTACTATGTGCAGAATATGTCTTAAGAATTAGGTGCTACTTTAGTATTGGACATTCAAAAGCACTAGGCACTTCAAAAGCACGGCCTTAGGCTTTAACAATCGAACAAAGCAGCAGTCGTGCAAAAACATACAAAAATGTCTCCTTCTCCAGTTCATCGCCTCCTACTTTTTTCTTTTCTCTTGCTATTCCTAAACACTATGCATACATCATATAGAAAAAACAGTATCAGGAAAATAAATTAGCAAAGGAGTTATCCTAGAACATCTGGAAAAAGCCAAGGGGTATTCTGGCCTGATTATAGAAAGAAATCTACAGTTTTCTTTTGTTTTCTTCTCAAGCAACTACGTACCACAGCAACTGCCCACCACATGAGGAGAAACAAATTCCCAAAATAAGCAGTTCTTCTTTCATCCCATAAAAAGAAAAATTGCTAGGAAAGACTGTGTATGTCTACAGCATGCAGAAGACTTGTTGATTAAAATGTTTATTTTTAAGGAATTTTTAGCAGTCAGTATTGATTGAGTACTGATGTACTGTACTATTTTAACAGTTACAATCGATTAAATACTTTATGTTTATATCATAGTGTCGTGGTTTAGCCCCAGCTGGCAACTAAGCCCCCCCCAGCCGCTCGCTCACTCCCCCACAGTGGGATGGGGGAGAGAATCAGAAGGGTGAAAGTGAGAAAACTCGTGGGTTGAGATAAAGACAGTTTAACAGGGAAAGCAAAAGCCACGCACGCAAGCAAAGCAAAACGAGGAATTCATTCACTGCTTCCCATGGGCAGGCAGGTGTTCAGCCATCCGCAGGAAAGCAAGGCTCCATCATGTGTAACTGTTACTTGGGAAGACAAACACCATCACTCTGAATATCCCCCCCTTCCTTCTTCTTCCCCAGCTTTATACACTGAGCATGACACCATATGGTCTGGAATAGCCCTTTGGTCAGTCGGGGTCAGCTGTCCCGGCCATGTCCCCTCCCAACTTCTTCTGCACCTGGCAGAGCATGGGAAGCTGAAAAGTCCTTGACTAGTGCAGCAGCAACTAAAACTTCTCTGTATTATCAACACTGTTTTCAGCACAAATCCAAAACATAGCCCCATACCAGCCACCATACCAGCATACCATACCAGAAAATTAACTATGCAAGTTCTTCTTTCTTACCTCCTGTAACCCTACCTCTCTCATCACTCTGCTTGGCATTTCCAAGTAAGGAATATTAAAAACTAAACCCAATATGAATTCTGATTAGGATTGTACTGCAACATGATATGAATGTTACTAACCAGCTGTCTAAACCTAGCTCACAATAATTACCCTACTGTAAGAAATATACCACCATCATCTTCCAAAGAACAAACTACGGATATAAACACTATGGGCTCTGCCATTTTTGAACAAAAAAAAAAAATCTATCCAACTTAATGCACCAGTGATTAAAAGGCAATTAATACCATGCAGATCACGAAGCAAGATGTGAAGTAGAACAGAGCACTGGAAATGACCAGATGCATATAATATCCCTTAAAGGGACGATTTAATAATGAAAGAAAAGACGACCAAACTAACTGAGAGTCAAGGAGGGTGGAGATACAAATGGTCTGCTTTATGAACAGCAGATATGTCAGAAAAGATTAGCTCTGCCTTTCTCCATTTAAAAATATAAGCTTTATTATTGTTACCAACTCTTCATAGTCTTTGAAGTCCATCCCTGACCAAACTGTTGAAAGCATACACATCATAAAGACCAGAGAAATTCCTAGACTTAAAGTTATTTAACACATGCACTGAATGACAAAGCTCCAGGATATGAAAAAACGCGTATGACAAAGACTAGCTTACCAGAAGGACAGCTTACTAGAAATCCAAGTATCTTGGAATGACAGAATCAAACCATTTTCTGGTGCTTTCAAGTATGACTGTGGGAAAGAATACTGTGGAGGCTGGAGTAACACAGAGTTATCTTCACAACCTTGTCATTCTTACAATTTAATATGGTCCATAACAAGAACTAGGATACAAAGATTTTTAATGTTCTGGTTGCCTAGTATTCCTTTTTGCTCTTAAATCAAACTGTTGATATGTATTTTTGTGTCATCCACTACATTCATTTAAAAATGCAAAGGAAGAGCAACACAATTTCACATTTATGCTCTGAAAAAAAATTCAGTACTGAAACCTTTGAAAAAGACCACTTCCATATTAATGAGATTCAGGTTTTATATTATAATTAATATCTAGTGAAAAATATCATTTATGCTTATTACTGAAAGATGTTTTTAGAACATCTTTATCTGAAGTGTGAGACACTGCATATTTAGGAAAAAAGGTTTTTGTTGATTATAGTTTCATATCAAATGCATTCCAGTCTGAAACACACACACTTGTCCATCAGCAAAAAAGTCTCAGTGGTTTTGAAACAAAGGAGCTTCTTATCTTTTGCCTTGATTTTTAATTCTCTATAACCATCCTCATTAATTGTTCTTCTGCTAGAACCCAGTTCATCTGCAATTCTTTTACTATGTGAAAAATGAAATGTCTTCAATAAAGCCATGTGTGACTTCCATATAAGGATTTTATAAAAGCATCTTAATTTTGGATTCAACACTCTCTTTCAAAGCTTGTGGGCTCCGGACTTGAATCTTCCATTAAGGAACGCTTCCAGTCAAAATAAAATTAAAAAATATTACCAAAGGCTGTTGGGATCAAGAAGTGTTGTTTTGTGCAAAGCAAAACAGCAGGAGAAGTAGTCTTGAGAACTTTCCCTACCAATTTTGACACAGGAATTAAGAAGCTTGTGAAGAACCTATGTTCATGTGATTAAAATTTTGGTAAGCTCAAGTAAAATACCTAGGTTTAAGTGTCCTCATAGAAGGTGTTTTCAAAAAAACAAAACAACAACAAAAAAAATCACACACAAAAAATTCCAATTGATATTTATATGGTAGCAAAGATGTGATAGCTAACGTATGTCCTCTATCCCAATAAGCAAGCGTTTTCTCCTATGTAATAAACATTGGGGCATCTAGGCATGAAAGGACTTACCCGTCCAGCACTGCTTAACTAAAAGTTGTTAAAAATGAATATATCATATGTACTGGTATAAACTACTCATCTTTCTGTATTCAAAAATAATCTATGAACACAAACTCATTTACATATGTCTCAAATAGTTATTAGTTATCTTTTAGGTATCTAGAAGATAAGGAAATCTCAGAAGTATTAGCTATCTATATGCATGGCAGGAGTCAAGCAAAAATACAAATTCACATTGGGAATGTGCATAAATCTTTTTCCCTTCTTACATTTCTTTTAAGAGAGCCAAGGATAGATGACAATTATGGTCTTCCAATAGTCTTCTATCCAATGGTTGTCTTTATCCACACTATAAAGAGATGTGGGAGATGCTAATGAACTAGATGGTGTTCCTGGGACTGATAACAAAGTCTGTCCTTTGTTTCTCATGAATCCAGTTAAAACAAAAAAAAAAGTGAAGTCACATGTCTAACACAACCTGCTTAGTTCCTGAGGCAACTCCTGAGTTGCCTCCTGACACATCCTTCAGTTGGACACAGTATAAGGTATTGAGCCCTCAAGTTCTAAAGATACAGATGAACGCCCTTTTGATCCTTTGCCACCTCTAACAATTGCACTCTTAAGGTCCCAGATACCCCAAAAAGTGCATCTTCTACACCTTTCAGTGGCCAGCAGTGCAACATGGAAAACAGATTCTAATCACTACTTTAGTATGTGACAGTTAGCTGGTGAGAGAACACTGCTTCCTTAACATCGTAAGAAATTCTTCAGAAAACTTACACTGAGGAATCAAGTAGCTCAGTCTAAAAAAGTTTGATCTTTAAATCTTACAGGCTAATATCCCTGGCTGAGTTTTGGGGTTTTTTTTGTTTTGTTTTTAAGCTTGCTGTACTTAGTTTTCTAGCCCTGGATTCAAACAGTGTTTGGAATGTTCTTTTCACAAAGGTTAGCCCAAATCCATTTCCATGCCCTTACTAATAAAATGTTAAGGTCAAATTCTGTCTCTCTCTGGTAGAACGTAAAGGAAAGCCAGACTGATTTTACCATGTTTTTACTAGACATCTACACAATTTTGGACTCCCTCCAACAGGAGGGGCTAAGAGAGAACAGTGGAACTACTCTAATCACAAAGCTTTTCACTGTGAGACCTCGTCACTCTGTTTCTCTTGAGAAGTGACAGACCTTTCTAAAGAACTCAGTGCTCTTCAGCATTGCTCCTTAAAATCCTGATTTATAGTCTCACTGTTAGACTGGCTCTAGTCATATCTTACCAGTCAACAAAATTGTTTGATTGTCTGTCTGCTCTGGAGCACTTCTGACCATACCTAGAAACTCCCTGAAAGAAAAGAGCTAGAGACGAGCCAGCTTCCCGGCACATGAATACCCCATTTTCTACAGCAGCACCACTGATCCACTTGGAAATGACAGGAGAGGAGAGTGTACATGAGCCTCATTCTGAAAACACACCACCCCACACAAAACATGTCATGCTGCTCCCCAGACATCATACTGTTCCCTAACAAAATATTTCATTTAATCACTGTGCTTGCTCTGTCCATTATTTTTAAGGTCTAAAAAAAGCCACTTTACTGCCACTACAGAACCCACTTCTTGAACACAATAAAGTTCTGTTTTAGTAAATGCAAGTTCCTAAAGCAGCTGCATAAATTGCTATTTCATTTACTAAACAATCAGTAAGATTGGTCCAGCAAATAGGTATTGCTGCATGCATGTGAAGAATTCCACAAAGTATAACACCTCTCCCTGGGATGGGATTGTTGCATGGGATGGTGTGTTATGCAGTGTTGGTATCTATCCTGAGGGCATAAAGTTCTTGAGAGAATAAAAGTAAGTTATTTTCCAAGGAAAGCTTTATAAGTACAGCTTCCAAGACCTAATGTTCTGTTGAAATAGATACAGTGGTAGAAGCTCCCTGTGGTGGTTACTTTCTTTGCTCTCTTTATTACATTCTTTTTAAAATCTTCCTATAGAATTCGTTTTTGGCTGACACATTGGAGCAAAATTCATAGTTTGGGAGTTCCAGGTTGGGAGGAAGGTTATCAAATTGTCATTGATCAGTTTACTTGCTAATCTACCTTTCCACTCCAAATTTTTTTGTGCTCAGCAGCAGGGAAAGAATGGAGTCAGAGGAGAAACAGGGAGATAGGGGCACCAACCCCATCGGTGAGTAGCAAAGGGAAATGTTAGCTTCAGCAGCAGAAGAAATAGAGGTCACGAAAGAAGAGCAAAACACAGGCACAACAGCAAGACAATCCCTTAGAACTCTAGCAGGAAAAAATTGCAATGAAGGAGGGGAGAAACTCAAGGGCAATGAGGTGAAACTCAGAGGAAGTGGAACAAACAGAGATGGATATCACAGAGGTAAAGAATCAAGGGAGTTGGAAAGAGACACACATTTTATAATACATCTGCCTTTCCTGCAAAGATGTGACTTAAACTCCTGAGAACATGCCTGTGTTTCTATAGACCATCCATCTCGGGTACTGTAAATGCCACACTGAATACATATGCCTGAAAGTAATCCATGCCATAGTATAATGACATAGTAAATCAAGATTTAGGGACAGATTAAGATTATGCCAACTAAATGACTGCAAGCAGTAGCCTAAGAGCATTTCAAATTGGTTCAAAAATTGTGAAGATTAGCTTTATTACATCAGCTTTTATACCACAGTCTGACTGCTCTGCTCTAATTCTATGTCCATTTATCTATCCTTCTATATCCAACACAGAAGCGATAAGCCATCATGAATCCTAATCATATGTTCTAGCTAACTGAACAGAAATCATATCATGTATTCATATATAGTCTGGATCAAATCTGTACTGCCTGGGGATGCAAGAGTGCACAGTCTAAACATTAAGGAGTTTTGGCCCAAGTTCAGTGCTACAGAATGACAGTTCTATTAACAGTGCTGGCTTTTTCAGCTTCTGTTAGAAAAAACAAAGAAACTACCATGACACTATGCAAAAGACATGCATTGAATTATTTTCCTATAGACCAGATGTACATGCACGTGTAGCGAGGTTATCATATAAACAAGGGTGGGGGTGTGTGTGCATGCACGCATGAGAGAGAGAGTATATAAAAACTTGGTTACCAGTCTTGGTAAACCTCTTCAGAGGAACTTGAATTGTAGGCAGACACAGTTCTACCTTTCAGAAATGCTTCAGAAGCCAGAGGTTTCCATCTTCTGAGAACCTAACCCATTCGTTGTGCTAGAAGAGTAAAAAAAAAAAAAAAAAAAAAAAAAACACCCAACCAAAACCTACTACTAGTTCATTTATAAGTTTAATAAAGATGTACTTTCCAAACCAGAACACGTGTTCTGTCTGCAGTACTTAACATTCAAATTTAAAGGGCGGGGTGGGGTGGAAAACAAGTCTATAGGACTATATAAAAATTACACACCTCTAAACTAATAAAGAACCAAACTGGTTATTAACAAGATGGTTTAGAACTGCATCATTTTTTCAATTTTTTGTTACTGTTAAGAGCAAAAAGACTTCTTTCTGGCATTCGGTATTATTTATGTATAAAATTATATATGCAGCAATATTTGTTTTGAGTGACAATTCTCACAGTGTAATTAGTAAATAAAATTCCTGTCAGAGAGAGACATTTTTCTTAATGTTTTCAAAACAAAGATAAAAGGCTGGTGAACTCTTCTGCCGTTCAGAATTCACACAGCATACAGGACCATGGAGAAACAGCCAGGAACGGTTATTATACAAAAATTAAAGTCTCAAATCTATCTACAAATTATTCAACAAACTATTTGGTAAGAGAAGAAATTAACGATTAATGGTGCGAACTAAGACACTCTGAAGACTAACTGTTAACCTTCAAAATTGCGAGTAAATCCAATGGGTTACACTTGCCTGTGCCAGCATGACAATTTGTGTGGAACCTTTCAAGTTCCCAAAATAGTTCTGAAGTAGACCTTGGCTCATCTCCGTTGTTAAGACTTATATAGGCAGGACTACAGGGAGATGACTTCAGTTGCTACCCATTATGCATGTATATACTAAGGCATATTATTTACAAGGTTCAAAAAAATTGAGTTAAACATCCATTTGTGTATCAGGTGCATCTATTCCCTTATGTCTCCACCATAGAATTAAGACAGAAAGACACAGTGCAAACTTAAAGCTAATTTTAGTAATGAAATGCTAGCCTTTGCTGTCTGATAATTAATAACACAGTGTTTGGTTCAACAAGTATATAATTAAAATTTCAAATGCAAGCATTATAAATTACTGATACTTTGGGATTATAAATCTCTGTAGTGTTTTCTAATGAAAATAAATTGAATTGACATTGTTTCTAAAGGAGTTGACTGGTTTCACCTTCACTCTTAGTATCTGATTAAGCTTTCTGACTCTGTCTTTTGGAAACATTTGAAACATGTTCCTAGAAAACATGATTTTAGTAATGCCCAGTGTCATAAAGCAAGCAAGCAAAAAAATCCATAAATATTGGATATAGGTACAACTGGACTACTCATGGAGATTTAGTAACTTTACATTAAAGGTTGAAATAAGTACTTTAGGCTTCATGGATACATGAATATTTCTATTATGCTACTTGAGCATCCCTAAAATTGCAACTTTGTTAAGAGGTCCCTATCACAATAACCTGGTCCAGTTTGATTAGAAGAGCTACATTCACCTTCTGTGATAAAACACAGATGACAGAAGGGTGGTAAAACAGACTTAAGACTCAATTGGTATTAAGCAGAATACAGAATACAAAGTACATAGAAATTAAAACAATAATAAAATGTAATGGCATCTACCTTCTCAAAGAAAAAAGAAATGGATTTCCAAGAATTTAATATAGTACAAATACTTCATTCTGAAATGTTTGATTAAACAGGAATGTAGTTCACCCTTTTCTATGTCATAAACCCAGGATGAATTCCACCAATCTGATATTTCATTTTTTCTAAATGGGGATTATCTAAAGTCTTAAGCAACCTTAAATCTTCACATCTGCGTGCATAATACATGTGTAGAAGTTGCTACAAATATTTCCGTATTTTAAAAGCTTGTTATGGGCAAAATTTAGAACTGCCCCCCCGCCCCCCCAATCTTCACAGACACAGAACAACATCCTCCAAGTAATCCAAAATAGAAAATGAAACTTATTAGAAGTAGAGAATCTGATAATGCCAACTTTTAATTGCTGCTTCTCAGCTTTTTCTTGAGTCACAAAATTTTGGAATATTGCCTTGCGAAATGCTTTGGTTTTCTCAAGTGGGTAAAAAAATCCCCTCACAGCTACCTCCTTTTACATGGTAACTTTACCTTGGTCTTTCTTATAAGATAGTGGGCTTTCTAACCGAAGAAGTGAATGCTGTCCAGCTGCTCCACATTGTAAGAACTGTTTCAAATTAGAATGAATTCTGTTTTGTAGTAAGTATGCTGTGGATGAAAGAGTTACACACCTGTGAGCAAACAACCCTCTTGATCTTCACAGAAATGACAGACCCAATTTTTTTTTTTGCTAGATAAATGGAGGTATTAAGTCACAAAAATTGACTGTCCATTCTATTATTTACTTCCACAAGGGTTTTTTTCACTGTGCATCTTTGATGTCACTAACTTTGGAGTTCTACAAAGATTTACAACAAAATCACACCATGACTTTTGTACTATCCTACCAAAATGGAAGTATTAAGTGTTCAAGAGAAATAAAGTTAAGGCAGGAGGTGGTAAACAGAGAAACTGTTTTGGTTTGGATTTTTTTGGAATGTACTTCCGGAATAACTCAAGAGAAGCAAATTCAGTACCTATTAACAGAAGGTTACCAGCCTCTGCTAGCTTCAAGTCATGAAGTTCAATTTTTAAGAGAGGCAGAAGACTGCAACCCTCCTTGACCTCCCAGATCTTAGCTCATCTTAGAGGACTTCATCTGTTTGCAGTTAACTCAAACTACAGCTATTTTTTTAAAGTACATTCCGGAATGTACTTCCGGAATAACTCAAGAGAAGCAAATTCAGTACCTATTAACAGAAGGTTACCAGCCTCTGCTAGCTTCAAGTCATGAAGTTCAATTTTTAAGAGAGGCAGAAGACTGCAACCCTCCTTGACCTCCCAGATCTTAGCTCATCTTAGAGGACTTCATCTGTTTGCAGTTAACTCAAACTACAGCTATTTTTTTAAAGTGGCTTAAAACTCCTCCCCATTATGTTTGCAGTAGAATGTGCATATTCGTCTTGAGATGTAGTACAGTGTCTTAGACTTGATACTGCATATTGTATGTTCAGTGTCTACACTCAAAGATGTATGTAAAGGTCATAATGATACATTTCTGAAGATGCTGAAGGCTTTAACAGAAAATGCATTTATCTTAGCCTGAAATGAAAGAAATGGAGAAAAAGGAACAAATGTAGGAAAAAAACACAAAAAAATCTCATTAAACTACCAATAGCCTCTGCCTTTATGTGAGCAGGTGCTTGCTGAGTCAGAAGACTGAGCTCACTTAACTCAGAAGAGCCAGACTGGAATTTAACCGCTAGACAAGTAGTAAATTAAATGCAGGCTTCAAAGCATAAGCCTCAAGAGAACTCAAAACACTGATTTTCAAAGAACTTGCTTTTTTTCTTCTCTTTGAGAAACTGTTTTGTTGTTGAGAAGCTATAACCTCGTGAGTCACAGACTTATAAAATCTGAATCAAATACATCTCATGTATGGTCTAATTATTTGGAGATTCTTTTGATACAAAGTATTAAAATCATATCACGATTTGTCAAAATACTTTAACATAGATGCCTGTAAAGCAAGTAAAAAGTGGAACTATCACTCAGTAAAAGCATTATGAGGTGATCTATTAGAGAAATGTTTGTCGACTGCTCTGTATTCAGGATTAATTAATCCCCAACCCTAGAGCAGTAGAGCAGTTACAAGAAAGTCAGAGAAAGTGCATGTATATGTATGTGTGTGTATATATATGTATACACACAGGAGAAAATCTGGACAAGAAATATTGAGTAAATACGGATGGCTAAAACAACAAAAATAATAATCCTGAGAAAATACACAAAACCCCTACAATTTTATGACAAACTAATGTTCATATTGTCTGTATTTTGCAAATATTACTTTATTTAGGAAAGGAAGAGCTTTAGTGACAAATTAGACTATTGTACATGGAATATATTCTAGGGAACAACCTTCATTTTCACAGAACTAGCAACTGACACTCAAAAAAAAGCCAAACCAAAAAGCATGTATTTTCCGTCCTAATACAGACAAATACAGGACACACTAGTTTTGATCAAGAAGGTAAAACAGAAGGCTATGCAGAATTTGGGCTACGATGTAAGGAAAAAACTGGAAAAATATTTCAGCCATTATTCATTTTTTACATTGCACGCAAAGTACTTTTGCTAAAGGAAATATTGCACCCAAGAGTCTGTACTATATATTTCAGCATGAAAGGAAGGATATATAAGGATGTGAAAGAAGTCTTAAGCTAAGCAACTAAGCTATCCTGAAGCCTTTAAGAATACTTTCTCCTATATAATTGAAGTAAGTAATAGCAGCTAAAGGTTATTCCAAGATATAAATCCTGCCATGTGGTCGAGAAAAATATCTCTCTCTCCAAATGAACCCAAGCATATATTTAATTTTAACTTTGATCTTTTGACTGTTTCCTGTTCTTCTGGTCTGCTTATTTATTTATTAATGTGGATATACCTGTATTCAAGCAAAACACAGCTCTACAAACCATCCTCTCTCCTCCCATGCCAAAAAAACCTTCAAAATTTGAACTACAATAAGAGGCAGGAAACTCTCATGAGATTTATCATCTTTAAAAAACTAAAGAAATCTGGAAAATTGATATCCTTTACACATAGCAGTCTGACTAGGTACAAAATATGCCAATACATCTAATTATTGGAGTTGGAAAGAGGCATGAGCTGTGACAAGCAAAGACCCATTTTGTCTTTTCAATAATAAGATGACATTCTTCAAGTAAGATTCCAAGCGAAAATTCAAAGCAGAAATAGTAGGCTTGCAAACGTAAATCCCTAACAGTTCCCATGCACAGAGATATCGAAATGTGAAAGACATGCAACTAGAGCTAACTGTGCTTGGAGGCAGCATCATTAGTTCTTGTGTGTTGCTTCCAAAATACCATTTTCAGCTGCAGAAAAAGCTTTTGAACTTTGACACAGTTTAAAACCAGTGGAATATCAACAACCATTTTAATCAATCTGCTGCTGCAAGAAGCAATTCCATCATTCAGTGGCTCACTCATAACGCAGAGCCACCTCCTTTCTTGTGTCGGCACAAGCATTCACATGTGGTGAATTGAAGCAGCAAGTGATCTGAGTTTAAGAACAATAAGAATAAGTTAATCTGATCAAACTCACCGTGAGTCCATATGTATTTGTGCTGGCACATGGGAAGAAAGGTAGAAGGCTGTATCAATCTCTTCAACGGAAATGCAATTGCTAGGGTTAAACAGCAGTGTAAATCACACTGATGCAGATTCCTGTTGCACACTCGCTCTCAGTATTGCTATACTACTCGCTCTCAGTATTGCTATACTACTAAGCAAAGCAGCAAAAAAAAAATCCCACAAGAACAGTTTAGCAAAATAAAAAGTGAAAACACTTTGCAAGATTCATGTATCACTGCTTTTAACCTGCACTAGGACACTACTATTGTTAGCACAACTATTTACTGGAGGTAAACAAGAGCACGTTTTTATTTTATACTGTTATCCTATTCTACGGTAAATACAGCTTTTACATATTTCTGTTCTTTTTCCTTACGTAACTTTTTCCTTTTTCTATTCTAATTACATGCCTGCAGATTAAGTAAACATAGGCTAACATACATGCGAGTCATTTATACACACAGAAAATCTAAAGGTGCACCCACCTCAACAAAAGTCATAAAACGTAGTTCAAACAAATGCCATTTGGCCATCTATATTAAAAAGCCATTTGTGGTTTTGGTTTTCCTCTAGTCTCTCTCTTGCTCCTATCATTAAGAAGCTACTCAACTCTCTAGCCAAAATCATATCTCAAAATCATCCCAATAGGCTTCCCTTATTCAGGCAGCACAATAAATGGCAAAAGTACGTAAGACCAGAGTACTGCTGGCCATTGTGCCAACCAGCCCCTAGAATCCAAAGCTACATAGGTTTTCTACAAGTCCTCTACACAGAAGAGATTATTACCCAAAGGAAGTGGTTTTGTGGTTCAAAACAGATCATGATTGCCTAGTGTGGCTCTGAGACTCCTGATTGTCCAGTCAGCAGAGCAGTGGACCTGTATGGACAGCAGAGAAACTGTGGCCATCAACTGAAGTAGGAAAAGAATTTTTTCATATCAGTAAGCCCAATACCATTTAAGTTACAGTAAAGCCCACCACTAACATGTTTAACAGCAACCATGAAATCAGCTGGCATTCATTAGAGTGAAAAGAATAGATGAAACAATGGAAAGCAACACGTTGCCAGAGCCTCCACCCAAAATAGCCGATCGCAGAAGCTGAGCAGCATCCTGGAACAACAAAGCCACATGAATTGCTCCCACCACTAATGAAACATAAGCAGTCCAATAAATCACCAGAAATACTCATTTCCAGAAGGTTCTTTTCTGCATGGTATAGTAACACATAGGAAGTCTTGGGACACCAGAAGAAAAAAAGGCTTGTCTCTTAGACCAAGCCACACAACTTGCTGATATCTGTAAGCATAGGCAAGCCATAAATGTAATCAGACAAGTGATTCTCTACTTTGGGAAGATGCTACTAATGGTCTGTCACAGGAATCAGGACTAAACAAAGATGGGACTAGAAAAGGTTCAGACAGAAGCAATAAAGCAAGCAATTTCTGATGCATTATGTGGAAAGGTTTGATCAAACCCAGGACCATTTATTTCTTCAAACACTTTTAGCCTGCTCTGCCAGTTTAAAAACAAACAAACAAAAAACCACCCCCAAAAAACCAACCCCAAAACATTACTGTTTTTCATAGGGCTTTAGCAGTATATGAAAATTTATAGACAAGTACATCATTCTATGAATCTTTTTTAAAATAAGTTCAAAATATAGAGGACACAATGAAATCTTCCCAGTTGTACATGCTTTAATTTGACTTTGTAAAATGACATGTCTTTGTGCATTCAGTATTCTGCACTGTAATTATTAGACTACAAACTGCTTATAGCTCTATGTGGTAGCATGGAACACTCCATCATCCTGGCATCCCACAGGAAAAAATTGCAGCAACAGACTCTTCTCCAGCTGATTCTCCAAAAGCTGCCATAGTATCTTCTGTTGTGAGCACCAGAGTAATTTAGTAGATTTGGCAGACGTTCAGAGAAGTGCCTGGGTTCTTAACACGTCTGATGTTGAACCCCAGAAGGAAATTAAAAAGAAAGAAAAAAAACCCCACCAGAATCCCCCTAAAGACAAGGCAAATAACAAATAAGGACGGGAAGACAGAGATCCCTCTCCTCTTCTAAATCTAGATTTTCTTCTCCTAACAGCATCACTGACTGTTTCATTGAATTCAAAAGACAATCATTAATAAAATGTAATGAGCAAACTTTTCAAGCACTTGGCAAACCACCCTAAGCCTTATGCACGGGTCTCCTATGAGAAAGGAGCCATGAAAGATTATGCAGGAAATGCAGTGAGAATTGTAAGGCCACATATTCAAAGATTATAAATATTTCTCTCTATTGTTAGAAAAGGTTTTTCCTACCTGAATCTTGATTTAAACAAGAATTTCAAAACAATAAAACTTTATTCAAGCATTAGTTTCTAAAGGACTGAGTCACTGTTCAATTCTGAATTTTAGTAAAGACTAATGAGACGTGAAGGAGAATTAATCATTTTTTCCTCAAAACTTTTGAATGCAATTTAGAATAAATACTGCTGGTCAAAGAAACATACACCCCCAAATAAACAAAACTGTTTACAAGAAGGAACACTCTACACTTCCATTATGATCTTGTTTTCTCTGGAAAATTAGATTTCTCACACTATGCATGTATCCCTTCATAAAAGCAGGGAAATTTCAGAAACTTCAAGAATGTCAAATAGTTAAAAAAAAGACGACACAAATTCACAAAAATAGGCACATCATCTTCCACAGAAATAATCTTTTTCAGAGAATAGCATGTATCATTACCTGCCCCAAATTCTCTATCTCCTGTGCTACACTTAGCTTTTTACAAAACTCACTGAAATAAGATTTATTCTTATGACAAAATGGAACAAATTATTAACACTGACAGCCTGCAAAAATTGTTTAGCTTTCTACCAGTGTATACGTTTACAGTAAGATGGATCACTGCAGCTACAAATAGTGAAACGTGAAAGAATAGCTGTTCTGTGTGAAGCAAAGTGACACACTAAAAAATAATTTTTCCAGGAAAGAATAAACTATCAAGAAAGATTAACCGATGTAGCACCTAATATAAAAGGTATACTAATGTCATAATCTAAAAACCTGCCTCAGCTGATGCAGTAGCCTCCCTTAAGTGATCCTGAGCTTTCCTTTAAAGGTACTCAGACCATAACAAATGTAGTAACTAAATCAAAACTACCAAGCTTTTGTGGTTATAGAGCTTTCTTTGCTGTTCTTAATAACTACTAAGGGACATGAACACTGTCGCACAGGCAGGTAGCTCGTTTGGACTCTTTGCAGATGAACTGCAGTACCAGGGCACTGCAATACATTTGTGACCAATACTCCTCAGTGGGACATTATTTTGAACTATACATTCAACAGCCCATGCCTAGAAATCAGAATGTACTAAGTATCATACCAAAGCTGTGTCGGAAGGACGGGTTATACGCCCCTAACTAGGAACGAAGTTGACTTTTTTTCCTGGAGAGAAATTAGAAGGCTTGACAAAAGATTCTCCTTACGACCAGCTTATCAGCATTTTTCCATCCAGCTCGTATTGCCACAGAATTGCATTAGCAGATCCGGGTCCCCCAGCTACGTACCTTCACCACAGTGAGTATTTCTGTACAATGGTTCATTCTACGCAGATACTCCTGAAGACATTTATGATACTGTAGTTCCGCTTCTTCCATGAGAAAGGTGGGAAAAAATGACTAAAAAAGTTTCTCAGCGTCTGTTTGAAAACACAATACTTTCTGCTATTGTACTTCAGTTTCCTTTTTCCTGCTGCCACAGGCCATCAAAACATCCCTGGCAATTAACACGTACAGGCAGCACTGTTATACAATTTATAGTAGTCAGCAATACTGTGTGTCTTCTACTTTCAACAGAAAAACACTTTTACATTAGTTTTGAATTTTCTCAAGGCTCTAGGTGTAGGTTCAAAGCACATTTTTTCACTTTATGGTTGTGGGAAACATTGTTTACATATTCAAAAGAGAAAGCAGTATGACTGGTCTGTGCTACTCTCAGGTTAAGGGGTATATAGCCAAGAATAAACTTCAAGCTGAGAGAAAAAATATATATGGGGGGGATCATACAGATTATATATAAATATCCATGTGGAAATATACATACATATATATGCATGCAAATGGAAGCTGAGATATCTGCTGTAAATCAGAAAACAATGACGTTCTGGCATATTATATAATGTTGAAGCCTCCACTAACACAAGTTCTGGTAAATTTTATTATTGTGCCAGACTGCTTTTTAAATTCTTTTGGAAACATTTGTAATTTTAGGCCTGTCCATTCGCACACGCTGGCAACCTAGTGGTACCCCAGCCACCTGGGAGCATTCAGGCAGAGGGCTGGCAAGCAGATGTGAGGCTGTCACGGATGACAAGGGAGCCCGGCAGCTTCAGGGCTGGGGACGCGGAGGCTGCAGGGAGCCAAGTGGGAAGGTGTTCAGCTGCGGTTTTGGGAAGCAAGCGTAGGGCAATTCCAATTCTCATATAGAGCCTCCAAACCCATGAAATCGTCACTATGATGTTAGCCAGTGTCAGAACGTTCTCAAAACATTTTGTAATGTTAAAGGGAAATGCACCAACTGCTGAGTTATTGCAATCCCTTCTTTCTGTATGCATGTTCTTTCTCTGTCAGAAAAGGTGGGGCTAACATTTTAAGACATTCTGGTCTTCTAAAGCAGCAGGGAGAGAGCTTTCACAGAATCACAGAATCGTATAGGTTGGAAAAGACCTTTAAGATCATCGAGTCCAACTGTAAACCTAACACTACCAAGACCACCACTACACCATGTCCCTTTAATACACAGTCTTAAAAAAAAAAAAAAAAATAAAAAGAGGAGTATCCAGAAGCACAGGAAAAGGTAAAATGAACAATGAGATTTACAAATACAAACAAAACCAGTTGCTGTGAAAGAGTCCTCACAGGATAACAGTGAGAATATATGTTGAAATCCCTTATATAATGGTATTTCAAGATATTTCAGTCTAGGTCTTTCAGACTTACAGATGTCTATTTATATTTCGATATCTCAGTCTTTTAGAATTAGATAATGATAATTTCAAGATATTTCAATATACAATATATGGAATATTGGCTCCCTAACAGTTTAAAAGTTTTAACATTTATGGAGAGCACAAAGTCTGTAATAGAAAAACAAGCCACTTGTCTAGAAGGGATTACTAAGAAAATTCTAAT
This sequence comes from Mycteria americana, assembly GCF_035582795.1. Lineage (NCBI taxonomy): Eukaryota > Metazoa > Chordata > Aves > Ciconiiformes > Ciconiidae > Mycteria > Mycteria americana. The sequence continues at coordinate 20,397,443 of NC_134374.1, read as the reverse complement.
TCCTTCAAGAGTGTGGCTCAAAAAGGACAAGAACTCACCATCTACATACATAAACCCTAGGAAAATTTAGTAAGACTATTCACAACATTTACTTTTTGTCCATTTAATAAAATGGACAAAATGCTCCTTTTACATGACTATTTTCTTACCAATATTATTTTAAGCTGTTACACAGCAGTTGTTTCTTCATTAAATAAGAAAATAGATAACCTTTCAAAAGTTCCAAAAACCAAAACTTTCTTATGTAATGTTAGAAAAAAGAAAAAGGTAAAGGAAGGCATTATAAATATCACAGATTTTAAAACTGGATTTCACGAGCTGCTGAAAAGCTCTTATAAATCTAAAAGCCAGCTATAGGTTCTGAAGCCTAAAGAAAAAAAAACCAAACCAAACCAAACCAAAAAACCACATAGAGCACAAACAAGCCAAAACCAAACCAAACAACTGTTTCTTTTACTATAACAGTAGAGAAGTTAGTAATTGACCTCAAGATTAGCTCAGGCTTTAAGGGCACTTATCACAGTTTTTCTTCTCAAAATGAGTTGACACAAATGCTTATTTTTGCTGATGATCAATGCCCATCAAGGTGTTTTTGGTACATAGACCATTTTCTTTATTTCCTAGCAATTAGTATAATTTCTGTTTCACAGCCACCACATATATTCATTAGAGAAAATGGCTGGGTAATATAACTTACTGGTCAACGAGATACGAGTTTTAACACTCAGGCATTTCATTTCTTTTTTAGATTCTTTTTATCCAGGTTTTCAGAAGTACTGAGCAATAAGGAATGATGGAATCACTTACAAATGACACATTTTAGGATGTGCTTTTACCTTCTAAGAAACCAAACTGCACACCTGAAAGGAAGATAGGATTCTCTTCAGGCTGAAACCTCCCTATTTTATCTTCATTCCTTTTCTCAAAAGTATTTTACCTTCCCTTGCTGCACCCTGCAGAAAATTAAGCCATAAATCCTGAATTTATTGGATATAAGTAGAAGGGTATGTGGAATTGCAAATGTGTTACTATGAGCAACACAGATTTTAGACTAAAGCCGTCACAGCAAAATGGCAAGAGTAGCAGGCTCTCTTCCTTGCCTGGAGAAACATGGTTCTGTGCCTTTCTGGTGTTAGAAAAGTCAGTAGGATTAATCTATTTACTACCAAACACCTAGTATCTCAGTTCTGGGAGCTATTTCATACTCTTACCTTAGCAGTCAGTTTTACACGACCAAAACACTCAAACACTGAGGGGTATTTCAGAAGTACTCCTGGGAGCCCTTCAGTGCAAACTAGAGTCTCCCCTCCCCTGCTTACTTCATCTCTTTTCCTCAAGAAAGCAGAAAACAATATAATCAAATTGCAAAGTAATATAGCACAGTAGATTTATTTGCCTAGCTTTCAAACTTCCTAAATATTTATGCTACTAAAAATTTTAATTAGACCAGAAAAGTAATGTGGATAGAAGATACATAAATATAAATAAAACCAAACATTAAAACTGGAAATTAAGACAAGTATCTAGCCATTCACATCATTAAAAAAAGTAATCACTTATGCTGTTCTATAAATTTGTTTTTCTTCCTTTTTATGTAATTTTTGATGTAAATTAGTTTCCTTCTGAATATTCTGAGCAAAAGTCTGCTTATAGTATGAAATTACTCTGCATCCCCACCCTACTCCCCAGTTTTAAGATATAGATGTCATCGTGAAATAGGGTAGTGTGCCTTTCAAAGCAATCCAAAACTTCAAAAATTTCATAGAATCATAGAGTAGTTTGGGTTGGAAGGGACCATTACAGGTCATCTAGTCCAACCCCCCTGCAATAAGCAGGGACACCTTCAACTAGACTAGGTTGCTCAGAGCCCCGTCCAGCCTGACTTTGAATGTTTCCAGGGATGGGGCATCTACCACCTCTCTGGGCAACCTGTTCCAGTGTTTCGCCACCCTCATCATAAAAAAAATTTCTTCCTTATATCCAGTCTAAATCTACCCTCTTAGTTTACAACCATTGTCCTATTGCAACAGGCCCTGCTAAAAAGTCTGTCCCGATCTTTCTTATAAGCCCCCTTTAAGTGTTGAAAGGCTCCAATAAGGTCTCCCCAGAGCCTTCTCTTCTGCAGGCTGAACAACCCCAACTTTCTCAGCCTTTCTTCATAGGAGAGGTGTTTGATCCCTCTGATCATTTTTGTGGCCCTCCTCTGGACCTGCTCCAACAGGTCCGTGTCTTTCCTGTGCTGAGGGCTCCAGAGCTGGACGCAGTACTGCAGGTGAGGTCTCACCAGAGCGGAGTAGAGTGGCAGAATCACCTCCCTCGACCTGCTGGCCATGCTGCTTTTGATGCAGCCCAGGATATGGTTGGCCTTCTGGGCTGTGAGCGCACACTGTCTGCTCATGTCCTGCTTTTCATCCACCAGTACCGGCAAGTCCTTCTCTGCAGGGCTGCTCTCAATCCCTTCATCCCCCAGCCTGTATTGATACCGGGGTTTGCCCCAACCCAGGTGCAGGACCCTGCACTTGGCCTTGCTGAACCTCATGAGGTTCACACAGGCCCACTTCTCAAGTAAAAACTGAACAGACTACAGTCAGTCAGTTAAAGCTTTTATTTCCCATAGAAGAAATATTTGAGTAGGTCAGTGTTTGAATCACAGGAGGATTAAACTATGAATGTATACATAAAAGGAGGCTTTATAAACATACAACTACACCACTCTAGGAAAGACATTTAAGAGAAATAAGGTACAATTCCTGAAAGATCCTGAAAGATCCTGAAAGATAGCAAAACATCTTTCAACTGTGTCATCTGAACAGGAGGCCCAGAAATTGTGCAGTGTCCTATTTAGTACTAAAGAAAAGACCCCAACCATTTTATCCCTGCACAGAAGATGCAGAACAAGTGACAGAACATATGTTTGAGTGCATCAGGTTGTCTTCTGAAATAAATCTCTGTGCTGTATATGCAGCAGGTTTGAATGACATTCAACTAAAATACTTTGCTAATGAAAAACATTACAGAAATCTTAATGATGAAATCTCTTAAGGCAACAGCCAATCAATCCTTTTTAACAAACAGAAATGCACATCCTTTTTGAAATAAGTTCAACCACAAAAGTATTAAAATACAGTAAATAGTGTTCCTTGATTGCAAAAAGCAAAAAGGCAAATTGAAGTGTCAGAGAGTAGAGTACGAGCTGCTTCGTAATAGAATACCAGGAAAGCAATGTCAGGCACACAGAGCAACATATGCACATTAAATTATTTCTGTAACACAATCAGTAAGATGGAATACAGAAAACAGCTAGGAACAACTGTGGTGATAGTCCATAAATTTAAATTAAAAAAAAAAACAACAACAAAACTACCCCCTGCCCCCCCAAGACAGGAATTTCCTTCCAAAATATGACCTTGAGCATAAAGAGCAGGACTCTGCTCACAGCTCCTGAAGTACCATAAGCAAATTTGTATTAACTAATTAGAAATACAGGCATATTCTCAGATGTATGTTTTATGTTTTGTTTTTTTAAAAAACAACACTACTGCTTGTAAGATTAAAGCAGCGTGACCTGGCAGCACCACTGAGCAGGAGAACAAGAGTCTGTACTCCAGCATTCCTGAGCAGCTCAATTCTTTCTCAGAATAGGCAAAAATTACTACTGACATATAATCTTTAATCTGGAGAGCCTTTATGTTTTATTAATGTAGAGATGTAGTAATGCACTATAGTAAGGAAAACATGACTTGTTGTCCAGGTCAATGTTTCAGCACTAAGCAATCAGAATTTGAGCACAAGCATAGAGCTAAATCCATATTCACATTTGACAATCAATCCAAAGTAATAAATTAGCAGGGAAGCATCTTTAGAATCATAAATATAAAAAAAAACCTGCTAAAAATGATTCAACATCAGAAGAAATCTGCAGGGATGCTGATTAGAGGACAAGGATGTGTAAGCACAGTACAAAATGTGATTAATTTCACAGTAGTTAACACAATATGCAAGTTTATGCATCACACAGAGATCACCAGTGTATAAAAAATGTTGTTGCTGAAATAACATATGTATTTAAAAAAAGAAAAATCACAAAAGAAGTATTGAGTACTTCTAACTGAAACTTCGATTGCCTTTGTATCACAAGTCTGAGACTGATCCTCTGCTTTTTCTCCAAATGATCACACCTCTAAAGTGGTTTTAAATTGCTATCATATCAAAAGACAAATTATTTTAGAAGGTTAGAAGTCATCCTGTCACCCTGTAATTTCTTTAATTACAACACTGTGTAGGAAAATAGAATCTGAAAGATTCATGTAAGATACCTCTGTTAGAGAAGTTCTGGGATATTCTCTTCATAGGACATACAAAGACATTTAAAAGAGGAGTAACGTTCTGCCTATTACTCACAGGTTGGGCTTTATAGGGCAGCACTGCTTCCCATTACATCCTGGTCTAAACAGTTACTGGGTACCTTCTAGGATGCTGCTAGACAACAGGTGAAACAGCTACTCAATTACTTCATTCATGGAAGATAAGTATGAGTAAGGGCTTGAGGAAGAGTTTCAGAATGGTCTGGAAATAAATAGAAGCCTGACAAGCCTTTGCCCAGCAAAGATTTATTTACCTCTTGCACTTGCAGAACATTCAGCTACTCACTAGTAGAAACAAGCAGCTATGATGCAAGATTTATACAGCAATAACGAGAGGATTTGTTAGCGTGATTCTGATTATTCTGTAATGAAAGTCTAATGAAATTAATAAAGCTTTATCACAACCTGCAGGGATCTTACCAGAAGCCAGAGAGAATATTTGAATTAAGTTGTGGGAGGTCTTCAGAAAGTCAAGAGAGGAGCAGGTGCTAAACAAAGAAAGACTTGGTAACATACAGGCAAGGATATGTAATGATACGCCGCGCTGGCAGTTAAGCAGAAAACAGTATTTATGTCAGTGTCTTTTGGTTCAGGCTATCTTGAGTTGCTAGAAATATCTCCATACATAAGTTTCCAAAGGGCATTGAGAAGTTTTAGATTAATTTGACACAACTCCTCTGTATTGTTGGCTTTGGAAAATATTCTTTCTTCTCAAGAGTTTGATATTAACAGGCAAGACAGTTTAAGATTTTTAATTCCTATCAAAGAATCACATTTATTACATAGGTATTAAGGAATGAATCTTATGTCTTTAATTTGCTTATAATTTCTGTTTTTCACCACATATTTTCTATTAATCTGTTCTGGATTCTGTCTACCTCTGTGAGCACCACAGACCACCCTTTTCAACTATTGCAAAGCTAGTAACATACAAAGAACAGTACTACAAATATGTTTTTCATTATCCAATCTTTAAAAAGCTGTTATTTAGCATTCAAGCATTCTTAAGATGATACCATAGAGTGTTTTCTGAGATTGAAAACAATTCCTTAACAACACTACACTTCTTTTTCTCTCTTACACTTCAAATTTCTTACTGTGAAACAGAAGAACGCTTCCTGTTTTCAGGTCTACAGACAGTCAACAGCTTACTTGTAACTCCTGAAACAACGGTGAATGTCCACTACTGTTAAAAACTTACTTCATAAAGGGAAGATTGCCGTTTATGAACCCATAAAAAATTAGCGCAAACACAATTCCTCAATTCCTCCCTTACAGAAACCATTCTGAGGAAACCCATCAAGACACCCTCTTGAAAGCCTGGAAAACCAGCTAATGGCCCTCTAGCTCACTTCAAACTCTGCAACATGGTACTGCCTTCATCCATTCCACTCGCCCCTTGCAGGGCCAGGGGAGTTGCAGTACTAATGCAACAAGCTGGTTGCTTCCCTAGAACACAGTCCTTACAACACACCTTCTACTCTTCAAGCTGCTACAGCACCGGCTTACTCATTTTTGGCTCTGATCTACTTACAAACACTTCCCACTTAAAATTCCAGTTGGTATCACCAGCAGAGAAAGACAACAAACCCAACCAGGCCATTTGCCCACAACCGAAGTTCCCAAATAAGCTTACATTGGCTAATAAACACACGTAGTGCCTGTTGCACTCAAGAACCATGTGAAAGCTATCCAGAAGAGTCACTCTACAAACCTGTAAACAAAAAGTTTTTAGTAATAATAGCTGTATTTCTTCTGCATGCTGCTTAGTCACGCTGTTTAGAGATACAGGTATTATGACATGCTTAACGGAAAGCAGTTGGGAATCAGTCATCTTAAATTTGTTAACTGTCCCTTGTGACTTGTCTCAATGAAGAGCCAGTAATGAGCTACATGCATTTAGTCTATTTAGATTATTAATAATAATTTTCAATAACAAATAGATTGATGAAAATCTAAGATTCAGTGAAATACTCATTCTCATCTGAATCAACAGAAAGCAGGTGAAACATTTTAACTAATGTCGAACAAGGCATTGCCTGGAGTTAATATCAAAGTGATATCTATGTATCTAAAGAAATGAAGCAATTCTTAGTTTAAGAAAGAACAGCCAGGTGCTCTCCTGGGCACAGAAGATCGTATTTCAGGATAGAACACTGAATCCATCTAGACTCTGAAACACATTCTGAAGTGGAAAACCACCTGTAAGAGTTAATATCCTCTGTGACGAAAGGAAATCTAGAAGGGTGTTGTTAGAGTCTTGAAGCGCAGTCTCTAAAAGCCATCCTCTGATGACAGCAGCTCAAGGGAAATGCTGCCTTACACGTGAATTCCTTAGAAAGGCTTCTGAATTGCCTCCGTCCAGCAGATGCAATTGAGCTGTGCAAAGACTGAAGGTCTAGCTGCTGCTTTTGATGTAACCTCAGTGTAAGTAGTTCAAGCACGGTTCCCTTCATTTCATCACCTGTTATCTTTCATAAACCTTTTTAACTGCAAGTCTGGTTATTGGGTTTTGTGGTTTGGTTGGTTGGGCAGCGGTTTTTGCATTTTATTTCAGTATAGCTTAAATAAATGTTAACTCTGAGCCTAATCAACAAGCTTGTGAAGTCAGAGCATTGGGTATCTTGATAAATATTTCACTTGTGTAGCCTATTTTCTGCTGTATCTTAAGGCAACAGAATGGGCCCTATTACACATACACTGGCCAGACAGAGAGTTGGTGCAACAACTAGCATTAAGCAGGAAAGTTCTCTGTAAGAATGTGTCACAGTCACTTATTAATGCATCGTGTGCTGTTCTCAGAAACAGTCTTTAGCAAGGCTGAAAAAACATCAAAGTGACCTGAAAACAAATAATTTAAAGACACCTTTAAAGTTTAAGTAATAGAATTTATATTTAAAATTGTTTAATGATTAAATACTTATTAAGCAAATAATTAAAAAATCATTAAAAATGTATGTACTGCATTCCACAGTGTCTGTCCCTAGCCCAGAGACTGTTAATTTCTTACTGCTTTGAGGTTATCCTATCTTCATTTAAGAATAATGTTATCTCAAAGAAGATTAAAAATGAAAACAACTGGACCACATATTAGTGCATTACGCCATAGATGGTCAGGGTTGGGTTTTTTTGTCTGGTTAGGGTTTTTTGCTTGGTTGGTTGGTTCTTGTGGTTGGGTTTTTTTTGAGTTTTGGGTTTGGTTTTTTGTTTGTTTGTTTGTTTTTGGTTTTTTTTTGCAGTGGCACAATAGCTTCCCTGCAGCCCCATCTGCCGTAGAGGACTATTGGTTGCTAGGCAGTGAGTATCCAGTCTCAAGCCTTTACCCGAAATGCTCATCTCAAAGCTACACTAGGTCAACTGATAGTCACTTGTCCACTAGACAATTGTTGAGAACAAGCCAAAAGCGGCTCAGGCCCAGATCAAGCCCAGAAATGTCCCAAGAACCTGCACTGGCAGGTCGCTGCAAGGCATATTGCTGCCTACTAGTACTGGCAAAAACACATTTACCAGGCTACACCATATTGCGAGTACTGGGTACAGTTTTGGACTCTATCTCAAGAGCATACAGTGGTGGAAGACATGGGCAACTGAACTGATCCAAGGGGATGGAGCACAGTTGCTTTTACTAGGGAGGGCTGAAAGGCAAGATCTCTTCTATCTGGAAAGGAAAAGGCTGAAGGGGATATACAACGAACATTTTCAAAATCATGAAGGCGACATATCCATCTGAATACAGAACTGTTATTTGCAAAATCCTGCACTACCAAAACACACAGTAAAGGGAATAGGTAGAGATGTATCTAACATCCCTAACAGATCGAGTGTGGATGCAGGAGGTCTATGAGGAGAATGGATAACCAAAAGTGACTAGGCTCACAAAATCACTCTAAATGCCACTGCTGGAGATCAAATATTGGCCTACATGGACCAATGTACCCAGCAGGTCAGTTCTGTTCTTAACAATTCAAGCTGTATGAGAAAAAAGGGAGATGTCCTTGGGCTAAATATATTGTTCATGTGCCACCAGGTCAACTCCAGACATTTCTTCCCTGTGGGATGATGCTGCTCTCTCATCAAATCATGGATGCACCTCTGTCTCAAAACAGAGTGGTACAAGAAAGGCAAAAGCAGGCTGCTACTGCTGCCAGAACAATTAGTATAGCCCATAGCCAACCCCAAATTTCTTGACAGCAAAAACACTTCAAGCTGTATTAACTGCACGCTCTGGAGTAGCTGATGAGCTGTTGGTGGGCACCACTGAATCTGTAGACTGCTTGAAGAGGTTTATCCTGCATAAGGGCAGAGACCTGGAACTGCGCATGTCGGAGAACACATCATTCTGAAGTGGCACTTAATGCAAAGCTAGATTAGACAACTTCCCAAGGACCAACTAACAGAATTGCCCTGGGTATGCTGGAGTTAAGGCTGATAAACTGTGAAAGCCTTGTTAATGAAAGAGGTCTGTGTTAATCATTATAGGAAACAAACAAACAGCTCTTGGCCTTTTGAGGATCACTCCCACAAATACACTGCTGCTCACAGGGAACAATCAACTTTTTCTCATCTCCAAGGGAAATATTTAAATGCTCAGAAGCTAAGCTCGCTTCACCGTGTAACATTATCTTACATGCAGTGTTCACATTTTTTTTTTTTCATACCACAGAACTATCCCCAACTTGAGTTACACAAAATATACTTGCATATTTTCCAAAATATTATTATACAACTCCTTTTCCTTACCAATATTTAGTTCTTCTAAGAGATATTTGAACAGGTATGAACAGGGTACACTTTCCTTTCTTTGGCAGTGATAAACATGCATTTTTTAAAAGAATCCATTACTGAACTACAGTACAAATCAGTCTGTTCTTACTTTACTTATTAGGTGCACTAAGTATTTGCAACCTTCACATCATCCAAGGAGAAACAGCTCCATCTAAAGGTTAATTGGCTGCATATTCTCCTGCCTTGTGTTTTCCTTTTTCACATTAGTTACATCACAAACATAATAAACAGCAGTAGCAGTAGTATGTTTATAAAAGTTAGACAGCGAAGGACATAGATTGGAAGACCACGTCCTAAAGCTGGGGGGAAAGCTGATTTCTCTACTTGAAAAGAAACTGGACACCGGAAGACCCATTAACAGTTTGTTCTTCCTTTGAATAACCTCACACATGTTCATCTTCTCAGTTTATTTATGTTTTCATGGTCCCTGCTGTATTAAGTGACTTCTGGTTTGCAGCTTACAATCCAAGATCAGATACAGTCAGTCTCAATTTTGAATCGATTTTATAATGAAAACAAGAACTCAAAATCACTTTTAAGTGCCCTGTTTCTTAAAGCCATCCAGAAGCCTCTTATCCCTCCTAAATTTTATTGACTTGAGGGGAAGTACATCTCAGAAAGAGACCTTTTATTTGCAAATATCTGATAATTGCTATTGGAAAATATTAAAAAAAAAATTGAACAAAGAGCTTTGAGAAACACATTCCTAGCTGTAGCGATGCTCATTTTCGAAAAATTGTAGTTTAAGAGTATGCCACCTTCATCAACCAACAGCTTTTTACTCACCCTTATAATGGTACCATGAAGTTCATTCTCAAGATAGTGTAACTGCATTTCCCAACATTAAACCTGGAAAGTTACTTTTTACTCTTCATTTCACAGTACAGAGAGTTAGCCACAGCTAAGAACAAAATAGGAAGTTATTTTATATAACTTTAAGAATATTCTGATTAAAGGTTTCTAAATTCTTTTTAGGCTCTGATGTCTATGTAAACCTGAGCACAATTTGTGCACACTGTCAAAGCAATAGCAATGTTTTAATAAAGGCGTTCAGCGAGGATGAAGTACTTTGGGACTGCAGCCATAATTACAATCATAATTGGCATTAAGTTAACAATGATGACAAAACCCAAGCTTTTCAGAGCTGAAATCAAGAAGTGTTCATTATAACTATGCAGTATTTATTGAAGAGCTATTCTTAATCTAGATGGAGCATTAGGAACCAGAGAGGAAAAACACAATTATATTTCAGGTGGCAAAACATTCTCAGTGGATACAGCTACACTCAAAGCAAATTCAGCAGTACAAGTTCTGATTCCTATCTGGGGTTTAGCTATACTTCAGCTATATTCAAGATAAGGACTGCTTTGGATCTACTTCCGACTTACTCCAGTACCATTTTATTCCATAATTTCTACAACAATGTTGATAAAATATATTTACTTTCTATAATTTATTCAACATAATTTAGAAAACAGTAAATTGAGAAATGACACAGCCAATACTAAAAGTTCTACTGGACATTTCCTTGATTGGACAGGATGAAAAAGACTACAAACAGAATCATTTAGGGAGTACCTAAACTGTCATGTTAGCACAGTCTTTCTTCTTTTTTTTGTCTCTTTTTTTTTTTTTTTTTTTTTGGTCAGTGTCCCTGGTCCCCATAGTGCCACCTTCCCTAGTCCTAAATCTGTAGCATTCCTGCTATTTATCTTGTATCATAGCATCAGCTTCTTACAATCTGATCCTCTGCACCAAACTTCACAGTAATTCCTCTCCATCTCTTCTCCTTGGGGAGACAGCTGGCTTGCTTTATAACATAGAGACTGAAATTTTAAATCTAATGAAGTCTACTTACAGTATAATTTTCACATGGATTAACCATAATAAGGATAATAGCAGCACCCAGAGGCATCTAGAAGAGTCCAGCGGGACTCATACCAAACGAGACACAGTGAACAAGACAGTAATCCTTGTAAGACCATCCTATGTTTCTCGTAACTGGCTTACTTATCCCTTTTGCAAGCTTATTCCTGTAGCATTCAGAAGACACTTCCTGTACATCAGTTCAGAGAGGCAGAGGTACACAATTTAGTACAGCCACTCCCTGTTTTTTACCACATCTACCTGCAGCACTGTGATGGTTTTAAATGGAATTTTAGTTACAGACTTACCAATGTGCATCATATTTCCAGAAGAAAATCAGGAATGACACTGTATCATCCTAAGGGAAGTTAGTCTCTCTTCTGACCAAAGATGTAAATTCCTTGCTATTAGTAGTGGTAGTTTTTAGATGACAGCATTTCGAGATGTGTAACTGTAAAAATTTATACAACAAAAAAAGAAGTCAACCAAAATAACAATCCACAGAATTATTATTATTTTTTTCTAGCAAACACATAAAATCTAGGAGTTTAGGGTTTTTTCAGATTTTTCTTCAGTTTTTGCTCTATGACTGAAGGCAACTTCAGACTGAAGCAGCACAGGGACTGTCTTTACAGGGCTCCCCACATGGGCTAGACTTCATCCTGTTCACATTATCTAAGAACAGAACTGCCCTGCTGGGCCAGACCAATGACCCACGTAATCCAGTACTCTGTCTCTAACAGCAGCACAGCAGAGAAATAAGGGTTGGGAATAGGACACCTGGCACCTAAATTCTCATCAACAGCTTTTACACGTTACCAAAATACCCTCTTCAAAAATATCAACAAACAAAACATAACAGACTACTGATTTCTTGACTAAACAGCATCAGATTTCAGAATTTATCCAGATAAATCCAATGGACTTTTACACCAGCTATCACTGGCTCTTGTTTTGTCCCTTAAAAAAATAATACTTGGTTCACATCTTTTTTGGCACAGGACTCAATACCTTCAGCAGCAGTTCTATATAATGCTTGTGACTGAATAATCCTCTGCAAGGAACTAATGTGGCCAGCCTAACCTTTGCATTATACAGAATCTGTAACCCAACATAATGGTATACAAGAGAGACACAGACAATGACAGTAGAACAGTGTGTTGATCTGATTTAATCTCTTTTATATATCTACCACACAATGTCCAAGACCAGTTCTGGAAACATCTGTTTTATCTATGATAGTGCTATCAGTCTATGCTTTTCACTGCAACCTTGCTGCTGGTTGGTGGGTGTATGAACATGGCAAAAGCAAGTACCATAAAGAGTGGGGTTTTGCTTTGCTTCCACTTACTTATTTTCCAAATACATGATAAAGCCAAATTGTAATCCTACCACATCAGTAAAGTACATATGCTTTGTGCCCCTCTCTGTACCCCCCATTCCACCAATGGCTGTTCTATGGCAATCAGTATAGGTGGCCAATAAATGCTAATTCTCTTTTGTATTAGCTGTTAACCATTAAAAAGCACTTTATCTCTAAATTTACGACATTGGCAGAAAGTCCAGCCTGAATACCAAGTATTGGCATGGGGGGGGAGAGGGTCAGAATTGATCAAGAAGTTTAATGAAGATTTATACTCTGCACATAAGTTCTAACTTAAAATAAGATACTTAAAAGCATTCTTCTGTGTCTACGGGATTTCTGTGTTCCAAACAATCCTTAAGAAAACAAGTCTTCCTGAGACAACGTACCCTAGAGAGTTTTTCCAGAGACTGCTGTGCTTGCTTATGTTATTGTTCATCAATTCTGTAAAAATATTAGTAGCTACAGTCACAGTTAAAGTGTGACCTGCAGATTTTTCTTCTGTCAGGGGTGGGAAATAATCTCAATGCCATCCTAGCAATAACAGGAATCCTGGTAGCTTAAATAAAGTTTCCACTCTCCCTCCACACCTTCAATTTTATTTAGATTTCACAATTTGTCTGACCCATCACTGAACTGAGAGTTGTGGCTCCGTGTCCCACTTGGTTCTGCCCAAACCTAATTAGATTAAGCCCCAGCCAGGCCCCTCAGCAAGTGCACAGGAGTGCAAATCCTCACTTAATGCCCCTACTTCTGCTGGCAGCCTTGCACAGCCTCCCCAGAGGATGGCACTCCCCACAGACCACAGCTGGAGTCCATTCCAGCCTTGTAGGTCAACCAGGAGAAAGAAACTTCAAGACTGGCCCATGCAGAAAAGGTTCCTCTATCACATCCCTTTCCCACTACAATGTATTTTACATTTTACAGGAATGCATTTTAGGTTGGCAAAGGCCTTTTTGCCATGACTACGAAGATGCATCAAAGGGTGCAACAGCTGATGCCTGCTAACCCCAAATCAGTCCTCCAGGAGGGAGCACTACTCTCCTACCTCCTTCATCACCCCTCATCTGGGCCAAGCCAAACCATAACATTATAAATAACTTCTTTCCAGGGTTTTGTTTTTGTTTTTTTTTCCTGACTGATGCAAGTCTACAGTTTAATTTTCCAGCTCTTTCAATAGGGTACCATGTAATCCAGTAGTCTTAAAAGAAAGTCCTAAGTCATTTAAAGCTTTATGAATAAAGGGCCATAAGTATTTTAGAGCTTTATAAATCAAAAACTAGTAATGTGTTCTAATGCTCTTGAAATGTTTTGTGGAAGAAAATAAAAAAACTTTTTCAAAACATGTATTTTTTCATTTTACAAGGAAAACATTGTGAATGACAAAGATGTCTATCAGGTCAACACAATGCATACAATTACAAAGTGAAGCACTGTAAAATTACAGGAATAAAAACTGAGTAGCTGATTAATAAACAGTAAGATTAAATAAATCTTATTTGTTTAATACAAGTTCACAGTCTGATCCCACATACAGCTATACATTGACTGCATGCATTTCTTCCCTGTTTAGCCACATTCTTAAATCACATCAACTCCTATGGTATTATAATACCTCCTATTACTCGTGCCTAGACAATATAAAAAAAAATTACTGTATCTCATAAAACATTTTATTAGGGCTGCTGCTGTTAAACCTAAACATATCCATTTGAAGGGTTTGTGCCTTGTTTTGAATAAAAATATTTTGTGTTGTTTTTTAAACTTGATTTTTAAGAAAATTATTTCTCTTTAAATAGCCACCTAAAAATTGTTTGTACACCACTTGTAACTACATTGTCTATTCTTAAAAAAAACACAAAACTATTAAAATAATCTGTGAGTTAGATCAGTAACAAATTGCAAGATCCTAATACTCTAAGAAAAAATGCAATTCAACTGCTTGGAGGAAGTAATTTTCCACTTGTGTAAGCATCAGGTCGATGGAGAGTTAAACGTCAAAGTTAGTTGCCAAAGAAAGAAAGATTGTCTGGAATTCCTTCCCTCCTGCAAACGAACCTGAAATAGGAGATTTGCAATATGCGATTAGGATAATGTGCATCAGCTAGAAAAAGGATAAATTGGTAAATTAAGGTGCTGAGCATCAGCCAGGAAAGATTTATACTCTGCACATAACAAGCGCTACAATTGGTCAACATAATTGTAATCAGTAATAAGAACTGTCAGAGAAGTGTATAAATACTGGTTTAGTCTTTTTTAGTTCAAAGGTAGGCAGTCAACTTAAGATGAGTAATTTTCACCTGATGGTAAATTTGTATCAGATTTTTATTTCATAGATTATTCTCTTGTGAATTTACTATCCATTCCAGAGATCACTTTATTTTAAGATCTTTAAACAGCTTTCTTCTCTTTTGGAAACAGGAACAGATTTGCCTCTACTGAAAAATTGATTAATTCGGGCTTTGCCAGTGGAGTCATGCTTCACTTTCTTATGCCTTCTTTAGGTCTCCTGCTGGTCCCACACTGAGTTAAGGAACCTTAATTTTTATAGACTATTCAACTCCAGTGAACAGCTAGCATACTGTGCACACAGTCTGCATAAAACACTCAGACATCAGAATTAAAGTCTTCTACTAAATCCTTTATTTGAGTGCAGGATGTCTCTTCTCCTCAGAGTTTTCACAAACATTAAATATTTTCTTTGGAGTACCTCAAAAAATTCTACATGCAATTGGTTCAATCTGCACACTGATTCATAATCAAGATGCACTCATACTCCCTTGTCCTCTTACTTGTAGGGCAATAGGAAATAATCAGAATTACACTGTGCATCGTAAGTCTGTAGGTTCCCCCCCCCCCCCCCCCGCCTCTTCAGAGCTTCAAGTAGAAGTCGGTAGTTTCTGCATTCACAAAAAATTAGAGAATAACTCTTCATAACATTGAATATCTACATTAGAGCAGCAGAACAAAAGTGGTACTTTAGGAAAGTGGAATCTTAAAAAAAGGTATCATCCCTTGAGAAACAATACATCAAGATAGAGGAATTAAACACCTCCTAGATGTAGCATCTTACTCTTCAACTGCTGTCTACGCACTTGATCAGTCCCTGGCTACATGTCAAATGCAAGTACTGCCTTCACTTAAAACTGAATCCTTAAAAAGATGTGTTAATCATTACTGTTCCTCTATCACGAGTGAAGAGCCAATCATCATTACAGTATCAAAATACTTGAAAAGGTAGCTAGGATGTAATCATCAGATATCATTTCCTTCCCCCTATCAAGAAGAAAAACATTTCTTGCACACTGTATCTTATTATGTGCTGCTAAAGCACTTCCAGCTTTCTGGAACCTACTCAAACATCATTTTCAAAGTATACCCAACTATGGCAAGTTAGCCCTGATCACACCTCAAACAGTACTTCGGAGATGACTTTAAATATTGCTTAAATAAGTGTTTTCCATCTGCAGATGGATCACTGATTCCTGCGCAAAATTAGCCCCACATCGCATCCTGACATTATTAGATACATTTTTCCATGACAACAACAAAATACTAGTCCAACCACTAGAAAAACCCCCAAATATTTCCACTGTATTGCTTGAGTAAAAATAAAAAATTGTCACTGAGGATTACTTAAACAATATGAAATTTTACCTGATTCAATACAGTTCACTTGATAAAGGAAAGCCAAATTCAAAAGATGTTAGCTCCCTACAAAGTCATATTGAAAATAACAGATAGGATGTGCTTCATTCACCTAAAGTTTATGTATTTAATCACAAAACGTGAGAAAGCAACAGGGAGAAGCCTGGCTTGAATTATTTCCTGTTTTACTAGTTTTTGCTTAAGAATCAGTCAAGGGGAAAAATACGAATATATAATATAACACATTATTGCTTAATCTACCTTCTGGGATAAATAAAAGAGAAAGACACTGTGGCTGCATTACAAAAAGAAATAGTGAAGATTGTTGCTTTCTCTTTTCTCACAGCACTGACTTCCAATAACACAACACTAAGAACACCAACAACTTTATAAAGTATAAACTAACCAAGTCAGCTTTAAGTCTGGGTGCACCTGCCAGACCGACTATGCTAAACTCAGTCCTCCGCTGAAATTTTCATAGAAATATACACAATCAATTTTCATTTTATGGCCAAAGGAAAGGGAGCTGGCCTAAGGGGCTCAGAGGAAGATGATCACTCCAGCAAGTTAATGCCTTGAGCTTAAAACTTCTGTCTTTGAATGAAACTTTCTTTCAATCCATTAACCTTCATTTTCTGAGTTTTGGCAATATAATAGCATATATATGAAATTGTATTTCTGCCCAAATCTTACTTATGCCTGGGGGTGGGGGGGAGCCACCAGCTGCGGCTGAGACTACTTCAGGTACCAGAAGCTGGAGATTTAGCATTAATATCAGCTAACTATACATTTTCTTAATTGAATACATAAACATATATTATGTTCAAACTTATTTAACTAGATACTGCTTACCACGAAACCACGAAATTCTATTTTGGGTTTCAAATGTACAGCAAATAGTCTTTAAACAAAGCAAGCAAATAAATCAACCTAGAAACACTGTTTAAATAATTTAATTTATTAAATATGCTGGGAAATGGGAAAGCAGACATTTATGACTGTAGAAAGCTTCAAAGTTGGTAATTAAAATTAAGCTTATAGACTTAAGATTCCTCTGCACCAGGTAGCGGGTGAAGGATTTAGAAACCTGCACTGGACAGTCACATCTGGTTTTGTTATTTAGCTCTGTCATTAAAAGACCTCTGTTTATGCAAATAATGGGTAAAGTTACTCTTCAGTTATGATGGAATCCAAATAGGACAGCATTGGCTTAATAAACAAGACCAAGCCACTCCTGTTTATTAAACAGTAATGTGAAGAGACAGGAAATAGCAAATAAAGTAGCAGAATCAAAATAATATGTATTACCAGTTGCACTGTAATTACATATCTGACAAATTTTTCAATGTTAAACTTGTAATACAGAACTGATCTCTTCACCATTCCGAACACATTTTGCAACCAAGCTATTGAGCAAATTAAATTTTCTTTGTCATCGTTCTTTTTAATGCACTGTCTCCACTGATGGCTATTCACTCTGTAAAAAGTTGACTACAGCCAAAAGAACAAATTAATAGAAACTTCCCTTGATCTATTTTACAGTAAAAGGTGGGGCAGTAAATTACACACAAAACTCAATTGCTAAGTGATAAAAGGAAAATAATAATCTTCATATTCATCAATGACATCAGTATTAATCATATAATAAAACACACTAAAAGGTTTAATTAAATACCAAAGAGAACTCTTCAGACATACAGGATCAAAAGCCTAACATTTCTAATGATACTAAATGTTGTTCATTCAAGCTTGATTCTTATTTTAGAATACAGGCAACCATTCTGCTCTATGCATTTCACTTGTAATTGGTTACCAACTTTACTTCAACTCATTGTGGAGATTTTGGGTTAGATACACCAAATCCAAGCTTGTATTTATTGACCGTCACCATTCAGAAAAATGTAGAAAAAAACCCCGTGGCTTGCTTATAAAATGAAATGAAAATGCCTCCCCACACATTCAAGTTTGGGTTTTGAGTCACAAGGTCAGCTATTTGATCAACCTAATTAAATTTCTCCTTCGTAGCTGAGATGACAGTCTACTTGAGATATTTAACCTAATGGCCTTTATAAATGCCAAATAAAGTGTGTCTGCTATTATTATAACTACAGGACTACAATCAACTACTGTGGTTTCAATTTTTGAATTCTGACAGGCTTTCTCTTTTTTTAAATACGTTTTGTTCTGAGTATGAATATAAGTACATTAACCATTTTGTCATCACTATTTTCTTTACTCATTACCAATAAGACTAAAATCAAGACCTTCCATCTTTCAATACAGCAACGTAACTACTATTTCTAGAAACACTGTGGTTTGGAAGGAAATTATCCAGTGAGATAGGTCTGTAAAAGTGGTACCTATCTCGTAAAAGACACAAGACAACCCATTTTCCCAGTACTGTGTCCCGTCACTTATCCTAATGCTCTGGCTTCAGAACAGAATAGGAGCAACCAGATGAGTTACTGCAGAAAAATCATTCGAGGAAAGTTTCAACTTACTTCACACAAAAATTCAATCTATTTAAAGCCAGTATAATTCTTTTTCATCTCCTCTCCAATATTATGGCTTGGGAATGATGCACTCTTGCTCCCCTCTCCATTATACAGTATCTGTAATTGCCAGCTAAGAAAATCAGTATAATCCTGAGTCAGTGAATGCCTCTTAGAAACTATATCCTCTTCTAAAAATATGATGGACTTACTGACAGACTGTAAAATATGAATCCTATTTCCATTTAATCAGTTCTAAGGGACCCAAAAGTCAGAACATGAGGGGCTGGAAATTGGTAACATGAATACTTTTCACAAATGTCATTAATTTAAAATCATTGTCAAGTCAGTAGCTACTACCAGCTGTCATATCATCTATCAGAGGATTAGTGGTTGTCTATCACCGCTGATAAGTCACACATTCTTCTCCACTTCTTCCAAGACTATGAAATCCTACAGAGATGGCTTTTCCACCTATGAAACAGTAAATAACTATGGAAGAGTAAACAATTGGTCATTTTTGGTCTTTCTTCATGTTTTACATGAGAATTATTTCAAGCCAAATTAAACAGCCAAAAAGTTTTTCTCCAATTTTTTCTTCCCTCCTCACAGATGTCATGATTGCACACATCTGCAGAAACTGCCTTTATGGGTATTAAGTTCAGGAACTTTTGTACCTCTGAAAGATTCAGGAATCTTTGTACCTCTGAAGCAAAGAAAACATACCAAGCTTTGTTTCCCTACTGAATGCAGTTTTTAATAGTCTGCCACAAGATACAATTTACATGGCAATTCAGCTTGTCTTTACCATCTTTGTCCTCAGCTGGCACATTTAATTGTCTTACAAATAGACTACCTGGTATTTTATGTCAGAGTAAACTTTCGCTAACTATGACCTGGCTTCAATAAGACTCTCCCGGATTTGCTGATGAGGTGCCTTATAAAAGTTTAGCTACCACAAAAACAGTGAAGAGATGTAGCAACTGTTGTCCTTTTGACCTTCTATCCCTTTCTCTCTCCCTCCTCCCCTCTCCTATTCTCCACCAAACCAAAATTAACCACCTCAAGTCTTTAAGTATCACTGACAACTTTGGACATCTGTGGTATTTCATCTCATGAGAGGGTTCTGCCTGATAGATCAGTCTCACACACTGCTAACACCAAGTCTCCATAAACAATGACTGTACGTTGCAGAGAATCATTTATCAGCTAAACAAGCTGTCATACAATTTCTGCCTTCTTAAGACTCATTATAAAACTGCAGGTTTTAAATAGTTCATGAAAAAAGTTCATCAAAAAAAAACCAATTTGATAGTCAAACTTCCTTGGACGAAGAACCCATATTTCAAAATCTGCACATTTAGTTTATTATACTTGATACAACTTTCAGTACCTCGTATAGCACAGGCCATCAAATTTCCTATTACAAATATAAGGTCTAAAGCACTTCAGCTCACCATTAAAGATCAAACTAGCACAATTTTTGTCCATGGTTTATTTCTTTCACAAGCAAGCTACTGACTCCCTTTTCCCCTATACTAGTAATATCACATCTCTTTGAATTGTCAATTAACTTCATTAAACACATGTCGCTGCCCTGACAAGAGCCACACATAGGTACAGGAAGAACAGTGGATCACAGAACACTGCGAGTAAGAAAGGTTTGACGCAAAGGTTGCAGAAGGGACTCTAGCAGTCCTAAAAACCTCAACTGGTGACATTTGTAAATAGGATCCATGATAAAGTTAAGGAAGAATAAAAATCACCATTTCTACACTGTCAGAAATTTCACATCTAAGTTTTATTTTCCTTCTACTGCAACACTAACATACGTAATGGAACAGAAGGTAAAAGCAAAAGAAAACTCAATTTGACAACAGAAAAGTGTTTCATAGTAACAATGTTCTGATACTCTCAAATTGGAATATTTCATTTGGCATTGCTCTGCTCAATATATTCATTTTGAAGTATTTGATACTGAATTTTATTTTATGACAGGCTGCATTGTTTCAGGAATGTTCGAAAGTCTTATTTTTCTGTCTTTGATTGCCATTATGTCCCACAGCAAAACACAAAAACCTATTTCATTAGGTTGCAGATGCAGAGACAACATGCTTTCAGGACTCTACTTAACTCTTGTAACAATACCTCAACATCACACAGCAGGAAAGTTTCAAAATGAAAAAGAAGAACAAAGATCTATAGTTTTACAGTATCTTATCCACTGTCTTTCACTCCATCTCAAGAAAACTGTCTAAGGAAAAACTGTATTTTGATGTATCCAGCCTTCACCAGGGAATCAGACATAACTTGAGCCATGGACAAAAACATCTACAGTAACTCTGTACATCAATTCTGATCACTGATTATTTACATGTTTTTATAATGACAACAGAAAGAACATGCTTCCAACATGAAAGTTAACATTCTTTCCCCCAAAAACTGTGCAGACTATTTTTAACTTCTCTCATAGAATCAGATACAAATTATTGACAATTCAAGATCATCTAAAGCTAATTTAACCTTTCTTGTTCTTCAAAAGGAAGGAGACTAATAACCAACATCATGACTTCATGTTACTGGACAGCTTTATTCCCTTCCATTCGTAGTGGAAAGCAGGAGATGAACGTATTTTTGGCACTGAAGCAAATCAGTCTCTGAACAATTCATTGAAAAAAATTTTTAAACGTATCATCAAATTAAGTAGTATTACAACCAACCCAGGTATGTGTAAATTTCTTTGCAAAGTGGTACTTAACTTGAAAAAAAAGGACAGAAGTGCAATTCATAGCATCCTTGGCTTCTTAGGCACACAGCATTAGCTGTGTATTTAGTTTAGCATTAGTTTATTAGCATTAGTATGCAATACCTGTATACTGGTTAAAATTTCAACTTGGGGGTCAGGGTAGGAAAAATGAGCCTTCTAGAAGTGAATTCAAAACACGAACTGAGTTTTATACCATTTTTATGTATCAGTGCTGAAAGAAATTAAGTTTTAGGTAGCTGTAGCTTCATTTAGGTACAGATTATATACAAGTGTATCATCCTACAGTATTTCTTTAAATGCCTATTAAAGCCTTATGAATAAGTCTGAAAACATAAAAACCAAACATGAAAAACAGACACTATCAAATGTGTCCAGTACTTTGATAATTGACATACTAGCAGTATAACACATTAGGAGGGGATTTAATCCTACAAATGGATTAACACTTCCTGGGTTAGAAATATTATTTTAAGAAAACAGGGATATCACCTTTACCTACATACAAGGGACAAAGACATTTTGGGTTGTTTTTTGGAAACTTCTAGATGTTTGGTATCTTTATTATAAGAAAAATCTATATTAACATTGTAACAGGAACATCTGGGAAAATTTTCACAAGTACTTCAGACAGGTTGGACTTATCTTCTGAGCAATGACTAGAGCAGGTCCAAGTTCAGAAAAAATCTGATAAAACCAGTATGTCTTTAAATATTCAAGGCTGTAAGTATTTGAAATCACTACATTCTGAAAACGCAGTGTAGCCAACATTTTCTAGTCTCTCTGAAAGTTCTGTAGGAATAAATCTTACCAAAGAGATTACTGTTTTTTAAGTAGTCCTTGATAACCTCTTTCCATGAAACCACCAGATGATGAATGACATTAATTTGGGGAGGGTTTTTTTGTTTGGGTTTTTTTTCTGTTGTAGAAGTGTTTTGACTACAACTGAAAAGCTGTCTTTGTGGGACATATGTATAATATATTCTGTGTAAGAACTGCCATTATACAGAATATTTTTTGCCTCTGATATTTCTTCATGCCACACATTAGTTAGAAATATGCTATTTACTTACCAATAAATCAAAATACTTAATAAGAACTTGACTTTTCTTACACTGAATGTCAACCACAAATCATGAAGTAGACTATTTAAAGAAGTTATTTTGCTTTTTGTTTGTTTTGTTAGTCTTCCCTAACAGTATCATCTAGGCATCCAGTATGCATTATACCATGGGAATTTAGAGCCTTAAAAAATAACCACCCTCCCTGATTTTTGCACATTATTTTTTAAGGAAACATTAATTTGTGGGAATTATTTCTCATTGAGCACTGTGCTAGCATATTTAACTCTTAACCCCTGGCATAGTGTCCAAAAGCTACTGGTGTAAGTTTACTACATTAGCCAGACATTACTAATTACTTACTGCTCTAAGTAACTAAGGTTGGAAATGCTGTGGTGCTTATAAGGCCAGCTGATGGCTCTCAATACTTCCTTTCCACAATCTGATTTTCAAATGGAGCCAATAATGACAGGACTTCATCTATATTTCTCTAAAATATCACAAGTTTTCAGTTTGGGAGAGTTTTCAGAATCTTTTATACTACTCAGCCATCAAGGGAATTCTCTAGATATGTAATTGGTATAGTAGCTTTAGCTCTTACATCACCGTATTGCAAGATTGGTAACATCCTGTCTAGATCAAACACAATACATTGAGGATCCATTGCAGAGCTACAGAAAAACAATGACAGAAAACTCTGTTATACTTAATGAAGGTATCAGTGAAACCCGACTTTACCAGCAGCATAAGGAATGGAAAAACCTCAGCAGCTTGATTAAAGCTATTTTTGTCACAAACATAAAACAGTGCTGCTTTCTTTGAATTTTGGAACGGATGAGAATGATGCCTTAAGAAAAGAGCACTTTCTATCAGAAATTCCCTACATTATTCTTATTCTAGTATTATAGGAGCAGAATGAGCCAAGGAGTCTGCATATCTGCCAGTGAGAATTCTGAAGTGATTTAAAAAGCTTTTTGTGCTTGAAATTTTATTGTAAACTTACTTTAAAAAACAACGCACTCATCTATTAATACTTAAGAACACATGCAGGGTCTGATGTTTGCTATGTTAAGCAAACAGAAAGGATTTCAAAGCTAAATAAACATTCTCAGAACTTCTTTCTTTTCCACTAAAGGCTGAATCTTGTTAGAGGGAAGAGAAAGCGCAGAGCAGTAGTGGGGTACTGAGAGTGGAAGACTGACATCAAAGTTGTGCAATACCTTGTAACAGTTGATTCTCTTTCCTCACTGCAAAATAGGATTTCTTACAACTTCAAGTAAAATACACCTTTTCTAAAAATGCTATTTTTATCTGCCAAATATACCTCAAGTGTCTGCTTTCATACATTTTTTACTTACGGTCTTCAAAAAGATATAGTTCAAAGAACTACAGGATCAAAAAAGCCCAGTTACATACATAAAAGTTATAACAGATATAGATCTCTTTCTATACGTGCATTGGTCCTCTTTTTTCTTTTCTGTTTTTTTTGTTTTGTTTTGTTTGCTTGCAGAATTTATTACGCACAAGTTTAAGTTTGTGTTATAAGCCAGAATCAGAATCATGGAAGGGAACACTATGAAGCTATTGTTTTTAAAAAACACATTACCTCAAAACTTAACACAACCGGAAACACAAGAAAAGTACTAGGATAACCATAAAAATTCAAGAATATATGTATTTTATTTCCAATAGCACTGATGACAGACACTCTGGTAGAGGGAATTATACATAAAAATAATCCAGCAGAATATTGCTTGTGATGCAGAGGAAGCGTACCAAGAGTAGTAAGTCTTTTGCCAAACCACACTTGTTAAACATGGTTAATACAGCTCCCTTGTGTTTTGCTGCCTGTGACCTGAGGACGCGGGAGTTAATTCTGCCATAGTTCTCTGAATATACAAAATATTCCTTATGTTAACCAAGCTGGACAAAACTGGCCAAAATTCAATTAATATCAGTGAAGTGTCACAAGAATGTAATGCCTCAAAATTAACTTGTCAGACCTCAGTCCACATCATACACAAAAGGTCACACAGGCCTGATTTCATTGTGCATGTATGACTACAGGCAATTTTCCAGCTGGTGCTTTGACATGATAGTAGGTTTAATATTCTATAAATACATTGTTTCAAAAGTATTGCTTTCCTATGGTATCTAGACAGAAAATGTACTGTACTCACTCACAGCACAATGAAACTGAGTGTTACTGCCAGTTTTGACTTGGAAAGCTAGCAGCAAAATTTACTCGGTTTCTGATACAAGTTAGGTATAGAAAAATGTATTTCTCTCATTTTTAGTCTATACGTAAACCATTCCTTCCAGTGATTGCTGACATTCCATAAGAAACTTCTCCTTACAAAAGTGACAATGACAGGGTAGTCTTCCTTTAAAATTTATATCCGTATTGAAAATAAACTATTCTCTGAAAAAATAAAACTTGTCTGGCACACAAAATACATCAAAAATAACTACAATAAATGACTTCTTAGACCTCAAAGGAAAACATATTCTATTTGCAAATGCAGTACTATATTACTGCAAATGCAGTACTAACAGTAACTGATAGTACTATCAGTTACTATCAGGATAGTAACTAAACTATAGTTACTATCTAACATTGTAATGAGAGGTGCAATAAACCTCCTTTTCTCATTAAAAACACATAACAATTTTTATTAGAAAAGTGAGCTAACAACTAGAGTCATTCCTGGTTGTCAGTCAAACAATATCAACAACAGTTTCATCCAGGGAGAGTACCTCCAGAAAAGCCTTTCTTCAAAAGGTACATAAGAAAAGTCCCTGACAGAGAGACACTTGTTCAAGAAAAAAAAAAAAAATCATGGTTTTCTATACCATCCTAGGTACGTATACATCCATTAAATACGAGTATTCTGATAGTACTAAAGCTCTCATTCATTCAAGTAAAATTTGGTGTTAATTAACATTTCAGGTCTGTTAAGTAACAAAACCTGGAAATATGATGAACCAGTAGGAATTTATTTAAAAGACAGGCTAAAAATCAACCTCTTAATTAATCTGAGTAAAATTACACCACTTAGACACTCACCCATTCTTGATTTTAAGATTGCTGTTAATGAAGAATTCATCACAACCTTGAATAAGCTGATCCAGCAGCTAAGTGACCTTTACTGCTGAAAGCATGTTCCTGTGTATCTCACAACCTGTCTAGCTTCAGCTTCCACAAAAAAAGCCATTATATTTTTCTTTACTGAAGCAGAGAGGACTAGGTATATATTTGAAGAGCATGGGCACATCACAGCTCCTGCCTCAACATTCTAAACCTGTTCCTTTTGTTTCCCCTACAGAAGCCACAGCATCCCTACAACAAAGAACAGTACGAATACATTGCTCTTGCCTGCACTTTTTCTACCAGAAATTTACCACAAACCAAACCAACCAACCAAACAAAAAAACCAAAACAAAACCAAAAAAAAAAAAACCCCACATGATCACCAGCCACGAATACACACTTTGGGGAAAAACAGGGCAGGAGGCTGATTAGAGCTGCCTTAAACAGTTTTAGGGTTCGAGGT
Source organism: Mycteria americana (assembly GCF_035582795.1). Taxonomy (NCBI): domain Eukaryota; kingdom Metazoa; phylum Chordata; class Aves; order Ciconiiformes; family Ciconiidae; genus Mycteria; species Mycteria americana. The sequence goes on along the minus strand of NC_134374.1, from coordinate 20,371,546 downwards.
CAATTACATTAATGTTTCTGGCATTTCAATGCAACAGACTTTTCCAACAGGACAGGCAAAATAAAATCTTTCAGTGTTACTGCCTTTCTTACCAAATCATGGACATCTTTCTGATAACATCAAGACTTCTAGAAAAGCAAGTATTTAGAAGCTTCTGTTGCTCCAAAGCTTTAAGAACCACGATGATTTAGCCAGCAAGTTTCAGAAACAGTTCATCACAGTATATTTTTCCATATGCTTCACAACTAACAAAGATAGCTCTGTGTAGAGCTGCACCACAGCCTGAGGTAGTCATTTTCAGTTTCTTTCTCCTTCTCATATTTGAACACAGCCAATCCTGCCGTGAGTTCCTTAAAATCTAGTTTTCTTTCCAAGTGTCACGATTAAGGCAAATTAGGTTTGAACACAGCAAAACCAGAAACTTGAGATGAAAGCATGGAAGGATAAAATAATTTTGGTTTAGAGAAGTTAGTGAGAAGTGAGCAGAGGAATACATTTTTAAATTTTACTGACAGTCCAAAAACTATAATTTCTTTTCTCTAAAAGCAACTTTATGGTATTTCAAGAACTCAATCAAAAGAGACTATCTTTTCTTTTGAGAAAAAGCTATCTCCTTTTTTCTCTCTCTCATGAATCAGAAACTCAAATGGACACAACTGTTTCTCAGCAATACTAAATGTTTGACATTCATTTGCAACATCAGCATCTCCAACAATTTCAAAAGCTCTTAGATTTGGAGCAATGATAACTAATGCATTTAAGTGCAAGTATAGTCATTCCTACTAACACATAGCACTCAGTTCAACTAGACCAATGCATCATCTCACAGGATGTATACACACATACACAAACAAAGGATAAAGGGTAATGACTTTTGAAACTATATAGGTATTCGTTAACTACCATGTGAACTGTCTCATTTTCTACTAGCTCAGAGGTAAAATTAAAGTTAACTATGCCTCTAAATAATTGAAATATTTTACCACTGACATCACACTATACAAAATCCTCATTAAATGTATAATAAAAAAAGCAGTTAAAGATGTCCATGTCCATATTATGTCTCCATTAAAAGAAAATAAGAAGTGCAATTACTAAAACAGCTTTTTCACCACTGTAAAATAAGAATATCCAAATAATTTCAAAAAATAAGCCAATTTCATTCTTAGAATTAATTACAACATATAGCTCATCTACACTGATTCCCAAGCATCAGTTAATACACTATTTGTGCCCTCATGAAAGACAAATACTTATTTTCAAGTGTCACATCTGTTTAAGGTGCCAAAGAACTTAAGTAACTGTGTGTAGAAATCCAGTTACAGCCACCACACAGATTACTGAAAAACCCAAACTCCAGCTTCAAACTTTCCTTCTTCCTAAAATGGAAACAGAAAAGACTCTGACTGGATATAAGAAAAAAAGTTCCTCAGTTCACTCTGAGGATAGTTAAGCATTGGAACAGGTTGCCCAGAGAGGTTGGTGGGATCTCCACCCTTGGAATTTTTCAAGACCCAACTGGACTAAGCCTGAAGCCACCACACAGTTTGAATTTAGCATTGACACTGCTTTAAGGTGGGGATTGGACTAAACACCTTCCAAGGTTCCTTCCAACCTGAAAAGTCTGTGATCCTGTGAAATACTATGATTTTCATTCATCTTTTTGTAGAGGTAGCTTAAAATAACCCAAGAAGAATGTGGTGACTTCTGCCTCAGCATCTGATGGTTGCGATGTGATAGATTAGCTCGCACACACCCCACATACACGCACACATTTATTCCATGGTGTTCCTCTTGACTTTATGTAATTACCTAGGGAAAAGAATGCAGCAGGAAATAATACAGGAGCATCAGTTCCAAGAAGTCTACCTCATCTTTCTCCATGTGTACTTGTGCAAAGGAAGTTCAATGATATTTTGCAGTTTACTTAAAGTAAAAACAATCAGTCATATTTTCCTGGAACGTGACATGCAGCTATTAAGTTAAACTTTCTTTGTAAACTACACCTTTATGAAATTAGGAGAACAAATATGAATTATATTAAAAAAAAAAAAAAGAAAGAAAAGAAAATGTATCAGGGTTAGAAATTTACTGGGAGGTGGGGGCAAGGATTATGAGGTAGAAGCTCCCCCACCTGCAAGTTTATCAGTGCAGTAACAGAAATAAAAGATATATACTGACACAAAAAAGGTCATTTGTTTCCGTGATTTTTTTTTCTCCAGTGATAAGACCACAACACTGAAGATAATTTTCCTTAATATTTTTAGGCCTAGCTTTCGCAGAAGTCCATACAGAAGCTGTTCTGAACACCCGCTGCTTCCCATGCATGTGGAAGAAGTGAAGTCATTTAAAGATAGGCTGCCAGATATACCTCAAACTCAACTTAAAGGAAAGTCATGTTGGGATTTAATTACCTCTATTTCAAGATAGAATTTTCCCAAAATTTTGGCCGAATTCTATATTACTAGGGAAAGTAACAACAGGGAGGAGTGCAACATAAAATTAATTCTGCTGTAGTTTATGACCAAATATAAAACCACTCTAAGGCACAGTTAAATTTTACCCTCGGGAGAAAAACTGAAGTATTTAAAAAGGTCTGGAGATCATGTGTTCATCAACGTATCTCCTGACGGTAGCCTTTATATTCTTTCGTAGTGAAGCTGTATTGGAGAGACAGCCTACGCACGCACAGTGAAACACCGCAGAAACGCGTCGGAGTTGGAGTCCGGTTCCGCCGGCAAAGGCAGCACCGCCGGCTGCCGGCCGCGCGGCGGGCGCTTCGCGGCGGGCTGGCCTCTGCCCAGCAGATGGCGCCGCAGCTCCAGCGCGCCAGGGCCCCGCCGCCGCCGCCGCCGCCGCGCGGGGGAGGAGCCGCACCGCTACCCCGTTACACAGCGGTTACGAGGCTGATAGCGTAATAATGTCTCCTGAAAGGCTGATATAATAGTTAGGGGGGGGGAAAAAAGATTCCCTGAGAGAAGGCTTTTCTTAATATCTTTTCTAATTAGGCCTGCCTCATCTGAAGTACAGCGAGAACTACCAGAAGTAATAAAAAAATCCAGAGGGTTCTTACACGTATCAGATGAAAACATGCTGTGTTGCAAGTAATATTCCTTCAAAGTTACTTCCTTTTCTACATGCTACATTCACATCCATAAAGCTAATCGCATGCATGTATTTCTGTAACAGCCTGTAGATAAGGCACTCTTTTTAAACCCTTTTTAATTTTTTTTTTAAAAAGAAATTAAGCTTTTTTTTTTTTAATCAGGAGAAAAAAAATGAACACTCAAAAATACGTAATATTTCTAAGTATTACCACCACTGTATCACTATTTTGGAAAGCACTGCCAAGTGACGCTTGCCCGTGCCTTTTATCCTCAGGTACTAAAAAACATGAAGACAAGGCAACAGTTTCTTACAGAGTTCCAAGTATGGTCATATATTAATTCTGTTAAAACATAACCCAAAAGAGTAATACATTATTTGAGGTCAGTGTTGTCTGGTATTTCACATTCAGGAAGCTCAGCAACAGCGGCAGCCTAATCAGGTACTGCTGCAGTTAAATCCAATGTTTTAAAGGCAGCTGGAAACAGCCAGGGAGCCCGCAGAAGCTGTATTCTCACTAAAGCTGCTGATAAAGATGAGAAAGCAGGAGAGAGCTCAGCAAAAACAAAACCAGTAAAACAATACAGATTCTCGCATACAAATCCCAAACATTTGCTTATTTTCTCCCGTTAACTTTCCTCTCCCACCAAAAAAAAAAAAAAAAAAATCAACCTGTTAAGAGCCACCACCTTCTCCCTTCACACCTTACCCCTCTTTCATCCTCAGACCATCACTACTACTAGACAGTTACGGTGACAACACTACCGTAACAACACACGCACGTTCATAAACCAAGAAAGAGTCTAGCTACATTATTCTACCATAAACATTTAAAAGGATAGCGTAGCAGAACTTTTTAAAAATGCTTTGCAGGCTTAAAACAGACCCCCACCCTTACCTATAAGGAAGATTTTAATAAAGGCACTGACACATCAACCTGTCAACTAGTGTATTTTTTCCATCTTTCTTTTCAACAGGATAATTTACAGGTGGAATGTCAAGCTTAACCATCAACTTCCTCCTGTCCTGGTTTTGGCTGGAATAGAGTTAATTTTCTTCCTACTAGCCGGTATAGTGCTGTCTTTTCGATTTAGGATGAGAATAATGGTGATAACACAGAGATGTTTCAGTTGTTGCTAAGTAGTGCTTATACTAAATCAAGGACTTTTCAGCTCCCCATGCTCTGCCGGGCGCACAAGAAGCTGGGAGGGGGCACAGCCAGGACAGCTGACCCCAACTGGCCCAAGGGCTATTCCAGACCATATGGCGTCATGCCCAGTATAGAAACTGGGGGGAGTTGGCCGGGGGGCAGTGACCACTGCTCGGGGACGGGCTGGGCATCGGCCGGTGAGTGGTGAGCAGTTGTATCACTTGTTTTTTTCCCCTGAGTTTTGTTCCTCTCTCTCTCTTTTGTTGTTTTCCTTTTCATTACAATTTTTTTCCCCCAATTATTATACTGTTCTTATCTCAACCCACAACTTTTCTTACATTTGCTCTTCAGATTCTCTCCCCCATCCTACCGGGGTGGGGCAGGGGGGACAGTGAGTGGGCGGCTGTGTGGTGCTTAGTTGCTGGCTGGGGTTAAACCACGACACCTCCTTCCAAACTAAATCTTCAGGTGATATTAGACTTTGCCCACCACTACCAACTTCATTTTAAAATAGCTGACTCAATTAACTACATCTTCCCAGAACATTTACCAGACATAAATATCAAGCAGTCTTTATGCAAATCTATTGCGTACAGCCATTTTCCTACCTCAAAACATACCTCTCAGGTAAATACACACATTTTTGCTGTACCAAGATAAAGTATTTTTCTACCAACCTAGCTTCATTTTAGTATCAGCCTGCAGAAATGTATGTATTGTACAGTTTATTGAGAAAGTAAATTAGTGCTGGCTTTGATTGCAGTAATTGCAAAAATCACTGTAGTAGCAGATGCATTATATATACGACTATGAAAAAAGATTTTAAGTGATAATTTTCAACTGGGTAATTTTAAGCTAGTTTGTCTCATCTCAAAAACATCAAAGTGACATGTTTTCACAGTCAAATCTTAATTATTGTATTTTGCAGACCTGTTGATAAAGCCTACAGGAATTCTAATTAGCTGTGCTTCTGCATTACTGCTTCTGCTGTATATTCCACTGTTCTCAGCATGTGCTCTCCTCTTGCAGCTTGCTCAGTCAAGGATGAATACAACCACTGGAATCTTGGCTTCGATCCAAGTTACAAAACCTGTAGAATTTATTTATTGTTTTAATCATCTATTTATTCATCCTCTCTAATTTTCTATCTCCAGCTTGCTTTATTCAGAGAGCAAAAGAAAATCTTAGTTCCTTAAAATCAGAAAACTTCTCTTTTGTAAATGTAATTTTAAATAATAAAAAACAGTAAAAATGAATAATAGTAATAAAGTGACAGTAATAAAGTAACAATAAAATAAAAAGGAATAAAAAGAAAAAGGCATTTAAAGTAATTATTTTAGATCTTCAGACTGAACATGAATAGGAAGAATTCTAATGAGATGTTAAAGAACTACTTTAATCTGCTTTTTGCAATGAGTTATCTCCCAAGAAAAGAGGTTTTATTATACTGAAATTTGTATTTTTAATATCTCTATTTTTATACTAAAGTACTCAATAGTTTAAGTTTGCTGGATGTCATACATGAACTTTCTTACTGGTTTTGTGATCTGCAGTAAGAGTTGGTGATGAATCCTGGCTGAGCAGAGTCAGAAATTCAACATCCCTATTTAATTCCCCTTCCCCCATTTGCTTCCAGAAGCTACATAATTCACTTCCACAATGTTTTTAGTGCAAAGACAAGATACCAACTATTTATTTAAACAATAATAGCAACAATAACAACAAAGTCACAATGAAAGAATGGAACTAGGAACTGGGGTAATAAAAAACACTTAGCAGTGGCTTATTTCTTCTTTAACTTGCTAAATAGGAGAGGCAACAGTAGTACTTCCAACATAAAAGCTACTTTGACACTGGTTTTGAAAGTAAGTTTACGTTTCTAAGGTTGTATTTATACTTAAATTAAAGAAATATTAGAGTTTGGAAATAGAAAACACTTCTCAACGAAGCATTGACCAGAATAATCCTGTATGTCAGAGGGACATATTCCCAAGCAGATATGTTGCAGTACACTGAATAAAGGAAATAACATGGAAGCCAAAGATTTCAAGTTGAATGCAAACATTGCTCTACTGCCATTCAGAGCCTTACCATGGCCCAGAGCATAACTAGGGATTACAGCATACTATATGAACTGGAAAAGGCTTAGAGGTTACAGAAGCACCAGATGACAAATCCTTGCCGAGCTTAAACCTCCTGAGCTCAGCAGACCTAATGCGCTATCAACATCATTACTGTTAAATGAACTCTTACGAAGGCCTGTAAGTCTTGTTTTCATGGAGATTAAATCATATGATGTAAATCACTGTATTTACACATACCAGAGGATGTGATTAACAGGACTCTCTTTCCAACTCATGGTAACAGAACAGCACACCAGAAAACCAGCCAGAAGTCTTCCTACTTAGCTAACAGTTTTAACCCTATGGCACCAAATGAATCTTAAAACCCATAAACGATAAACTGGGTCAGGGTTGACATTAGGTTCTCCTGGTGGTTTGGTTTTTTGGGGGTGGTGGGGTTTTTATGTTTGGTTGGGCTTTTTTTCAAAGTAGAGTTTCATCTGTAATACCACCCTCTGAGATATTCCACTGCAAAAACAAAATATAAAGGACTTTATCTGTGAACCAGGAATTAGTATGACAGAATTCTTCATCCAGACCTGGTTGTGTTTCTGTTAGCTTTTTAGTTACTTGGGGGGGGGGGTCAAACAAAAAGAGGAATAGGAGAAAAAAAACCATTCTTCAACAAAAGTTTGATTTGGAAATTTTCCTTCAAGAGCGAGCAGCAGTTGATACTCTGATCAAAGGTCTCCAAATAACAGTTGTACAAAGCGTGACCCAATTCCTCTTGAAGCTACACGGATTTATGCTTCACCCTAGACAGCATACATAACCGTACCTTAGCTTTAAGGAAGCTCTGGACATCCAAAACACAGGTATCTTGGAATTTCTGAAATAAATTGAGCAGCAGGCTGGAGGACAAAGTAGTACATTCACGAGACACAATATGTATTCTTTGACATAGAACATGACTAAACCCATATAACATGATTAAACCCATACAATACAGACTCATGTTCCAAGCATTTCATCCCACAACTATGCATAACAGAAGTACCTTAGAGGCAGATGACTGATCTTCTTATCATATTTTTTCTTGGAATTAGGCCCTTCGCTCTCCAGACATGCCTTAATGTAACAGTAATTTACTTAGCAAAGCTTTCTAAAGCCTAATGATTTAACCGACTGGAAACACACCAAGCTGACAAAAACCAGCAACTCATTTTGAAAAACTTGTGGAGTTTTTTAGATAATGTTTGCACTATGCACTCACAATTTAACAGATTTCTAACTACTGTGATATAGGGTATCTGAGACTGAGATCTACCCTACTCCATTCTGTAACAGTTGCTGGGCTTTAAATTCTCGTATTTTCCATAACACTAGAGGCAGAAAAGCCATTAAAGGCACGTAATGTGAATAGGGGAATCATGTTAGGCAAGGAGCTGAAAGACTCTGTATCAAGCAGAATACTGTTTAACCTTGCAGCTTACCTTAGAATCACAGCCACTACAGAGATGCTGAGTGAGTGCATCACTTGCTGTCATGAGGAACAACAGCATGACTACTCCAAATTATTAATATGCTTAAATTGCTAATTACCAAAAAGCATTAGAAAAATTACAGCCTTCAAGTACATAAAAAGTAGCTTTCCACCAAACTCAGAAAAAAGTGTCACTATACTAAATTGTTCATCTCTCCTGCTATGTTACTTGTACACATAGTAGCAATGATTTATAGTCCAGCTGTGTGACAGACGACTATGTCTTTATGTAAACTCTCTAGGATACCTTTTTCATAAAAGTGAAGAGTGATTTAGCTGCGTGAGTTCCATTAACATTAATGGGTGTCACATGGCTAAATCCCTGTGCCCTACTCCAAAATTTTATATCTCTGTCTGTGTAATTAGAAACAATTTTCTCTGAACTGACTTCCTTTCTAAGTGATTGTGTGAAGAGACAGCAGAAAAATATTGCAGTTCCAATCCACCGTGACATCAGTGACACAGCTCTTACAGAACACTCAAGAAATGACTTCCCATGAAGTCCATTCCTCTCTTGCTTTCATAAGTTCTTTGTTTCTTCCTCCAAGGCTGAAAATAGGTATCATGTTCTTTTTCTTTCACAAAAGGTACAAAATAATAATGATATTAAGGTTTTCTCTCTTAACAATTCAGTCACAGAAACCAGGTATTTAAGTTATATGCTTCTTTCTTTGGGCCTGCTACATCACTTTGACCATATCCTGTGCAATGAGCTAACAGCTTGTAAGCACACCCCTTTCCTACACTTAGGTAACTGGTTGTTTTAATCTTTCACAGCAACGGCTGCAGTCAGCTTTTCTGCACCACGCCACAAAGATTCTTCCACATCTGCTTCTCTGAGTCATGTTCAACAATTCAGTTCCCCGCTATGTCTACCATGACACACAACCTAATTAAATAGTGATCTTGTGCGTACGCTCACGTGTGCGTGTAAAATGGAGAATGACAAGAAAATATGACTTATCCACATAAAGAAAGTCTGTATAGGCTGAAAAAGCCTTTTTCAGACAATATTCAAATAATCTGGCAGAAAGAGATGGAGGACTTGGGATATGCAAGCTATCTGCACACTTTCTGGAGAAGCAACTGCCTCCAGAACAAAGGAGCATCAGTAGAGTTTAGGGTATTTACTGAGAGCTTTTGCAGTTAGACATGGGGAAGAAAGTAAGTGTAAATAACGAGTAGGAAGGATAAGGTAAAAATTAAACAATCTCGGGGTGGCGGGGGGAGGGCGGGTGGTGAGCGGGATTATGAGTGCCTTTTGGTAACTGCTCCCCAACCACACACACCACAAGCAGAATAAAAAGCAAATGGGGAAAAACACATACCTTAACAGACACAATATAGAAAAAAAAAAGCAGCAAACAGGTAAAGCAACAGCAGCATGACGAAAAAGCATTTTAAAATGTCTGAAATGCTTGTTTAGAGAAAATAATCACTCCAAGTTAGCACTTTGGGCTCATTCTACCTATTTATAAGAGTGTGTAATATATGCTTCACCTGCTGTTGTGAGCTGTATGTAACTGATACAAGTTTTGTATTAAATGCAAATTGAACTGGAAACTTCAAACAGAAGGTTTTCTTAGCTGTTCAAGTGTCTCTTAGAAGCTTGCACATCATCAGAAACTTTGCCCCACTTTTGATGACAGCTGTATTGCATGCCAATACTATCCACTACTTATAAGAGGTCAATTGTTTGGTTCATGCACTCAGGTCTATTGTAATCAAGAGCCATTTCCATCCAGTAACTGCTTCTTCATGCATACAAATCGAGTCATTTATTTCAGTTAGCATCTTTATGAACACCAAGCAAAATCCCACATTACTCTGATTGTTGCCATTTTCATGTGCAAGCTGAACTGCAGTTACCTATACATTTTTTAATCTTCTTTTGCCAATAGCTCATTTTAGCACTACACTGTGAGCAAAAAAATCTCCATCTTTCTAGTTTCTTCTCTCAACGTTTATTTCTAAAGCGCATTCGAATTTTGACAATATTTTGAATGGGTGTGGAAAATACCAAGCTAGTAGCACTTTTTTTAGTGACACTAGATTCCTAGTGCCCCTTGTAAGGCTGCTGTTTTCTTTTAAAAAGCCACATTAATGAAACCACAGCCTCCCACATGAGTTCCCTGACCAACTACATACATGAAGTTTTAAATAGCTTTATATAGCTTTTACTCTCCTGAAGTTATGAGCAGTATCATGCAAATATATTCTAGAAACACTTAAAGGCCAGAATTCTGTGCCTGTGCAGCATAACAACAGCCAGTACAAAAGATTCCCACCATCTTTATAAACTCAGAGTCACTATTCTTTGACAATGAGACACAATTCTAATGGACAGACAGATTAGTTCTAAAGACACACAGATTAAAAAAACTATCAACTTAATAGCATATTAAAAATGTTTTACCATTGTAAACCACAGGCGTGACATTACTCTGTGCTAAGAAACTCATCAGTCTGGTAAGAATCTTGTAAATTTGTTTACACTTGTGCGGAGCTTTTACGCCACAGCCATGACTAAAGCATCTGAGAAAATATTTGATTGCCTGGAACACTAAACTACTCAGATTTCCTTTTTTGTTTGTTTTCTTTTTTTCTTTTTAAAGAATGCAGTACCAATGTCTGAGAGAACACCGATTTGTTCAGTCAAAACCCACCTACTGTGCATGGTGGGTGTTCTTCCACTTGGCAGATGCATGGCTTACATAAAAAATAAATGCAATGCCAATGCCTACTGAATGGCTGAAACAACATTCACAGTTACACAGCAGCTCAAAAGAACAGCAGCTTTATACTGTATTGGTAAAATGCAGGTTATCCATCTTGCTACCTGTTGATATTTGATTACTACACTGTAAATTACCAAAATGGCAATGCAACGCAGTTTTAACTAAAAACTACAAGGCAAGTAGATACAGGTAACTAATCCTCATGAAACTCTCCAATGTGAATTAGAGAAGTATAAGATCCCCTATATAACTTTTTTCCAGGTAAACCAAGAAGAGATTAATTAATGTTCCACCATTATAAAAATAATCAGCTCAATTTAAACAGGTACAGCAAGATTCACAAATCAGATTTAAAACAGAATGAAAAGGTGACAAAATACGGGAAAGGTTCAGAAACAAACGAACCAAAAAAAGCAGGAGACTTTAGAGGTGCTGACAGTGACTCATCTACTCTGGGCACACACGCTCAATAGAACAGAATAGTTCAGTTGGAAGGGACCTACAACGATCATCTGGTCCAATTGCCTGACCACTTCAGGGCTGGCCTCTTCAGAACAATATTCATATTACTACTACTAACAGGAGAAGGAAGAGACAGACTTCAAAGAAATACATCCAGGCAGATAGTTATCAATATACTTGTCAACTGAGAAATATTTATCTAGGAAGAACTGGATATTAACAACATCCACGAAAAACAGCTGAAGTCGACTGCCTTATCTCACTTTTCCCGAAATTTTTTTGCCCAGTGAAGCCATACAGGAGTAAAAGACAAACTTAACAGAGGTTAAGTTTGATTCATCTCATATGCAGAATGACTGAAGGAGACACAAAGTTTAATTATCACTTCAGTGCCTATTAGGCTGACAACATTTCGATTTCCAGAAAAATGGAAGTATAGATAACTTTCCTTAAGGCTACTTTTATTTAATAGACAGAAAAAACTTAAATACTATCCAAAACACAAAACTAATAGCCTATGAAAACAACATCACATCCACAGTAACACATCATCTTTTTAAGCATTGGTGCTTTTATTTGTGAACAGATCTTGGACTTCCCTTTTCCTCCTCAGTTTAGTACATCTTTATTTCCAGTTTTTAATCTTTCCTTGCAGCCTTCCCCTCCTTTCCCTGTCAGCTTCCATTGCTTTTATTGCTAAATTGATCTTATTCCTGAAACCCTTCATCCTCTTCTCATCGTTTTGTACCATTTTTACTCCTAAATCCATACTATTACTTCAGACTTTTTTTTTAATCCTTTGCAGTTTTAATCGTTCTTATATTTAATCCCTTTTATCTCTGTATCTGTCAATCTGTCAAAGATCTGCACTAGAGGTAGGCTTCTCTTATGTCTTTATCCTTCAGGTTTCTCAGGTACTCATTAAGTAGGAAACTTGCAAATAGGCAAGTTTTACTGCTCTCTAAACAGTATCATTGTATTCTCACTCAAAATTATCTTTACTAAAATTGCCTGAGAAGGTCACAATTCTAGATGAACAAGTTATTAGTTTGCATTTGTAGAGAGGTTAGCCCTGGCGGATAGTAAAATAAAACTAGCTTGAAACAGACGTAACGTAAGCTTTTCATCCAGGTCTACTAATATACCTAATTCCCAAACACCAAAACTTTCATCACCCTTAGTAGGAATTGCAATCGTGACAGATTTCATTACATTTATTTGTAAACTGTGCAAAATCATGGGGTATTTTCAGTAGATGTTCACTGAGAATATTTTTCTTGCTGATCAGGAAAAAAAAAAAGTTGAAGCTAGATTCACTGATGAAAGACTATAGAAGTTGTGGATTACATCTACACTAGCTCACTTACATAGTTTGCATCTTCGCATTACATGACAGTACCATTTGGGAAACCAATACATAAACACGTTTTTAGTTCAAAGCAAGTTCATGCAAATAGTCATGAATATGTTTTAAAGTTAACCAACTGAGAACAGTCATCAAGCTCAAACAGACTACTCACAGCTCAGCAGGCACTGCTCATTTACAGCTAGATCCCCGTGAAGCAAGAGTTCAGTTCCATAATGAGAGGGGACTCAGTACTGTTTACAATCAGGGTCAATCCACACCTCAAACTGAGTTTCAAAGCTCATGCTAACTTTAATAGCTTCAGGATTTACTTGTAGATATCAAATTCTGTGCAAGTAGCTCTTGCAAAGTAAAAGAAAAATTTTCTACTAAATAAAAGGTGTCCCTTACCATATTTGTGTCCTGGAGTTGCACAGTAAATTAGAGTTTCTACAACTCTGTATCACCAGCTGTAAAAATATTACCTACATTATCATACTCTCCATTCATCAGGGTTAAATAACTTGTTTTTGACAAGCAAGGAAAATAGCACTCATTTTTCATTACCATTAGGTGAAATATGAGCAAATAGATTGTCTAAGCAGGTAAATCTCATGATTATTTCTCAACGCTGTTTGCAATGAAGTCAAGTTAAAAAATACTCCAATTTTGGCACTGCAAAAGTAGAGAGAATATGCCAATCTTAAGGAAATCTCCTTTACTGTGCACTGCTGCTGCCTGCAAAACTCAGCAGTAGTTTGTCTTAAATCTGTTGCTTCAAGATCATGTGGTATGATTATAATGGGTAAATATCTCAAGATTGTGTATTGCGTACTGCCCCTCTGGGGGTAGTAATATCACTTGTTATTCTCTGTAGACTTACAATTTGATGCTTCCTTTAAAACAAGTGTCATATTTAAAAAAAAAAAAAAAAAGTAGCGGTTCTACATGCAAGCAGGTTTTACCATTATATATTAGACACCTGATTGTTGTAATTAAGCACTTTACCTTCTTCCCTATCTTCTGTCTTACTCCCCCACACCAATACCACCCACTTCAGTAAGTTTCTCAATATTGAACTTGTCTGGGAATTAGAAAATTTGCTATTTTTAAAGTTGCCACTACCTTATTTACTAGATATTAAATCAAACTTTAATTCAGTGTATGAAAATCTTTCCTTGATTTTACTCAAGTATGACCAGAATCTAAGGTGTTTACACGATGTGAGTGCACACGAGTGAATACAAGTATTTTAAATAAGCATGAAGCTGACAGAAAATTTCAGGGTGACAATCCAAGCAACAGTTGTAGGACAATGACAGTGCAATACCTCTGCCTTCTTCCAGTGTATCTGAATCCTGAAAGCAAACTAAACATTTAAGTTCCCTATTCTATTCCATTCTGTGAAGTTAATTGCATGATTTCTCTGCTGAGACTGCAAATCCTGGAAAGGTTTCTAGCATTCAAAATTTGAGATATTAATCTCAAAACTCTTGCATTCTGTTTCTGTCCTCTTTTCCCACAGCTGTTGATGCACTCTCCAGTAGTCTCTGACCTGCTAGCATACAGACTATTCTTGCACTAGGGATTAAAGTGGGGATCCATCCCTCCCTGAACTTTCCAACACTCAGTAAAATCCTTCGAAGTCTTATTTCCCTCTTATGATACGCACAGGTGATGCACATGCTAGCACCAGGCCTGGCAGCACAACACACCAAAAGAGGGAGCATACTGCACCTGCACAGCAGACCACAGCAGGGACTTCCCTGGGTATCCCCAGGCTCACGTAGATAGGCATGGGGCCACAACCAAGAAGCTGGCACACCAGTCCTATTCATACTGGGAACAAGGACCCAACGGGGCAGCCTGAAGAGGTGGTGGGAATAAAGTTGTCCATCAAACCAAGCAGGCTTCTAGGAAAAAGGGGCAATGGTAACAGAGAACAGTATGGGAACCCACCATGACTTCACCTAGTCATTCTATTAAAAGATATTTTAATACCAGTAATACAATTCTGTTCTAGTGTGACGCAGCAGCAACAGAAAATCTCTGCTTTTGCTGTAACACTATGGAATGATGGACAGAGTTTATTTAGATATGGCTATATAATGTAGGTGTTGACGAACTCAACTGTAGCAATGGCTGGCATAGCCTAGAGACACAATTATTCTCACATCAAGATTTTTCATAACAATCTCCTGAGTGCTCTATTTTTCAAAGAGGAAAAGGTATATTTCCTCAGAAAATTTGATGACCGGAATCATCAAATATATCAGCCTAGATAAAGGCAGAAAAATCACAACATTTAGACATCAAAATATGCAGAAACAGAGTATTTTAGGAAAATAAACTAATCTAACTATTCCACTTAAATGGGAACTCTTCCTTCCAGTCATCATTCGGGTGATCGCTGTATATATGTCTGTGTCATAATATGAACTCCCTCCTCATTATAAACCTGGTCTTTCCTGTAGGCCTGCCTTCTACTGAGTCAGTCTACAATTCTTAGGAATTTATTTCTATTAGAAGTACTACACAGGGCATGAAGTGAGAATTTCAGGAGGGAAGAAGTCACTTGGTAAAAACCCCTGTCAAGATAAATTCACTCACACACAAAAAGAAGGACGCTCATCAGTGAGTGACTTGAAGCAAGGATGAGAAAGATATGAAAGGATAATTCTGCAATTTAATTTCTATGCTATTTTTATCAATTCAAGAAAGGGAGATACCTGCATTATCTAGCTCTTTCCTACTGGCTTGCGCAATACAGCAACTGCCCAACGTTCACATATTCCTTTGCCAATCATATAGATATATATTTTGAAGAGAGACTGAGATTGGAAATGGAAGGATACTGCTTTCCCTCTCTTTCTTGAGCAAAACCAGAATATTATAGATAGTATTCAACTGCCTGAGCTTAATGCAGTAATTGAAATTACTGAATTAACATGGCATTATCTTACAACCTCCTTTATTTACCCATCACACTCAGAATTTGTCATTCTATCACTAAGGAAAACCTTGAACATTCTAAATTAAGAAATCTGAGTTAGTTAAAAGAGATAATCCCAGAAAATTTAACAGCTGTCATACCTTTCCAGAATGAGGTGAAGCACTTCAAGCCAGTATTATCAGTAACAAATTAGAAAGTATGTAAGAAAGATTCATAAGCAGAGTTAAAAGTTAAAAAGATCCTCCTTTGCTAGAGAAGAAGAGTAGACCTTGGTGAAAGGAAGTGCTGACAGAAATGTCATAGAAACTGCACTAATGACAACTGCACTACTAGCTCACTAGTCAGTATGCAGACAAAAATGACAGCAACGAACACCAGGTTATACAACTCTCTGCCAAAAAACTAACCAGATGTAAATGGACTACATTTTTAGCAGAGATGCATGCATAAAACACACTTCAGTCCAACACCTAGAAACCTCTGTTTTTGCAGTCATGATTTCTATGGCATTTATCTTAAAAATTCCCCATGCAAGAACAGAGGATCAACAGTTTCAACTGCTCAGACAACACAAGGAAGACAGAAAGCCGCACAAAAAGAACAACTTCAGGAGTCCTTGGGTGGCATAAAACAATTCTCTTCTGTCCCCCTAATTTCCATGATAGCAAATAGTTCAGGAAATACAGCTGGGATTCCTTTGATTTTCAATTGCAAAACACAGGGAGGACAAAAAAAAAAAAAAAAGTCAATTTACAGAGGTGATGGCAGCTTTATGCAGCACTGATATGCACTGACAGCTCCAAGCCAGCCTCGGGATTGATCTACACAACAGCCTCAAATATAGCAAGTTCTGTGATCACAAGTCTTACCACAAACTGCACCTACAAGCAAAATATTCTGCCACCCTTTAATTTGCATATTATGAGTTCTGAAACAAATGGAACTAGAAGGGAGGTAATCAACAGCAAAAATTATCTCAGAGACAACAGTCTTTTTTTTTTAATGTTATTATTTTTGCATTTCTAAAGTATCCTATGAGATGTGAATGAACCACTCGAACTAATAATGGAGAATTTTCTTGTGACCCTAACTCACAAGTCTGAACCCAAACTACATCTGACTTTTTTTTTTTTTTTTTTTTTTTTAATCAAACAGATCTTCATCTTAGGCTTATAACCGTGGATGATTTTGCCTTGTCAAATATTTTTTTCTTGTAACAGCCCTTGCTACAATTACTGCCATTTGTTGTCTCAGAAAAGACAAAAGACTAAAAACATTGGACATCAAATAATCCTACAGGGAGAGGTTCTGCTCCACCAGAGAAAGGAGATGGCACTCAGCCTTTGACACCACTTCTGTTGTTTGTCAGTTCTGGCAGGAAAGAATCAGAGTCTTCACTGTTGTTATTACAGCAGCCTCTAGGAAGTAAATTTAATTATTAATTACATCAGTGAATGAACAATTTAAAATTAGTGAATCAAAGTTTCATGAATTATGTCCTGGATTACCAGCTATTAGTCATAAAAATTAACTGTGCAATTATTCAGCAGATACAAATGATCAAGACAAATCCAGTAACTGACCAATTTCATTGTCATCTCACTTAAAGAAAATGTAAAAGAGAACGTGATAAACCAGGAGCATATTTAACAATATCCCATTTCTACTCCAGCTGCTCCTATTATTTTTGTCTTTAGCATGTGCTAACACTGCAATTTTAAGAATTTTAAAACTAACAGTATACCCTGACTAGTTACCTGTATTACTTTCTAAATGAACTAATTGATTCCAGTGTATTCAGAGATTTGCTAATTAAAATGACGGATGGTCAATATCAAAGTCATTTATAGTTCTTGTCAATATATTTATCCTGTTCCTTAACATATTCGGCACATTATGAGATATTGAAATACATCCATGACAAACTTTGATAAGATAATTGATTAAGCCTGTGTATTATTCACTGTATTTGGAAAGAAAGCAAAGATCCTGTACATCATTCAAGAGAACAGGGTCATCCAGGCATCTCAAGATGGAATTAACATCATAAACTAACCTAGAATCAGGTAAATAGGACAGAAGCAAGCAATTAAGCAATGTGTCCAGAATAGCACAAAGCTGGTGGCACAGTTGTGCCAAAAATATTTAGGGATTTATTTAAAATATCATCACTATCTGCAGTAAGAATCATTAACAAATTACAATCAGTACTATCCTATACCTAATGATATGATAATTCATAATGATAACTCATACCTTGGCACTTCAGTAGTTAAACAGCATCAATCACTACGAGCCAATGAATACAGCGAGTCTGTGCACAGACTCATGTCTCATGTCTTTCTTGTTCCCATGGAAGCTCTTCTTCCTAATGCGATAAATTTTAGTACAGGTGGTCCTGTCCTGACTGTCCACTCAACTACTAGTTACAGAGTTTTTCCTAAGCAGTTAATTCCAGAAGATCTACAAGAAAATATGTTCAGAAGTGTGATCTAAACACAAAACAGAATCTTTTATTTTGTTAAAAAGGTACTTGACCCAAGTGTCCCAAAATCTTAGGATGCATGTGAGAAACTTGCATGTGAGAAACTTGAATGTCGGAGAACAATTAGCAACAATGTGACCACCAGCAAGACAACAGAATGGAAGGAATTCAGCAAAATGAAAACAAAAGCTTCGTGCTAAAGACATGAAGACAGCACATGCTAAAAGTTTAGACCTATGAAGCTATGTCCTTTATATGCACACAAAGTCTGAACCAGCATTCCTGGTGTCTTCAAGGAGTGCTCAGCAAGGTTCAAGAAGGTGTTTTAAGATTTGAGAGATCATATTTTATTATAGGGACTATTATTACTTCTTGGGAATAGCATAAAGGATTTGAAAAAAATGAATATACAAACAAATGTCAAGGAAGTTAAGCCACTATTTAATATTCAAGATGATAATTAGAAGCTGCTTTTAAGGGAGGAATTTATCTGACTGTTGTCGTTTCACTTTTTGGTTTGGGGTTTGTTTGGTTTTTGGTGTTTGTTGGGGTTTTTTTCCCCAAATGCTTACTTTTACTAAAACATGGAATATTTCATTGGCATAAAATCAGTTCTCAGGACATCAGAGATCTCAAATCTCAAAAAGTTCAGTATGACTGAAAATAAATATAAGAAATTACTATGTAGGATTCATACATGTATTAAAGCTAACAGACCCATACTAGAACTAGTATGACGTCTGATGAAATTAATGTGTGGAAAACTCAAAACCAACTAGTAATTTTCTTATATTAAAAGCCACTGCCACAAGCATTACTGAGTAGAAGAAAATAACAAGACTGATTAAATATTTATAGCTACAAAGAACATCCAGAATCATCACAGTGGCAATTACAAATTTAGAAGGGACATTAACCTTTGAGCATTCCAGTTTAAGGAAATTTTAGCATTAGAGAAGACCTACATGGGACACACAAATATTTTACATAGGCATAGCAAGGTTCTTGAGCCTCATCGTAAGAAACCAGTTTTGTGGCACTTCATTATCAATCTGAGTCAGTATGAAAATCCCTCTGATCTCAAAGGCATGTACACAAGATGACCGTATTGCTGTATGTGGTACATCAGGATGAAAAATTTTCTACCACTATCATGTACCGCTCTTACTCTTATCACCGATTTTATTTTATATGTCCTGAATTTTGACACAGTTTTGTTTCCCCTCCTTTTTAGTCAGGCATTTCATTAGTAAGAACTAGACTTCAAGAATCTCAGTAATAATGCTCAAAGTCACCACCATTTGGGATTTTAGAACTGTGTAATTATTCATAAATGTTAACTAGATAAAAATCTCATATTTATACCTCAATGATGAAGTCTGCTAAGTGAACAACCTGTATCGAATCATGGATGATGATTACCTATGCAGGAACAGCATTTTAGCAGAAAGGCAAATTCTCTTGAGAAAAACTGAAATTGTATTTAAGGTAGTAATGGTCCATAGCGACTATCAGTAACAATCTTGAATGTCTGACTGGCCTTACTAACACACTCATCAACTATCACTGGCAATTTATTGCTGATCTTAACATGTGTGATGATTTCACAAAGTAATAAAACAGTTGATTCATCAACTATAACCTGAAAAAAAGAATTACTACAGTCTTATAAGGAAGAAACTGAAGTTGTAGTGCAAATATTTGGTAGGTACATAGGCACACACTCTTCTTTAAGGAAAAAAAGAAAACTGTCTTTTGTTTAATACAGTGTAATAGCAGCAGAGAGGAAGGTGGAAAGGAAAAGTATGTTCTCTAGATTCTCTATTAACCTGTTGAACAGAAAGGAAAATAAATTTTAATACAAGTCTGGGAAAAGAGGATGAAAAGACATAGGAAAGGAATGCAGAAACAGCAACTTATAACGAAATCAATTCTCTGCGTCTACCAGGAGATAATTGTGATGTTCTGAAAACTCAGGGGAACTCACTTGCCATGAATTTACTATTTGTAGAACGATGCTTTCTGCATCTGCCTGGAAGAAAAGCACCCAGACGTAGTTTGCATTGTTGAAACACAGAGCTCCTAGAACAGAAGTTCAGTGTCACACATTCACTAAAACACAGAGATAGTATTACCTGTTTTGAAAGAATGCTACAATAGCCCATTTCTCATTTAAACTGTTAAGTCCCTGACATACTGCTAGGCGTTGGGTTGTGGGTTTTTTTTTTCCTAAGGAACCCTGTGGGAATAGCATACTATCTTAGTTTTAGTAAACTCTTTCCTCGGAAAGGTATGTTTAAAACAGTAGCTTTTTCAAACAAATTACTTAATTTTTTCTGTTTTGTCATTCTAGATTTTCATTATCTAAATAAATTTTTAAAAAAAATAAACTAGGTTTGTATTACTAATTAAATACCAAACACTTCCTTCAATACTTGAAAGTTTCTCAAAATACTGGCCCAGTCCAGGGAGATCCATACGAATACATACGGATCATCTGCAAGAATTTAATACTTGTTACTTCACAGGAGACAACTCAGTATAAAAAGGCTTTTAGTTTCATTGCTAATATGGGACTCTTTCATATTCATGTCTTCTTCATATTTATATCTTCAAACACAAAAAAAATGCCAGCTCATAATGAATGAAAATAAATTGTTGAAGAAACACAGTAAAGCATGAGTGTTAATAGTTTAATGAGTGCATTCTGTGTGTATAAATGAAAAATTGTCTGTCCCCCCTCCTTTTGGGGTGAGGGTTGCTCCGGTCCTAGACAGTCCCACTCTCTAGAAATTGCACAGGTCAGTCGGTCAGTTTGTGGTTCTCAGAATCACTGCATACCGTGCTGCCATCTTCAACAATGTAGGTGGAAATGAAAAGAAGGAAGACTCATTGTGTAAGTTCTAACGAGAGCTGTCAAGTCTTGCTGGGGGAAATTCTATGCATTTGTGGTCTAAGTATCTGCTTTCAAGTAGCATCAGAGCAGAACCTGAAACTAATTGTACTGATCAAGACCAAGACATCTCCAAAGACAAAAGTGAACATTCCCTCTTAATAGTGAAAGGCAAGAAGAGCCTCTGCTTACAGCAAACCTTTTGTTTTAAAGAAATATTTCAAAGAATACAAATTACTAATTGCAACATAGACTAAGTCATTTGCAAAGGTCTGAGTTCTGTGCAACAGACACGGCCACAGTCTTGTTTTAGATCCACTACCAAGGGAGCAAACGTGATAGAACAATACAAACTGCTCCCCATTGTATCATCTTGATTGGAAAACAGGCAAGGAAATATCATCCACACAGATATTGCAATAATGGGAAAGTGTACATTAAAACATATTTTCAACATCTTCAAATGTTTCCAGGCATTATCTTCAACTCAGAGAGTGTACTACTTTTGCCTCAATTCATTAAATAAATGCTACATTGTACATAACTAGTTCATATTTACAATTCGTAAATAACATGCTCCTATTTCACTTTTACTCTTCCATTTGTTTTTGTCTGTTTTCCTACACAGCACTGACAGGAAAAAAACTTCTGTATTTTGTTTGTGTACAATAGTTCTGTTGTTTCACACTATGCTTCAGAAAAATACTGCACAGTACTTTCAATTACACAGTCTATAAAACCTCCTGCTTGCTTCAAACGTATAAAGCTGGCCTTGGGAGCTCCAAAAGCTAACAATAAATGACACAATTGCTAACAGTTTAGCAGTCCTCTGAGGGGAGGATACCAGCACATAAGGAAAAGGGTTAAGTTCCTTAGATTTAGCTGTCATTATCTGCAAACTACATATCCGTAATGGAGACTAGAAAGTAAGCACTGTTCCATGGTAGGGTCACACCCCCCACCCCCAATGTCATCTGGAAAGTATTTATTGAATCATCAAGGATGAAAAACGTGAATCGCTAAAAATAAGACAAACATTTTCCTACCTACTGTTTCGTGTTGTCATGGTACTTTGTTTCTTTTAAACTACACACAATATGACATCTCATTGGATTCACAAATTGTTCCTGGAGCACCCAAGATGTTACTACCTTGTCAAGTGAATGCTGAGGAACTTTCTGGTATTTTACTAACAGACACAAATAGTCTAAATATTCAACAGTATTACAATTTTTTTCTTTAAAACAAATAAAGTACTAGCAGAGTGGAACAAGAAACTCAAAAAGATTCAGAGAGGAAGACCTACAGTACCCTTTGTACGACACTTCACAGTTCTGCCACATAACATGAGTTCCCTTACTGTGCAACATAGAGGCAAGAAACATCCAATACTAGCACCCATGCACTGCGTACCAAAGGTCCTCTCTACATTTGGAGGGAAGGACAGGATACTTCCCTCCAAAGCACTATAAGGTGCAGGAAATTACATCTACCAGAATACCCCAGAAAGAGCATAAGGCCATCAGGGTACCTGGAGCAATTTGGTACACGTTGAAGTTATGACTGATGGTTCACAGGCTGTGTGTGCTTATCTGATACATACAGAAATGGGGGGTTTTCTCAAAGTTGTCTTCTCCAACACATCAATGCAGCTCAGTTTTTAATTTCAGTTATTTTACTAAATTTCCTGTCAAATGACATTATTGTTCACATTACAACAAGATGTGCACGTCTCACCTCTTACAGATCTATGCAGAGTGGAAAAAATTACAGATAATGATTACTGTAATAATGCCTTATTTTTCCTAGATATATTTTAGTCTGCAATTATACACTACAATGGATTCCAACAGATTTCTGTGATTCAGTTTGAAAGACTTTTTTTGCTGAAACAAAAGAAGACTGAATTGATTTTTTTTTTTTAAGTAATCTCAGCCTGCAAACAACAGCTTCTCAAGTACATTAAATTAGGAAAAATCTTCCTCATAACAAAACTTAACTGGTTATTAACGTTTGCAAGCACCTGATGTTGTAAATTTTGTGTTGGAATCACACACTAAAAAAAAAAAATCCTATAAAAAATAGATTAAATTAAAAGTTCACTCGGACTAGAAAGGACCTCTGGAGGTCTGTAGTCCAACCTGCCCGAAAGAGGCTCTGAATTCAGACTGGTTTGCTCAGGAGTTTGTCCTGTTGTTTATCGAAATCCTCCAAAGCTATAAAGTCCACAACGTCTCTAGGCAACCTGTGCCAATGGTTAACCATCCTCAGAATGCATAATTTTCAATGCAGAAGACTAATTATCAGCCTGCACATGCGCTTTTAATTGCTCACATGGAATAATCACCACATCATATCTCATGAAATGTCACTGAGAAGCACAAAGGAGCTCTGAGGTAGTCTCTTCAGGACTGTCTTGCCAGTTTTTTGGGGTTTTTTTTTCATAATCTTATGCCAAAATACTGGTTATAGTTGAATACAGTTGGGTTGGGTGAAAGCACCAAGTAATGATTTGCTGAAAAAAATGTCATATGTATTTTATAAAAACTTTTTAGCACTCTGACACTTATTATATACTTTTCCATCATAACATTAGAAAATTAAGCTGTGACAACTATATTGTTCTGATTAACATAAATAAAAAGAAACAATGCTGCTCTGTATCTCGAAATCTATCTTTCTGAGCAAAGCAGACTTCAGTAATTCACAGTCTGAAAAATTACAATTTCATTTCCACAAACAAAAATTACTTGATAGAGCCTGGATTGAATTAATTTTATACTTCTGGGAAACTCAGCAAACAATCTTTTAAGTAACAGACTGAAATAGGAACAACATTGTGCAGACATTGCAACAACATGCCAATTACCATGGTGTAGTCTCTGGTGAAATATATTTCCAATTTTCAAAGTTGAAAGACCTTCAATAATGGTAATTAAAGATGCTCTAATGCTTAAAACCCTAAATACACCAGGGATGGAAAAAGAGATTAAACAATTTCCAGTGGCTTAGCATACAGCTGATGTTGCAAAAACGTTCTGGGACACTAACGGAGAGCACCACATTGCCTCATTTACAGGCACTCTCTGGAACATCTGACTGCCAAACCACGGCTGGGACTTGTTTTCATAGTTCACTGGTTGGAACACATCAAAAGCATATCAGGGACCTTCCTAACAGTCTGCCAGCACAGAGAGTTGGGTCCCAGCACCCAGGATGTCTCCTAGGCACATTTGAACTGAGTATATATTCAGCCTTTATTTGCAATTTACCCATTTTGTCCTCAGTTGTCTCTGTGTTATTGACAACGTGCGTTCTAAATCCTTTTCCATGTCTAAATTGGATAAATGAACTGATAGATATTACATAGTATCCTCAATGGCACAACTAAATTTGATTTAAATCAGTAAAAAAAGTCAGTAGGGCAGATCACCAATCACCATTAGTTCAAGTCTTCTCTTTTAATAGAATAAGCGGCCTCTAAATTGAGAAAAATTACAGTGGAAGTAAAATGTGGTAATCGAGTTCATGTTGTAATCTTCTTCAATGCACTAATATTTCAATGGATTCAAAGGCAGAACACACTAAGGCATGTTTAACTTCTCTTCCATATTCATTTTCTTTCACAACAGACAATTGAAAAGCCACACAAAAAAGAGCAAACTACCCACATTTTGTCTGCTGAGCAGTCACTTGGAAGTAAGAAAAAAAAAATTAATCTATTCACTCATCAGTTGTATTTCTACTGTATTAATGCCCAAAGCTTGGCCCTAGTTTAGTACTTACCTTTTCTTCACAAAGCAGGCTACAACCTGATTTTTATCCTTATCTTGATTTTGATTAAGACTTTCTACGTAGAACTACAAAAGTATCTATTACTCGGAGCTGATACCAACACTACAGAGATCAAATATAGAATACCTTCAAAGTAAGTTAACATTGTATGAAACAAAGTTGGAGGAGTTCTATTAGTAGCTTTGCTTATGCTCAGCTGTAAACTCCTCTCTACCTCCTCCTCTCTCTTCTTCAACCTCACAACTTCAACTCCCAAAATCATTTTTTTCACTTATTCCCCATTCTTACTGATTACCCCTGCCTCTCCAAATCAGGACACACTCTGTAGCACCTTCCCCATCTTACCATCCCATGTTTCGCACCTCCATACACCCACAGTTCCTAATCTGTAAATGCAAAACTTCGTAAACGCTGTTGAGCACACCAAAAAGTGAGGGATTACTACGCACGACATGAAGGAAGTTTTTAATTGGTGTAGCCACTGATGTACAGACAATTAGGTTTCATCTTACATCATATACTTTTAGATAGGCAGAGTCATCAACTTGCCACTGCTGCCAAAAACGACAAGGAACTGTAAATACAGTAATGCTGTAGCATAATTCCTCATATCTAATCCATTGGGTTGTCACTTATATCGGGTATATTACGAACAACCAGATCACATTTTCTTTTATCCTTCCATCCACATCCTGTGGTTACAGTCTAGAAATGCCTCTTTGGCATATATGTAAGGAAAAGAACTACTTGATTGAAGCTCAGATAACTTTAAAGATTTACTGTTACAAGCAGGTTGTATAGCGTATGCTGTGGAATCCTCACCCGCACAAAGGTATCCAGTGGTAAGCTAAAATATACAGCTTGCACATTCAGAAATGGTAGAAGAGCTTGAAAGACAGGAAGCTACTCTTTATACAAAAATTGAATTAATGTTAAAACCTACAACATAACAGGAGAAAATTAATGGAAGAAATTAAATTAAAAATCAACAAAAGAAAATTGTTATAATTATATACATTGTTATATATATTAACAAGGTAACAATCATTAACAGTCATCCAAGATGCATGGGAACATCATTTCCACATGCAAATCAAGGAATGAAAAGAGGTATGAAGACAAACTCACTACACTGAGGAGGAATAAAAAGCCAAACACCCTGAAGAGGTTCACTTTCTTTCATTCATTGAATTAGATGTTTTCACATTAGCCCCAAATCTGCCACTATGGCAGTTAACATGAGTTAGGCCTAGTTAGCATAGCTGCTACCTAAAGAGTGTTAAAGTTAACAAACTTGTTTTAGAAGATGAAATATGACCAACCTCTTGTCCCAAACAACAGAATGAATGTTTTTTTCTGTGCTCAAAGAAATGAAACCAAATGACACAAACAACCTATTGATCACCAAGAAATGCAAGTACATCCAGAAGTGTCCTCAGAGAGCAGACTGGACTCCTTTGTGTCTCTTACAGAATGGGGAAGTCATGTAATTTGTAAAATTGCATATATCCGTGATTAAAGTGTTCTGGTATCTGAATGCATTTCAGTTTCCGTATTGCCATTTGGTCTTATGGGAGGTGTAATTTGACAAAACCTAAGATGTAAGTGGTGGGTTGACTTTGGCTGGACGCCAGCTGTCCACCAAGCCGCTCCATCACTCCCCTCTTCAGCAGAACAGGGAGGGGAGACAATAAGGTGGTACAAAACCTCATGGGTCAAGATAAAGTCAGTTTAATAAAGCAAAAGCAAAGGCCGCACGCGGAAGCAAAGGAAAACAAAAGATTTATTCTCTACTTCTCATTGGCAGGCGATGTCCAGCCACTTCCCGGGAAGTAGGGCTTCAGTATGCATAGCGGTTGCTCCAGAAGACAAACGTCATAATAACAAATGCCCTCCCTCCTCCTCCTTTCTCTTAGCTTTTATTGCTGAGCAGACATCATATGGTGTGGAATACCCCTTTGCTCAGTTTGGGTCAGCTGTCCTGGCTATGTCCCCTCCCAAGATCTTGCCCACCCCCAGCCTACTGGTGAGGGAGGAATGTTGGCAAGACAGCCTCGATGCTGTGGAGCACTGCTCAGCAGTACCCAAAAGACTGGTGTGCTACCAACACCTTCCTAGCTACCAATACAAAGCACAGCACTATGAGGGCTGCTATGGGGAAAATTAACTCCACCTCAGCAGACCCAATACAATGTAACACATCATGCAGTAGGAAATTTAAAACCATGGAAGAAGTTTTATTTCTAAAAGCCCCACTTCAAGGTGCCTCCAAAATATTATAACAATCCTGTAATGGGGATAAAACCATGTATTTACAAAGATGATTCACATCTACCTAAATATAAAAATTCATATCCTGTATTTTAATAGTAAATTTAAAATATTATAGTAAATATTTCAAATATAAAATAAATATTTTCTAGCAGTAAGTCATACAGATTTCTAATCTGATTTTTTTTTAAGGAATTACATCCATTTATCTTCTTTTTTTTGCTTCATACGAAGGTCTTGTTTATTTCTACAGCAGTACCCATGTTTTATGATTACTAGCCTTTTTTTCAGAGCTCTGCAGCATTTCATTATTGACTACTTCTCTTTCTATGAGGTTTTATTGTTCCATCTGGCATTTTAATTACAGACCTAGTATCAATTTCACATACTTGCTGAATAGGAAAAAAAACTGACTTTAATAGTGACTTCCCCGCAAATTCACATCATGACTCCATTAAAACAATTAATTTTGCAACAGAAGTCCAGCATTAAGTATTTTTTCTTTGTAGTATAAAAATACATCTGACTATACACTGGACAGCGTTAGAACAAGTAAATTAAGTGAAGGCTAACATTTAAAAACTCATCATTTTCAGTTTCACAGGAAATCACTGACAAAAAACTAAAGTTAAGTTTCAATGAATACATAAGAAACTTGGTCAAGATTAACAACGTGACCAATTACACGAAGCTAGGTGTTTCTGAGGACAAAGACAGTACTATCTGCCTACCTTCCATCAATCCAGTACCAGCTATGTACCAGACACTGACTGGTGCTGTATTCTGTACCATGCACAGCAAAGTATGAAAGAGTAACAGAAATCTGCAGGAAACCACTGTACCCCCTTTTAGGCATTTCGCTTGAGATTCAGAGCCTACCGATAGGTTTACAGACTTGATACTTTTGCTCATATGAAAAATGTTAGTCATTTGGTTTCAAAGGTCCATGGCTGAAAAACTTGTCATGTCACTTGTCATGTTACATAGAAAGACATGTCCCTGCAATTTAATCTGGACAGGTCAGAACTCCAGAAGAAAGAAGAAAACACAAAGAGAACATCAGCAGAGATATTTACTGTGAACTAGCACAAAGCTTCCCAAAATCCTCATTAAATTCATAGTAATGAGTAATAGTAAATTCAAGTAACCATACAAGAGTTTTCCCACAGCATCAATATACGTACCCATATATAGAACTTCAAAAAAAGCACTATTCAACATGCCTTGCTGTGGGTAAAGAAAAGTACATCAACATTCTTGGTAAAATTCAACCATCTCTTTATAACTTTCTACATGAAGCATTGTATTTGATACATCATGTCATGTTGCTTCACTTGTTTCATGTACTGTCACATTATCCAGTATGATTTGACAGGTATAATTTGACAAAATGTAAGATGTAACATGTCATGCAGGAAATTTAAAATCATGGGAGAAGGTTTATTTCCAAAAAACAATGTTTTCCCCACCTCTAGAAGTGTCTGCAATCAGCTATTTTAAAATACGACATAAAAAATAACTCCGTAGTTGTGTAATTTTCATATCTACTAACGACAGGAAAATTACAACCCTGAAAATATCAGATAAATAACTCAAACTTTTATTTTAGTATATTCTGTTCCTCAATTTACTAGTTACGTATTGTCTCCAGAAAAAGTGCACTGCTCTTTAGAAAGTCAAGTGATTTTCTGCTCAACTTTTAACTTTTATTGCTCCACGGGCAAGTCCAAATTCAGACACTTGTATAATTAATGTCCTGTCCACAGCTGCTTCAAGATTTTCACACTATATATACTGCCACAAAATAAAGAATTGCCACCCCCCAAGTAAAATACTACAACTGTTCCTGTATATTAAGTAGTTTATAACTGAGACTGCTGTTTTGATCTGATCAGTAGAAAAGAGCAAATGATGACATGAAGTCAAAAAGCATTAGCTTTGCTGAATTTTCTACACTGACTAAGCAGATTTATCAAGGACAGAAAGGGAAAAGGGGGCAAGGATTTCAACTCTCCTTAAATGTAAATTACTGACATAATTGAGATACTTATGCCAACATGAAGTTGAATTCAACAGGACCCTCTGGAGTTTTAAATCCTCTGTACAGTGATTCTAATGGGCAGTATGTGCTTTCTTTCAGGCAAACTGACAAAATAAAAATGAAAAATATGCAAGCAGGGATATATTCACCTCACTGAACTACTCAGAAAATAAAAATTAACTATCATTTTCTTGTTTATGTCCTGTCCACAGATGATCAATTTTTAAAACTGGAGCAAAAGCATGATGTAAAGTTCTTTCCATTACCACAAATTCTATTGAAGACCATGTGGAATGAGACTAACACTAAGAAATAATTTTTATTCTCTAACAATAATTATTTTCAAATTTAAGTAAACTGCAGAAATACTTTGCTGTTTTGTGCTATGTCAGTCATTTAATGGCACATTTTATTATTAAAATACATGCTGCAAAATGAAAAGGCTTCCCAATTAGTGTCTTGGCTCCTTCCAGTCATTCTATTCCATATCATAATATATTCACAGAAAACTTAATTCATCATTAAGAAAAGTCACATAATATGAAACTCCCAAATCAAATACTAGACAGAGGCTGGGAATACTAAAGCAAATCATCCTCATGATAGGTATAGACCACAGCAGCATCCACCTTCATTTAATGCAACAGAAATTTCTGCCTGCACACAGACTGCACCGTCAGTGCAGCCTCAATTCAGTTTCATCACAGCATCCTGATGAAGGGGCTGTATGCAGTTACACATGGGGCTTGACTGTTTAAGAAAACAAAGTCATGTTTGGTCCAGGCAGACTGCTGGGGTGCCTCACTGGAGTCCTCATTCCTTTGTGGTTAGCACTTTGTGCTTTGTAACGGAATCTTCACTCAGACTTTATCTCTTACAATGCTTTGTTCTGAGAGTCCCTAGATAAGCTCTCTTCCCTGAGACAACAGTGACAGTCTGATGCAAGGAAGCCAACTTAAGGAAAAAAAAAAAACAACAAAAAAACCCAAAAACCAAAGCACAGCCGGGTGATGGTTTGAGACTGTGTAGCAGTATTTCTGAATCAAATTATCTTTCTCCTGAATAAATCACCTAAAGTTTGAGGGCTTCTTATTCACAACCTAAGCTAGCACTCCCAGTAGAAACTTTTGTATTATTTTGTTTCATAACTAGGTTATTCCACATGGAAAAAGTTGTTATTTTCCAGATATAAATAATAACACTTTGTACTCAGTTTTGGAAGGAAAGGAGGTAAATTAATGTAATGTTGCCACTTTTAAACTGCCTTGTAAGTTCTCTTAGTCATAAATAGTACAAAGAATAGGACAGTGTCCTAATGAAAACAACTTCCATGCATCTATGATCTTCTATTTACCAAGAGCTACAAGCGCAGATGCTCTAAGAGCTGTTTGGTGGCACTAGTATAACACTACCACAGTTGTTTCTTTAAAATAGGAACTACATAAAGTTTAAAAGTAAAAGATACATACCTGAACATCACAGGCACAGAGACAGGAGAATTTTCTGATTTGTACTTAGCAGTGATCCTGGCAGACACATGCATGAACCGTGACCCAACAGCCTAACGTCAGCCATGCTTTTCTTGTCCCCTTAAGTATAACATACAGTCATTATAAACATTTTTTTTTAAGAATTTCTGTGGGTAGAAAGGTAAAAAAACCCCACATTTTATGCTCCTGATAATACAGCCTAACATGAAAGGAAGAGCTCATCTCAGACATCTAAGGTAACAAAAATAAATAACCTCTCTTTTCAATCTCACCCTCAAGTTTATAGGGCATTATACAACTAGAACACAAAGGCTTCCAAGAATTAGATGAGGAAGGAAAATAATGGAGGAAGAATTGAGGATCAGCCTAAAATTACATTACAGAAGTAGTCAAATTGCAGTACATGACAAAAACTATCCTAATACATTATCAGCAAATGAACTCATATGACCAACAGGTACATTCTCAGATTATATCAAATTTTAAGTGACTCACTATCTCCCCATCATAGCTGGGTCCATCATAACATGGAAACTTAACAGTTAACTGCACACGTTAACAGCAGCATTTCATAAACTGCATCAACATGGATCATTCTGGTTATTATTTTCGCTGAACATGTAACTACTTTGAGAAATCTTTAATCCTAAAAAGCACATGAGGAGTCATATTAAATGCTTGGGGATAGTCAAATTATTTTCCTCTCTTTAATGTTTCTCAATGCATTACGTATCTTAGTGAGTTAAACTTTACTATCTCTAGCCATACAACACTTGCAATTGCTCTAATCAAAGAGCTGACCTCCTAGAAGTTCAAAATGAGCAACACTTGGTCTGTGTTAGAATCATAGAATCGTATAGGTTGGAAAAAACCTTTAAGAACATCAAGTCCAACCATAAACCTAACACTACCAAGACCACTGCTAAACCATGTCCCTAAGCACCACATCTACACGTCTTTTAAATACCTCCAGGGATGGTGACTCAACCACTTCCCTGGGCAGCCTGTTCCAATGCTTGATAACCCTTTAGGTGAAGAAATTTTTCCTAATATCCAATCTAAACCTCCCCTGGTGCAACCTGAGGCCATTTCCTCTTGACCTATCACTTGTTACTTGGGAGAAGAGACCAACCCCCACCTCTCTACAACCCCCTTTCAGGTAGCTGTAGAGAGCAATAAGGTCTCCCCTCAGCCTCCTTTTCTCCAGGCTAAACAACCCCAGTTCCCTCAGCCACTCCTCATAAGACTTCTGCTCTAGACACTTCACCAGCTTCGTTGCCCTTCTCTGGACACGCTCCAGCCCCTCAATGTCTCTCTTGTAGCGAGGGGCCCAAAACTGAACACAGCATTTGAGGTGCGGCCTCACCAGTGCCGAGTACAGGGGCACGATCACTTCCCTACTGCTGCTGGCCACACTATTTCTGATACAAGTGAGGGTGCTATTGGCCTGTTTGGCCACCTGGGCACACTGTGACTTGTTAGAACACTCATGGCTGTTATTGTTTCTTTAAAGACCTGGAAAAATCTCAAAATTCAGCTTATTTTTTTGAAGCTACTGAATATAATGCCCATTTCAGAGCTGCCAGAACTAAATACCAATTTTATTTCTTTATTTATTTAAATGTTAGTGGAAATGAGATACAGTCACATCTCAAAGGACAGTCAGAGTATGGAAGCAGGCTATTAATTTATTTCCCATTACCACCTAGAATTTTTTTTTAAACTATTCATAACAATTTATGATCTGTTCTGCTTAGTCCACACCTATCAAAGTACATTCATAAATATAAAACTGAAAACCATAATTTTCTGATATACTACAGCTGTAAACTAATCTGACCAGTGGCATAACAAGACTATTTTAAATTAGTGTCTGAAGCGTTTAATTTAGATGAAACTAGATGCTTAATGTACAGTATGTTAATTAAATAATCACTTGTAAGTGAAGTTCCTTTGCTTAGGTTACTCAGGCTCCCATCTAAGAGAGAGACTAATTACTTGACTAATTCTCATACTTAGGTCTTTCACTACAAGCAACTACCTATAATCATTATCTGAGCCTCTAGTAATGGGTGGGGCAGGGTGTGGTGGTGAACAGAAGTCATAAACCTTTCACATCCTACTCCTTCATTCTATGGCTTTTAGGAGTGGAAAAGCATTTTTAACTATATATATTATTAGTAAATAAAGCCAAACTGTAAAGTAGTTACGATCATAACCTTGAAATGGAGACTAGAACACCAAACCATCTGGGGAGAACCGCCTCCTTTAAAAGCAATTCTGCCTGAATACTTACCTGCACTAGTAGCATATACTATAAGGGCACATTAAGTCAGAACCTTCATTTCACCTCTCTAAGGATGCCAACTGCCAGCCCCTTTTTTAATCATCTTCTTTCTACAGTGAAATGTTTCCCTTTCCCAGCTGCTTGATAAAACTAAAAAAGCAACCAATTTTTGAAGTGCAGTGCTAGAAGATGGGCTTCCGTGAGGATACTGAGCAAAACTGTTACTTATTTACCAACAAAGACACTGTCCCACCCTACTCACTTCCCACAGACATTACAGACCAAAAAGCCATTTACAGTGACAAGTTCTGTCCTGAAATTGTTTTATGGGTAAGACTTTTGACACATGAATACAAAGACCACTGATTTAGTAAAAACAAATGTGGTAAAAGCACAAAAAAAGTTTATTACAACAAACAATACAAAGGCTATCTTAAGTGCATCATGTATTTCTACAAACAGTTCATTAAAGCTATTTCCTTTTTTAAATTAGGCTATCACATAACTTATAGCCTACAATGCCTCTCACATTATATTGAATTGCGTCATATAGACATTCTCAGAACTACCTTCTGAATACAAAAACAGCAGTCATATAGCAGTAAGAACACTGCATTTCTGGACTTTAGACAGACTAGAAAGGTATATCACCTGCTTTGAGTTACAAAGTCTTTTGTTTCTACAACTTACCACACTACTCCAGTCATCATCAATTAAAAACAAATAAAAAACACACACAAAAAAATTTGTCTTGATCTCTCTAGAGAAAAGACTCCTTTAATCTTAGCAACTTATTTTGATTTTGACATATTGCTGGTCACTGTGTAAGTTTTTCAAGTTATCTGGGCACATAACTAGACTCGAGACTAATTCTTCATTTTGCTCTCAATCATTTGTACCAATTGTCAATGGTTGTCTAGAGTCACCTCCCTCTGCTTCTGTCCATTCTAGAAAAATCCTCATGCAAATAAAATCAAATATTTATGTAGAAAGTGTCTTAAGAATTATACTACCACACAGTAATCTTAAAGTGCAGTATAATGCTACAGTCTCTTCAGTAAGACATCAGAACTAATATCCCTCATAGAAAACAGAATAATAGAAGAGACAATGAAGACAACAAGACTTGTAGCAGTTTCTAACAGTGTATAAGAGGGTGGGGGGGAAGAGTAATTCATCCAGATCATCTTATCCTGTGCTCTATAGCTTCTATAGAGCTCTCCTAGAGCACAGTAGTCTTTGCTCAGGTTTTAATCCTTTGTGGGTTTCTTAAGTTTATTTATGAAACTATCCTGGTATCCAAACTACCGTCTTTTCAGCTTTTCTTTCATTGGGTTTTTTTTTAACACATATTTAGCATCTCAATTTGAAGATTGTGCATTAAAAGTTTGGGAATAGGAAATGGCTGATGTTATTTCTGTAAAGATGGGGCAATACATATTAAGTTAAGAAGGCACATAACGATAGGTGCACGTTTATCAAGACAGAAACCCTTCAAGTCTTTAGGAAACAACATAAAATTGATTTCCAAGCAGTCAACAGCAAACTTGAGAAGGACATTAAAATGCAAGAGGAAATCAAGACTGCTCCCTACATAGAAACCATCCAGTAATACTGCACACTCATACATCTACCAAAATTCATAATCTATATATATTTTTTTCTGAATACTCATAGAACTTTTGCTGTTGTTGCTGGTTTTCTGAGTGGGTTTCATGAGCCCTGTTCCGATTAGGCCAGTATCTTTACTCAGAATCCATCCACCAGAGGGCACCACAGGATCTCACAATCAGCTGGACTCTTGAGCAGGCAGGAGAGCCAAGCACTATTGCAAAAAGAACAAACATGCAAGGTTTCAGCAGGTGCTTTTTTATTTATTTAGGAATTTGTCTTGGCACCCACACCCACCGAGTACCTTTCTATAGTATAATTAACTTCGGAGACACAGCAGAAAGCTTTCAAAAATTAAATGACCCAGTAGAATAAATCTTGAACATTCAGAAGACAACAGCACATCAAGACCATATGGATGATTTCACCTATGCCCTATCTTAAATCATCCTCATCTCTTTTTAAGTTCAACTATTATGCTCAGTTGGAACCAGGAAACAGCCCATCAATTTATAACAGCTCATTACCAGCATTTAGTAATCTCACCTTCAAGCATTTTTTAGCTAAAAATAAAAAAGCCAACAACCTTCTTAAGAGAACACAGAAACATAATAGAACATGTACAGCTTACATGTATGTCCAGACTGCTTTAAATTTCTCTTACACAGCAAACAAATCAGATGAACTTTTAGGATTAATTTGGTTTGCATTTATCTCCCAAGTTCCAGAGTTGCAAGGACCCAGCTAGGCTTCTCCGGTCCGTTTCCTTTGTTTATCTGCATTTTTCCCCAAACGAGCATGCCCTCAGTAAACCTATGCCTAATGCCCATATTGTCAGTGACTCTTGCTTGGCCCATTTTCCAAGTCTTGCTTCCGCATGAACTGTTCCTTCCCAAACTGACCAAGAACACTTATACTGATGACCCACTGATCACTGTTTCACTGTGTGGTACTTCAGCTTTTAGCAGCTCTCAAGAGATCTCCAGGGGGGCTGAACTGAAATGCAGCTCCTCCCAAATTCCAGTATACCATGTCTTCTATGCAAAAAATACTTGAGGATACAGAGAAATACTCTTTATTGAAGACCATCATACATGGCTTCAAAGTAAAACCACTGGAATAAAAATTAAATATTAACCCATTTGTATTAGCCATTTGTTTCATCTCAACTATTGCCCAAGGACTGAAGATCTTATTTTCTGAATGCAAAACTGTAAAGAATGATTACTGTAAAAAAATGTAAAAACTGTAAAAAATGGTAAAAAATTATTTATTATGATTACTGGAGGTAGGCAGCAGCCTAAGACAAAGCCTGATGGGTGCTGAAGGAGGCAAATGAGGGCAGCTGCTTGCACAAAGAAGAGGACCAGCAAGGGCCACAGAAAATGGCAGAAGCAGAACGTGGTTGCACTTTCTTTAAGAATCAAGGAAAAAACAAAAGGGTTCTAAAACATATATATGAGTCCTCTGACTGCCTTTGTACTCTATACATAAGCATTTTTGCCAATATTTTTATTGAAATATTGACAGATGGGTCAATGTTTAGTGCTAGAAGCACAGAGCTTTGTAATGAGCAAATATGAGAAGCTGAACTGTTTTGATACCTTCCATTTGGAAGTTTTTAAAAAAAGTGTCCAGTCTAGAAGTTCCAGACAAAGCTTTTAAACTCAAAGCACATCACTGCATACACGTCACCAATCCAGCAGCCAAAAATGATGCAACATGTTAAATAGAAACTACTGCCAAAATTATCTGGATATTCTCTGAACTGTTATTCTTGCAGGTCTTTTCTTCCTTTAGATTTTCCAGGTAAACACCTCTAATCAGAAATTTGAAAAGTGGGGGTTTTTTAATGTCCTAACACAAACCTGCTTCTGGATTATACTGCAGCTGAATTAACACAATGATGTTATCAAAAGAAGTAGATGTTTGAAAGGGTTTATTTGTGGCTTGGGTTTGCCAAAGACAGAAAGCTTTTTCAGACCTGAAAAAGACAATTCACTTCTCTTGACTAACAGCTGCTAACTCTCAAAATACAAATTAAGGTTTTGTTTTTGGGTTTTTATTTGGGAAATTGATTAAGCTCAAACAAGTTTTTTATTTGATAAAAATTCTTGCTTAAGTTTCTCTCAAATTTAAAGAAAAATTAGAGGGGTTTGTATTGCACTTGTGTAATTTACTCCCAAGTTCACCCTCTCCATAATCTGCCATTTTAATTCAGCCTCTAACACTCACACAGGTCAATATATCTGGAGCACAGCTGTTTAATGTCATATTTGTAAGCTCTCCTGCAGAAGACGGTATCTCTTAGAGATCACCTGTAACAGTTGTGCCAGCAGACAGCGAAACATTATTTTTTATCATTCTTCTCTGTGAGTTTTAAGGTTGATATTCAGATCTCCAAATCTAACCAAAATATTCTCACTAGCTCTTATCCAATTTTGTGGCAGTAGGTGATGGTTCTGCCTGCTGCAAAATGGTCATAGGTGGTGCGATAAATGCTGGGAGATTATACTCATGTAACATCTGCAGGTTCTCTTTTTGTTACCTTTACCATACATCCTTCATCCCTTGTATGCCTCCTCCAAATACACTTGAAGTTCACTGCTACAATTATTATTCTTTAACAGGCAACAGAAACAGTCTCTCAGCTGATGACCCCCAGTGAAACAGGGGAGAGAAGCAGTGCTCCAACTTCAGTCTGGTTGATGAACTGCAGCAACCTGGTACTGCATGAGCACAAACCACAGCACTGACTGCAGCCAGTTTTTGTTGGCTTCTTTTTCCCACCCCCAGGGCTGGAGGTGGGCCTATTCCATTTTTACTTTTTTTTTTTTTTTTTTTTAACTAGTATGTTCTTACAAATGAGTGGCCCATGGCAGGTGCCTGCCAACATAAGTCTTCAGTGAGTTACAGCACATATACTGTATGAAGACAAGCACACACACACAAATGTGTGAAAATTTGAAATGGCAAAGACTGTTACAAAGAAAAACAGTGTGAAAAACTGTAACGACAAAGGCTGCGTTAACAGCTTGTCTCACAGTCACAAACTGGAATAGCTGCTAGCAGTTGTAGAGTTAGAAAGAGGTAAAATGATGAAAGGACTGACTTCAGATAGCTCCATTTTTTTCTTTGTTCACAGGTAGTTTATCAGCAGTTGAGGGTTGTTGACACAGAGAAATGTTTACAGATAGACAGATGTAAAGTTTGGATAGATTCTAGATTCAACACATCATCAGGAGATGATGCCCAATGACTAATCACAATGCTATTAAAAAAAAACCAAAAAAACACTAAAGCAAAATACCTAGAAATTGAGAAGTATCAACTTTCAACTTCAGCATTCTGAAAAGAAAAAACAGAAATAGATTACAAAAAAAATAAATCAAAGAATATATGCAATAAAGCTGCCTAAAAGAGAAAGGACAACAGTAAATGGAGTGCGAGAAGCACTTTTTTGTTGTTTTTACACGAAAGAGACAACATCAAGACTGCATATCAGCACTTCCCAACTCTTGGTCAAGATGTTCCCAGAAGACATTCCTATGTCACTCGTGATCACTAGTGACATTTCTCAATAAAGTGCAAAACTGACAACAGAACAACTGACAACAGAACTGCCCACAGAGAAGGATTTGCTCTTCAGTCTTCTCCTAGCACCAAAGGGCAAGGGATCACCGTCCTCAACCTGTAATCCAAAAGAACAATGCAAGTTTTGGGAGCTTTCCAAGGTTTAGAAAACATTTTATGTCTTGTTTTCAAGCTCCAAAAGCTGGCACAGGTTTGCAGGTCCATAGCTTATCTACAAGCCTCACACCAGGAAATGTGTATTATTTTGTTATACAGACATGTCTGAGAAGAGTATCCTGGAAATGGCTCCCCATGCTCTTCCACTGTTGTTATACTCCCCACAGACTTCCACTATTGATTGACTTCAAGAGACAGGAGTGAAACTGGATGAACCTTTGATTTTACCCAATTCAGCTAATTCTATGTTTTCAGTTCCTTGTCTGATCTTCTGATGCCCATAAGGTGCAAACAGTAACATTAAATAGTAACACCACAAAACTCCTGTCAATAGGCCGATATGTTTATTCTGTCAGTGGTAAGTAGAGGGCAGACCTAGCCCCTCTCTGCTTTCTTATGAGCTACATGATGCCTCAGACATGAAGACTTCCATTCTCTGTATTTTTAATCTAAAATAATAATCTGAAACAGATAATTACGTTCCAGAGTTTACTTCTGAAGTGTTAAAACAGAAAATTTAAGACTGTTGTGTTTATTAAGCATGTTTAAGTTCTAAATATTTTTCCTCATTACTCCTGTTCCTTATGCCATCTAGTAATACCTGTGCAAAGGAAGGAAGATGCACAGAGGTTTTCCCCTTGTGAAGAGAGAAAGCACATAAAAGAAAGAAGATTCCACGAGCTTTCCACTCAAGGACCATTGCTCCATTCATTGCGCTAGTTTTCAACATAGCCTATTTCTATTATTAACTGCAGACTTCGGGACTTTCAACACTAGATCTTTCAAAGGTGAAGGTTTCCAGTTATTTTTCAGAACTGAAAGTCATCTGCAAAGCACAGAACTATAGCATCTCATTGCAAAGTAACTCCAATAATCCAGATCATGGCAGAAAATCTGTGATCAGCTCAAGATAAATACTTCTTGAAACACCTTATCTTGCCACCAGAACAGAAGGAAAAGAAAGGCCTCTAGGACAGAAAAAGACCAGGAAGAGAAGCTAGCTTAGTTCCTATGCTAAAGGAAAGAAAAAGAAAAGAAAAAAAAAAAAAAAGAAAAAGAAAAAAGCATAAGAGATCTTTTGCTGCAAAAACTTTTCTTTGTGCCAATGGTCGTATTGACAGCCCATTTCTTCTTTGTTTATGAATCCATTCAACTCTGAATATCATGATGCCAATACTGGCTTTGCTATTACTCCACAGTGTAACTTCAGCAATACATTTAACTCTCTGGTGACTGAAACCCCTCCCATGCTGCGTATAGCCTATGATAACAAACTAATATCAGCAGTAAGGTGAGAATACAGACTGTTCAGTTCAAATATTTCAACCAGTAGACAAGCAAGGGAGAGGAGACATAGTTTCTTATTTCAAAGCCAGATGTACATCTACAACACATGTATACAAG
The DNA here is from genome assembly GCF_035582795.1 of Mycteria americana. NCBI lineage: Eukaryota > Metazoa > Chordata > Aves > Ciconiiformes > Ciconiidae > Mycteria > Mycteria americana. Next base: position 20,332,160 of record NC_134374.1, on the reverse strand, counting down.
CAGCATAACATAGTGAATAGACTGCGGCCTGTCAATTCTTATCCCAATGCAGGAAACCCACAAAGGTCTGTAGATTTTAAATCCTCTCGTTAATTTAACAATTACTAAAAGACATTAAGTAGTATTACCATATTTGTTAGGCTCTCCAGTATCTTATGCTTATGTCCTTAAGGTATTTTTACATTCATGTTGGTTGTGTAAATTTTTTCAACAAATTAAGAACACTGTCGTTTAAGGTAGTAGACCCTGATCAGTGTTTAAAAAAAAAAAAAAAAACAAACCACCCAACAAAACCTCCCCAAAAAATCCCACAAAAAACCCAAGAAAATGAACCTTTTGAGAAGGGGATACATTGTTGTAAATATTCTATCACCTACATGTAAATATGAAAATACTTACTGGATAAACACAGATATAGTTTGCCACTTACAGGTGAAGAAGCACTGGACAACAATAACGAAAAGAGATGCTGACACTACTTCTGTGTACCACCTGGTATGCTGTAAAAGCATGGCAACTGAGGAGAAAAAAAACAAAACCAACAAACAAAAAACCCCCACAAACAAAACAAAACAAACAAAAAAACCCCAACAAACCAAAAGAGTGTGAAAAAGATTACTGGGAAAACAACTAAGGGTCTGAAACATGCCAGATTCACTTCTGCAGTTCTCATTCATGAGAAGAGATGAAGTTCAAATGAAAGATGTAATTCTCATGTGTACTGCATATGGAATACGTGCATCACTACGGCATCTTTACGAACACCAGATAAGCTTTATTAACTGTTGGCATAAAGTCAGGAATATGCCTCTTCCACAAATAACTGCAAGACTAATTCATCTGCCCTGTAATAGCTCACCAGTATAACACTGGGGGGGGGGGGGGGGGGGGGAATTACCATTTTTGTCTTTTCTATGCTTCTAAGAGACCTTTCAATGTTTAAAACAGTATGACCACATCATAATTTAAGATAGAAACCAGGTATCCTTCCCGCACTATCTTACATATACAGGTGCTCCTATTTATTACCCCTCTCAAAAAATTTGCACAGAAGCATCTTACAGCCACTAAAGACAGACTGATCCAAATCTTATAGAAATCAAAGTACATCCTTTACCTGTTTAGAACATTCTCAGAGGTATGGCTGATCACCACCTAAGCTTTTTCAGAGGAACCTAAGGAGGACTAACTATGAAGCAAGAGTGAGGACAGCTCCTTTGCATATTTTGTACAAGGAAATCTAATGTGCCATCAACCTCTGTTTCTCTTTATCCAACTTTCCCAAATAAACTTCGGCATTTAGCCTGCTCATGTAATGTGAAACAATAAGCTCAGAAGTGACTACATGGCCCAAAGTAGTATGCAATGTAAGCATAATTCACTATTGCATAAAGATGCGTAGCTGACAATAAAGATGTGAAAATCTGAGTTAGCTACTGGTAATTACTGCTCACAAACCACTGAAGTCTCATGATTTCACATCTCATTATTTTTCCCTCCCCTTAATTTATCAGGAGTTCCAAATAACACACTTTAAAAGCTTTCTATTGTATTTGGTCTTTAAAATAATACCGTCAAAAGTGTCACTTTCTTTTTTTTAAAGAATTACATTTAGAAAATTTCTGAAACTTATCCCAAGAAATTAATTGACATTGTTAACTTCAGATGCTAAATAAATCATCTGCTATTGGAAAAATGAAACAATTGCACATTAACCACTAGATTCATGAATGCACTGTGACTTTAAAAAACACTAGGCTATCAAGCACAGTAAGTTGCAATAAGGAGTCCTCCCAAACATATTAGTATAGCTACATATAATATGACACCTTTTCAGAAATTGACATAGTAATTGTATAGAATCTATTGTAATAATGAACATTGCACACACACACAAAATCAAGAAATATGGCAACCTCACGCTAGCATTTAGAGACTAGAAACTTTCAACAAAGTTCTGCAGTTGAGAACAATCTATGTCCCTTTTATGGTGGAGAGATACTGTTGAACGTTAGAGTGAAAGGTTAAAATGGTGATGCTCTACCTATCCCAGTTTTAATTTATTCTTCCCGTGCATTATTTTGAAAATTTCAGCAGAACTAGTTTAAAAGCACTAAAAACAAAACAAAGCTTTCTGTGAATGCTAATGGAAAATTCCTTTTAGAGCACCCATTCTCTGCTCTGCTTAATACCCCCCTGTTTTCAAACCTCTCGGGGTTGTTTTGGAATTTAAACGGTAGCAGTGCTGAGTTCCTTCCCAAAGAGGAAGGGGTGAATGTGAGGGAGCACACACAAGATACACCGGATTACATCTGTTCCATTACTGAAGCAGTTTCCACTCCCAGCCATTCTTCCACCCGAGCAGAAAAGCAACATTTTTTCTTGTCGTATTTTCTTACTTAGAGATTAATTCATTAAACTGTTGCTGCAGCGTGGTCACCCAGGGAGGGAATGAGCACTAATGCAAGATTTGAGTAGTTGGCTTCACCTTTACCTTTCCTACACAAGAGATGTAAGTTGACCTTACAATAAGTTTGATTCAGAGAACAAGCAGAGTTGTTTCTCTTAACTTTTCACTGACACTGGAACTCAGCGCTAATGTACGAAGGTAAGCCCATCCCAGTAAAACTCTACAGAACAATTTTATCTTTCCTATCAGACTGACATCTTCAAAAAAACCCAAAAAACCCCAGAAAAACAAAACAAAAAACAACCCACACCAAACCACCAAACATTGCAAGACAGAAGATACATTTCTGTCCACAATTCAGAATATACTCTATACCACTTTTGTTTTTCCTAAAATAAATTTAGAAAATAAAACTTGAATTTTTTATTTGTACCGAACAGTGACAACTCACTTTGAAACAATAATACATACCTCTGGTATCTAAAAAGTTATCTAATATCAGAATTACCTTTCTATAATTCTATCAACCTGTTTAGGGTTTTTAAAAAAAAAAAAAAAGACAGAAAAGCAACTACAGAAGGCTTGTGAAGCATAAGCATTATCTTCTATCAGCTGCATGAAACACTCCCACCAAGATCGACCCTTGCAATTTCTCTGTTTCTCTTAAAGCTGTGTTCCTGGTATCAGAAGATTGGATTAAAAAAACCTCACATATACAACAATAGCTTCAGTTCTTATGTTAACAAAGAACAGTCTGGAAGCATCATGTAAAACTAAAGGAGTTCAAAAACTAGAAAGTAAATAAAGTGAGCCAAAAATGTAACATTCTTTCAAAATTTCAATTTAGTCTACAGTCTTGGGTTTTTATTTGACATAATTTTGAAGGACTAGCCTTTAAAATTAAATTAAGGCTATAATGTTCACCCTGACTTTGGGAGAGAGACACTAATATTGTATAGGAGACAGCTTACTTGAGAAACATACATGCATACCCTCCAAAGTGAAGTCAGAATTACATTTTACTTTTGCAGAGTTCACAGGAAACATAGGCCTTAATTCTAAATTTGACATAGAGTAACCCTACTATCAATATGAAATGCCACTGCTTTTAAGCTGCAGAGTTACAGTACATGGCAGCAATATGATACATTGAAGTAACTGCAGTGTATCAACATAATCTATTTTAACTGATAAACTCAGGTAAGTTTCTCTTAAAAATGTAATAAAAAAAAAAATCACTCCAAAAATGACAAGTACACAAAATAAAAATTACCTATCTCATCTAGTCTTTCCTTGCCAATACTACATTCCGCTATACAGCATAGCTCTATATAAATCATTTTTCACATATTTTCATCTTAATAGAGAGGCCTTCATTAAAGCCACTCATGAAAGACGTGTTTGTAATTTAGTCTTACACAGTCTTTGTTTTAAAAAAGACAAACTTCACTAACAGAAACTTTTCAAAGTAGTTCAAACTGAAACATCATGGCAGGCGGAAAAGAAAACAATTTGTACATCTGAACAACAAAATCTGGAAATAAAAGTAAAGGAGACAGTAGGAAAAAGATGTTACCAACATTCCAGGGGGTTGAAAATATGGCTAAAGAAGATAAAAATACACATAAAATTGACAAGTATTAACAAAATAGGTGTCCCTGCTGTTCTGAACTCGTCTTACAGTGTACAGTTTAATAAAGAGCTAGATATTAAAGCTACTGAATTTCAACTTACTAGTCAACCCTTTTTATTACCATAGCAACCAACAGTCAGAACAACAGAAATAACATTTACCTTCTGCATATGTAAAGACTGTATTATCTTTTTCAAATTTAACTTGTTTCCGAGACAACATTGCCTTCTATCTTCATCAACCTTTTCCATGCTATAAACACAGCCCCTCACAAAAGGCAACAGTTTGTTTTCCCTAGTTCTCATCCCACATCCTCCACCAGCTTCTCCAGTTCTCTCCCCTCACGATACATTTATTTTCTTTCCAGTCTCTCCAATGAAACATGAAATTGTACAGCACTAGTTCAGTAGATTTACTTAACTGATTTCTCAATAAATCAAATAGGAAACTGTCTTCATTGCTGATAACTGAAAAAGTATGCTAAGTGGTATTTCAGAAATCTATTAGAAATTTGTCTAGAAAGGACTATAATAGTTAATCTGTGCTGGTTAACAGGTTGGCCCTTCTTTCTTTTACAAGGCTTTCAGAATGCAAATTAACATCAAGATAGCACAATAACTACTGACATACTCTCATCTGGCCAAATTTATCTTCTGTCTCCTAATGCAACTCTTCTATTTTTGCTTTATCTTATCTGTTTGAAAGATAAATAGGAAAGCCTGCATTATCTTTGTCTGTATCATGCTGCAGTACAGTACCATAGGCTTTCACATCCCAGACAGCAAATGCACATCATTTTTATGGTATTTTTAATGACACTCACTCTAGACTATTTATTAGCCAAAAGTTTTGATCATTTCTAATATTCATGTACCAAAAAAAACCCCCAAAACAATCAAACAAAAAAGGTCTTCTAAATTATTTTAGAATCCTTCCACAATTCACCATGCCTTAAAGTCCAGTGTGTGGGATATGCAGTCAATCAATTAATCTCCGGAACCTTACACAGGAAATTTATTTATATCTAAGACATACAGATGCCGAAATGCATTAGTTGAGTCAGTGCTTAGTACACTCAAGTGTATGCATACTTCACAAAGGTGTACACATTAATCATTAGAAGACTTCTCACTGAAAATCATAGTTTCAAAGACACTTTTCATGTACTAAAGCATAACTTGTACGTGTCCTCCTAATTTGGTCTGGTTCCTGCCAATGAGCTTTTGAAAAATTGGAGCAATTCGTGTAATCTTTCTTTTCTCTGACTTTCACGACAGAAAAATTATTGGTTCTGCTATATTTTAGATATTTCAGTTTAATATTTGTAAATGCTGGAAGATCAAGGAGGTAATAGATTCAAATGACTAACCCTGCACATGATAAAGATCACTTAAGTAAAAAAAATAGTAATAATTATGAACAAGCTTTATGCCATTACACTGAAAGGGATACAGCTGTCTACCTGAGATGCTGGCATGTATTTTATTACAAGTCTTTTTTGTCTGCATTACATATCAAAACAGAAAACTGAAATCTGCTTTCCTAGATCCAAGCCAATGTATATTAACAACTTAAATGACATCCACAGGTTCAGATGATCAAAGGTATCTGAACCTTGGGTTGTAGATTACCTGTACCTCCATCTTCTCTAAAGAAAGTTTTCTAAACTTTTTCCAAACACCCATAAACATCCAGAAGGGAGAAAATGACAGATGATAATTAAATCTGTTGACAACAATAACCAAAAAGAAAGCAAGAGACACCATAAGTAACGCAGCCACAGTTGAGGAATATTCCAAGAAAGTTATTCAATTCCTATTAACTGGCACTTGAAGTATAAAGCCTTATCACAAGAAGGAATGAAAGAACTAGTCCTTTTTCCGCTCACATGAAGATTGTACATGGGATGTTACAGTTTGAGCCCGAAGTAATCTCTTTGATTTAAGGTACACACTGGGTATTTATTCAGTATTTATTCAGCTTTTTTGCTACTACTAACTGTTACTTTATTTAAAGATTAAGCAAATACAAAAAACAGAAAGCAGAAACTGTTCACGAATCCATTCTGAAAGATAGAGAATGAATCTAAAGGAACTTAATGGGTAATCACTCTAAAAGCAGGTTGTCTTCACTGCTTTTGTGGAGTTTTAAATTGTGTCATGTCATCCAAAATACAGTTTGTTGATGACATGTTCAAATCATAAAATTAAAACTCAGTTAAAAAGTTTGCAGCAATAGAACTGGAAATATTCTTAAGGTACCACAAATGACAAAGCAGTTCTTAGGTTCATCACCAGATCAGAGCAAGGGCTGTTTCTCTTCACCATCAGGCAGAAGGCTTAGAATGATCTGCACAATAATTCTGCAAAATACCATAAAAGGTCAAAATACATTGTATATTCTCAAACTTACTATAAGTTTCATAACTTCCTGCTGAAATCTTTCTTAAAAGCACCTGAACTGAAACATCACAGAGGAGAAAGAATAATAACACAGAGATCACGCTAATCTAAGACAGACCTTCTTCCTACAAGAATTATGCTTAAAGGAAACAATGCATCTGATGTTTAAGAATACTGTATTCTCTCTTTCTACATTAGTAATTTAGCCCCATGCTAAGATAAAAGTAATATTAAGAATTTTATTGCAAGTAATTTATGAGGAAGGGAAGAGTTTTCTACATTTCCTTGCATATTTTCATTTCCCTTTTTTAGTTTACTGATCAGTCTTTGTTCAAAGAATCCTTGATCTCCCATAAACTTGGCTGAGAAGCTGTTTCAAACACAAGACGGCATCTATCACTCACAAAGGAATGCACTGATTTTGCAACAATTAAGGGACACACTGTTACCATGGTCTATGGGAAGAGTGACATTGACAATTTTGAATTTTAGCCTACGTGAATACACCGTGAAACTATGCAGGCAGTGAAGCTTTCAGAACTGCAAGCCTACAAGTACAAACATCCATTTTTGGGCAGCTTTAAGTTGTCAAGCCTAATGTCAATTTTATAACGAGATCAATGTTTAACCCCCTCTCCTTCCTACTAAAGGAAGCTGAGAGAAGGGTCGCAGACTTTTGACACTTCAGAGCCCAGCCACAACCCTCCTGTCTTACTGAAAGTTGAGGAAACTGCAGACACTGGCAGAGAAACTGATCATTAAAGTCTTTGCATTTCTTTTCCAGAGGTTCCAATAGACCCACAAGAGAACTAGTGAGCTGAGGAATTAATGTGAAACACTTCTGACTGCTCTTTGCAAAAAGACAGGCGAGTCAATTCCATGTTATGAAGGGCTATGATTTTCACTGGCACTTAATGGAGTGGATATATGTCTGAGAAAACAGTATGTACTAATTAAAGAATTCCTTGAATATTGGCAAGTATGAAGTTAGCCAAATTCCTCTTCTCTTCCCACTAGGACCACCTGGTCATGTAAACCTGTGCTCCATTTCATGCTCCAGATGGATGCTTAGACTGTCCACCATCCACAATACAGAAGGACCTATGCCAAGTTCAACAGAACTCTACCAAATGCCATTCTTTCAGAAATTATGCCAAATCCTGTCCTGGATAACATTTTCGTAGCCTTGTAAGGTGAGCTTTGGCTTCATCTTCAGCAACAAGACGAGAGCTGCCTATTATCTTCGCAACATTAGTTAATCACAAAATATTCAAAATCATTTTCCAAATAAAGACACCAGCCCTACGAGGTGTTTTTCTTGAGATACATGCTTTAAATTCACACGTGTAAGACTGATGTGAATAAGGGCCCAGCCACCACTCCTGCAACCTTTCAGAAAAAAAGGCTTTTCATTCAGAGAAATTCTAACGAGAAAATGGAAATGTCCTGGTTTTGGCTGGGATGGAGTTAATTTTCTTCCTAGTAGCTGGTATAGTGCTGTCTTTTGGATTTAAGATGAAAATAATGTTGATAACACACTGATGTTTCAGTTGTTGCTAAGTAGTGCTCACGCTAGTCAAGGACTTTTCAGCTCCCCATGCTCTGCCAGGCGCACAAGAAACTGGGAGGGGGCACAGCCAGGACAGCTGACCCCAACTGGCCCAAGGGCTATTCCAGACCATATGGCATCATGCTCAGTATAGAAACCGTGGGGAGTTGGCTGGGGAGCAGCGACCACTGCTCAGGGACTGGCTGGGCATCGGTCGGTGAGTGGTGAGCAGTTGTATCACTTGGTTTTTTTCCTGGGTTTTGTTCCTCTCTCTCTCTCTTTTTGTTTCCCTCCTCATTACAATTTATTATTATTTTGTTCCAATTATTAAATTGTTCTTATCTCAACCCACAAGTTTTCTTACTTTTGCTCTTCCAATTCTCTCCCCCATCCCACCGGGGGGAGGGTGAGCAAGAGGCTGTGTGGCACTTAATTGCCAACTGGGGCTAAACCACAACAGGAAATTATTTACCAATGAGAAATTAGTATTTATAAATACACAGGATGTACAACATTAATACGCACACATGTTGAAATGAATGCTGACATTTAACTTTATCCCTACAGGACAATGCTGCAGCACACCAGTTGGAAGCCTTGCATCAGTAGAAGCAGTATGCTCAATGTTTGAGCAGGGCTGGAGTAGACTGCTGAGTTTTGCATGGGGGCTCTGGACTGGAGTCAACTGCACTGTCAACCATTTCTCAGCAGTATCTATGGCACAGACAGAAGGTTAGAATGCACCTGAAGTAGCGTGAGCTGTCGAGAAACCATTAATTCATACCCTATGGACACGGATTTAGTATCTGATGAGGAATTCACTACATTCAGGTGACCTTTCTGTGGTTTGAAATGCATTCTTTCTACTTTATCAGCATTTGACAATGGGCATTTAATCTTACTAATCAGAAAAGGATTATACTGCGAGACCTGAAGCACTAATGAAAGTTTTTGATGCGCTTCACACATTCAAACAGATGTGACTCACATTGATAGGCATATAAAAAGATTTGATGCTTAAATAGGCTCTTCCTTTTAGAAGAGTTTGTATTTGTCAATTGTTCATGTAATGAGATTTATTTTCACTAGGGTATATTTGGAGAAAAAAAAAACAACAAACAACAAATCAAAAGAAACGTGGATTCTGATCTAGTGAGTTTTCACATTGTGTGCCAGTAATACAATTTGGCGGCGGGGGGGGGGGAGTAAAAAGCAAAAAGAATAATAATTAAAAAATCTCTAAACAGTGAGACTATAAACCCGAAATCTTCATTTAGTCATTTATCTTCAAAACTGTAGTTCACCTCTATTTATAACATGACTTAATGTTAAAATCACAGTTTTGGACTATAGTTTCTGAAATAATAAATTATAGTAAATTACTAAAATCCCCAGATAAACTTTTCAGATAGTGGTTCTCCTATCATATTTTATGTGATAAGTGAAAAAGAAAAATATTGATTAGAAACACTAGTCTCTGTCTAAGGCCATTTACAAGAACAGAATCAGAAACTGTACAAGAAAAACATGTGCTTTTCTTAGTCTCTAACTCAGTACGCTTAAAAGAATTAACAATACACAGGAAATCTTATTTCCTAGACAAATTTTCACCATGGTCACTGATTAGACTTACCTTCCTGTATCACTGTTGATTCCCAATAATTTCCTGAGCAAGGAACCGGTGTTTTGCTAGGGTAAATTTGAGACAGCTTACTATTAGATGTTTACCACACACATTAGACCACCTTTATTGCACCTGCATGAATATATTTCAGGAAAATAATACTCTGTGTGTTTTCTTGGCTAAAAACACTACCTCCTGAGGAAAAAAAGTTTAAGATACCTCTTCTTGACAACATGCTATTGCAAAAATCATTCTTTGAAAATACTGCTCTATCACTACTTAAAATATATTAATCACTTTTAATTTAAAGAAGTGCTCAGCTGAACTTACTACTAGTAACAATTATGTCAGAGACCTGTCAAAAAAATACCAACTAATGAAAACACAGGACAGAACAGAAACTCCAGAGTTCAGCCTGAACTAAAGGATAACTTCAATGACCCAGATGTATAGCACTATGCCATATGCAAAAAGAGTTTTTTAAACTTTTGACCCACCTACCCCCTCCCCCCCTTTTTCTTTTTCTTTTAATAAAAAAAGCCTTAATTTTCAACTATGCTATAAAGAAAGGGGTGTGGAAACTTTTTTGCAGTTAGGAAAAAAAAAAAAGCCAAAATCATAAAGGATGACATACACTTGAAAGACTTACAGGTAATGGAATACATCAGTAAGGTCAAGATTATTTCAGCCAAGATGTGACTTCATTTTGGCTATCTTTTGGTTCAACAGTATTGGTACACTACATACAAACCAGCAACATCTCTACTTTCTCCTCTTGAAAAGTCAGAAAATTAATGAGTTATTGTAAATTATGAGAAAAGATTACATCTGATAGACTTCCACTATAGATTAGAACTTCCCAATATTATTCTGCAAATTCCTTTTTAATTTTCATGAACCAATTTCTAATCACGTTGGTACCAGTGAAAAGTCTTCTTGGATGAAATGCACACTGAGCATTGCCAGTAACTGGGAGCTGTAAAAAGTGAGAGAGAAACTGATGCAAGGCAAAGACTTGAAACCAGAAAAGCAACTGTTCTTGGAAATAAACTCCAGGTATGATATTAAGAAAAATTCTGGAAACCTCCACACCCAGTAATTAAACATCTCTCAGGAACATTACTGTACTGCAAAGAGTAAACTTTGGTACACTCTTTTCAAGACTTAAAGCTCTACGTAAAGTCAAACAGCTACATCCACAGGACTATGCTTAAAAAAGGAGGCTGAGTGTCCAACTGCAATGAAGAAAGACAGGCTTGCAGAAAGACAGACATGCTAACAACATAAGGAACTTACTGCTTTTCGGATCTATTAGAGAAAAAGATTAAATATTAACAACTCATTGTTACATTGTCTCAAACTCTTACTTACACTTCACCAACACTACATCTACATTTTCCTGCTTTTTCCGTTTCTGCCCTACGAAATTCTCTTACACTCCTTGGTACACTTTTTTCCTTCTTCTGTGAACGAGAACAGATACACCATGCTTTACAATGTAGGATCCTTTTTATATTTACATAACTGAGTATTTTATTGAACTAACATGTCCACAATACTTTTTGAACTGATTTCTAAGAAAAGAAAAAAAAAAAAACTTCAACTGATTGAAGTAATTAAAAAAAACAAAAACAAAAAAACCCCACTTTGTATTTTCCGAACTGCAACTACCTGAGTTCATAGGAGAAATGTAAAAACTTTTGGTCATATCATTAAAGTTTCCTGCTGTTTCACTTGTTACTTAAAATCTGGAAAATACCTTGGTGTAAAACTATAGTCATGTCACTGCCCTGTTTAATAGTTCCCAAAATTGCCCCACTGCTTATTTTTCATGTTCAATTTAAAAGGTCAGAAATAGCTTACAAACCACAGCTGCATCCTCAAAAACATTTAACATTTCATTTTTCCTTTTCTTCCCTAATTTGATGAATAGCTTCAAGAAGTTCACTCATACAGGAAGATACACCTTAGAACTTGTTGAGCTACCAAGCATTCATTTTTTCATTTGACCCCACACAATTAAAACAGCAAGGTGGTATACTTACTAAATTTTTATTCCTGCAGAGACTTAAAAGATTCCCCCCTCCTCCTTACAGCAATATAATTATACAAAAACCCAACCTGTTCTTTGTTGAGAAAGCCAAGCTATCTACATAGGAACTTTTGCTGCTTTTCTGGGTGAAAATAACTATGTTCTAAAATTGTAAGTATTTATCCTTAAAATATAATTATTTTTGTTAAAGTGAAGCATATTGTCACACCATTTTGATAATAACATGTCAGAAAGACTTCTGACAGAATTACCCATGGTATCCCCATAGCCAAATTTGAGAGATATGGACTGGGTAAGTGGACTATGATGGGGGTGGAAAATTGCCCAGACTGGTATAATCAAAGGGTTGTATTCAGCAGTACAAAGTCCAACTGCCAATCAAGTACTAGTCGCATCCCTCGATGATCAATACCTGGGCTGCAACTGTTCAACAGCTTTGTTAACAACCTGGACAACAGGACAGAGTGCACTCTCAAATTCATGGCAGTGGCCAATACACTGGAGGGCAGAACTGTTATTAAGAGGAAAGTTTACAGGCTGGAGAAATGAGCTGACAAGAACCTCATGAAGTTCAAAAAAGGCAAATGCAGAGTCCTACATTTGGCATGGCATAACCCCACACAGCAGTAACTGGCTAAAGAACAGCTTCAAAGAGACTTGACGGTCCTGGTAGACAAGTTGAACATGAGTCATCAATGCCCTTGCAGTGAAGAAGGTCAAATACATACCAGGCTGTATCAGCAGAAGTGTGGCTACCAAGTGGAAAGAAGTGATTACTGTCCCTATTCAGCAGCCATGAGACCACATCTGGAGTACTGTGGCCAGTTTGGGACCCCCCAGTTTGAGACAGACAGTGCCATACTGCCGTGTGTTCAGTAGAGGCCATGAAGATAATCAGGGGGCTGGAACACACAACCAAAGAGAAAAACTGCAAAAAAATTAATAATCAGATGTAACGCTGAGTTAAACCTGCATCTTTTCACTAAGCTGGTTCCTATTAGAAAAGTTATACGTGAAGGAGTCACTCAAGGAAAATACAGAGTACACTGTGAACATACTAACATTAGTACCAAAAATGCATGTATGACACTGCTCTTTCACAAGCAAAAAACATAGTGATTTCATATGTATAAAGCACATACATATGTATTTCTTGCTTGTGTTCCATTAACGAGTGCCAGGAAGCAGGAGAAATTGTACTCAACCAAAAATGTTGCTAAAATGTTAGGCTATTAAAAGGAAGAATAATTAAAAGAAATACTTTAACTGTGTATGTAAAAGTCCAATTACGGCTGCAGAATCATGAAAACTGAGTGGTAAAGCTATTAAGTACTACAAACACTAGAGCAGCTCAATTAATTCATTTTAATTACTGCAAACCAGTACAAAATGTATCAATTTAACACATATTAACTCAGTAGTTTAAAGTGCAGCTAAACATTGATGCACAAAAAACCACAAGAGATGAACAAGTGATAAAATTCTACACTGAACAAATTAGCAAACACAAAATGCAGTAACATTTCCAAATTCACAAAACTGAATCAGGTAAAGCTGATGAGATAAAACTGAATAAGATTACTTTTTCTTAAAGAAAGGGGGTAGCTTTTTTTTTTTTTTTTTTAATATCCTTCTATTACATAGAAATACAGAAGACTAATTTGGGTATAATTTTAAAGCATAAATCACCAACTCTTAAAACTTTTAGTTGTCATTTTAATTCATTAAGACTGATGAGCAGTTGTTATCGATTTTGTGGAGTAGAAATGCTTTGAAGCAGCTGTACAGAAACAATCAATATATTTTGACAGCTATTCCCATAGCATCACTGTCCAGTAAGACCTACTGTTCCTCCTTCCTCCCCCAAGCTATTTAGGACAGCTATATTTTCAGTCTGGCATATGATGGACTTTTTTTTTCTTCCCCCAACTTTGCAAAGGACAGCAAAGTATTGATCTTATGTTATTTCAAGATTTTCTTTATGCAAATATACCTTACTCTTTCTTTTTGACAGAAGAAGAAAAAAATATTGGTATACAAACTTGCATCCCAGCTGCAACTTGCCTATATTCCATTTAAAAAAAAAAAAATCTACTTCAAACTCAATTGTTCAGTGAAATTCAGGGCTTTGATTAAAAATTGTAAAAAAAAAAAAAAAAAAAAAAAAAAAATCAGTGTAAAATGCTTACTGAAGCTGTGGTTGAAGGTGGATAATGTCACACATGGTAAGAACATCACGCTACCTACAAAATTTCTAATATTCTGTTCACCAATGGAAATCTAAGAAACAGACTTTTAGGTCACTGACCCACATGAAAGTAAAAACTGTTTCAGAATTTGACATTTTCTACAGTAAATATTCAACTTTGAGCTCAAACTCAGGGAGAGTGTTATTAGACAAATCCCTTAATCCATGTCTAGGGAGGTGCAAAAAAAAGCTGGAAGGCAAAGTCACTTAGTTGTACTCACAGAAGCACAAAACAACCCCTGTGTCACTCTGCCACACTTGTTAAAAATCATGTATTTCCTCAGAATTGCACAGAGCTTTAAGTCAGTAGTTGGACTGGCTATAGCATGGCTGATTTGGTCTGACTAAAAACATTCTTTGTAAGTTCAAAACTACATACAATCTGTTTATTAGCACAGCAAAGCTTAAACAAGGAGTCCAAGGACAGAACAGCTACGTTACGCTTAACAGTGCATGGGCATTCAATATCATTAATTCCTTCATGCTGTTTGTTATTGTTATTTATAAGGATATGTGGCTTAAGGAGGGTTTGTCTGTCCTACATATATATATTCTAATTAGTACTGTCAGAAATAAAGCTCTTGGCTCTACCAGTTGTCTGATAGGGCAACTGCCAAACTCCTCTAGTACTACATCTGCCATGGCCAGAGATCCTCATCAGTACGCAGCCTGCCACCGCAGCTTTTAACACCACCTGCAGTGACACAGCTATGACTAGCACTCTGTTGTCTTACAAACAAACAAAACAACAACAAAAATCACAAACACAAAGACAAACCCATAACCAAAATCACTAGCTGTTCCCATTTTCAGTGCTACAGCTGTTGATACCAACTACTGCCTGGTAATTCTAAAACAAAATGGTGTCGGTGCCACAGCACCCAGGTGCCTATCAAGTATTGAAATCATTATTGATTACAAACTGGCATTAATATAATTGTTTTGATATGAGAAACCACAGATGATACTGACAAAGAAACAACCAAGTAAGAAAGATAAATAGTAAGACATCCAATTCTAAAAGACTTTACCATATTCTACTCAGTCGGTTTACTAATCTAAGCTTTCTCCAAGTAAATCTGACCCACTGCAGGACTATACATGCAAGAGATGACAATCACTTGACATTTACCTAGAATTATTCTGAATAGTGTCAGTAAAAACATTTGTGCTTTATTTAAAGCATCACTTTGTTTGTCTCCTGAAGCACTGCAGCAGCACAAGGAAGGACTGGAGAGTTAAGCAGCAGTTCTGTGTGTGCAAAGCCTAAGATTATAACTATTAGACTCATATGAGGATGTTTAAAGATAAACTGAGTAGCTTTTCATAAAATTAATAAACAGCCATCTTTATAATAATTCAAAAGACACTGTAGCTCTAAATGTGGAAACAAAAATAAAGAATATGTACACACAATACAAAGGGAGAGGAAAAAAAAAGATTCAATCTGCTTTCCAGATACAGGCTGCTTTACAGGTTACAGCCTGCAGAAGTGAGAGTGATAAAATGTTTCACTATCAGTTCGCCAATGGGGTGAATTTTACATGTTCATTAATAAGATTTGACTCTGGCTGATCTACTTTCTACATCTGCTCCCACTCTTCAGAACATTTGCGCATAAAATTCTGCTGGCTGGGCTGGAATGCTGATGGAAATGTATATTTTCTTTTTTTTTTCCTTCTTTTTTTAATACTATCACTAATGTATTTTTCACTTTTGCTAAAGTAGGCAACCCAGAAGTTTTGTTATGCAAATTCTACAAACAATGTCACATTCCTGGTATGTAAAAATCTGAATTCTCAGTATTAAACATTTACAAGCCATTTATAATCTAAAAATCATTCTTCAATATTATTCTACTAATCATTTAAAATACATACATTTGAGGTAACTGTAATACGCCGTGAAACATTTTCAAGAAAAAATTAATTTCACTGAATACATTATCCACTGTGAAATATTTATTCAGAATGACTCAGTAAGTTCCACCACTTTTTTTCCCCACTATATTCAAAAAGCTAATTATGTCTGGCCAGTGGGAACTATTCTATCCATACCATTTCCAGAATGTCCAAAGCATATCCGCTGGTTTTTTGTTTCTCTTCCCAGTAATCGTTGCTACTTTCAGCATTTGGCCTATTGGCTTACATGAACTACCTACTTTTTTTAAAATGTCTTAACTGCTGTTCTGAGACTTATTTTGATTCTCTCAAACCTTCTACATAGAGGTCAAAAGAAGAATCAAAGGTCTGACACGCAGCATTTTGTTAGCAAATTACCTTGCTGAAGGCAAACAATACAGTCTTGTCAACCCTGTTATTCCCTTGAAGCATGTCCACCAATTTTTTTTTTAATTATCTGCTGATTGGCAGAGTCATAAAGTGCTCCAGTAATTGCACAGCTTCACAGCTTTTTTTTGTACAATGTTAATCCTTAAAGTCATACTAGCCACAATATTTGTTATTAAAAATTCCACAAATATATTACCTAGGAATTATTACAACCACAGGTATTTAGAAAATGGCAGCAATCATTCAGGTGTTTTTACATGAATTTAATTCTTCCAATAACAACAATAACAATATATTAAAAGAAAACTAACAAGAAGTCTTCATCAAGAACATCCATATGATAAACCAACCAAACAAAAAGGTACTTTTGTAAAGAAGGTGCCAGGAAAAAGGAAGATCTTTCACAGATATTTTACAGTTTCAGTGCAACCACATTTGGGAGTACACAGCAGCAGTAACTTTCCTCCACTGCATTTCACTTCAGAGTTTACACATGCTAGTTCACAAGATGTACACCAACGTAGTCATTCCTATAGCCCATGGCATTTTAACTTTCAAGACCTCCCGGGGTGGGGGGGGAGGGGGTGGGGAGGGGAAGAAAATAGGAAGAGAGGAGGCTACTACAAGAAGTCTTTTTCCACCACCACCACTGCTCTCTGCTTTGAATACACAAAGCTATCAGGGTGGCTTACTCCCATTCATGAAGCAGCATGGGTTTAACAGCTGGAAGGGGAGAGAGAAAGACAACAGATTTCAGCAGGAGATGTTAGGATCATAACTGGTGGAAGAAAAAACGACTGGGAGCAATAAGGAGTGGTCTGACAAACGGCATAGAGTTATGTATAGATAAAACAATTCACTATACTCACTTAATTGTCTACTTGAAGTCACATGTCAATTGTTATACAGTAAAAAGAAATAACATTACCTCAAAGTAGTATTGCTCCCCCCCCATCGGTATCCTTTCTTTAAAAGGCTTCCTTAGAAATCAACAATATTCTGCTCACGTGTTTTAGAGGTAATTCATTTTCTCAGCACAAAGTTTTATTACATGCTGTAGTAGCAATGAATTTGCACAATGTGGTTCTTGTTTTTAACTTCTACTTGCTGCTACAGAGCCAGAAAAATTTCAGGAATTTCTAGTAAAATGTTATTTTGGGTATCCTTGATAGTGTTCAGCACTAACAGCTTCAGAAGACCCTTGGGGATATCAGTAAGTGTTTCATAAATTTAGCAGCTGAGTTTTCCCACCAGGCTGCATTATTTGTCATGTAACCTAACAAATCTACACCTGCACAAGATCATCAGTTTCTAGTTTCCACTGAGCTACCAGATGAAAATACTTGTTCCACAGCAAGTAGTAATGAGACACTGTCCTACTGCAGTCTCTTCTGGAAGAACAGAATGACAACTGGAATAACTCAGATTTGTAAGAATCCTTTACAGCAAGTAAAGGTTGAGGAAGGACAAAAGGACAAAATCTATATCCATGATCAACCTTTGAGCTTGAAAGCAGAATGGGAGTGAAGTTTAAACATGAAATAAGATTCTGTTCTTCATTTCAGACATTTAAAATGGATTAATAGGAGTTTGAAAAAATGGTATCAACTACTTTTCATACAGAAGCAAATTAAAAGCCAATTGGTGAAGACAAAGCCAGAATTGCTTCAGGACATATTACCTGCAACTGGCTGTGAATGGAATTGCCTTCTCCATGTTCCTACTTTTACATACTGTTATACTGCGCAACTGATTACTTCCATCTATGTACCATATAATATATTTACAAAATGTGACACAAGATCTGGCCCAAATCTTATTTTGATGCAACTACCGCTTTTAGTCAGCAAAGAATTTGGACATTATAATATTTTCACTAAAAAGTTTTACTTGCCAATTTCTGAGTTCAAGAAGATCTATATAAGTTGAGTATGATTTAACAGCTAATAAGGCAGCAATATCTTTTACAGGCACAAGAAAATTAATCAAATTTCATACAACATGCTCTTGTCATTTACGTTAATTCTAAGTTAATCCTTCAAAACCACTGTTTTATTTGCTGAAGTAGAATGACTACTGACCCTGTTACAGACACTATAAAATTTTAGTTAAGGACACTGCAATGTCTTCAAAAGTCCATTATGTGTATACACTACCAGACCATTTCCAATAAAATGTCCTACAGAAGTAGCCATTATTCACCTGGTGGGATTTGCTAGCATCGGTCAGCAGTACTCTAATACTGACAAATAACATAGCCTGTTCTGAAATACTGGATAGCAGCTAACACAAAGACACTGAAGAAAAAAAAAACAACCCACAAAAAACCCCAAACATTCTCCTTCTAGTGATTGGAAATTACTGTTAAACATCCAACAGGGAAGAGAAAATAAGAATGAATTTGTTACCGAAACAGAGCTCTCCTCTTCCAACTTCAGATATTACCACACTTCCTGCCATAGATGACTTCTCACTGGGCTCAAAAATTCTTCTGAAGAGCAAATACTGGTTTTTATTATGTACTTTAGGTTTGGGTATTTCAGTAGAAGACCTTACGAGGTCTTAAGTCAGGCAGACAAACAGTGGCCATAAATAAATTTAGGCTAGAAATTGGAAAGAGATTTTTAACTGTTGGAAGTAGAAAGCTTTGTAATATCCTTGCAACTGGAAGACAGCAATCAAGCTAGTTTTAACAACTAGCACAACTGATTTATTTTCATTCAGAGAGCTCTTATAAGCACAGCTGACTAATAGCTAGGGAGAGGCAAGCTAGAAATGGAAAGAACTTTTTCAGCCAATGTTTCCAAATTTTTCTACCCATTCATTTTGGAACAAAAGGATATGTATGTATGTGCTCCATAAACAATTCATCAATTCAAAACAAATAAGTGCAGTGTGTATATGTCAAGCGTGTGATAATTTTGAAGTAATTTATATCACTTTAATTTAAAAATATCTTCTTAGAGATATTTATGATTAAGTAACAGCTGCAGTTACTTTGTGCAAAAGTGGAAGAACACATCTGTTACTGAAAAACAGACCTTGAGCATGCTGACACAGCTGGAATCACGGTGAATGGGAAGCAGGAGAGAAGGCAGAAGTTCTGCCTAGGACAGTATAATAAAGTCCCTTGAGCATGGTCCCCAAAACAGACATTATCACTCAAGATACCCTACTTAACAGTTCTGTCCTTTGCTTGGATTTAAAGCTTCCTAGTACAAACTGCATAAGCTTTACTGATGATTAACACAGGTATCCTTTTTGTTCTTAAACTTGGCCTAATGTTAACTTGAAGTAATCTGGTGCACATTAGCCACATGACTCTTTCAGTCGTCGCACATTTACTACTTACAGATGGCCTTGCAAACTGTTAGTGCTCATCTCCCACTGGCCATGAAGTTTGTATGACACAATGCAGCAATTCATCTTAGGATATACAGAGGCTCTGTCACAGAAGACAAAGTTCCACACCTTCAAATCCTAATTGCAGTCAGATATCATTACAGTATCCTTAAATTCAACTATTAGATTGCATATTCTGTATTTCTAATTTTGCTTCTCCAATAATCTCAGGAGAAAGGTAAAAAAACGTATTTTGCACAAAGCTTGCAACCATGTTGTCGGTGTAACTTGGATAATGATCAGCTCAGTCAGTAGATAAACAACACACAGAATTTTCATGTCAAAAAACCATTTAAAAAAAGTTGTTCTAAAACAAGTACTCTATCTTCTCCATTCCACAAGCCAAACTTGATGGCTAGAACCAAATATGTAACATTCATCAGCACAATATCCTTACCTAAGAAGAGTGCCAGTGAAACCCAAAGTCAATACACAAGTTGCAGGTCACAAGCCCCAAATTCTTACATAATAGCAGATACTAAGATGTTTCACAGAACATTTTCTTCTCTCTCAGTCTGAATGAAAGGTTGATTTCAGAGTTTACACTGACATTCATGCATGCAGCCTAAGAAAAAAAGAAAAAAAACCAAACCACTCTAAATACTTCTCCATCCACCCATCTCCATTTGTCTGTAACAGAGACATATCTCTTGTTTAAAAATTTAAGAGTTCAATGGTCACCCTATACAACAGGGTCAGAAATCACCACACCAGGCCCTGGGCAGTCCAGCGCATCCAAACAGCATGGGTCTAAGGTTGCACACAATATAACTCTGGCCACAGACATAACTGGCTTGATCTCCACGTCTCATCTGAACAGCTACAGCAACAAGTTAATACAGCTTTACTAGTTTCACAGGCAGGTCAGCCATGCTGAATCACAGTATCTTGAGACATACACATGTAACCACAGGAGATGCTGCTTAGCCTCCTCTGTAGATGGAAGGCTTTGTTCAAAGATTTGTAAGGTTTTACTTTACCCAAGAATACTATTTTCACACCATTAATAAATTCAAAGCTTCCACATAGCATCACTAAAACATTTCTCAAGGAAAAGATCACATCAAAACCTGGATTTCACAAGATCTAGCTGGCAGCAGCAAAGTCATTTAGTATCATTTGATATGTGAATTCCTACACATAAGATACATTAATGTGAAAAAGATCAGTTCTTGAACTCATCAAAAATAAATTATTCTAAAAATCTAAATGTTTTGCAAGACATGGTCCCTCCCCACCACCCAAAAAATCAGCAGGAAGAAGTCAAAACATTCTACTTTCAAAATGTCAAGGCATTAATAAAAAAAACAAAAACAAAAACAAACAAACAAAAACGTTTTGAAACATTTTGTTTCAAACAACTGTTTTGAAACATTAAAGTACATGACAAGCAAAGTTTCTCAGCCAAACTGATGAGATATTTCATTCATAAAAAATTTCAAACTTGTAGTTTTTCATTTCAAAGCAGAATAAAAAAAAAATTACTTAATGCAAATCAAGTACAGCATCAAAAAATCATTTGAGATGTAGTTCCATAATACAACTATTTTCTTACATAACCTTTTAATGTAGCAGTTGAGGAATATCATGAAAGCTGGGTTTGGAAGCATAAAGAATTTCAGCATATGAATAAATTCCGTTTCTTAACAGTGGCAAAATAATTCAATAGGATTAGACCCTCAAAGTTCTTCATAAAAGATGCCTATTTCATGAAATACAAATTGAGCACAAAGTACTTCTTTCCATTCACTCACAATTCCTATTTGGGATGTGTCACACAGTAGTTGATCATACAAGTCTTGTTGGTACACTATGAAGGCAAAAGATAACATTATGGCACAAGATCTGCATTTGCAATCAACCTGCATGAACTGGACAATGCCAAACATACATTTTACAAACACTGTTTCCATTATTATAAAATTTGAAATATAATTGAAAACATAAAATGTATTGACATTTTAAAACGTCAGATGACCTATCCTGATGTTACCAAACCACAATATATTGCAGTCCTCAAGCTGAATCCAAACAATGGTTGGAATCAACAGTCAGCAAAAAGCAGTTCATCGCTCCTCATTTTAAGAGGTATTCCTGAATTTAAGTTAATAGTTACTTTATTCAGCTTATGTATTTACTCCAAGTAACCTATTTTTTTTTTAATTTCTTGATGCTCTCTAGGTCTTTTCCATGTAAATGAAATCAATACACTATAGATCTATTTTCAAAAATAAGAATTCAGTTATAACTGGCCTCCTCTTTTCTAGCTTAGTATTGCTATTGAGGTCATCCATGCAACCGACAGCTCTTAAATTACTGCCAGGTAAGGATTACAAAACACAAATAGCACTGCTTCCTTTTCCTGCACGGTATGATATGAAAGTGTGGCTGCTTTATGAATACATTACAAATACTAAAACACTGACCTTTCTCTCGCCTAGCAAAAAGTATAAATTAGCTATTCATATGAACTATACTTGATTAATTCTCCAAGCTACATGAGAAAGAAAAGGGGAAAAAAATCCACCTCGGTTATGACAAAGCTTTGTTATTTTAATCCCACCACCCTGACTCACTAGAGGGCACGATTTAGCCAGAAATGTGCTCTAGTCGCAGGGCAAGGGCTGGGGGGATGGAGGAATACAAAAATGCTTTTCTCTTATAATGCAACGAAAATGGCTAGCAAAATGTTGAAATTGATTTTTATCAGAATTATCCTTTTCATCATGCCTAAAACAAGATTACCGAGACGCTTTTCAGAGAGATGTATCTCTCTGTCTTCAATACCCTGAGCTGGAAGAGGTTGGATAAGGAAAGATACTTGCTAAACTAAGGTTTGGTGAAGGCGTGGCAAAGAAAAAATCTCCCTAAAAGCCATGGTACACACAAGTGTTCCAGGGAAAAGAACAGACTTGTCAGGAGGAATTTCTTGGAAAAGCCATGATAAATTATTTTGGTTTTGCATTGCATTTGCAAGCTGCAGTGTCTAGTTTTCATAATGACACTTCATAGCCAGCAGCCTGAAAGGTAGTACTCACTTTTCAAACAAAAGTATCCCCAAAAGTGTCTAAAATTAAAAGGTAAGTAAGTTTTGATACATCATTTCTTGTCTTCCTCCTGCATGAACCTCTACATAGAGTTGGAAATGATAACCATTACAACTTGGAAAATGCAATACCTTCCTGGAAGCCAAACACCACAGCCGTGCCACATAAACAAAAGATAGTACTACCTGCAATTCCCTCACTTTATTTAGCTCTGTTCAAGTTGACTTGTAATACAGAGTAAGACACACAATCCAGTGTTTCGATGGCTCATAACTTAAAAATATTACAATTTACTACAATATACCGTAGTAGTATTAGCAATATCTCCTCTGAAGTACTGCTGCAAATTCTGTGATGGGCAGATCACCATGAGAGACTGAATTGCTCCACAGGATTCAGCTTATCTTCATTCTACTGCAGCTGACTGTTTAGTACAAACTGGTATCGTTATTTTAAAAGCATTTCTGGTTTTTCAGTAGGCAGACATTAACAACAGTGAAGAAAAATAATACAGTTGGTCTGAATGATATTCAGAAATGCTCAATGTTAAGGATGTTACCAGGCAAGTAGATCATATTTTCTCTATAAAGTAGTTTAACCTCTGACTTAAGAGCTTTAAGGCAATCGTGCTACCTAATCAGCGACTGTATCTCTTGGTCTCCTTCCTGCAGTTGCTGAAATCATTAGTCAGGGAATTGGTGAGGAAGCCATAGAAACTCACACTAGCAGCAGGGAATAAAAGTCTTTAATGGTAATAACTCACACTAAAAATGACAATTTATGGCTTTTTACAGCATGTAATATAATTTATGGGATGTTACACATTGATGTGTATGCCTAATGAGTGTTGTAGAAAGCCATAAATCATCAGCGTTTCCAACTTCCCATTAAGACCTCATTTATTACACTATTCCAGAAGTATATACTCATGATAACCACACCCTTGTCTTGCTTTATTCAAAGATAGGTAAAAGATAGAAAAGGTAGGTATAACAGCAGTCTGATGCAGTATTAAAACGAAAACCACACTCCAACTAATACAGCAGAATAAAAAAAGAAAAAAAGAAAAAAAAAAAAAAAAAAAAGAGTCTTTGCTGAGAAATGCACTGACTTCCCTGATCTTATTTATTTTATTAACAACTGGGGGAATACACAAAGAAACATTTTACCACATTCATCCTCTGCAATGTAACATCTCATTTAAAGAGGTAATATAAAAGGGAAAAGAAGACAGGAAGCTTGTCTCCAGAGCAACACAGTTCTCTCCATTGGTGACTATTGCCATACTGAATCTAGTATTATGGGTTTGTATAATTGTAGTATTCATACAATCAGAATCCAAAGCTGAAGAATCCAAACAGTTCAGTAGCCAGCCTTAAATAAGTGCATGTTACTCTAAAAAAGTCTTAACATTGAGAAGAGAAACAAAAAATACAGAGCATTCTGATGAAAAAAAGCACTGAGCATAAAAAAAAAAAAAAAACATAAAAAAGAAAAAAATCAGGACAAGCACGGTACGTCTGAATATTGTTTTGGGGTTTGCTTGTTTTTTTTTGCTTTAGGCATTAGTTTCTAAGTCTCTCGTATGTATTAGTATAACTCAGACCAAAATCAAGTGAAACTTCAGAACAGTTTCAGATGATCCCCGATGAGATGTTGCAAGAGATGCCTGGGATTTCATGAAGGAATGTTCTTAAAAAACCAAAATTCTCAGGGACAGGATAGAACTTCTGGTCAAACCGAAAGCAAACGACATACACTCAGAACCGTTAACAACCTCAAAGGGGTTGGAGAAAGTCCAACTTTTTGTTCATGGCTGGTTTAATCATGGGCAAAAAGAGGGTATTTTCTAGCAGAACAGACTGGAACTTTAACTCCTATATATACATGCCGTAGGCATTTATATACCAATTGGGAACACCAGGTGCATTTGCCTGCTCTATAAGAGGCAGTCCCATCTGGAGAGGGTAACCTAGCTACAGAGCTAGCAAATTTAAGCAGTGCTAAGGGTTGTTTTACCAATGAAGAAATTCAAATGCTTCCACTGCTTTCTGATGATCAAACAAAACAGTTCCCCTCTCCTCAAATTTGTAAATTGTAGCACTTCAAAATATAAGCTGTCATATATGTAATTGAGCATGTACTGAAAACCCAGGTATTACAGTTTGCAGGTTTTTAAACAAAGCCGCCTCATTTTGCAGCAGAGATCCTGCAACTCTAACCTGAAAGTCAAAAATTCTGCAGATTTGCTGCAGAACCTGCCTTCAGGTTCACTTCTTACAAAACTAAGTGTGTTACAGCATAGGTAAAGTGTGCTTCAGATGAGCCACTGAACATTCTCAGCGCTAAGTGGGATAGAGTTAATTTTCTTCATAGCAGCTAGTACGGGGCTATGTTTTGGATTTGTGCTGGAAATGGTGCTGATCACCCAGGGGTGTTTTCGTTCCTGCTGAGCAGTGCTGACACACAGTCAAGGCCTTTTCTGCCTCTCACCCCACCCCACCAGCGAGTGGGCTGGGGGGCACCAGGAGCTGGGAGGGGACACGGCTGGGACAGCTGACCCCAACTGACCAAAGGGCTATTCCAGACCATATGGCGTCATGCTCAGCATGTAAAGCTGGGGAAGAAGAAGGAAGGGGGGGACGTTCGGAGGGATGGCGTTTGTCTTCCCAAGTAACAGTTACACATGATGGAGCCCTGCTTTCCTGGAGATGGCTGAACACCTGCCTGCCCACGGGAAGCAGTGAATGAATTCCTTGCTTTGCTTTGCTTGCGTGCGCAGCTTTTGCTTTCCCTATTAAACTGTCTTTATCTCAACCCACGAGTTTTCTCACTTTTACTCTACTGATTCTCTCCCCCATCCCACTTTAGGGGAGTGAGCAAGCAGCTGGGTGGCGCTTAGCTGCCTTCCAGGTTAAAGCACAACAGAATCCTAGCTCTGCCATGATTACAGTGGATCAGCAAGCTGTTCAAGGTGAGAAATTTTATGATACTTCATGGTTCAGATTAACTTTTACTGCTTCCTTGGGTTTTACCAAATCTGAAAATTTACAGGGAAACAAATTCCTTCAGAAAGTCTGACCATATCTTTACATAAACAGCTTGGACCTCAAGCAATGAGTTCTGAAGCTTAACTTTTGTTAAGCTTCCTCAGCATACACCTTTACTTAGTAGACAGTATGAAGGCCAGAGGACCAAAACAGGAAAGGCTGATCAGCCTTTTGTATTGTAGCAGCAAGCATTGTAGATCAGTCTAAGTGGATGACAAAGCAAAGACATTTATAAGATTTTGGGGGGGTTTTTTTGTTGTTGGGGGGTTTTTTTGTTTTGGGTTTTTTTGTTTTGGTTTTTTGGTTTTTTTTTTGTTTGTTTTGTTTTTTTTACACTGCCCAATTCTTTGGCAAAGTTTACAGCAGCCAGGTAGCAACTCTCAGATATCCCATCTGAAAGCATTTATTGAAAACTATTACTCAAGCCCTTGAATGGCACTGATACATTTTGCCAAAGGTGAGACCAAACTCCAGCTCTCTCACACAACATACAGCTGAGACTATTTCCATGGACTGGAAACATTAAGGTACTTGAGTAACACCAAGAAATCTGCAGCTGATTGTCTGGAAGTGGAAGCGTCAATGCCTGAGCTAATATGACTAAGACTGGGACATACACAAGTTTTTGTACTGAGGTTTTGTTGGCTTTTTTTGACAGTTCTTACGGATCATACATACAAAAATGCATTTGTCCATAAACTAAAGTGCAAAGGAAATTGTTGAGATTATGCTAACCATAAAACAAATACAGCTGTTTAATGTTTCAGCCTTAAATATTTAATTAAGCATAGCAACAGCTCCATAAAAGCAGGAATATTACTCAACAGTATTCATTTTATTTGTGGTAGTCTTAAGAAACACAGTTTGCAGGACTCCTTACAGAAGTCATTCACCCAACTTCCCACATACACAAAGGATAACGTTTGCAACCCTGAAAGGCAAACACCATGTATAACTCGAAACACAGTCCACATTTTTTTTAAGATCATCCCAGAAGTGGAAACTAAAGCAGGTAACTTCTTTCAGCTTCCTGTTCTAGTAACTACATCACACAAACTTCACAGATAGGCAAATATAACAAAAGACATAAAGCAATTTGGGTTGGAAGGACCATATTGAGTTCGTCTAGTCCAATCCCAAGCTCAAAGTAGGGCCAATTTCAAAGTTATCTTAGGTTGCTCAGAGACTTACTCAGGCAAGTCTTTAGCGTGTCCAACGATGGGAGATTTATCAACCTTTCCCAGCCTCTGTCCTAATGTTTAACTAACCCTCATTGTGAAGATTTTTTTTCCTTACACTTAATCAGAACCTACCTTGCCACAGAGCGCCTCCCCTAGGCAGGTTGTTCAACCCCTATAACAAAACATAACCTCAGTGCACTCAAGAAAGTTTCTGGATTGCCTGTGCTCCACCACATTGCCCTTCTAGAAGATATCAGTAATTTAAGTTCCCATGAAAAAACAGTGCCAGTGATTATGAAGCTTCTTCCAGCTGTCAAAACCATGACCAACAAAAAAGGCTTCCTCCCCTTCCTCTCCTTGACTGGATAGCCTGTAGGTGGTGTTCACCACTGCATCCCTTTTGCTGGCCTCTCCTCTAATTGATTCTGACCTATGAGCTCACGTGGCCTGTTCTATAGCAAAGCTCTGTGCACTTGAGCTGCTCCATTGTAGTAACTGCACTGCTCTTCTCCCTTATCTTCCTAAAGACCCTGTATCAATCCATTGCAGCACTCCAGGCATGCAATTTCTCTCACCAGGTCTCTCTTATTCCCAATTAGATTACAGCTCTGCAACTCTGTACATAGCTCAGATATTTCACCCCATCCTCCACCCACTTAAGTGAGGCTTTTGAGTGTCTCTCCTTCCATGTAGTGCAGGACTGTGGCTCTTACCCCTGCTCAGTTTCCAAGAAGAACCAGTTATCTCCCGTTTATTCTGTTTCTTGTACAGTTTGCTCACATCCTCCCACAGGCCCATCACTTAGCAGCTCAGTAACTTGAAAATACCTCCCACAGATGGGTCCACCACTGCTTCCAGTCCCAGCCTCAGAGTAAATTACCTGGCACATCTTGCAAACAGAGACCTAGACAGAAGCATTGCACATAAGGAGTCCCATTCGATTCAAGATCTCTGACATGCCTGTGGAGTTCAAGATAGTTGACAGAAAAGACTTGTGTCCTGCAGTGCATCACCACCACTGCCGCACTGACTAGCAATCTTGCACAGTATCAAGAAATGCTTCTGGGTCCCACATCTGCACTCCTCCCCTCCAACTGTTGTATTAAGTGCCAAATCCCCCTATAACCAGCCCCAACACTGGTTCCCTGGACATTAAACAAGAAGTCAAACACAAACTTGTTCTTCTCCCTTCAAGATCACCTGATGAGTAAGCAGTGTACCACTGTGTTTTGTGGCTTCCATCCCAGCCATGATAATCTCACTGCCTGAATGCCAAGCAGGCCACATGCTTCTCCCTGCTTTACTGCACCCTGAACAGGAAGTGTAAACCTGGTAGAAAAATAAATTAAAATAAAAAATAGTCATGAAACAGACAAAGAATAGTGCTCCCAAACACATCCCATTAGAAAATGGATACTAAACAGTATGTGACTGAACATGAAGTATTCCTTTTGCTAGAAAAATCAGCATCAGAGCACTGTCTTGACATGACAATAACTGGAAAGTATCAGTTCCTTCTTCTCTCACCAATTTCTCACACCAAGGTTCTTGTCATTTCCCTTATCTCTGCACAGACTGGAAAGGCCAAATAAACTCTCTTCATCCTTGGTGATAAAAAAAATTCTCATTTGATAGATTGAATCTAACTGGATCTGGCAACATACAGAACAATTACAAATACTACTACCAGGAATCTTGTCCATATTTCACATACTATTAAGTGTTGAATGACATCAACTTGAAAAAAGGATGTATAGATTTTTAAGACTTTATCAGAGTTTAATGGCTTAAGTGTCTTAATCTCTGTTGTACAGACATGGAAAAGCCAATTTGCTAGAGAACACATTAGGGGAGACATCATAAAAGTAGAGAAGAAAAAAACCAGAAAAATTACAGATTCTTTAACATCAATTTTTTGAACATTTGAAACAGATATATATAGCAGAAGAAGAGGCAATGGTTACAAACCCAAACACATGAAAACATCTTTTATTGGAAGGGTCCTTGAACACTGGAACAGCCCAGAGAGGTTGTGGAGTCTCCATCTTTGGAGATAGTCAAAGCACTAGAGATGGTCCTGGGCAACCTGCTCCAGCTGATCCTAGTGTGTTTGAGGTTGGGCTACACAATCTCCAGAGGTCCCTTGATTGTAAATTCTTTATTATCAGACACCAATAAACACTTGGTAAATACTAAGTGTTAACAACAATCAAAGAATCTTCTTTTAAAGTACTGACGGGATAACAAAACCCATTATCCATAAAACAAACTAGGTGCCCATACCCCCTTTTCAGCTGGAACACTATGTATGACAAAAGAATAGGTTATTTCTCAATCTTTTCTCAATGCTGTAATAGAAATAGGTGATTCTTACAGACAGATTGAAAAGTACACTGCTAGAGCCAGATGAACTTTAATTTGTCCAAACTAGGGCCCCAGATTTGCATTATGCTAAGAACTCTTTGGGGTATACCCTGACTAAAAGACCAAGCAATTCAGCAGTTTCCAGATGTTTACTTTGTTGGAGAATTTTTAGTCTACCCCTTGAGGCAAATTAAACATGTTTGTGCTTGAACATTAAAAAAGAAAAAAAAAAAAAAAAAAAAAAAAAAGCAATGCATTGGATAGAGTCCTACGACCATAAGCAGTTCTACAAGGAGTCTGCAAAGATGCATCACAAGCAGATTCATTATGTACACTTGCCCCAGTGCCACTCCTGTGAGCATCAGCATGGGGCACCTCAGCCTGGCGTTGGGTCTATCCCCCAGTCCAGCTCTGCTGCCCAAAGGCGGCCCCTGAGCCCTGGGATTCCAGGATGGTTACAAGACAATGCTGCTGTTTCATACCTTATCACCACAGGAAACTTCACTCACTCACAAGGAGTTGCTCCGTCTCTGGCATTCCTGCTTCCGGCCAGTTTAATCCCTTCTGCAGTTGGGTCTTCTTGCCCTCTGTGCCAGATCATTCCTCGGTCACAAATTACTACTGCTGAGCAGTTACAAACTGAACTACCCCTTCAGTTTGTACGAGGACCCATGAAATCACAGCACACTTAAAACTGACTGTAGCCACTGCACAGTTTTTACCCAGATAAAAGTACTTGTCTTGAAATTCACCTGGCTATGTTTTCTCTTAAAAATCCAGCAATTTTCTCACATCATTATCCACAGAGTATGATATAATCAAATATTAATTGAATACACTAACAAAATCTGGAAACATTAACTGCCGTTTTGCAGGGAAAAAGGTCAAAAACGGTTAGAGCTACAAGCAAAATACAGTATTCCATCTACAGCACACTCTTAGCAGAGAAACTCTCAGAAATCTTGCATTTCTCCAAAGTACATGATTCAAGCCCTCAAGCACTTCAGCCTGCTCAGCAATGATAAAGGTTTGAGCTCTTGCTGTCACCTTAAAAACAATTATCTCTCACAAAAATTCCATTCCATGTAAAGCCATAGATATTACTGATCCCACACTCTGAAAAGGCATCTTAACTTCTCTTTACACAACCGCAGCAACTACAATACTACACTAAGAGCCAGAAGCAACATCTGCTAAGTTGCAATCCTTCTCAACATTTTCAATGCTTTAATGATTTCATTTGGTTACATTTTCTATCAAAGGTTCAGTCTCTGTCACTCCAAAGTACAAAAGAGCAGGTGCTGCTTTTAGTAAGAGCTGCCTGACTACCTTCAAGACTGTTAGTTGGGACAAGAAAGCAAAACCAGGAACAACCAAGCCTCAAGCAAAGAAATTTAAAATTAATATATATTAATTGTATAAGACAATGCCTGTCTGAAACAATACCATGAAAATTATAGAAAAACTCGAGGAAATTGCCAACAAACCATCTACCTAAGATCAGCTATCTAGGTCTGAAACAGAACAAGAACACAGGTCTCCCAATATAAAGTTCACAGTCCTATTAATTAGACCAAAGAAATCCAATAGTAAAATCTTGGGATATGCAAACAAACATAAAAGAAGTGTCACTTATTTGCTCTTTATTCTACCTCTACCAGTAGAGGTGAGGTTCCCCCCCCCACATACACACACTTAATTTCTTCCATATACTAGATTTTAGCCATTAAAATTAACAGATCATATTGAATAGATGTGCACTCTTTAAACAGTTAAAAATATTAACCACATGAATGTTAAGTGCAATTTACTGCAAGGTAGCACTTCTGGCCAGAGCCCTTTTGCTAATAAGGTTGGGAGATTTATACTGTGTAAGAGTAAACTAATGAATACAATAAGATAGTGCTTTAATTCATTCAGTAGCACCATGCTGTAAATCCTCAAAACAGTTAAATGCAAAAGACAATTAGGAAAATGAGTGCTTGGACTTGTCAGTTTCTCCAAGTTTTTGTAGTGTTGTATCAGAAAGAAGAAAGCTGGAGGAACATTTATGAATTGTACTTAAAAACAACACTTTGGATACCAGGAATGAGTCAGCATTCATTAGGAAGATTTCTGGGTACCAGACCAATATCAGGACCACTGTGTATTTTCACATTTGTATTCCATCACGTCCAAAACTAAATACTGATAGAACCAATCCATCTCATGATGTATGAGCTATGCTAGACTAGATGAAAAAAGGAAACAAACACACACACATTTCTGCAACAAAAGATGCACTTCCTGCAACATCCAAATCATCTGTAAAAATAAAAAGTGGTGATCAAAACAAGCAGATTTTTAAAATTACTACAATACCAAAGAGGGGGAAAAAAAAAGAAAAAGAAAAAAGTTTAAACTCACTCTCTCTCAATTCATTTAAAACTCCACTCCCTTGGAACTTACTAGTTCTGAAGGAAATAGAAAAAATCATTGATGAAACTTTGGCGTCTGCAAGAGTCATTAAAATTAATGAGAATATTTGATATTTATTTGCAAGAAAAAAATAGGAAGTACCTTTTTTCTGAGTGAGAAGAATTGCCAGTCTCCCAGGAACAGAGCTAAGAAATAAGCTATCAGGTATTGTAAGCCTCTGAATCAAATTCCAACTTCAAATACTCACTGAATTTTCCCCAGCTCTTGTTGTGAGTTACCTATTTACATTGCATAATAAAAGTTGTTTTTCAGCACAGTAAACTTTGTTAGACAAAGGGAACAGGATAAGTAAAATATACTTTAGCCACTCACTGCAGCACATAGCTTTTGAATATAAAAGATATAGGTCTGGCAAAGCTAACAATTGATTTTTAGTTTTCTCTGACCAGTTGACATATCAGTTGGCCGGTCCCCCTGATCCTGCCATCCTGCAATATTCAGCCTTCTGTCTAAAATTAGCTATTTATTATATGCAAATATGCTGGACATTTCTGTAGCACCTAGTTTACAAATACAACTTGCTTAACAAAATCAGAACCAACATACATTCAATCCTTTTACCTTTACAGTCCGAGTTCAAGACTCAGCCTGTTCCCAACATGCGTTTTCATAGAAAAATACACTACAGCAGTTCTTGGAAGTTCAAAGAGCAAGTCAATTTCTGTTTTATCACCTGCCAGGTTTATATTCTAAGATGACTTATAAAAGTATACTGTATTAATACAGGGGAGGTTTTTTTTCCCGTTGGTTTTGTAGAGCCAACAAGACACTAAATTTGCAAGGGGAAGAGACGTGACTTTTGCAGCAGAGCAGAGGTGCTACATTTCCAGATGTGAAGAGTCAGTTAACTTTAAAACATCCTGCAACTGATCTTCTCCAGACTTCATCACCAAATAGTATGGGGCATCACTTTGGGCTAGGGAGTATTTACCCTACGCAACTCTTACGAACTACACTTTAGGACTTGCATTTTAAGAGATGGAGAACACATTTCACTGAAGCTCTCAAGGACGTCGAAGGACTTTGTTGTTTATAAGCATTGCCTTTTCCAAAGCAGCTGTACACTAAGCACCATGCAGCAAAGGCAGTATTACATACTACTTTAATGTTTATCTACAGAGTCCTCAAAATCCCGCAGTCAGAACTGAAGCTGAAGTCCACTGAATTCTAGAAAGTTAGAAATAGGAATTCTACCTTCAAGTTTCAGGCACAGAATCTCCTCTCCAAGTAAGAGGAGCCATCACCTCAGCCTCCTGCGGAAAGAATGGTGCAGACCAGCTTGAAGGTAAAAGGTCTGCTGCTCTCCAATAACTGTGTTCCAGGTGTCTCCTGGAGAGTTACAGAATTTTAAAGCAATATCACTTGTTGATCCTGTGGAGAGCATCAGTATTCCTCAATTTGCCATTCCCTTTTCACCACATTTCTTGAAAACACTGAATCTATGACTATATACACTTATATGAACTTCTCCTTGCAAAAACCATTCACATTAGAGAACGTTCTAAGATTATAGAGGTAAAATTGTAGACTTATGTTACTACTTCCATAACAGTCCATAAGTTTCAAGACTACAGCATTACAAACACAACCACTTTTGCTGATTTGGAGTTTGCTACATTAGTACAAAGATTAATTAGTCCTACATGCTGTTAAGGTGACTGCAAAATAAACAAATCCCACCAAATTTCAAGCAGAACCCTCCTGTCAATTCCAAAGCAATTTAGCACACAAACTGAGATCAAGCTAAAAGAACAAACTAGAAGAACATATGTTATGAATTTCAAAACCTGTGCTCAGGTAACTGTTTTATTTCCTCAAAATTATAACCCTTCCCTTCTGGAAGGTCTGTGCATGCGTAGGTAATCCAAACAGCTAAGAATATAAAAACCATTTATAAATCAAATTAATATTTTGCTTATTTAAGTCTGTTTCTACACTTACATACTCAATTTAGAGATTTACAGGTCAGCAGTGCAGCAGCTGCAACATTAGACTAAATAATTGAGTTAGAATAGTTGATGGTTTAGCATTATTTGATGAGTTTAATTGATTTATAATGCAGATAAGCAGCAATAAACCAAATTAATAGAATCTGTGGAAATTAACATGTCTTTCTCCCCAGAGCAATAAAATTCTGCATATAGTAATCTTTAATCATAGAATCTTTACAATAGTATTAAAAAAATGTTTAAAAAATGAGTGTGAAGGAAATGGTTATGGAAATTTATGTATAGAAGATTAAAATCCTCATAGAAGTTTTTTCCTTCCCCAAAACAAAAAATCTCTAATCAATTAGGGGTTGTTCTCACTTGTTTTGTGAAAGCAGGTGCTACAGTCCTAGATGGAAGACAGCTGTACCTCTTAGTCTAAGTAATTCAGCACTTTCCAAGTTAACTGTGGAGATTCTCATTACTGCAGATATAGAAAAGAAGTCTACAATTTAAAATCATGGAAGGAAGGGCTACTGTCACATGAAAACACCAAGTAAATACTTTTTGGGTTTTCCTTTGTTTTCAGTTAAACAGATGGAGGGGCTGAGTGCTTATTTCACATTTGTCAACATGTCTAGGAAGTCTGTGACAGCACTGAAATGGATGCTGAAGCAGTAAGGGTTCCTTATTAAGTCCTTATTAAGAAATATAGCAGTACAGTCTGCAATATTTAGCTCTTCTCTAGGTATAGTAATATGACATTTGTTGCAAAGCCTTATGGTTTGGGACGTTTGTTTCCTTACACAGCTTATTCAAGCCAGCTGTTGAAATCAAGTAATACCAGTCTAGTTAAAACTGGTGGTAGGTGCTAGGTGGGAAATCTTAATTTTCCTTCCCGAATTTGCCAGATTTAAAATGCATGTAATGATATAGCTGACACTTCTCTTAGTTCAACTTATGAAATATTCCCAATAACAACAAAAATTCTCTGGCAGATTTAAGATTCATCTTCTTCAAAGGCGCCTTGAGGAGAAGCAACTGTCCCTTCTTTGTTTCCTCACTTTGGTTAATTTCTATGGTAAAATGTACAGAGTTAGATTCACATTCTTAGCAGTATCAACAGTTTTAGCAGGTGACTGAAACAGGAATTGCACGGTGGAGTCCATTTCAATTCCACTTGCATATTCTGAATCACCTCTGGCATTTTATCAGTGTTTTTACTCCATATTGTTTTATCTTATCTGGGGACAGGCACTGGCAAAGAAATACTCTGGTATCTATCATCTCTTTTACTTAGCAAAGAAAAAGACAGTGTCTCAAAATGTAGGCAGTAATTGTGGAACCCTGTATAACTGACAGTCAACAGTATTCCTTCCCCCTCAGTACTTTAATTATTTCACTAAGCTTATCAAAAACCTTAAAAACTAAGCCGTAAATTATTTATAAAAAAACCCAACCCAAACAAAACAAACCACCAGCCAACTTGCTGTAAACTTTGTGGTTCATATTAATGACCTCTACACTGTGGGAGCTGCAGATAAGGACAACTTCTCTTTCGTAAACATCTTGCCACTGAAACAGAGCTCACCTTGCCTATACTCTAAACAGGTGTTACGCTAGCTTTTAATAACACATTATTCTTAACCTTTTCATTTTTATTTCATTAAATAAGCCTTTACAAAATTTAGGAAAAGCTGGAACTCATTAAACTCTGCAACAGGCCTGTAGGTAAAATATAATGAAGTATGCTTCTGCCAGCTTACTGACTAAATTGGTTAGCTCTGGACTATCTCCGCTGGCTGTAAGTATGCCTTTAGTAATTGTTTCTACATCTGCATACAAGTTAAAGATAGGTGGAGCTTGTTTGCATCCAAATAGCATATTTAAAACTGAAATTAAAGCCAAATTTACTTGGAAAATTCCTGATCATATTTTAGAATTGCATTATGCTATACAGCACACTAGAATATATCCTTAGAAAATACACATACACTGCTGTGCATGAAGTATTATATGAATGCAAACCCATTGCTTTCCCACTATGTCACCTGGACATCAAAAAGAACAAGCTTCCTGGAGCTGAATTGCTATGAAGAAAAATGTACAATTCTGAGATGACAAACTATAATTCACTTATAAACTCCAAAATATATTATGCCAGAGTAGACTTTAATTGGCAAATACACTGGGTAACTTTTTGTGGGTTTTTTGCTGGTTTGGTGTCCCCCCATCCCCATCTCTGCAGTAAAAGAAGAAATTTTGGCCATTAAAATGCTCTCTAGGCTCGTGCCTAAACTACCCTGTGCACCTGAAGCTCATGGAGTTTATGAAACTCAGAAAACACGTTTTCTGATCTACTTTTAGTCAACTACATCTCTACAGCAGGTAAACCATTACAAACATGCAAAAGTATTCTGGAGCTTTAACAACAGAAGCCAGAAGCTTGAAATTAGTTCACTTTGTATTGAACTAATTGGCTTATGCCAATGTGTTGGCCCAACAGGCGTTTAAACAAACTGCATGTAGTTCTTCATGCTACTTGCACTATCGGTGGAGGAGGCAGACATAGTAATGCTGTTTCATCATACTTTTTTCACTCAGTATTTGATCCAAGGGTCCTTTGTTTAAACAAAACAAACAAAAAACCCACCACTACCACACACAGCCCTTTATTCTGCCAAAAGACCCTGCACAACCCAATCAACAGAATATAGAGACTGGTTTTGGTTTTACTGCTGCTTATTTAAAAAGAATAAAATCACACCAATTTTACGCTGATTTTACACTCTTAATAGCTAGCATTTCCCTTGTACTGGATAATTCCTCATCAGAACCACATGCACATTAACATGCCCATACACCAAACTGCCTGGAAGACCCCCTGTGAGGGAGATCATTCCTCAGTCCCGTGAACTGTTACAGTTTCAGTGTTATTTATATAATTCAGTTTCAATGAAAAACACTCCTGGTCTTCCAATCCAAATCAGTTTTATCTAGAGTTAGCTTTGTAGATGCCGCAGTGCATATGCAACTATTTTAGGTATAAAGCATAACATAATTGTGGATAGCAATAATTAGCAATATTTATTATAATATAATTTGGCTGTTACCCAACAAAGAGGCTAGGTATTGTCTTGGCTCTCAACTGATTTCACATGAACTAGCCGTGGTGCTCTGAAGAGCTGTCATATCTTGCACCTCCCTTAGCCTGTGGCCAAAATAAGTTATGTCAGTTTTGCTTGGTACAGTACCTACTCTGATTTGGGCTTCGCAGAAAACAGTAACAGATACAGCAATAAATTGCTCTGAAAGAATTAATTTTGTTACAAAAAAAGTTGCATGTTTCACATCACTTTCAGAGATTATACTGCTTCCATTTTCTTGCCTCTATAGCCCGCAGTGTAACATAATACACATGTAATACACCACAGACTTATCAGAATGAAATAAACGTCAGCTTCAGAAAAGCGTGATCCAGATTCTTAGAGCTTAGTAGAAGTAAAG
Organism: Mycteria americana; assembly: GCF_035582795.1. Classification (NCBI taxonomy): domain Eukaryota; kingdom Metazoa; phylum Chordata; class Aves; order Ciconiiformes; family Ciconiidae; genus Mycteria; species Mycteria americana. The sequence goes on along the minus strand of NC_134374.1, from coordinate 20,294,993 downwards.
GAAATGCCAAAGGTCAATGAGATTTGTAAATCAGGACAGTATCAAAACAGACTAATTACACATATTACTGTTATATTTGTGAGCAAAACATTCACAATGTCTCACAGAAAAGAAGTATTATGATCTCAGTTAGAAAAAAAAGCTGCCAGTCAAATTCAGCAATTAAAATTTATTTTTTCCTTTGTGAGTATTTACATACTACCACATTACATCGTCCTCTTTATTACTCTACTGCTCAGCTCAAAGTCAATGGTTTATTTCTTGCTGCTTGGAATGTAACATTTCTAAATGGCATGTGAATTAAAATACAGTACCTCTCCAGAGTGAAACAAGATATGTAGTTAAGAGCACCCTCTAACAGATGGAGAGGAGCTTTACTGACGCAGTACTGTATCTTCACAAGGTAGCCCACAGGAAACATCACTTTTGAACATAGCCATTTTGAGAGTGAACCCTGCTGATAAACACAGAGCAGATATAATTATGTGCACTAGTAACACTCCATAGTAGCAATAGGGACTTGACTTAATGGTGCTTAGAGAGTCAGATGAGTGTGCTGTTGATGCCTTGGGTGCCCAGAAAAGAATAATCAGCATTTAACTGGGCTCATAAAATGCAGTTTTAGCTAGGACTTTTCTGTTCTAGGGAAAAGAAGATGGAACACAGATTTTATGACATTAATTAATGTTTATTTTTCCATTCCTCATACACTATGATATATATACATATCTTTATACACTATGACACAAACTTTAAAAATAACTGGGAAATCTGACTTCATACCTTGCAGTAAGAAGGAAATAACAGAACTAAGACTAAAAAGGTTTTTCAGAGTTAATGAGTACATATTCAAACAGAGGTCCACAAATATAATTCACCCTGATATAAGCAAGAATTCTCTGCCTTTAAAAATATAACTCTAAAGACAAATATCTGTCTTTATAATGACAAAAAGTTTAAATTTTTAGGATTCTTGCTGTAAAGTCACTTTTGAAGACAGATGTAGCACTCCTTAAAACCAGAGGCAAGAATATTATCATCATAATGTATGGGTCCTACAGAGAAGATCTTCATTCCATAGTCACATTTACTTTGCAGTAAAACCCCACAGTCTCAATGAACCTAAAGGAGTATGTAACTAAAGCCCCATACTTTTAACTGTGTTGATTAAATATAGTCCTGAATAACTGAAGGAAAAAAAGTGAAGGTGGGGGAAAGGGGTGTTTGTTGTTTTTCTATTAAAAGACACAGCACATTAGACACTGTTCTTGTATGCTATGCATCACATCTTTACTCTCAGGCACTATTCGCAAGTCTATTTGCAAGAAAATAAAGTTATACAGGCCATGACAGCTTCCACTGCAGATTAGAAGGCAAGGAATATACTCAGTAGTATCACTCTTAGACAAGACATTCCTAATGTCATTATATCTTTTTGAAATTAAACACATTTGGAAAGGTAAGGTTTTGTCTAAAACTGAGAAGATAATTTACATGGAAACATTTAATTTCAAAATCCTAGTATGAATGAAAAATTACACAGTAAAATGGGGCTTCATTATAGTTTTTGCCTGCTGAATGCTTTCGATACATACAGTTTGAGTACTGGTGACTGGCTGTCAGAAAAGCTCCTCAGGAAATTCAGTTTTGACATTGTTTGACCTGAACCAGTTCAGCTTTGTAAATACCTGTTTACAAATGTTTAAAAAGCTTGAAACTTGGCAGTAAGCCATGCGAAATCAAGCGCAGTGGTTTATATTAAGAATACAGTATGTGTGATCTTTTCTAAACTTACAGTTAGAGTTAATTTCATTACTAGCTCAGGTCTGACAGTTTCTGTCATATTTTACTTGGATGACTCACTATGACAGAGAAGAGAGGAAACCTAATATAGAGTCCAGCAACCTACTGACTGTATAATAGTTAACTGTGTTAGATAGGGTTATTCGTTATTTATTCAGTTACTTTAAGCCCATTACTCACATCATGAAATACTGCATAACTGAATGACTGCTACTAAGTGTAGCTGAAAGGTAATCACCCTCTGGAAGATACTTTATTTGAACTCACATTTGACACAATACATCATGCCCTTGTAGTACTGACATACTGTTAAATGTTAGACTTTGTTCCAACTTGTTGCCTATAGAATGCCCTGGACTTGCATTGTTCATTTTCATGTCATCAAGTTACATCCTTTCCACTTCATAGCATCTTGCTTAAGTGAAGATGTAGCAGACTAATAGTTTTTACAAACAGCTGGGACATTTTTAAACCAGAAGTATTTATTGGGGAAGCTGTTCTTGCAAATTCACCTGTCAATAAGATGTTGATTAGAAGATGTTTCTTGAATACTATATGAACAGAACAGAAATACTAAGTCAGAGCAGAACTTGTTTACAGCACTCGCTGATTTTAGAACTAGCCTGCATGATTGAGATTAGCGTGTTAACTTCATTTACACCAAGAACAGGATGATGATGAATTTTATGATGTCTTGAGAGGGCAAGTAGTGGACAGTAGACTTCAGCATTTGAAACAATTTTACATAGGAAATGTGTCAGTCCAATTACTTTGGAAAAAGAGAATTTGAATTTAAAAGCATTGTTCAGTTGAGAACCTAATTCTTCTCCCATTTATTATAAGATGCACAGAAGGGTTTTTTTAGCATTGACTAGTGTATTGATTAATTTCTAAAATTCATGTTTCAGACCTAACAAATTGCCTTAGCCTAAGGCACCCAGAAAATACAGCAAATTTTCTCAAGCAGTTCATCACACACATTCTATGAAGAAAATTCTAGGTTCCTTTTATTTGTACTCAAGTTTTTCACTTAGGTGCCCAGAAAAATGGTGATGTAGATTAGGCATCAGTAAGTTACTCCAGACCAAAGCTGGAAAGATGCGATTTAACAGAATGTTAATTGAGCACCTGGAATGCAAAACAAGAGGTACATAAAGAACAAAGTAAAATATTGTTATCTTAAGAAGGAATAGTTGGAAACTCACTGAAGGCAGAGAGCTCACAGCTATTCTAGATCTAGTGAAGTGAAGGGCACACCATATCCATTTTCACAGAATTTCCATCACAGAGTATGACGATACATCAGACAAATCTCTGTGGCAAAATACTAACATACATTTTATCTGAAAGGAGCATGAAATGAAATGCAAAGGTTTTGGGTCATGTAAAAGAAACCTTTCAGTGCTGCATTTAATGATACTCAGATGTAGAAATACATCATATTAAAATGAGTCATCTGGCAGGTGCAACATGTGTACTGCAACTGCATTTTCATTATACTGCAAATATAAACTCATTATAAAACAAACAGCCTCTCAAACAAGGTTGCTCTATGAACAGAAGTAACACTGATGCAAGTTACTGGCTTGAGAATACAATTTCTTTTAAGACGCTGATGCTGAATAAGTCATGGGAGCACTAAATATTTTAATACCATCCTGGGTGGTATGATGTGATCCTTACCAATTGGGAAAAGCAAACTTCAGCGTAAGTGGTAAATCTTTGGCTATAAGCATATTACCAGAGAAGAAAAAAGGATTTTTTAAATTACTATTACTATTATATTCAGCATATTCTGGGTTGGTATGTTTGTTCTCTCCTCAGAAATCAAGACTTCTGTTAACCATGATAAATGTTGTATTTTGTGATGATCCCAAAATAGAAGTTTGCCCATACACTTTCCACTAAAGACCAAGTTTATGTCACAAGCTTTAAGACATAAAAAGTTAAGGGCATAATTATTTCTGGAAAAAGCAATGGAGACAGAACCTTGGAAGGTGCTCTCAACAATAGCTGATGTTACAAAGCACTGATATTATCCAAACATCTTTTTGCTTTTTATGATCAATGCAAATGTTGTCCCTCAGCTCCAACAAAACTTTCAGATCATCACAGCACTTACAAATTTGCACTTTCAAAAGTGAATTTTCCAGTTAAAAAACAGTAGTGAAGTTAAAAAAAAATTGTTCATAAATGATTGTGTTGTTTTACCAAGATTAACAAAAAAACCAAAAACAAAAACAAAACCCAAACAAAAAAAACCTAGCTGGAGAACCAAGACTAACTCTGGAAACAACCAAAACCAAACAGTAGCCAACCCAGGATGAAAAGCGCAGCATGTATATTTAAAATTGCATAAATTTTGTATGCCATCAGGAGGATTCAGAGACCTAGCCTATTTGCAGCCTGACATGCATTCACGAATTCATAAAGTCTCTTTAAATTTGGTTCTAAGACTGGCAGACCAAAAAAATAAAAAAATTGATAATTAAAAAAAATTGAAATAAAAGCATTTCTTGACAGATTTAACAAAGTTTATGTACTTGGTTCAATCAATTTCAGAAGTCTCACTTTCTGTGATCTGATGCCTTTTCTGAGGCCTGGCAACTTGACGATCAGCATATAATCTTCTTTCCTAGTCCAGGATACTACTGATTATTACTAAAAGCTAGTGCTAACTTTAGAGAAGCATGAGCAAAGACAATTTCTTTGTCATTTAGTTATAGAAAGAGCTGTTGATTTATGTTTTCAGAATCCAATTATAAAACTGTATATGGTTACTGTGACTAAATTGGTATTATAAAGTGTCTAGCTTACTTCCCCACCATCTCCACACTAGCAAGCTGGCTTTTATCAGTGTTCTTGAATTAGAAAGAATTTGCAAATCTTTCTTGAGGTTGTGGTATGTCCTCAGAAAACAAGTACATCCTTAGAAAACAAGTATATCCTTAGGAAAGCTAGCCATGTGGCAGCCTGTGATTGTTGCTTATGTTCCACTAATGGAAGTGCAAACAAGTGTGACTGCCAAAGAAAAAAAAAAAAAAAGAAAAAAAAAAGAAAAGGAGCTGAGAGGGATATAAGTTTCTACATGAAAATTAATAAGTGTTCATTTTGGATATACAAGCATGGATTCGGACCTACTTTAAATTATCTTCAAAGCACTTCATCCTCCTTTACTCTGCATGTAGTTTCAAATTTTTCTGTCTAGTAGTAAGTATGATATGCTACCATTCAAAAAAAGCCATTAATCTGTTTTTGCTACTGCTGGTTAGTCAAGCAATCAAAATTCAAAGTTCAAATTCAGTAGCACTCTGCTTCAAAATGAGAACTACAGCCTGAGCAAAAATTCTAGCCAGTAACTGCTGCAGTTTTAATGTTCTGTTCCTAGCCATGTATTTCTGTGTTTGACATACTTCCGAATTTTTTTGTTAAAGGTGTAACATAAGCATGCTTTCTTCTACAGTTAACTTTTGGATAATTTCTGGATGGCAACTACTCACAAGCAGTTGGCAGCCTCTTCTTTTTACCATCTATGCAGCTAGACTGGATTTGTTAAAATATAAATAGTAGCCATTAAAACTGGGCTTTGAATTGTGTGTGTGTGTGCTCACTTACACTTCAACTGGGGAGGGAAAAAAGTAGCTTAACTACCGGTCAATTTCACAAGGCAAACAAAAATGCTTCACAATAATATTTGAAAAACTAGCCAGTTTCTTTACTGCAAACTTAAATAATGAGATGTGGTAATAGCAAGTGCAAGTCTCAGCACTTTTGGAGCTGGGGGGCAGAAATATGCATTACTGCTATTTGGCATGATGAAAGACATGATATTTCTGCAAGTAGTCAATACCTTCCAATACCACAAGACCAAGGAACACATTTCTAGTCCAAACATTTTATTTGAGAGCTATTTTGATGCATCAAGGATTGCAAAAAATACAATGACATCTAGAACCTCTGAGAAAGCAAAGCACATTAGGGTTCAGAATTAGAGTTTACCTCTCTCACAAACTCCAATCTAATAGAACATCAAGAATGAATTATAAACCTAGTCTCAGAAATAGTAATGGGGGAACACTTGCTCAAGATTAGTACTGACACTGACTGGCGTGCGAGCTCTTGCCCCTGGAAGCAGCACCACTGCTAGAAAATTTGCTATGCACAGAATTCAGTAGGGCAGCTACACACTTTGCTGTGCTGAAGTTCTGGGAAAGGAAGACTGACATTATTTATGGTTGGGAAAGGCTGGTAACCAGAAAACTACCTCACGCTCTGGGGAAAAACCCACACTTTTAGAAGTTTCGTATGAAGTTAGCAAAAGCATGTATTGCTTGGTGGAAAATGCTAAAGTTACAGTATAGAAAGGTATAGTGCACAGCATGCTTTGGAGATGATCAAACATCCAGAATGAAATAAGATGGAACAAAAAATCTCCTACAAAAAAAAAAAAAGCTACTTAAAATAATGCAAAATTTTAAGTCTTGTATCTTTCTTTAGCTTACTTCACCACACAGGCTACAAAGAAAATAGATTTTTTTAACCCATTCCTCTCAGAACTTCTTAAAACAGCAAGGACCTGAGTGGTGCCTGTTCTCTGCATCAAACACGACACCATCCCTTTAAGCCATAAGGCAAAGGCGTGCCTTGGTCAGCAGTGAAGACTGGACCCAGCTGAGCACAACACTACTTCACCTACCCCAACTTCACAGTTTCAACCAACCAACCAAAAACCAACACACCGCAGAGTTATTCACCTTCCAAAAGAAACACTTTCTTTAACATCCAGACAAGCTGTTCACATATAATTTGCTGCTCTCGAGATACTTCCAAGTTACCTGCATGTATCTCTGAAAAGCAAGAAAAGTACTTGGTATTTGACCTCCCCCCAGGGACACAGAAGCAAGGCAGGCACAGGTCAACGCTTCCCACCTCCAGCGCTCTGCTTTGGGATTAACCCACTAACTGAAACAATGCTCTGAACTAACAGGGCAAGGAGCAGCCTCACCTGCCAATGCACTTCAAAGAAAAAAGCTTAGAAATAAATCTACCACCACGGCGGCCTTCGAGGGCGACGCTTCACCTCTAACTCGGCTCTCTCGCCTGGCAGGCGCAGACGGCGCCAGCAGCCGCCGAGTTTCCACAGACGCCCCGCACCTCCCGCCCGCACGCGCTCCGCAGCATTTTCCCGCCTGCCCCGCAGCGTTCTGGACGCTTCCCCTGCCGCGCATGCCCAGTGCTGACTCGCTGACTGACCCGGCGCGGCGCTGCTTCGCCGTGGCACAGCGGCTGGAGGGAAGAGGCAGCACCCATCGCCGTACGTGTGCAGCAGCCACCCTTCTTCCCTCAGGTAGTAAAGGAGTTTATACGGGGGCTCAGTTTTAGATAATTCAGTCTGTGGTTACAGCGCGATTGTTTTAGTTTACTGGCTGAGCTGTTTGGGGCGAAAATTTCACATACAGAAATCGAGCAAAAATTAGAGTCATTACTGAGTTTTCACCGAAATACAGGAAGTTTTGTAGCTTGCAGATTTATTTTTTTATATTTATTGTGAAAGCGCCACAAGATGTCTACAGCACTTTCCAAATCATGAGCCATTTCCTCGGTCAATAACACCATGAGTGCTTTCCTCCTTGTTCAGTGAAGCTGGTCCTGTCTTTCCAGTTGCGTTCTGCTAACAGCTATATATAGTTGGAAGCAGTAATAAGTGGTACATTTTTCATCATTAGGACAAAAAGCTTATGCCGAATGGGCAATAACTACGTTGGGCTAAATGTCAGTGAATGCTGCTGTGTAGAACAGACCACACTGCCTCTCAAAACAACTGGAAGTAAGTGAGTATTGTCTGACCTTAATTCTGATGCTGGTTATCAACACAGTCACTCGGCATGGGACTGGCATGCATGTGCTCTTGTTGGGGTGTACATATCTGCAAGTCGTCAAACATTATAACTAAATGTAAGTGTTACGCCTATAACTTGAAATGTTATAACTGGTAATTAGAAATAATCAATTGTTTGTTGACATTTTTTGTTACAAGTGAGTGAATGGAGATATTGGAGTATGCCTAGCACAGCAATAAGAAAGACAGTCTTGTTTACAAAGTTGTTTAATTTCATGCATGGAATTGAAAGAGAAAAAGAGTTTTTCATTAAGAAAACTTCTGCAATCTTTTTTTAAATGCCCTTTAAAAATTGAAATGGTCTAACTACCTTTCTCTTTGCTAGTTATTAAGTCATTAGGAGAACATTAAATAGTGAAAGAAAATGTGAAGGACACTCTTGAAATATTTTCTCCGTGATTTTCACCAATGGGAATTGTAGGTAGCTTTGTGACTTTTTTTTTTGTTATTATTTCCTAGATAAAGTATAAATTGACCTAGCTAATATAGATAACATTGCAGTATAAGAAAAAAATCTCATTGAATTGACAGTTTATTTAGGGAAAGACAAAAGCTGCCTGAGAAGAGCAGATTTTCTTTTATATTCTTTTTATGCTTTGATGTTTCTTGTTCAGTAAGGATTTTTAAAATGTCAGAAACATTTACTGAATAAAAGGAAATGTCCCTACAAAAATGAACCAGCTGTTCTATCCACCTGGTTAAAATAATTGACCGAAGTGCAACCAGTTGCATCATTTCTCTCATAATTTTTCTGAGCAATATCATCCATACCCACTACTGACATCAGGAGAGGTCCTGATATTAGTTATAGCTTAAGGGAGACTGGCTGTAGCAGAGTTACAGAGCATTATGAACAAATTAGAGCAGAAAGCAAAATTCATACTTTCTGAGAGACAATACAATCTCTGGTGCTGGTAGGAACAGTCTACAGAAATACTGACTGAAATAATCTGAAGAGAAATTTCTAAAGCAGAGTTTACAGGTTTTTTTACACAATCATCATATAAAGCTATCAAGGAAGGCTTTCAGAATAATTACACCATGAAAACTGAGCATGCAAGTTTTTAAGACTTGAAATAAAGGGCATCAAAGCATTCTAAAGACAAACTAGGGCTACAAATTAAATCTAGTGAAAAAGCAGCAGACTGGTTATGCATGAGCTGAGGTTAATGTCAGCCTATAAACCAATAAAGAGGATCTGAGGTAAGAGCCAGAATAGCTTTCAAGCATATTTTGGCTTGTCTGGTTTTGACTAATACAATAGGACTACCAATAGGCCAATAGCAATTTTATCTAGTTTATTGACAACATCTTAACATGCCTGTCTTGGATCATGATAAACCCAGTGTTTACAGCAGAAGCTGGATGAAGCTTTCATTTCAAATTAAAGTCAAAACGTAGTCATTTTCAAGCACGATGGGTGTGGGATACCTCCCAAGTCTGAGCTGTAATGATGCTTTCTGCCTTCTGGTATTAGGAAGAGCAAACTGAATTGAAGAAGTACAAATGATAGGAGTGTAAAACTGAAGGAATTTTCATGTCTTACAAAACCTTACCAGATTCATGTACAGGAGTTCACGTAGGTGAATTGCTTTTCAGAAGACAGATAAGGATTAGTGTTAGAAATCGGATGGCAAGCACAGATGATTCAGAATCATGTGAGAAGATAATCTAATAAAATTATGGGGAGAAAGATGTGTATAAGTCATGTGATACTACATTAAGAAACTAATTGGGAAAATGCATTCTTCCCTCCTGGTCCCCTATACTCTTTGTACACCATTGCAGCTGAAAAATCCAACAAGAGTCAGAAAAAAATCATCCATTCCACTCCAAATAAAAAAGGAAATTTATGTCAAATCCTATGCAGGATGGAGGCTACAGTATAAGATGTGCTTATACAATTTAAAGCTTAAAAAAGCAAGATGGACAGAGTAGACCACCATTAGAAAGTAATATGAAAGCAACTTCTTATAGTTCAAACTATGTTTTAGGCATTTAATGAAGTACGGAGACTGAGCACTAACTCTAAGGATGCGTTAAGTGTGATACTGTAAGGACATTAAAATGTTTATGCTGCAAATGTATAAGATTGTTACATAACTAACAGAATTGTAACTAATAATATCCAGTAACACCATTTAGTTAGGCTGGGTACATTCTACTTACTGTCTTGCTTTTTCAATAAATCCTATTTTAGTCTCCTTGAATAAAGACAGACTAACCTAACTGTACAGTTTCACAAAAATATGGTGATTGCTTTATGGTAAGGGCACAGTGTAGGTTTTTCTGTATAATTCATTGTCTCTCAGGACTTGCAGCATCCTTTCTGTTCCAAGCTGCAGTCCTTGGCAGAAATAATGTTTTACTCTATTGTTTAAAATATCGTAGGGATAATGGGAAAAGGAACTATGTGCTGAAGTGGAGGCAGTTCTTTAACACTGATGATGGAAAGTATTTTATATATATATATATACACAACTCATTTTACTTAAACTGAAATAAATTGGGGAGGGAAGGAAAGTGATTTCACAGCTGCTCTTCGGTATGCTACTGAATTCCTTTTCTCTGTGTTGATCTAAATCCAAAATTCCAAGGCCAGTTTTCCTTAACATTCAATAATTACTGTGAGTATGAATTTGGAAGTTTGGGGTGTTGGAAGAATCAAGGTTTGGATTTGTCTCATCTATGATTGATGGAAGACTTTCAAAAATATGAATTTAATCTAGATTTGTCATCTCAGTGCACATGACTGAATGCAACTTTTCTGCTGTCATCTGAAAAGTTATGTAATGATTCAACTTCAGTAGAAAATGACAGTATTTATAAAATACACACAGTATATAATACTAACCCCAACTTTTGAGAATATGATGCCAAAACATACTTTCAGCAGTTGCATAGAAAAATAGGTTATTAGCAGATTTCTAATAAAAATATTTTATTGGAATGAATAATTAAAATAATACTGTAAGGAATTTTTTTTAAGATGATTCTTATTAGAAACTTTTCACTAAAGAAGGGGAGGAAACTTCTAAGGATAGGGATGGCATTTGGTTTATTTTATTATTAGGCACAAGCTCTTTACCATAAGTCATTTCAGATGTTAAATTATCTTGTGAAAGCCAAAGGGCTCTTCTGAACTACTTTCTTCTATGCACATTATGGCTTCAGTACAATGGAGTTAAAGAACCTATATTTCATAATGTAATTGAAAATCACTCAATTTTATCCTAGTCAAAGGAGGGGGAAAATCTAGATTATTCTATATTTTTCTAAGCTGAACGTGTTCAGGACAGCTGACAGGTATTCAAGATAAGGATGAGTCTAACAGTAATTATTCTACCTTGTGAAATAATGATTCCGTTAAATAGTCACAGAAGCACTTTACAGAGCAGAGGAAGTGAGAACAAATAGTGGTGCAGATTGAAACTCAGTGGCTATAACAAAAATGATGTCTTAAGTAAACTTGTCTGATAAAGCTGACAAGAAAAGCTTCTAAGCAATAGTTTTGCTGATGGCACTGAAGGGTAATGAAAATAAAAATTAGAAATAAAGATTTTCCTACTCATTTCACTAAAATAGCACAGGAGTGAGAAAGGCAGTAAAATAGATTCTTTAATGAAAACACTCCAACAAAGGATATTCTTAGGGTATGACTCCATGTGTTTGTTAGATACAGGTTTAGAAACTTAAATATATTGAAACTATTTAAAAAATGAAGTACATACTATTCATAGTATTTCTTTTTCACTCTGTGCTTTATCACTGGCTCCTTTTGTTACTTTCAGTAACTAAAGAAAATGCTGCTACTTCTGAACTATAATTACATTTTTCATACAGACACTCAGACGTACCTTTAAAGATAAAATTTATAACTGAAGAAGATGTGTTTGGGACTTCTAGTTTGTTCTTCTTCCTGCGTTATATTGTATTACATTATATCTGTCTCTATATCTGAATATGCTCATCTTGTGTCATTTCAAGGCCAGACTAAAAGGCCAGAAATAGTTAGTTTTTCTGTAATTATTTAGCAGAAGCAGAACTAGATGTGGGTGCTGTCATCCAAATAACTATACTGCTGTCAATGGAAGCTTTGCTTACTGTACTTCTTGGTAGGATTGTTTATGGTTGACACACAGTCCATTTAGTTCATTGCTATGTCTTGCTTGCTTTGTCAAAAGAGCCTGAGATCAGGTAAGAGAGTATGTCCAACTGAGCAGTGGTTAACTTCTCCCTACCCTGAAGACATTTTAAGCTTTGAAGCACAAGGACTCCTATCTTTTTCTAATATATTTCTATGATCCTTTCCAAGATGTACTTGATCACGTAATATTTGTGATGTCTAACGTGTTTCACTGGGATGCTGCTACAACTTGTATTTTTTGCCTGTCAACAGGAAAAACACAAGTTGTAAAACATTCCAGGTAATGAAAATTAAGAGTAAACACTTCAGGGTAAGACAGTGAAGCAATCAAATGGGTTTCACTAGTAATTAAATCTTGTGGGAAGTTTTAAAACAGGGAATTGAATTTTTAATGCTATCCACGTATAGAAGATCCATAGAAAACTGGAACATCTAATACCTAGGGCAAATCAAGATGAAATAAAGGTATAGAAATGAACAGAATACTCTTATTTTCCAGGTAGGATTTTCTATGCAGTGCAAGTTGGCATTAGCTGAACATCTGGTAAATTGCAGAGTCAAAATTACATTACTTTGTTCCAAGGACATCCTCAGCTTATGTAATTCTTTTTACAAAATAAGTAAAAGGTACCATTTCCAGAATTGTGGAGGAAATACTCCAACTATCTATTTGCTTATATTTCATCTTCTCCTAGAGCTCCTTCAACACAGTTCCTTGATTTTAAAAAACAAAGCCACCTAACATCAAGATAACTGGTGATATTTCTCTCTTTTCTGTTGCTAGTCCTCCCTACCATAATGGTTGTAATGTGAAATCAGACTATCTGGGATTTTATATTATGGTGGTCTTTTGCTTTTGTACCAAATCATCCATTTAACCAGATGCTTTCAGAATTCAAGCAGATGCAATGTCTGCCTGTATTAGTAAAAGAAGCTCCTTCTTTTACTCTTAAGGTGGTTTATCGCACAAAAAAACCCCTTTCTGCATGAGCAAATCAATTCCTTATTTTTTATGCAATTTTTCATGCAACTAGCATATAGATCATATGCATGTGCATGTGTAGAGCTTTCTGTAAAAGCTATTTAAAAGTGTTTTAATTGTTGTTGTTGTCTTGAGAGATTGTTACAGGTACGTTCAGGGACTTCTTTTTTTATTCCACTAAATCAGAAGCTTCCATGCACAGTGTTCTTGTGATTTGGTTTCGTACATCTTAAATCTTTCTGAAGTTTTGCTTTCCCAAGCTATTACCACAGGCAGCTAGTGGGGGAGCAGTTTTTATCAACCACTGAGGTAGCTGTAAGTGGAAAAAAGTGCAATGACTGTTTCTGTCTCTGTTTTAGAGGTTCTTTAGCATTAGCAAATTTCAGAAAGAATGGTGCCATGTAGGCTGTGTTCCTGTTTTTACTGATTACTGCTTAATGATCATTACCTCCTATGTACAGACCAAAACATTCTTCAGAAAAGGCGGTAGCACTCACTGTTGCTTGTCCTCACTAAAGCTGGCACTGACTTAGAAGGATTACAGTGGAAATAAGAGTTTCTGATGCTTTCAAACATATGAAAGTATTCCAGTCCCGTTTTCAATGTCATTTGACTGCAAGTGAAGAAAATGACAGGCTGAGGGAGTGCCAATTATGAAAATCTTTAAGGTGATTTTGACAAATGGGCATAGAATAGAGTTCACCTACTCTTGGAAGATTTAAAAAAAAAAAAAAAAAAAAAAGTGGCATCTTAAAGGGCCATATCTGTGTGGGTAAGATAACTGTTATAATAATGTGTCGTTATATAGATCTGCCTTCAGGAACGTTCCATTGTACTGTGTCTACAGTACGCTTAATATAACATGCAGCTTATTCTTTTTACATGCTAAGTGTTTCTTTCAATTTATCATTGCTTGCTTGATGTTATCTTTGCATTTGTGAGAATCACAATAGAAGACTGATAATGCAACATGACAAAGTATTGAAAGACTAGTTGGGTTTTTTTGTTGATGTTTTTTTTAAATAGTCGATATTCCTGTTACATGAGATTTCATATTGAATTTGGTTTTGCCCTGAGGTGACTGGATAGTATTCTAAAAGGGTTTTCATAACCAGTATTTTAGGAGATGGAGGTGTTACTAGAAGCAACTCCCTAAAGAAGGAATACATGCAACGCATTTATTCAAAATAAATGGTATTTAAGTTGGTTATCAGTCAGTACACCCGATGAATTCTTCTTTACTGCTCTTTGTAACCAGAATTCACAGTCTGTTGTATGTTACTTAAGAACATACAACATTGTTATGTTGTATGTTACTTAAGGTGAGAAGTTTCTATTAGATGTGTGAGTGGGAGGTTGCAAAGCTCTTCTGTACAAGTGCAATCAGGGCTAACATTATGGCCATAAAGAGAGTGGTATTTTGGACCAGTTTTCTGTTTCTCTTAGGGATTCGTGGTGGCATTTATCATGCAATGTGTGGTATTCTGCCCAGCTTTCTCTTTTGTTTAAGATTTTAAAACTCACAAAACCCAATTGTATTTTTGTACTATTTGCTTGTCTTGTAATACACTTTGAATTAAAGTGCTTTTTAAAACCAATGACTTTTAGCTATGAAACCTGTATGCAGTCTGAACAGGCAACAACTAATTTGTCAATACCATTTCATATTTAGGTTTTATACTAAAAAAAAAAAACCCAAACAAAAAAAAAAAACCAACCCAAAACTGTAGTAAGATATCACAGAGAACTACCTGAAAGAGGATCATTGATGATCACATTCGATTATTTTTTTGTTTGGGGTTTTTTCATAGTATTGCTTAAAAAACCCTTTCAGTTTATTTGAACTTAATTTCAGATACCTTTGTAAATGAGATCCCATTGCCCTATGCATTAAATGACATTTTTAAAGCCCTTAAGCGCTCACAAATTACTTCAGGACATAGTGTGCAATAACGACAATCATGGAATACTTCAGAATGGAAGGAACTTCTGAAAATTGCCTAGTGAAACCACCTGCTCAAAGAAGGGTTACTATCAAAGCTAAACCAGGTTGCTCAGGACTGTTTGCAGTCAAGTTTCAAGTATCTCAAAAGATGGAGATTCCATAACCTCTCAAGTAGGTGACCACCTACTTGTTGTAAATTGACTTGTCAGTTATTTTCTTATGACCAGTAAATTTTTCATTGTTGCAGTTTCTGTCCACTGACCTATTATCTCTTCTCACCTCTGAGAAAAGTCTGTCTCTGTCTTTTCTATAACTCCTATTCACTAGTGGAAGACTGAAACTATCTGCATCTTTCACCAGCTCCTTTTTTCTCCAGGCTAAACACACCCAACCCTTTCAGCCTGGCTTCATACCTCATGTGCCTCAGTCCCCTAGTGATCTTTGTGGCCCTCCACTGAACTCACTCCAGTTCTGTCAGTCTCTCTTGTCATGAGAGGACCTAAATCTGATCTGAGTACTCGAGATGGAGTCTTGCAAGTGCTGAACAGAGAGGGAAGAAACTCAATTCTTGTACATAGCAACAAACAGATACTAAATGGCAATAGAAAACACACAGTGTCTAGGGCATTGATTACTCCAGTGCTGTCTTGATCTAGCCAGTGTTAAAGCCTGAAAACACAGACTGTTGAACTTCACGAGTCTGTGCTTATACAATCATTTCTGTTCCCTAAATGATATAAACATGTACGTGAATGGCAGCTCCTGTACGTTTCTTCCCTGATCTTGTGTGTGGGCTGTAAAATGATGGACAATTACAAGACAACAAAGGACCTGTGTTAATTTTTTTCTTTTGGTAACTGTGTATATAAGTGGGCCATGAAAATGGGATAAAGCTCTATGTGCCCCTGAATGATATATTTTGTTTATTTTAGTTGCAGTGAGTAAAATGAATCTTGATGGCTTTCCTAGAGTGGCTACTTTGACTGATAGTTGAATATCAGTAGAAAAAATGTTGTTTCAGTTTTATAAAAAAAAATTAATTTGGAATGCAAATACAGTTTCTGGTTCAGCATTATAAGTGATCTTATTTACACAGAGGAATGCAACAGATTTTTTGTTCTTAATGTTATTTAGATTGAAAGGTATTTCAAACGTGTCATTTGTTCTATTGTTCTGCATCATGGCAGGCTTGATGTAATTATTCCTAACTTGCCTTTAATAGGTAGCTTAGTAGAAATAGGAATGTTCCTAGAAAAACTAACTGTATGATTTCCTGTGGCAGCTTGGTCCATTGCTTCCTTTTCTCAAAGTATCTCTGACTTTAAGTAAGGTATGTAATGACAAACATGCTCAAAGAAAGATGCTGTCAGAACCTAGGTCATTCCAGGGAAGTAGTCTTATTTTCTATTTTGAACTCCTTGAACTTGTCCTGCCCCACTGATAATGATCTGTTCCTGTTAATTTAATAAGCAGTAATAATTAAGTAATTTGGTAATAAGAGCATGAACAATATTTTCACCAATTTACTAGTACTGGTCACTATCCCTGCCTTTAAGATTCATGTAAGTCTTAAGTGGACTCAGCCATGTTCTTTGAGTGATGACTTGGACCACACATTTTCTTTTTATACATTTTTTAGGATTAAAGAACACTTTTGCTTTGTGAGAGGATATGCCACTAAACTTCTTCAAGGCTTTTTTATCTAGACATGTGTTGATCCTTAGTGATAAACTAGACTATTGAAAAATTAACTTTGCTTTCAGCTTGACTGTGATTATTGTTGCTTGAAATCTTTTAACATGATTTTAACTTTATTTCCTTTCATTTCTATACCAGCAGTGCTTTTTGTTCATGTACCAAGGGATCTGAAGCTTTCATTTGTCATTTCAAGGTTTTTTAACAAGATGGTAGGGGATACTATTACAAATTCTGTTATTTAGCAATGATGTTTTCTGAGATGCAGTTCAAGTTTTGGTGAAGACTGAATAAAAGCATGTAGGAAGTGGGTAGTAATTAGGTTTTTGGCAGGGAAACCTTTGAAAGAGGAAAAAAATACCCCAGCTACAGTGGGAACATAAAGAATTTGTCTCCTATGTGTTGAGAATTTAAAGAGACAGGTCAAAAATCCAGAATAAAGATCTTTTGCCATTTGACTTTTGTGAGGTTTCATCACTGTAAACAGACTGATTTGGCTTTTATGATACAATTAGTAAGTGTATGAAATAAGTGCTGCTTTGGTCATCTTTGCAAATCTTTGCAAGCTGTGCAAGGCCTGGCGCTATAAATCTTTTAGTTTCTGTGTCAGATTCTACCACGATCACAATGGCTTGAGATTTTCAGAAAAGATGAAGTATAGCATATGTCTTTAGAATTAGTCTGCTCTCTCTGTCATGGGACTCAGCCTTGGCAGGAAGATGCTATGGGATACATAAATCAGGAAAGTAACCTGTATGTCTCCTGATTTGGTATGCTAGAATACAGCTGTCTCTGTGGTAATATGTTCTTTAATGCTTCGTTGAACCTGTTCTTAGAGAAATGAAAATGCATGTGTTTGACACGCTTGTGTAGTTGGTTGGTTGATCAAAATAGATTTTTCTTAGCATTTTTTTCTCACTCATCTTTTCATGGCCATCATTATCCATTACTTAAAATTATTCTGAGAACAATGTCTGAAGCTTCTTTCCTAAACTTACTTGAATATGCCTGTATAATCTATGCAGAGCAGTGTCCTTTTGGACATGTGATAAAAAATTAATAGGACTTCAAATTTTTTAACAGTTGGCTCCAGATGCTGGATTTCTTCCTGTATTAAAATCACTTAAAATCTCTTTTCAGTTCTGTTCAGAAGGCAAATTATCTATGAAGGGTAGATAAAGTAAAACTGGCAGATCCAGTATTTCTTGATGAGATGTGTGTGCATTAAAATATGCAGTTCTCTGAGGCAACATATAAAACATGCATAATCTATTATAATGAGATTCCAGAAAGTACCATTCACAAGGACTGAAATGTTTGGAAGTGATAGGAAGGAATGTGCAGTGCAGGCCTGGCTTCAGATGGAAGCCTGACTTCTGTGAAATTAGTGTGGGAGTTACCTGTGTAGTCCAGGACAAAATATACCTGTTACTATTGACACTATTTGTATTACAGAGTGGGAACATAGTTCTTTTTTTTTAATTAAAAAAAAAAAGTTGAGCCCTGTTTTACTCAATATCACAGATATACACTGTAAAATAACTGCAGTAGAGATAGTCCCTCTTCCTGTGTCTTTCTTTCCAATACAATGTGATAGAAGGTAGGAGAGGGAAGAGTACTTTTATTACCAATATTTTGGAGGGGAGAGGAAGGCTGCAGGATGTTAACAGAATTTGTCTGGCATTAGGCAGATAGTCTGACAGGACAATGAATCATTTTTAAAATCTCTGTTTTCACACTCTGAGAGCAGTATAGTTCCATATTGTGCACACTTTAAAATTTTGAATAAGATAGAATGATGTTATAAGAGGAATATTTAGCTTAGAATTGCACTATCCTTTTCAATAATAATTTATTTTCTAAATATTTGAAATTGTTACATGATGATAAGTAGTACCCTGTTGTTGCCTCACAGTTACTAACATATTACTAGTATTCTGTTAATCAATCCATCTTTTCTAATAGTCTCAATCTCTGAGCAACTTTTAAATAGTACTTAGGACAAGATGTTACGTGCTGTGAACATAGAACTTCACATGCAAATTAAACAGATACCAGGATATAATTATGTCAGACAGTCCAGCAGTAAGAGTTATGGCCCTGAATAAACCAGAAATTCAAGAATGCAAATGAGAGATTTGCTAAATGGGATGCCTAAGGCAGCTGAAGATGAGTAAATGAAGGGAGACATGTTTGAAATATGACTTGTGTCTTGAGTGGGAATGGCCTTCAGCTTGTAATTGGTGTCACTGTGTGGCTGGACTCTTTAAGTCCCAAACAGCTCTGTGGGCCGACATGTTTCAGTCTTCCATTTAGGCACACAGTTAAAAACCACCTTCTTAGAAATACAAATTGGAAGGGTGACTGACCAAAGCAGAAAGCTCTCTGCCTTTTTGGTTATTTTGTAATGGTTAGATTACACACCTAGGAAATCCAGGAGATTCAAAGTCCATTGCAGCCATCATGCAAAGAGTAGGTTTAAGCAGTTAATAGGTACAAACAAGAATTATAATCTCCCATTGACATCATGACAAAGTCAGCTGGCATGTTGCATACTCATGGTTTAGTTCCAATTGATATGAACTGATATTCACCAGGAAGAGGGTGGCAAAAGATGTTGTTTTGGTGTTGTTGAGGTTTCCTAGTTCTTAGATAGATATTTTACTTGTCACAAAGGGGGAGAAGAGATGGTTCTAATTGGAAAACATGATTGTGAGCCCACAATAATTGTTATCATGCCTCAGACACAGATCTATTACCACAGTATATTTTGAGCTGAGTGTTATAGCTAATGTATGATTTAATTATTTTTAGAGGGGACTTTTGGCTTACTTTGACTTCATGTTATTTGTTGTTCTAAGTACTTTTTAATTAAATTACATGGTAGTAACCGGGCTTAAGTTTGTCAAACCATACATGGAGCTCACCCTTGCGCCCCAGATAACTATATTGCTAAGATTTTTGAGTAATATTCAGAAATATCTCAATAGGCCGTCATGTTTCAGAGGAGAGGAAACAGTATGTGGAACTTTATCTTCCATTGCCATTTATTTCATTGTATTTAGCACCTAAGAAACAAATAAAAGGAATTATGAATGATTCTTCTTGGGCATGCAGTATCATGAGATATGCTAAAACACACTTGTGTAATTTGGGGACTCTATATAGATATAGCTTATCTTATAGATGCTATTTATTAATATTAATAATAAAACTAAGAATACATTTCTTTAAAATTTGTCTTCTTTTTTATAATGTAGTTGTGGAAAGTTGAAGGTGCAGTGCTTGGGAGTGCTGAATATTATTTTTTGTCATTTCAGAAATTCTTTATCTTATCTCATGTATATTCATAGTTTTACTGTTGCAGCAAATCTGGGTTTCGGGTCTTTGTTGTTTTGTTGGGTTTTTTTAAGTGGGCATGAAGGCATTTGTAGCATTATTAAGAAAAACATACATGTGAAATCTACAAAGATTCTGCCTATAAAGAGAAAACATTTTGTCAACCTTTATACCTGTCCTTTAATACAAATTTGGGTTGAATAAGAAACTAGATACTACTTTTATTTGAGTTTCTGAATTTCTCTGCCACTGAAGCAGTAACAGCCTTCATTGTAGATAAGTGCTAGTTGTACTGTCAAGTAACTAGGTTCTCAGTGGATACATTGTGAGCGGCTCAAAACTGCTAGCATCAATTCTTGTCAGACTTTTGGCACAATATTGCTGGCATTTTCTGTGAATACTGTTGAAGTCACCTTGTGATTGAAAAGCTACTTAACTTTTAAATGACAGCATATAATTAATATAAAAGAATATTATCTACTGTCTTTGTAATACAGCCATCATATCAGTGTTGCAACCAGTAGAAAAATCACTCATTTCATAGCATGTCCATCATTCTCTCTTTTCCCCCTTTTTTGCCTATGTACTTGCTTGTGAGGTGCTGCTGTTGCAAAAACTAACCCTTATTTATTTGTTATTTTAAAAGATAACCACAAACTGTAATCAGAGAAATAAGTAGAACAGCAATTACTGTGGGAGCTGAGTAACTGGCAGCACTTAAAGGAGGAAGAGAAGTAAATATATCAAAACAAAAACCCCCTTTTTTTGTTACATGTGCCTCAAGGTGTCTGTGGCCACAGTTTGCATTGACTGAAATGCCTTTTATCATTCTTAAACATAGTCACACTGTAAGTAATCAATATCTGGGTTGGGGGGGCTTATCTTTTTGACAAAAACTGTGACTGATTACCTACATCAGTACTATTTTTAGAAATAATTCATCAAGGTTATACAGACACCTTGATATCTGTAATAATATTAACATTTTGAGCCTCCCCTCTCATCCCTATCACAGTTAATCTTGCTTTAGTCTTTTACAACTTGGAAAGAATTAATATATCGAGGCAAATGAAGCAAGAACTGGGTATGTTGATATGTCCTCAAATTCATATAAACCGTTTAGCATCTCTTAATAACAACCAGAAAGTCTCTGTGCAACACAGGCATGTTTTTTGCAGATCTAGCTGGACAGAGCTATACAGTTTGCTGAAGTCTGTTGTTGCATGAAGCAGCACTTTGCTGTAAAGCAGATGCTATTCCCAGTTAAAAGAAGCAGCAGAGTCCTCTAAATGGATATCCCTCCTGTTTGTTAGGATAGTTCTTGCTCCACCCTCTTCCTTCTTGTCCATTTGCTCCCAGAAGCTAGGAGAAAGGAAAACCCTGGGTTTTTCTGAAGTGCTGTTGGAGGGCAGAGGGGGCTGCTTTTTGCTGGATGGCATTAGGAAAGGATGATCTGGATCCTAGAAAAGGATGGAGATAACAAGGCTGCTTGGAGAACATGTTGGGAGCGATCTTGCAAGGTCTGGGAGGGTATATTTTTTTCATTTAAATGGGGGAGAAAGAGACGGTCTTAGAAAAGAGATTAATAGGATAGGCTGTGGAAGAGAGAAATATAGACCACTAAACCAGTCATAATCTTCTGAAGCTTCTTATATTCCCTCTGAGCCTGATTGACCCTTATTTAATAGAAGCTCACTGGAACTCCTTTGTGCCTCTGTGTCCTATCTTCTATCCACCATTAGCACCTGAAATTCCACGGCTGTCCAAGACTCCTCATGCATGGAATGTCATTAAGTGCCCCTACTCACTCCCTATACTAACTGTTCATGTTCTCCAGTTGCCTTTGAATTTTGCATAATTGCTTAGGTTCCCTGAGCCCTTATTACACAACAGACAGCTCTTTTATTTTGAAGGGAACATTCTGTCATTCATTTTCAACCTCTGCTTCTTGTGGATCCTAGAAGAAATAAATAGAACTTGCTACAATTAAAACTAACCAAATCTTGTGGGCTTTTCTTTTTCCACTGAAAGAACTTTTTATAGACTGTTAATGATTCAAGTCTCACAAAATTTGTTGAGTAATAGGAGCAAAAGTATAGTATTGCTTCTGAAAACCTTTCTTGTAAAGATGCATCTGTTCTCTTCTGGTCATGAAAAAGTAATTTTAGCTTCCTTTTTATAATTTTAGAGATAGGAAGGTTCATCAAAAGTTTCACCAGAGTGTAAATCAGTGCATTAGTAATTTGCCATTCATAAAATGGTATTTAATTTCAGATTTTATTTCTGAAATGGTGTAACTCTAATTTCAGCTTTGAGTAAGAAGTTGATACGCAGTTGCATTCACTAGATGACCAGTATGATCTCCACTTTCTTTCCAGCCCCAGTTATCTCATCCCCACCACTAACACAACAACAAAAATAACCAAAAGCTCAAATGGCATAGGCCTTCTTTACCAGACAGATACAGAATTACAGGTAACCACCTATTATTTTTTTTCAGATCAAAGGAAATATTTACATAACAATGTACAGTTTTACTTAGATTTCAATTGAGAGTTGAGGTTTTGCATTAATTTCAGTGATGTTAGACCAAATATATAAAGGATGAAAAGAAAAGTGTCTACTATTTTTTGACTTTCAGAATGCACAGCTGAAGTATAAGGGAAGAAACAGGTAAAACTTGGATGAAGATAAATTACTTAAAGGCATACTAAATTAGAACAGTATCTTTTCTCTTTATAGTGTAGAGATTAACACTTCACAATAAGCATAATAAAAGTATCATTAATTCCCCTGTGAAAAGTCAGTCTAAGATAAAAAGACAGCTTTCAATGAGGAAAACGGATTAGTTGCAAATCAGGGTAGAAGCACACTGCTATATTACAGTGCAGCTGACCATTCTGTACCTTTTTAAGAAGAAAAATAAAATCCATATTCTTGTTTACCAGATTTTTTTTCTGAACCATGAAAATTATTGTAAATGAGTATGAAGATGACAACAGAGAAATTGAATGTTCTCAAGTGGAAGTTTGGAGGCAATTTAAGCTGTTCTTTTTAGAAGAAAAGAATGTCAGAATTCTCACTGTGTGATTATACAAGCATTCTAGACAACTTTTACTTGTTCTTATTTTAGAATTGTGTTTCTAAAGTTGATTTATGTCTTAAGCTGGTTGCTGATGCTAGGAAGACCAATTTGTAAGAATAAATTCTTGTGGCTTGGGAAGCTTCAGTGCAGCTGTTTTCATGGTTGATTATTGTGGATTATTAAACTCCCTTTTGGAATAGTATTAAACTGGTATATGTGTTTTTCTATTTGGCCTGGATTAATTTAATGTGTATTGGAACCAGATGGGATGATTTCATAGGGGATGGATTGATCACTTATCTCTTTCTGTGATATTTTAAAATTATATTTTAAAAAGTGTTCACCAGCAAAAGTTCTTGTACTTATCCTTTCCTACAGGAAGGAAAGGAATTCAAACTACTCTATTATCCACAACAGAGTATTTAATTGGCTTTATAGATGTTCTGTCTTATTGGTAGTTCTCTGCAGAACTCCCTTTCAACTTCAAAACTTTGGTCTTACTGTGGAAGTTACAGAGATTATGATTTAATTATAAGCTGTGAGACAACATGTATTATTTTGAGAGGAAACTGCATGGCAACATAAAGGCAGCAGTGATAATTACATGGTAATTTTTGTTATAAATCTGGTATATTCATATGATAACTTATATCTTGCCATATGTATCTTGAGATGAATATCAATGCTACTTCAATATAAGCCAGAACAGATGTGTCTGATAAACTGGAAGGGCATTACATTACATTGAAATAACACAGGGGAGAGCTAGGCTAAGTTCTTGTTAATAGCTCTCTAGGTTCCCAGACGATTCAGGCCTTGAAGCTTTGTAGTTCCTGTAAGAATTAAATTGTCAGGGTAAGAGACCCTGTAATTTAGTAAGAGCTGTGAAGGAAGAGCGTGTCCACCTCAGTGGTCCTCTTCAGGCAGGACTGCAGATCCATGGGTTGAGTTGTTAAGTGGGATGCTGCCAACTGGGGCAGATCTTATACTGGGGGAAAGAAGCTAAATTCTGTGTGGATAAGAGAATTAGTAATTGAGGAGAATACTCCCCCATATGCTTTAAATTAGCCATTTTACTCTTTCTTATGCTCTAGTGTCAAAATCTTATGAGGGCAAACCACTGCGAATGCTGTGGTTTTATTTTTGATTTCTGCAGCAAGCAGCAATGAAAATTCTGACAGCTTAATCAGCCAGTATTATGTAAATGCGTGGAAAATTACAGTAGTTGATGTTTGAAGAGGGTTGTCAGCAGTGAAAGTGTTTATAATGTTTGATAAAGTTATGGCTTTTTTTGCAAACAAGTAAAAATAAAGCATGTATCACCACAATTTTCCATACATTTATGTTTTGGATTCCCGGTGAAATTCAAATTCAACTGAATCAGTTTTGTCTAATCAGTGCAACTAGATGGCCAGTGTTTAGTGCTAGTGTAATGTATTTTTGTATTGATTTTGTTCAGTCTTTTCAATTGTTGTTAAAACAATGAAAAAAATGAGGGAGAAAAAAGCTGGCAAAAGGCAGAGATAATCATCACCACCCAAGTATCTTCAACACAACAATTACTTTGTAAGACATGAGGTGCTGTCAGCATTATTAGCTTGGTACAGAAAAACAGACAACAGAACCTGGTGTTGGCAGTTTGGATTATGGCTGGTTTGAGGCACCAGAGAAGCAGACATCATCTGATAGACTGGGCAGCAAAAACATTGGTGCAATTCTGAGTCTGACAAAAGGGCTTGCTATTGTATCATTGCTCATCGGGAAATGTCTTTGGTGTATTGATATTGGCAGGAGAGTAACAGTATTTTAGGAGACGCTGTGATCTGTGAGGTCAAGTAGAGATGCAGATTTTTTTATCGTGCTATAATATCTTGTTCTTCGTGTTGATTTCACAGCATGGCTGAGAATGTAATAATTCAAGCTTGTGCAGCAGTTTCATCTTGATGAGGGGCTTATTATGCTGAGACTCGCTTGTACAGGTGTTTGATCTGAAAGAGGCAGAAGCATATGAGAAAGGTGGGGATAATGCCTTAGGAAGTGCATTAGCTGGGGGGGGTCCAATTTGTGCTCAAGGGATAGTGCATTCTCACGGAAGAAAGCAGAAAATATGGACCTACTTACCTGCCTCTAGAGATGGATGTATAGTTGTGATGAGCTCACTGTTGTGTTTTTAGTAATTCTTTTTTTGACATGTAACAGCTAAATGTCCCTGAAATATCAGAACAAGTGAGCTTTAACTGAGATTTGGAAATAGCCCTTCCAGTCAAAGAAGAACCATTGTGGGTTTAAGTATTATGAATGAAATGCATTAGAATAAGCTATAGTTATCGAAGGCTTATAGAATTCAGTGCAAAACCTGGAAAGTAAGAAGCAGTGAATGGAAAATAGTTGCAGTATATCCATCACTGGGTGTTAAAAACAAAGACAAACAGCATATCTTTGTGTTGATGAGTATTATCAGAATCGTTGCTGATTTCACTGTGAAAAGTAAAAGAATATTAAGGTTTTCATACTGAAAGACATTTGTATTGCACTTTGGAACATATGCTTGTACACACAAAAAAATAGGCTGACAGTATAACAGGGATCCAGTACTGTGCTTCAGAACTGTTAAAACATAGTTTCATTAATTCAATAGTTCTCCACCCTGTTGATTACACTTCTTTTTTGGCAGCTCTGAAAGAATACTAGTTCATGGATTCTTTAATTGAATTTCAGCCTAGAAGAAGTTTGTATGGTGTAATTCAATGAACTTCGATTTTTCATTACTCCAAAATTGGAAGCTGAAAAGTAGTAACACACAGAGTTGTATGTCACAGTCTAAAATCTACCTTACTTGCGGGTAGATTTTCTTTTTGGTGTTGTAGGATACCTGCATTGTTTTGAAATAGAAGAAAATACTTTTTTGGTAACGAGCATAAAAGGAAGTATTTCATGTACTGTACTGCTTTGGATAGCCTTTTTTGGTACTATACAATTGCTTTAGCTAACTAACAGCTCTGTTAGTTTTGCAGTGTTGACATATATCAACAAAAATAGATGCAGACAGTCAATTATTTGAATTATGTTCAGAGAGATTCTCATCTCTGTTTTATGAAAGAAGAAACTTTAGTGGGGGAGAACCATTCCTATGCCAATTACTACTAAGCAGAGCTGCTGAGAGGAAGGGGCAATTCAAGTCGGGATTTTGGGTTTTTTTTTTTTTCTTTGTTTGTTTGGGGTTTGTTTGGTTTCTTACATTGCTGTCAAAATTCATATGTATTAGAACATTAGATTACTTTAGGGGGAAAAAAAGTGCAGTCGGTTCAGCCTATACATTTGAATTTAGTCCTGCAATAAACAGTGTACAAAATTTAGAAAATGATGCTTCTGCTTTTAAGTGGGAGGAAGAAAAAAATCTGGGTAGAGATCTTACAAGCCTTTTCTGTGATTCCTATTTAAATTTTCAATTATGCCCTTTTAAAATCAGTACATTGTATAGCAAACACGGCACAGTGAATGGAAATACACTTTTCTACTTTCTGGAGAACCAACGTGTATTCACTACCATGGTGTGGCTAAGCATTTACTGCTGTCTCTGTATCATAGAACGTTAAGGTTGGAAAAGACCTCTAGGATCATCTAGTCCAATCATCAACCCAACACCTCCATGCCTACTAAACCATGTGCTGAAGTGCCACATATATATGTTTTTTGAACTCTTCCAGGGATGGTGACTCCACTACCTCTCTGGACAGCCTGTTCCAATGCTTGACAACCCTTTCAGTGAAGAAATTTTTCCTAATACCCAATCTAAACCTCTCCTGACGCAACTTGAGGCCATTTCGTCTTGTCCTATCACTAGTTACATGGGAGAAGAGACCGACCTCCCACCTCACTACACCCTCCTTTCAGGTAGTTGTAGAGAGCAATAAGGTCTCCCCTCAGCCTCCACTTCTCCAGGCTAAACAACCCCAGTTCCCTCAGCCGCTCCTCGTCAGACTTCTGCTCCAGACCCTTCACCAGCTTCGTTGCCCTTCTCTGGACACACTCCAGCAACTCAATGTTCTTCTTGTAATGAGGGGCTCAAAACTGAACACAGTATTCGAGGTGTGGCCTCACCAGTGCCGAGTACAGGGGCATGATCACTTCCTTAGTCCTGCTGGCCACGCTATTTCTGATACAAGCCAGGATGCCATTGGCTTTCTTGGCCACCTGGGCACACTGCTGGCTCATGTTCAGCTGGCTGACAACCAGCACCCCCAGGTTCTTTTCCACCCGGCAGCTTTCCAGCCACTCTTCCCCAGGCCTGTAGTGTTGCATGGGGTTGTTGTGACCCAAGTGCAGGACCCAACACTTGGCCTTGTTGAACCTCATACAATTGACCTTAGCCCATCGATCCAGCCTGTCCAGGTCCCTCTGCAGAGCCTTCCTACCCTCCAGCAGATCAACACTCCCACACAACTTGGTGTCATCTGCAAACTTATTGAGGGTGCACTCAATCCCCTCATCCAGATCATTGATAAAGATATTAAACAGGAGTGGCCCCAACACAGAGCCCTGGGGAACACCACTTGTGCCCGGCCACCAACTGGAGTAAACTCCGTTCACCACAACTCTCTGGGCTCGGCCATCCAGCCAGTTTTTTACCCAGCAAAGAGTACACCCGTCCAAGCCATGAGCCCCCAGGTTCTCCAGGAGAATGCTGTGGGAGACAGTGTCAAAGGCTTTTCTAAAGTCCAGGTAGATAATGTCTACAGCCTTTCCCTCATCCACTAGGCAGGTCACCTTGTCATAGAAGGAGATCAGGTTGGTCAAGCAGGACCTACCTTTCCTGAACCCATGCTGGCTGGGCCTGATCCCCTGGTTGGCCTGCACATGCCTGTTGAGCGCACTCAAGATGAACTGCTCCATCAGTTTTCCTGGTACAGAGGTCAGGCTGACAGGCCTGTAGTTCCCCAGATCCTCCTTCTGTCCCTTCTTGTAGATGGGCATCACATTGGCAAGCCTCCAGTTGTCTGGGACCTCCCCTGTTAACCAGGACTGCTGATAAATGAGGGAGAGTGGCTTGGCAAGCTCCTCTGCCAGCTCCCTCAGTACTCTCAGGTGGATCCCATCTGGCCCCATAAACTTGTGAGTGTCCAGGTGGCATAGCAGGTCATTAACTGCTTCCTCCTGGATTATGGGGGGGTTTATTCTGCTTTCTGTCCTTGTCTTCCTGCTCAGGGGGGCTGAATTCCCTGGGGATAGCTGGTCTGACTATTAAAGACTGAGGCAAAGAAGGCATTAAGTACCTCAGCCTTTTCCTCATCCTTGGTGGCAACGTTACCCCCCACATCCAAAAAAGGAGGGAGATTCTCCTTGGCCATCTTTTTGTTGTTAAGGTATTTGTAAAAACATTTTTTATTGTCTCTTGCAACAGTGGCCAGCTTGATTTCTAGCTGGGCTTTTGCCTTTCTAATTTTCTCTCTGCTTGACTTGACGAGATCCCTGTACTCTTCTTGAGTTGCCTGTCCTTTCTTCCGAAAGTGGTAAACTCTCCTTTTTTTCCCGAGTTCCAGCAAAAGTTCCCTGTTCAACCAGGCCAGTCGTCTTCCCCGCCGGTTCATCTTATGGCACATGGGGACAGCCTGCTCCTGTGCCTTTAAGGCTTCCTTCTTAAAGAATGTCCAGCCTTCCTGGACCCCTTTGCCCTTCAGGACTGTCTCCCAAAGGACTCTCTCAACCAGTGTCCTGAACAGGCCAAAGTCTGCCCTCCAGAAGTCCATGGTAGTGGTTTTGCTCACCCCGCTCCTTACTTTGCCCCGAATTGAGAACTCTGATCCTATCATGGTCACTAAGCCCAAGACGGCCTCCAACCATCACATCTCCCACCAGTCCTTCTCTGTTTGTAAACAGCAGGTCAAGTGAGGCACCTCCCCTGGTAGGCTCACTTACCAGCTGTGTCAGAAAGTTGTCTTCCACACATTCCAGGAATCTCCTCGACTGTTTCCTCTCTGCTGCACTGTATTTCCAGCAGACGTCCGGTAAGTTGAAGTCCCCCACGAGGTCAAGGGCTAGCAATTGTGAGGCTCCTGCCAGCTATTTATAGAATGCTTCATCTGTCCCTTCATCCTGGTTGGGTGGTCTGTAACAGACACCCAGCAGGATATCTGCCTTGTTGGCTTTCCCCCACATCCTTACCCATAAGCACTCAACCTTATCGCTTTAATCGCCGAGTTCTACACAATCCAAATACTCCCTAACATACAGAGCCACCCCACCGCCTCTCCTTCCTTGCCTATCCCTTCTGAAGAGCTTATAGCCATCCATTGCTATTAAATAGACTTAGGATTGATCAAATCAGGTAGACTGCCTGTCCCTGTTTAGGAATAAAGGAAATGTATATACTTTATGGATTTTGCTTTGCCAGACTACTTACAGACATTTGTGATGTAGTTTTCATGTTGAGACCACATTCCATTTCCCCCACTCTTATATAGTTGATAATTATAATAAACCATAAAACAATTTTGCATTTAAACATTTTCTGACCTTACAAGCTTTTTTTTAAGGTGTCTACATGCTTGATTCACTGTAAGATAATGGGACTTACTCTTCTACATCACCAAGATGCTTAAGTATGTTCCTAATTAAAGTAGTTGCATATTTTCATCTTTTGTGTTTGGTGTCTGGAAGTTAACATAGCTATATGTGTTTGGGAGAGTAAATGAAAAACTTTGAACACAGTGATATCAAATGCTTGGTCTAAATTTTCAAGTATAAAAACTGAAGGGTGTGCTTTCTGCATTAATGATAAAATATATTCTAAGATAAGTGGGATTTGGATGTATATTAAATAAAATGAGTCTGTGTCCTGGTTTTGGCTGGGATAGAGTTAATTTTCTTCCTAGTAGCTAATATAGTGTTACTATGAGCGAATGGCTGCGTGGTGCTTAGTTGCTGGCTGGGGCTAAACCATGACAGTCTAGCACTCATATACTGCCTTATAATACCAACTTTTGTAATAACACTCATTTTCATGACTTGAAAGCCTTGATTTTTTTTCATCAGAATGTTCCAGTCTCTTTTCACTTTTTTTGTGCATGTGTGAATGCATGTTATGTTTTTGGCTTACTGAATGGAAGGAAAAAAGCTGTGTTTCTTGGGGTGAAAGTGGGAAGAGCTGCAATAATATTCTACATAATAGTTCCTCTTTATCTATTTTTTTTTGTTAAAATGAGAAAATAACTGCTATGTGAATATACATGTCTCCTGCTACTGCACAGCTGTAATCAAAATTCAGGAGACAAAGATTTTTTCCTGAACTGTACATGCATAAGGAACTTCTGTCAGAGAAACCAATTAACTCATAATTGATGGTGCCATATCTCTAAATAGGAAGTGTCTTTATTTTTTAAAACAACAACAAAGCAACAAACCCTTTAATTTGCATAAAAATATGACCTACAGCTGTAATACATTTTTAAGATAATTATGTGAGGGGAAAAGAAAGAATCCTTATAAAATTAAGGGTTTATTGACCTTATTCTTGGGATGAAAAGTATTCTAAAATATATGTTTCTTATATGCAGTTTGCATGAATATGAAGTGCTTTCAATTATTAAAAATGATTCCTGGCTCCACAGTTACGTGCTTCTGCTCAAATTGACTGTCAAATATTTGACATCCAGATTATTCTCCCTGTTTGAATGCAACTGCAGAAATTGTTATGGAAAAATACAAGCATGCAGAAATGCAGGCTTTTCACTGGAATTTCATATTAACATTTTAAAACAGTATTGTTAATGTTATCAAGCATACATTAAAGAAAAATAAAGGTAAACTAACATAGCTTCTTCTGGTGACTAACATCCATGTTTGAAGATGCTGAAAATTGTTTTTCCAGATCATGTCAAAGGACAAAGTTGTAAAGCTCTTGGGTGTTCTTTAGCTTATTCCAAAATAGGGTAGATTGCTATTCTGGCTTCTTTCCTGATTTTCATAACCTTCACGATAATCATCTACTAAAGAGCAAGCTGAATCAGCATTTTGATTAAGGAGATTGTTCTAATAATAAACTAATAGCCTTTTTTTCTGTTGAGCAAAATAGCAACCAAAGAACTCTTAATGCTTTTGTTTCTATGAGCCTTATCTTTCCAGACAAATACTGGATTTCACAAATTTCCTTCATTTGACTGCAGGATGAGGATAACTGCATTCCATGGCAACAGTGTTATCTAATATTGCCCTTAAGAACAGAAAGGTCTAGCTAGAAGTGACTGAAAAAACTTCTGTAATGAGGAGAATAGCGTAGACTTATAAAATGAAGACCCTTTATTAAAAAAAACAAACAAAACCAAAACCAATGACAAAACCCCAACAAAATCTCCGATTGAAATGAACAGAGATGCACACTAGGACACAAACTGAAAGTATTGTGTATGTTACCCTCTTTCTCTGTTATTCTTAGTTGATCACCTCTTGTTATTCAAAAAATATCTTAACAGAGCAAAGCAGGCTTTAAGAAAACTATTGGCAATAATGTGAAGGATTTAGGGGCATGCTATTAAAATGTCCGCTCATTCTCTCATTATCAAGAACCTTTAACAAGTTGTCTACAGTCCAGAGTTAAGATATTTTTCCTTCTATCCTTTTTCTGGTTTTCAGTTTCTTGTGCAATACTGCTTCCAAATTTGACATGTCAGTCTTTTGCAAAAAATGTCTATGCTGTTCTGCCAACTCTGTAGCTTAGCACAGATGACTTGATGTTAGATAGGGAGGCCCTTGCTTATGTCCTTAAGATAGAATGCCATTCTTGTGAACTTTAGGCCAAGCAGTTTTGGCTGACCTAAAGATGCTTCTCTTTGCCCAGTCCACCAAGTGTTTCTCTGTTATCTCAGTCTTTGCAGTCCCTGTATGAGAGGGACTGCTTAGAGTGGCTTTTCTGCCAAACCTAATTGCTTCTTGTTTGGGATGGGAAGCTGGGATCATGAGGTGTCACCCTAGCCTGGCCTATCCTTCTAATTCTTTTTCCCCTGGGAAATAGTAAAGGCTATTTTGTTATCCTAACTTAACAACAATCAATGAAATTAAAATGAACTGTCACCTAACAGAAATGCAAATGTAATCTGCTTTAGTCAGTTCCCTGCCCTTGCTTATCAACAGATACCCATAAAGAGCTCTCTGCCATTTAAGATTGCCTTCTATTTATCTCTGTTTATCTCTATTTCATCTCCTGGGAGTAGTGATACCTCCTGAGTCTTTACAGACCCTACCAGACTTACCTCAGCAATTTAAGATGATGCTCATGACTTTCACCCAAAAAAATGCATTAAATATTTCTGGCAGTCAGAGCAATGAGATGTTGGATAAAAAAATCCCAAGAAACTACTCTTCAGAAAAATAGACTCTAAAGATGGAATATAGAGATAATCTTATTTCAGCTTATTAATTATGCCTTGTAAGCAATGAATCAAATCACTTCACTGTATAATACAATTACTGCTGTAATTTGTAGTCATTACAGTTTGTGCTGAGGTATAATTGTATAATTCATTTTATGCAGGTTATTGACAGAGAAGGTCTTAACAACTTTAGCATGGAGACTTACTTTGGGTTTACTACAGCTTAATTTCGAGATGATTAGCACAACAGACCTAATAGCTTGTTATGTCTACCTGTCATAGAGTTATTCATGTTTGGATCATGCACAAAAAAGAAAGATTAAAAAAAAAAAAAGAGAGATTCAAGGTAGAAACATTACTACCTGGTGCATTGTTCCGCTTATAGTCCATTAGGTTCTGTTGTGCAGTGCATTGGCTTGTGTGCAGACTTAATTCCCTGGTCAGCAGTATTTTTATAACAAGTTGGTTGAAGACAGTAGGTGGCTTTTCGACATGCAGTGAATTATTTCAATTAACAATTTAATATTTTGGCATAGTCTTCTGCATCTGATTAATGTTTATTAAATCAATTGTGATTTGATAGAAATCGATTTTTAAGTGTCAACTTTCACATCTAAAATTGAGCATAATAACTGCTGTTACAAGTTAAGGAGCTGTTGTTGCAGGGAAGGAGGGCACTCTTATCTTGTCCTTGTTACTTTCCTGCTGGCTGGCATCTGCCATATAATAAAATATAACAAATAAGTCATATTCCAATTGCTGGGTTTTTTTCTGATTCTGCTAAATTTATATCCTGAATGTTATTCCGGGTGGGGTTTGGGGGGTATGGTTTTTTTTTTTTTGCCTTTGGTGTCCCTCTATAGTATTTTAGAATTATTAGTTTTACACTTATGCCAGCTCCTTCACAAGTAACAGTGGTATTTTTCCTTATCTGGTGTCTCTCCTTTTAAATTAAGGAGAGGGATGAAGTTAAAAAAACAACAGCAAAAAAATGATTGCCTTTTTGAATGCAGTCAGTGTTCTACATATTACAACATCCAGGTTATATAGACGTCACTTAAGAAGATTTACATGGGTGATTTGTATAAAATTGTTCCTATTGAAAAAAAGTGAGAGGATGATTCTGAAAATCTGTCGTGCTGTGGAACTGATTTCTTGGCGGGTTTTGGCACTTAGAGTATTCAGTTCTCAGTGGTAAATATACATCACTTGGTTCAGATAAGTTTAGTTATATCATATTCCTATAAATTGTTTTTGAAAGATGCTTTATTGCTAAAGTCTTACCTAAGTGTTGGGTGCTTTGGATTTCTTACGTAATCTGACAGTTTGTAATTTCAAAATGTTTTGCAATTGTAAAAAATTACTTCCAGAAGCTTATAAATAAGCCAGTCTTTGACTAATTTTTGTTTTCAGCCAAATTAAGATTTTGAAGTTTGAGAAATCCCTGAGTTATTCAGATGTTACTGAAATTTGTCACCATGGCAAAACAACTGCCTTTATACTTAGCCTTGATTTATTTAAAAAAAAGTCAGAGATACATGTACCTGGCCTCCTACATAGCATAAAATTAAACTAGTTTTAAACATTAGAAGAGCAAGAAAATAAGTTATTATAGTGAGTTGTGTGCATGTTACTATTTGCTTACATCTATAATGTAAATAAAATGTAACTTATATACACTGTGTGAAGCTGCAATATATTAATAAATTGAAAGTGTTCAGTGATTATATCATGAGTTTACCTCTTCTTGATTAAAAGCTTCGAATTCCCTTTCCTAACGTTTCTTGCAAGAAGCTGTTTATGAGTTTCAAAAAGAGAGCTTACCATTATGGAAAATCAATGGAGTAGGAAAAGGGAGAACATTATTATCAGAAACTACCAGAATGGGTTAAGAATCATAAACCTTAGAAAAGGAAGATCTGATACGAATGAGCTGATGTGCGATGAGTATATGATGGAAGTCGCCATTGTTGCATAAGTGAAAGAGTGATTGCTTATCACCTCAAGGACATTATGCAAACAGAATTTGTTGGCTGAGAGCAGATGTAACAGCCAGCAGTTGCAAAAGAGACTGCACAAACTTTTCGGTTACCAGCAAGTGATCAGAGCTGAGTCAGTGGCCATCAGCATTCTGTCTTGAAAAAAAATTCTATGCATGGTCCATTCTGTTGTAGTAGCAAAGTATTCTTTGTCCTGCCAGAGCAGTGTGGAGATGATGCTATTGGGAAAAGTACTGGAAGAGGTGGGGGTTTGGGGAAAACTGTGATGGCAAAATCACAGTAAATTACTGGCATGCGAGGGAGGACCATTTGCTTTTACCATCAGCAGTGTTTCTAGAGTTATTGCCTCCCTGCTGAAACCAAATCCTGTTGTTAACATACACGCAAACAAACATGGACAGTGATTTCACTCAATACATCTGTGATTTTCTAGTTCAAGTAGTTGCTGTAACCTTACTGTTACTGATCATGAGGATGAGATTGCAATGTAAAGTAGGGTCTGACACAGCAGATGATTTGCCAGAAGGCCAGATAGCTTGAGCTTCTGTAGAGGTTCCTCAAAAACTTCCTTTCATCTTTGATCTATTTCCAGTGGGTGCTCACAGGGAGCAAAGCAGTGGATGAATATCTTCCAGAGGTAATTGTGCAAGTAAAAAAGGTGAAAAAGCTGCAGCTGCTCGTCACTGCCCTCTTTTTGGAGATTACACTGTCATGCACCAGCAATCTGCTGATTAAGCAATTCATGCAAATACTGTCATGTGTCTTGGACAGACAGAACAGTTTAAATAGTCACTTTTTGCCTGAAGTAAATTAGTGAGCTTTGAATTGAAACACACTAAAGTAGATCAAAAGGGATAGTAACCTCCAACTGATGTAGTTGAAGCCGTAATACAGTCAATGGGCTCATTTGGCCAATCCTTACAACATCCCCTTTGCCCAGCTCAGGATCCCAAAGTGAAATACACTCTCCTTGCTTCCGTGAGTGGCTGCAGCATATGTGATTGTGCTCGTTTGAAGTCAAATATTCCGTTCACTTGAAATTGCCAGGATAAATGAATTATATCAGCTACATGCAGAGTTTTATCATGTATTCTTTTCTGATATATTCTCATAACAATTTGAAAGGATACTTTCCTTATTTGGCATGATGCATTGAAATATGTTACATCACAGGAATTCTAGTTCTCTTGTTGCCAATATGACCTTCATGTAGATCCAAATAAATCTTGCTACGTATAGCATAGATTAGTCCGTAAAGGATATATAGCTTCTCATGTATCCAAAAGAAAAGCTGGTAGCTCAGTTTTGCCTGAAGAATAGCTACCTCATGGGAGCTACATACCATTTACATAAAATCCTAATGCTTTACCTTTAGTAGGTAATAAATCACATAAATTTGACCGCGTTAAACCTGGAAGAACATTCCTAATTGAGACCTCTAACAAGAAATGTTAAAGAAAGAAAATAAAAAAAAAAAGCAAACTGGATGCAGGATTTTATCAAGAAGCTGCTCCAGGATGTAAGGATCCCTAGACAGTATTTGTCATGGCTTTATGACTGCCATTTTGGTGGTACTTGAGTGCCTTACTGACTGTAATGTAGGTGTCATTATTGTACTATTTCACTTTGCAAATAGAAGTGAAATATGTAGATAAAGTAACTTGAGCAAGAACTGCTGTATTTGCAGTTGTGTAAGCTGTTGAACCAGTGTCTTCCAATTGCTAGGCTACTGTCCTTTTCCTTCCACTACTCTTTCTCCTGGTAGCTAGAACCTATTTTAATGAGTAAGTCTCTTTCTGTCATCTTCTCTCGCTGCCCCTACCTGTCGAGATACTGTAAAGAGATCCAGTGCATCTCCTAGAACCCTTGAACTTACCTGAGCTGTTTGGTTATATTAGAATATTGGAAGAATAAGTTCAGACTGCCTCACAGATTAAAATATTTAGAATTTGAATATACTTAACCTTCAGTATTTTTAAGTACTTTGTATGTTATTTTATGACTGTATCTTTATTTCTGAGTATGGCTTTTCATAAACAATGAGTATTAATTGTAAGCTGGAAGAGTGATGGGGTTTTTTTGTAAAATAATTGGCTGTGCTTGTAAGCTACTGTGAATACAAATCTTCATAATAAATGTAAGTTGAGACTATATGTGCCCAGGAAGGGGAAGGGAAGCAGAAAGAAAGCTTTTCATATTTGACCCAAGGGACAGTACCTAGGAAATTTATATTCATGATCGTGAAAAATAACATTTTTCTGATTAAGCTGATACTATATGGAAACTACATTTCTTTTTCCACACTTCCTGTCATTATTGCAAATTTCTTATAACTGACCATTCTAAATTAGTATGGTTTTGTGCATAGTAATAATTTCCAAATACTATCTCCTGAGAGCTACATAGTATGTCTTACACCTTATTAAAGAAAAAAAAATATGTGTAAGCAATTACATTTCGTACTGTTTGCATGTGACCTCTTTTTTAAGCTACTTCTGTTCAGAAAAAAAAAATCTTTTAAAAAGTTGTCATAAGGCACTGCAACAAAATAAAGTTATTCTATTCTTTTCCTTGATACAAACTTTATCCTTAGAATGCAGAATCCAAATTGTAGTGCCTCAAAAATTCATTGAAAAAAAATAATGGCAAATGTTGCTATGGTTACAGAGCCATTCCCATTTGCTTTTCTTTTCTGCCTTAGTAATGAAAGTGGAAAGAGGGATTTTTATTCCAACGATTTGTATGATGCTTTGCAGGGGAGACCCATGTCCCTCTAAATACTTCTCAAACAGGTTTTTAAACTAGCATATTTTGGGGTTTGGTCTTTTCTGAAGTTGTTTATCCCTATTTTCTTAATAAAGATGATTAAAACAAATGTTGTCTTAAAAAGTTGTAGTGAAATTGTGAGTTTCACCCACAATTCAACTTGGATGAAGGATAGATTCAATTTCCATCCTTCCTCAGTCTAATACCCTTCAGGTAAAAAATACTCAGGTTGCCCCGAGTTACCTTAGTTTATTGAATTACCTTAGTCTCGGAAGTGACTGACACTGGTTTGGTTGTTTTTGCTTGTTTGTTTGTTTTTAAGATTAAAGCATAAGATATTCTTAAGATTTCTTAAGTTCATGTGGAACAGATAAAGTAGTGCTCTAGGATGTGCAGTTTTACCCCACTAGGTTGCTGGGTTTTTTTCTTTGTACTTTTGTGAGCAACTTTCAGTTTCTTCTCCTGCTAGCACAAACCTCTGTGAACCCAGAAGGAAGCCTATGATGCTGTGCTTCTCAAAGATATTTTCCTAGGCCGACAGGTAATTTCTAGTATAGCTGAATCTAAATGTCTGTGAAAACTCTTCTGATTTTCTTATCAACAAAGCATCATCATCAGCTCTTCCTGAGGATGAAAATACATTTGGAAGCAGCCGCTGCCAGGGTAATGCAACTGAAATGTTCTCCTGAGGACAATAAGCAACCTCTTTTAAGGTAGCAATGATATGGCATAAATGTACTCTCTAAGGACAGAATAACTGATGCACTTCCCTGGGGGTTGTTATGATTCTGCTGCAGAAAGCTTACTGTGAAAAGATAATGCAAATAAAGGCTGCTTGTCATGGAAACACACAAGAGATTGTGTAGGGTGGTTTGGTTTTTTTTCCCCAAAAACCTCATTTGGGAATGAGAATAGGCTTCCATTTTACAAAAGCTGAAGACCTGGACTGCTTTACACAGCCCCATTAGGAAGAGATTTTTTGCTGGCTGTCTTGATAGTGTATACACTTTAGGTGGGGATGTCAGCATGGCTATCATTAAGGTTTTCTGATACTTTTTTTAGTAGCATGTAGTTCTCACTAGCTCATAACTTTGCCAAGCAGCTATGTGAATTTTTCCATTCTGAATGGCTTTTCTAGATTTTTATACACACACATTTGCTTTAATGTTTTGTTTTATTTTATGATTTCAGCCACAGTAGTTGCAGATGTCTCTGTGAGTTAACCTAAGGAAGTAGTATAGTGCTCTTTTGTTGGATTTTAGTTTGGCTTTTATCTTCCCTTCATTCTCTTGAGCCTTTGCTTTTTGAAAAATTTAAGACTTTGGTGCAGAAACTTAATTTGATGGCCTTTAGCGTTACTGTGCCTTTGCTGACCTTATGAAAACCTGTCCACATTTTCTAAATCACAAGACTAAGAATTTTGGTTAATTCTTGGAAAGGTACGGTGTTATTGTAGGCAAGCCCTTAACAACTTTTTTTGCCTGAGCAGACTGGATATTGTCTGTTCTCACACAGCATCTACACGTCCAGACTATTAATGAACTATCTCTTCAGACTAACTGAGCATGCACCAACTACCACAGCTTTGGAAAGTGGAAGGACTGGAAATATGCCATCCTGGAGTGCAACAGCTGCTTCATGATGCTTAGAGCTAGAAGGAGGGACGCAAAGAAAGGGCTCTTGGTTAGAACTGGGAGCTTGTGTTCTTGGTAATCCCCTGCTGACACGGTGGAAAAAAAATAACTGATTGAAATAAACATGCTAATAGGGCAGGATCTGTGTGTAAGGGACATAAGCCTAAAAAAGGAACAGCTAGTGGGACCTTGGTCTGGGAACATTAGTTTTAGAGCTGAACAGCAGAAAAGGACATGAAGCAGTGCCTGATGGAGATATAAAGCCTGCTCAGATTTCATGGCATTTGCTGACCCAACTGAAGTGGTGAGATAAGAGGACCTTTTGTGACATGTAGACATAGCTCAAGACTTTTCAGCACTGTAGGAAAAAAAATAATTTTTTTTTTGCACTGGCAGTTGACTGAGCTCTTGAGAAATGGGGTGGAATGGAGGAGAGTAACTGCAGAAATTTTAGAAATGGAAGTTAAAGGTTGAGAATTCAAGAGGACTGCAGATACGAAGGTGAGTATAAAGGGCTGGAGGAGTCTGAAGTTTCAGGAGGGGGAAGCGGGGGACCCAGGAGACTTTCAGACTGCAGTTGACAGAATAAAGATTAGGAAGGACAGAATAAAGATCAGGAAAGAACACAATAGAAAGAATCAAGTTTTGGAAATAGGAAAAAAGTTGTCCACATTATCTTCTGGAATCTGGATTTAGAGCTGGACAATAGTAGACAAATTAGCTGCTAAAAGTGTCAGACTACCAACATCACCCGTGCCAGAGAGATGGTGACCTGTTTTACTATTTTGCTGCTGCTGCTATGGAAAGAGTTGGATTATTCGCATCCAACGTCTAGCTGTGTTTCTTCAGTCAGAGTCAAACTATTAAGCTCCTTAAACCTGTTCAAATGTTAAAGTAACCAGAGGTGGGTTAATGTACAATAGAGTACAGATGATATTCACTGCCTGGTGTTCGTACTGACTGAACCCTCAAAAGCAAAGAAATGGACATTGGAGCCTTGATAAACAACTGCAGACTTAAATACTTTATTGAAAAACCCTTATGATATGCTTTAAAAAAAAAACCAAACTTTTCCATTTTTGTCCAAACATATTATGGAGGATGCTTTAAACGATAAATGTTTCTGATTCTTACCACCTTACCAGGTGACTCTCTGCCAAAGAATTCGGACTCTCTGTGCAATATCATAATCTAAGATTGATATTTTAAAGGTTCTAAGTAACTTAGGTGCTTAAAGTTTCTTTGAAAGAAACAGTAACTTATGCAAGTTTAATTTTTGTATTTCTGTGAAATTTATCTTCAAATATTTGATTGAAGTTTTGAGAGGTCTCTCTTGATTTCATGATAAATGAAACATTTAATTAAAATTGACTTAAAATCTAAAGAAATGCATGGAGAGTTGTTTCAGATAACTTAAACATGGGATAGGGAAAGATTTTATATATTTGCATATTTTATTACTGGATATAAAAAGCAATTTTTCAAATAAATGCTAGTTCTTCTGAGTCTTCTGCCCATTTATCTGTAAAAAGATCAAACAGAGTATGCAATTTCCACA
Source organism: Mycteria americana (assembly GCF_035582795.1). Lineage (NCBI taxonomy): Eukaryota > Metazoa > Chordata > Aves > Ciconiiformes > Ciconiidae > Mycteria > Mycteria americana. Next base: position 20,254,775 of record NC_134374.1, on the reverse strand, counting down.
ATGCTCTGACTTCCTACGCTGCACTAAAAATATGTTAGTTCTGCCTGTCCAATGTAAGGTACTGGAGAATGTTCTGTGTTTTAATTGGTCTCTACTGGTTTTATGCTCAAAGGACAGTTTCTTTAAGATAGCTAGCAAAACTCTTCTAAGAGAAATAGTGATCAATACCCAAGAGGGGTTTATTAAAGGAAGATGTTATCTTCTCTGTCTAGCTCAGTTTAAAGTTTTATACATTTTTTCAATGTTAGTCACTGAAATTTTTTTTTAAATTATTAACACTGCTCTGTCTATAATTTTATTTCCTTTGTTGTTTTCTACAACTGACTTCACTATAGGATAAAAGTAACTTGAGTGACTGAAATTTAGATTGAAATCCTTTGCCACTTCTAAATATAGAGTTCCCACCTACCCCAATGCCTGAACTTCTTAGAATTGTAAGAGTAGTGCCTACGCCATTATTGCTGTGCATTGGACGCATCTCCAGAGAGTTAAAGAAAGAAAATCTTAATGCCTGAAAATATCTTCCATTTAAGACTCCACAGCTGATAATAGATGGGTCCTACTAAGAAAATGCTACCACTGTCCAAATACACAAGTTTATTAAGCATAAATAATTTTCCAAGTGATTCTTTATCTCAGGTTTTGTGGTTTGTATCTGCAGATATCTAAAAATTGCTGTGGGTTTCTGCATATTATGGCTGTAGTTGTCCTTTACCTCATACCTCACATCACATATTCCCTGACATTGAGAGTTTTACATATACGAATTTTTAGATGTCCATGCCCTAAAAACAAAGGGTGATTACTGATGATTATTGATTCTTACTAAAAAAAAGGATGATTATTGATTGATTCTTTATGTAGTGGATTCAGCCCGCTATATAAAGTTACAGCATACTGTTTGAATGATAAGTTTTTAACAAGTGGAAATAAAGGTGTAGCAGGGGGCAAGGGAGTCTGCAAAACTTCAGATTTTGTTGGCAGGTGGAAACTCATTAAAACTGCACATGCTTGAGGAGGTAGTATATATATTCTGTACTGCTGGTGAGACAATGCTTACGGAAATATTCCTGTTTCATCTGTCTGATAAATGGTGATCTTGGAAAAGAACGTGGTTCTTCTCTAGGCAGCTGTGCAATTCACTGCTTCATGCTTCCTTTCTCTGTGTTCTATAAAGATGAAGTCTATTGCCTTAGACATTTACAAATCAAATCTTTTCATATGTCACTAACTGCTTTTAGAGAAAAGCACAGATGTAAAATCCCTGTTTGTCTCTGCCGAGTGGCTAGCAAATAGGCTACTGACAGCAAGGCTCACCACTGTTTAATCAGAATCTATACTCAAGGGTATTACTGCCGTACTTTCCATGGAAAGTGTATTGCTTAGAATAGGTTTTCTTTTGAATATTGGAAAACAACACTACACTTAAAATAATGTAAAGGACAAAAACTGTAGAATATCTAACTTATCAATTTTAAGTCCTGCGCTTCAAAGCAAAAAATATCACTCCATCCCCCTCTCCTCTCCGTACAACTTTGTAAGAATTCTGCAGCTGGGGTGTGGGTTTCTAGCTGCACTGCAGAAATGTGTGGGATTTGGGGGCAGGGGAGAGGAGGTGTTAGGGCCTTTTTTTTGCTATTTATGGAATCATAGGCATTTATTTTTGCTGCATGCTGGTAAGACTGCCAACTATCCATTTGGGGAAGGACTGTAGGTTTTGAGAAGGCTGCTGGAAGGGAGAGGGCAAGACCACCACCTGAATTTCAGTTGTTTTTCAGTCATTGTTGCTGGACATACACTTGCATAAAGCTTCAACACATTTTAAAATAGTTCGGGGTTTTTCAATTAGAAGTAAAAGATAGCAATTCTGCTGTCCTCTGCTTCTCTTTGTGAAAGCAGATAGAATTGAATACTGTTTGAATACTGTTTTCTGGTCTTAAATTGTAGTGCTTCATAACATGACTCCACTAGCAGAGCACTTGAAACTAAAGCAACAATGTCAATTTGATTTTAGTTTAATCTAATTCAGAGGGATAGAGCTTAAATCTTATACAACACATATGGTGACCTTCATTTTTATCTTCTGTTGTAATGGAAAACTTATACCAACAGTTTGAGGCATTTAAAACCTTTAAACTGAGAAGGATGTCAATCCAAAGATTGGTCAAAACTCGGACAAAAGCTAATTTTTGAGCCTTTCAGCAGATCTGGAATTGCTTTTAAGAACTGACTTGGAGTTTAATATCTTTGAGATATAAAGATACGAGGTAGCATAGAGATGTCAGTTTATAAAGTTCCTTCCTCCACAAAAGCACAGCATATTAAAATTGCAAGTGATAGAGTGGGCTTTTTTTGTCATGTAGGAGGAAACATTGAGTGACTCCAGCATGGTTTTCCTCTTGTCAACAAGATCATTTGAAGAAAAATAGTTTTGCTTCCAAAATAATAGTGTCTCCTGTCATAGAATTGCTGCATACTTGGTTCTGCTACAAGGATTTTTATGAGAGAGAAGCAAGACTAATTTACAAACATCAAGAACCAGGACGTGATGAACCTGGCTATGCTTGGATGTTTAGAGAATCTGCACTGTCAGTCTAGCTACAAATGTGCTGTGGCAGTCAGGAATCCTTGCCAAACCTCACTGCAGCCAAAGTCCACTTTACTCTAAAAGGCTTTCTTGGTTTTTTTTGAGAGGGACAAAGGTTATAAAGTCTGACTTGATGTATTTTATGTCTCCATCATCTGGGTATTCAAAAAATATGAGTTGAGGCCCTTAAAATCCTTTACAGCTATTCAGTTACATAGATATGAAGCGTACACTTACATTTCTTTCATGTTGTATTTGAGTTTGGGAGTTCCACAGCATGCAGGAGAGGTGGGGAGAAAGAATGAAGAAGCAGCAGTAAAGGATTAAAAAAACTTCTAAGCTTATCTTAAAAAAATAAATTGCATCCACCCATCAGTTACATTGCCTATGGGCATTTTTAAAATCCTGAAAGGAGGTATCCAACACCTTTTTGATAGTGTTTGCCTATAAATGTGTATTGCTATTCACTACTGAAGTTTTTGCACTGATACAAAATGTTACAAATTCATAATTGTTCATACCATGGCCAGAGACCTACATGAGTTTTGATACTGACATTTTCACAAACTTCTATAACTCTGTCAGCATAGCTTTTAGTTATTTGTCTTGCTTTGTATTCTAATTAAGTATGGAAATAGCAACAAAGACTAATAATGTATGCTCCTGGGTCTGCTTTTATCATGGCATTTATTTCTTTCTTCACTTAAGAAGAAATATATGGTGTTATGGCCTCCTTGACACCTTTGTGAAAGCATGCTATTACAACTCTCTGTCTTGGATATTTTTCAGCATCTGCATGTGGATTCTTTTGTTATTGTTAAACTAATAATATCCTGAGACATCTCCCAGAGTATTCCCTATCAACATTTTGTCCTTCTGATGCAAAACTATGTGGCATTTATACTGTAAGTTGGTTTAATTTGTTGCTTCTTCAGCAAGATAACTTTCTGATTTTTTTATATAAGGACATCATCTTCTTGTCTCTAGCAAAAGATGGAGTACTGCGTATAAATGAGACTGCAGTTCTGTAATTGGAAAGCTAAGCACAGTGTAATTATGACCTAGGACTTGAATGTTATGTGTATTTGAACACATATGTATCCCAACTACTGAGTTACAAATCAGTACTAATTTATACAAGTCAAGGCCTCTCTCTTTGACTTGAAACAGCTGCTAAAGGCAGAAATCAAATATATGGAGACATCTGACAAAAATTCAGATGCTGGCAAACTGTCAAACACCACCGAGTTCTTTTACCAGTATTTTTGCCTTGACTTTTATCAGTGTAAAAACATTACATGTTTCCCTCTGAAAATAAAGATATCCAAGAAAGATGAAATAAGAGAAAAATCTATAGCTGAATCTATTATTTGCCTCTTAGATAAGAGGATAGTTCATTGCTGCAGTGGTCTACTGAGCTACTTTGTGCTGGCACTCGACTTTGACTGCATTCTTAACGAAACAGTTGCGCTCTCTCCAGTCACAAACAGGATTTTTATAGTAAGACACAAAGGCAATGGGTTTTACTTCTGTTTCCACAAGAAAAACTTGAGAGCACTCAGAACTCAAAACTTCAGCATGTACAGAGCAAATCTGCTTGGACAGAATGAACCAAGGAATGGAAGGGGAAGGCATTGTACAGTTAATGTAAAAGTAGACTACCACCTAAGACTTACGTGTATGGCTATTTCAGGGTTCAGTGATCTTTGTCTTCACTGGGTACTTCCCTATTCATTCATAAAATGATCACTCTCACTAGTAAAGAGGCAATATTGAAAATAAAACTGCTGTAAAGTAAGTAACTGAGGTAGTGATAAAAAGTGAGGGAGATACTGTTCAGAGGGATTACGCTCATGTAGAACTATGACTGGAGCTAGATGGATTGCTGCAAGACATCTATGCAGAACTTTTTTTTTCCTCACTCACTTCTGCATTTCTGCTAACCTGAGGTTTTCTGAAGGAGAAGACAGGAATAGCCACTAAATCAGACCTAAGACCTTGCTTCTCTCACCCCTTAATGAATGCCGTAAGAACCAGCCTGCTAGGTCTCTCATTATCAGGTATTCACGACAGACTTGAAACAACTTTCCTTCTGAAGCTTTATCAGAAACTGACCTTTTCTTAAAACCTTTTAGTAAATTGTCATTTTCTCATGAAACTAATCTTGGAAAAAATCCTGGCCAACTATAATTGCAACAGTTTGTCTTTAACTTTTCTTTTAGACATAAGTGTATGAGAGTGTGTGTGTATACATGATTACACACCTACAGACTCCAACCCTTACAGCACTACTGATCAACCATTGTTTGTCTGGAATCCTAGTTTTATTTTCAGCAATAGGCTTTTTTCTGATCTTGTTGCTTAACTGAAAAGCTTTGGGAGCTACAGATGCAGGCATAATTAATTAAAGCCTAGTACATTTATGCTAGTATTTTAAACTTTTCAGTGGGCCACCTAGATTTTGGGAGCAAATGTGCAAAAATCTCCATCTCTTTTCATGCCAGTCTAATAACAGAGGAGCAGTTTCATGACTGTATTGCTCCTTTCACCTTCTGTTCACAATAGTTGCAACTAGCCTTTCTTGCTTTATACTTACTTGAACAGTTAGTTGGCAGCTCTGTGGTCTGGTTTGTGGTTTTTTCATGTGGCAGGAAACAGAACCGAGCCATGATTACTCCCCATGAGAAGAGAAAGGAGAGAACAGAAGAGAATTCATCTAGTAATGTCTAATATGTTCCTTTCAGGAACGACACTAGAGATGTGCATCTGATATACTATCCCTTCCTCAAGATCATACTGAAGTAAGATACATCCTGAAATTATCTATCTTAGCCTGCTGGCTAAGGACTGCCTGTAAAGCCTCCTTAGTTATATATGTAGGGGCTACAGGCACATAAAGCTGTGCTATACTTCCATTATTCAGACATATTTTGTCAGTCTGTTGAACTGTTTGATACCTAAGAAAAACACTAAATATGCACAACGTTAGAAAAATTGCTTTTTCTTGTTTTACTTCAAAAAATATTCAAATTGGGTATCTTAATAAATGTTTCTATCTGTTTAGTTCCAGAAGTTGTGGCAAAAGACTTAATGCAAATCCTGTGTCAGAAACATAAGTCGTCTTTTTCATATGCCAGGTGTGTGTATATATATGTGTGTTTGGTTGAGCAACTCCTAGCACAACAGAAATAAGAAAATAGTAAATTATATCTGGACCTCTTCTCTACTAGCAGTTGGAAGAAAATACTGAAAAATAAAACAGCAGCTGCAGTCCAAATCTATTTATATTCTCAAACTTGTACCAAGCTTTATATGGTTGAAGCCCTGCATATAAAAACTGGTACAACCGAGCTCTTTTTAATTCCTGTTTCTTCAAAGTTCAGGAGTTTCTTCCCAATTGAGTAAACAAAAGAACATGCTCCAGACATTTTCCCTGTCTTTGAACGCCACCTTTTCGCACTGTAATCTGACATCCAGATCTCTCGGTGACAGCAGTGACTTCCCAGCGTTCAGCCTTAGCTACTGCACTAAATTTCCTTGGGAGCAGGGGAAAAGTGGAATCTGTACCACTAGCTCATAGCAGTAACCTCCACTTGGTTTTAAGCTCCATGTTACGCAGCTTGTATGATTCACCACAGGAAAGTAAAATGTACCAAGAAAATACATATAAATACCTGAAAGACTTAACATTTGTAAAAGTATAATCTCAGGATAGATGGCATTGCATATACCTATAAGTATCACTAAAATAAACATGGTCTCCTCAGGAGCCTGGCAATACATCGTATTTGTTAACTCACAGTTGAGGACAAATTTCTGCATAATCATTACAAACATAGGGACTGAAAGGGTTTCCTGGATCACCAAATACAGTGCTTCATTGCTGTAGGCAACTGTATCATATAAACCCTCCATAACATGATATTTTTCATTTTAAATTAATGAATTTTGCTCTTGAGGAGGACTCATCCTCCTCAGAGGTAATTCTACTTCCTCGCTTGTCTAATAGTTAAGAAGCAGTTTCCAATCTAAATTTATTCCAGGACATGTCATTCATACCTGTTCTTTGCTAAAACCAACAAACAAACAAAACCAACAACAAACCACCTTTTCTTTTCATGTTTCCTCATGACGTTTATATAACGTTTGACATAATAATAGACTTATTCATCGTGAGTTTTCAATTCCAATTTTCATTGTATTCCAATCTGATCTAATTTTTCCAAACAGAAAACAGGTTTTTATTTTGATTATTGTAAGGCTGAGTTAGTCATTCTTGGACCAGTGAACACTTTATAGACTCTGACTGTCCATACAATTCATAATTTAGGAGTATCCAAAATGTATTTTTCTGGATCTAGAATCTGCCTAATCCAACACAAGTCAAGATCACTTCATTTCAACATTAATTTCCTTGATTCAGAATAGCGTACAATTCTTCAGTCAGAAGCTACTACTAATACTGGCAGCATCTAGATGGTTAATTTTAACTTAATTAAACACATTTTTCTCTACACTTCCTCACAAAAAAATACCAATATGCTTTATTATCTTCTAACTCTTGCTTCAGTGTCCTACTTCTTGAAACAAGATGTTTTTAGATGATTCAGGAAATACTCAGACCACTCTTCAGGAAAGTTGGTAGGTATTTCAAATATCACCTTTTACCATTCACCATTATCCCTGTGAAAAGTACACAGCTGCGTCACACCATGGAGAATTATGTTTCTCTGCACTGGGACTATAAAGGAAAAAGCTACGAATACTTTATTAATTCATTTTCTTTTCAAAAGTGCATAGTTAGGTCCCTCAGAATGTATTCCTCAAGAGTAGCAATTTATGATTGCAATGAGTTAAACAAATGCAGAGGTTTGAAACATAAAAATTACATTGTTTATTATATTTTGTAGTGCTATTTGTGCACTGTAAAAAGGGAGTGAAATCAGTAATTCACTGCGTAGAGTGCTTGACTCAGCAGTGCCAAATTGGGAAAGACTCACAGCGCTGGAATCTGAGGACCGTCAAGTGGAAAGGGCTGCAGTTTTCCTTGTGGATATGATCCTGAAGAGGTGTCTGTTGTTGCACCATTTGTTTGGAGAGGACTTACTTGTATTATATTTTTAATGCCTTTCTTTTGATGAGCACTTGATTTCTTAGAATGTAGGCACAGAATTAATTCATGTACTAATGGCCCACTGAATCAATATTTCACCTCCTTTTACAGTAATGTAGAACAACTTCTGTGATTGCTATAACCACGTGATTATTTGCTGAAAAGATCTCATTTTCAGGCATTTATCACTTCATTCCCTTCATAGTCTAATTTGGAATGCAGTTTTGACCATTAACTGTGGTGGGTTAGCCTTGGCTAACAGCCAAACTCCCACCCAGCTGCTTGCTCACTCCCCCCTCAGCAGGACCAGGGGTGGAAATAGGAAAAACACGGACAAGAAAGCTCGTGGGTCAAGGTAAAGACGGGGAGGTTGCTTACCAGTTACTGTTGCAGGCAGAACAGACCTGACTTGGGGAAAATTAGCTTAATCTATTGCAAATTAAAATATATTCAGGTAATAAGAAAACACAAAGACAAACATTAAAACACCTTTCCTCCCTCCCACCACTTCCTCAGGCCAACTCTTCTACTACCACCCTCCCCCTGAGCAGTGCTGGTGGGGTGGGACCTTATAGTCAGTATACAAGGGTCTTTTTCTGCTGTTCCTTCCTTCTCACCCTTTTCCTTGGCTCCAGCATGGATTCCCCACAGACTGTTGTTCCTGCAGGAAATATCCATCTACTCCAACAAAGGGTCCTCCACAGGCTGCAGCAGGGGTTTCTGCTCTGGCACCATGGAGCACCTCCTCCTCCCTGCCCTGACCTTGGGGTTTCCTCTTCTCTCTCTTGCTCTCTGGCGTTTTCTGCCCTTCTGTAAGTATGCTTTCACAGAGCACCACCAGCTTTGCTGAGGGGCTCAGCTGCATCCTGTGTTGGGTCCATTGCAGAGTCAGCTGTCCTTGGCAGGGGGCAACCCTGACCTCCGCCCACAGAGACCCCTCCTGCAGCACCACTCCCCCCAGCTACCAAAACCTTGCCACATACACCCAGTACAATAGCTAAGGCTTATCTTCATGTATGCTCTTTATTTAGTATTGTTATTTTAAATTGACAAACCTGGAGTTACAGTTATATCAGTCTTTGTTATCAGCTTGTCAGTTACTTAATAAATACGTTCCATCATCTCTGTGGGAGTTCTAGTCATTTAGATGGTAGTTCCTGTTTCACAGGTATGTTCTGCACTAGGTGCCAAATATAATCATCTATAGTATTACTGGTGATAAATTTTAACAATTTTGAAGTCTGTACATCTATGTGTAGTTTTACTATGTTGGAAGTATCTGAATTTAAACTAACATATTAAATCTATGTGGGCCATCTTCCTTTTGAAACTTCTTAATGTCGCTGCACTTCAGATACGCAACAGCATTACAAAGCAAGAAATATACTGATAGACTGGTCATGTCTGTTATCACCAGTAGTTCTGGTTACCAAAACAGCAACCCAATTTTCATCCCTACCTGCCAACATAGTTCATTGTGATACTCAGAAGGGAAGTACAGAGGAAACGTTAGACCTCTTTGTCCATTAAACTGTGCTTTAACTATTAAAACTGTTTCTTTTCATCCATGCTTTGTGGTTAATTAGGGCCATCTCCAACCGCACTAGAATGAATAATCTCCATGTTCTTCTATCCCAGCTGTTTAACGTATCCATCAAAATATCTATGCCATAAGGATCTTCAGATACGCTAGTTCATGGGAAAGCTCTCCCTTAAAAAAAGAGCCTTGTATGGGTCATATGACACAAAATGATGTGTCTCAATTCCAATTAAGAAAGTCATCATTTTTGAGTACTCTAAGCTATGATCGAGTATTTTTATCCTAGTCTGTTTGTGAAGTGTCCTGTGATCTTGGTGGTGTAATAGAAGTGATTTTAAAATTATTTTTTCCATATAAAATTTAGATATTCAGGATGTTTTTCTACTGACTGTCAGCCAGCTGCAAATTACTTTGCTGTTGTCTATCTACACTTACAGATTGGCCTTCAGGGAGGGAATAGAGACAAACTGAAAAGGTGGCATTAATGAAACCTAGACAAGCTTTCCCACATTTTGTATTAGAATCTTAATCTACCCAGTCTCTGCCAGATCTTTTCCCCAAGTAGGTGCTTATGATGTAAAGCTTTTCTATCCATTGTGCTTTAGACAAGGTGCTCTAAGTCTGTAAGAAGGAACAATAATTTTAGCTGATTTTTTCAAGTTATTTTAGTGAGCCCGTGTATCATTTTTGTATAAATAAAGAGTGACACATTTGCAACAGTTTCTATAACTTTAAAGTGTTTTTTGCAGAATTGTTAGAGTAGCAGAATCACAAGGTACTTTTTTGGTTTCTAAGCATTGGTTAAAAAACCAAAGCAAAACAGAATCACAGAATCATATAGGTTGGAAAAGACCTTTAAGGTCATCGAGTCCAACCGTAAACCTAACACTACCAACACCACCACTACACCATGTCCCTAAGCACCTCATCCAAATGTCTTTAAATACCTCCAGGGATGGCGACTCAACCACTTCCCTGGGCAGCCTGTTCCAATGCTTGATAACCCTTTCAGTGAAGTAAAATTTCCTAATGTCCAGTCTAAACCTCCCCTGGCGCAACTTGAGGCCATTTCCTCTTGTCCTGTCACTTGTTACCTGGGAGAAGAGACCGACCCCCACCTCTATACAACCCCCTTTCAGGTAGTTGTAGAGAGCAATAAGATCTCCCCTCAGCCTCCTTTTCTCCAGGCTAAACAACCCCAGTTCCCTCAGCCGCTCCTCATCAGACTTGTGCTCCAGACCCTTCACCAGCTTCGTTGCCCTTCTCTGGACACCCTCCAGTACCTCAATGTCTCTCTTGTAGTGAGGGGCCCAAAACTGAACACAGTATTCAAGGTGCGGCCTCACCAGTGCCGAGTACAGGGGCACAATCACTGCCCTAGTCCTGCTGGCCACACTGTTTCTGATACAAGCCAGGACGCCATTGGCTTTCTTGGCCACCTGGGCACACAGCTGGCTCATGTTCAGCTGGCTGACAACCAACACTCCCAGGTCCTTCTCTGCTGGGCAGCTTTCCAGCCACTCTTCCCTAGGCCTGTAGTGTTGCATGGGGTTGTTGTGATGGAAGTGCAGGACCTTGCACTGAGCCTTGTTAAACCTCATACAATTGGCCCCAGATCATCAATCCAGCCTGTCCAGGTCCCTCTGCAGAGCCTTCCTACCCTCAAGCAGATCAACACTCCTGCCCAACTTGGTGTCATCTGCAAACTTATTGAGGGTGCACTCGATCCCTTCGTCCAGATCATTGATAAAGATATTAAACAGGAGTGGCCCCAACACAGAGCCCTGGGGAACACCATTTGTGACCGGCCGCCAACTGGAGTAAACTCCATTCACCACCACTCTTTGGGCCTGGCCATCCAGGCAGTTCTTTACCCAGCGAAGAGTACACCTGCCCAAGCCATGAGCAGCCAGCTTCTCCAGGAGAATGCTGTGGGAAACCGTGTCAAAAGCTTTACTGAAGTCTAGATAGACAACATCCACAGCCTTTCCCTCATCCGCTAGGTGGGTCACCTTGTCATAGAAGGAGATCAGGTTGGTCAAGCAGGACCTACCTTTCCTGAACCCATGCTGGCTGGGCTTGATCCCTTGGTTATTCTCTACATGCCGTGTGATGGCACTCAGGATGATCTGCTCCATCAGCTTCCCCGGTACCGAGGTCAGGCTGACAGGCCTGTAGTTCCCCGGGTCCTCCTTCCGGCCCTTCTTGAAGATGGGCGTCACATTCGCTAATCTCCAGTCAGCTGGGACCTCCCCAGTCAGCCAGGACTGCTGGTAAATGATGCAAAGGGGCTTGGTGAGCACTTCTGCCAGTTCCTTCAGTACTCTCAGGTGGATCTCATCAGGCCCCTAGACTTGTGAGTGTCTAAGTGGTGCAGTAGGTCACTCACCATTGCCCCCTGGATTATGGGGGCTCCGTTTTGGTCCCCGTCCCTATCTTCCAACTCAGGGGGCTGGGTACCCAGAGAACAATTGGCCCTGCTATTAAAGACTGAGGCAAAGAAGGCATTACGTACCTCAGCCTTTTCCTCATCCTTGGTCACTGTGTTCCCTCCCCCGTCTACTAGAGGCTGGAGATTCTCCTTAGCTCTCCTTTTGCTGCTAATGTATTTGAAGAAGTATTTTTTGTTGTCTTTTATGGCAGTAGCCAGATTGAGCTCTAGCTCAGCTTTGGCCCTTCTAATTTTCTCCCTGCACAGCCTCGCTACACCTTTGTAGTCCTCCCGAGTTGCCTGCCCCTTCTTCCAGAGGTCATAGACTCTCCTCTTTTTCCTGAGTTCGAGCCAGAGCTCTCTAGTCAGCCAGGCTGCTCTTCTTCCCCGCTGGCTCATCTTTCGACACCTGGGGACAGCCTGCTCTTGTGCCTTTAGGACTTCCTCCTTAAAGAATGTCCAGCCTTCCTGGACTCCTTTGCCCTTTAGGGCTGCCTCCCGGGGGACTCTGTCGACCAGTCTCCTAAACAGGCCAAAGTCTGCCCTCCAGAAGTCTAAGGTGGCAGTTTTGCTGACCCCCCTCCTCGCTTCTCCAAGTATCAAAAACTCTATCATTTCGTGATCACTCTGCCCAAGACGGCCTCCAACCATCACATCACCCACAAGTCCTTCTCTGCTCGTGAACAAGAGGTCCAGCGGGGCACCTTCCCTTGTTGGCTCACTCACCAGCTGTGTCAGGAAGTTATCTGGCACACACTCCAGGAACTTCCTAGACTGTTTCCTCTCTGCTGTATTGTATTTCCAGCAGACATCTGGTAAGCTGAAGTCCCCCACAGGAACAAGGGCTAGCGATCGTGAGGCTTCTCTGAGCTGCTTATAGAATAGTTTCAGTCTCCTCATCCTGGTTGGGTGGTCTGTAACAGACTCCCACCACAATATCTGCCTTGTTGGCCTTCCCCCTGATTCTTACCCATAGACACTCCACCCTATCGTCACCATCATTAAGCTCTAAACTATCCAGACACTCCCTAACATACAGAGCTACCCCACCACCTCTCCTGCCTCACCTATCCCTCCTGAAGAGTTTATAGCCATCCATCGCCGCACTCCAGTTGTGTGAGTCATCCCACCATGTTTCCGTGATGGCAACCATATCATAGTTTTCCTGATGTACAATGGCTTCCAGCTCCTCCTCCTTGTTGCCCATGCTGCGTGCATTGGTGTAGAGGCACTTCGTCCGTGTCTCCTTCATGCGTGTAGAGGCACTTCTCCTTCAAGTGTCTCCTTCACACGCCCCTTGTGTGCTTTGAGGTGTTTCACTGGCATTTCCCTCTTGGCTCCTATTGCCTCAGTATCCCCTAGCTCAACTCTGTTCGACTTCAGCTGTGCCCCAGTGTACCCTGCACATCTCAGAGACACAGACTGAGTGCCCTCGCTGGCACCCGCTCCCTCTAACTGTGGCACGTCGTCCCTCAGCTTCTCTCGGGCAAGCCTGATATTACTCCCCTCCCCCTTCGAGTCTAGTTTAAAGCTCTGTTGATGAGTCCTGCAAGCTCCCGAGCAAAGATTCTCTTTCCCCTTTGAGAAAGATGAATCCCATCAGACGCCAGCAAACCTGGTGCTGTGTAGGCCATCCTGTTATCAAAAAACCAAAACCATGGCGATGACACCAGCCACGGAGCCATGAGTTAATAGATTGGGTACCTCTGTTCCTTCTAGCATCACTGCCCACAACTGGAAGGAGAGAGGAGAAAATAACCTGTGCTCCAGAGTCCCTTACTAGCCCTCCCAAGGCCCTGCAGTCTCTTTTGATTGCCCTAGGACTTCGTGTTGCAGCTTCATCACCCCCCACATGGAAGAGCAGTAGCGGGCAATAGTCTGAGGGCCGTACCAGGCTAGGGAGTATCCTCGTGACATCCTTCACACGGCCCCAGGGAGGCAGCAGACTTCCCTAAGAGGAGGGTCCGTCCGGCATATCAGACCCTCGGTTCCCCTTAGAAGGGAGTCGCCCACAACTATAACCCATCTCCTCTTCCTTGTGGAGGTGGTGTTGATACGAGAGGTAGGGTTTTCTGACCTAGGTGACACCTCTGGTGTAGATGGACTGCCATCCCCATCCTCTATTGACTGGCCTTCCACCTCCAGGGCCTCATACCTGTTGTACAGAGGCACCTGGGGAGGTGAGGTGGGCAAGGAGGGCGTTCGCCTGCCACCACGAGCGTGGACTTGCCTCCACTCACTCTTTTCCTTTGAGCTGCTGCCTTCAGCCCGGTCGGGGGGGGGGGGGGATACAGGATCCCCTTGATCGTGGGTTCTTGATCGATGGTGGCTGCTGCTGCTCCTGTTCCTGTCTCAGAGGGCAGAGCACAGCACCACCAGTCTCTCTCTTTCTCAGCCTCCCTGATGCTCCTTAACCTTTCTACCTTCTCCCCTAGCTCTGCCAACTTGCAGAGCAAATCATCAACCTGGTCGCACCTCACACAGCTGTCCACACGGCTGCCATGCGTGAACAGTGAGAGGCCCAGGCACTCCCTGCAGCCCAAGACTTGGGTGGCTGCATGTTTTCCCGGGAGCTCCATCCAGGTAGCCACATCCACTCTGGCGAGCACAGAGGGCATCGCTTTCTGCCGAGTGAATACCATAGCTGAGTTTCTTCTAAAGGGATGGGGACTACCGAATGAACGCACCTCTTGAGCTGCTAGGGTGCCTTCGCCTTCCCCACACGCCCTGCCTGCGCGAACTGCCGCACTGCGCCCTGTTTGCCCGGCCTGGTCTCCGCGCTGCCCGGGGGCTGCTCTTGCACGGGAGGGAATGGCCGCCGTCACTCGTGTCCCCGCCCGCGCTGAGTCAGAGCTGGGCCCTCGCCAGCAGCTCTCACCTTCCTGCTCTGGCTGGGCACGGCTGCGGGAACCCTCTCTCTCCGCGCCCTTTTTTCTCCTTTCCCTGCGCAGTTTTGCCGCGGTTCAGCCAATTCAGCAACGGTCCCCCGACGCGGTCCTCTGTCCCAGAGCCCCTCGCCTCGGAGGCTTCGCTGAAAAACACCACGCTCCTCGTGGTCTACAGGTGGTGAAGGAAAAAAAAAATGGGAAAAAATAAAACAGCTGTTTGAAATGATAATGGGATGTTTTTGAAACAAAGAATAGAGCCAGTTTAAAAAAAAAAAATCATAATAGGCAATATTCCCCAATTAAAAGACGAACAACACTCCCCAAATCTTGAGAACTAGAAAACCTGAGAGAAGCGTGCAGAATCACCCCTCCCAACCCAGGCCTTCAGTGCGTTTGATACATTTCTTATTGCTGTCTCTGCCAGTGGTGCTTACTGCTCTCCCATGACTCTAGATTCTAGATGCGTCTATTTCAGAAGAGATCATAAAATGCTAGTATAGATGACATTTCATCTTTCATGGATTTTTTTCGTAATCAGAGATAGGTGAAGGTTAATTAGATTTAATACAATGTTGTTTTTTTTTTTTAAACAGAGCACAGTGATTGCCAACTGGCACAGTGTGCATAACCCAACTTTTACATCCTTCTGGTCTGTTCAGTAAGTAACAAGATTTCTAGAACAGCAGAATTTGCTGCAAAGACACTGGGCTGGGACTCACGAGACTTGAAATTTATTCCTTACTCTACCGCTGACCTGCTGTGTGACTTCTATAAAAATCACTTCAACTCATTCCTTTTCATTGCCACCCTTTGCTGTAACTTCTTTATACAGGTAGTGACCTCCTGAGGCAGTAAAGCAACTTTATAATGGGAAGTTGGGCTTTTTAACCTCCTCAGTGTAAACACTGTCACTCTCCCTCTATAACAATCTCTACATCAGTTCAGTCCTGTTAAAAGTATGATCCATAAGTAGTATAATATAATTAAAATGCCTTCACCTTTTTATCAATAGCAAAATTCAGGGCAACAAACTGACACCATGAAATTATGGTTACGAAGTGGCTTATTGTAAAGTAAGTTTAATGGATGTGTTCCAGTTGTCCAGTCAACAGCTAGCATCAAAACCTTACCACTTATGGGAATCCTTATGGGAATTCTCAGCACAGGAAACAAGGAATTAACAAGCAGAATGAAATAACAAACCAGTCCCTTATTTCCAAGTATGGTCCTTCTTGCAGAAGGCTGCAGAAGACTGCAATCTTCTGTGTCTTACTCATGCACGTGCCTCCCCACCTTTTTTCAGGGGGGAGAAGGGGAGAAAGACCCTCAGACCCAAGGCTTTCCGTAATAATGACCTCATTAAAGAAAATGTAAGTTTCTATTGAAGGTTTGTTAATATCCGCTGTGATAAAAGAGCTCTGTATTAACAATAATTAAAGCTCTCATTTTGCCTTTCCTTAACAGTGATTGTTACAACAACTCTGCTGTCCTCTAACCCAGAAAAAGTAGAAAACGCAGAGAATGGCAATGAGAAAAAAGATGTGAAGTGATGAATTGCATTCAGCACCAAAAGTATGTAGGGAGAAGAGTAAGAATGGCTGTTAAAGAAATCATATCATGAAAGATAAGAAATCTCAGAGAACATCAGTCATTCTTATTCTGCATGTTTGCTGGCACAGTAAAGGCAATAAAACAAAACATACGCTTTCCTTTGTGTAGCACACAGAAGCAGGATCTGAGGAAAAATAACAGTAGAGCACTAGATGGTAGTCAGCTAAAATAAAATAGATTCCAGTGCTGCAATTTGCAGTATCCTGCAGTGTTTGCAGAAGTTTTTTCTCATGCATTACTAATGTTAGAACTTTCAACAACTTCCTTGAGTCTTTGTGGAACATGTTGTGTTAATTCCTACAGTGTTAAAATGATGTTTTGGCCTGACAATAGTATGCAAAACTCCCAGGAAGGCTGTGCTTAAAACATAAAAAGCTACAAGCAATTCTTTCTAAACCGCTCCCTCCTGTTTTAAGATATACTGCACTTTCAGACATTGCCACATAACATTCACTGTAGTATGCACATAAGAAATGCAAAAGCTTAAGGTCTAGTCAGCAGTCTACTTCTATAGTAGGTTAAAGCAAATGAGTACTGCAAAATGAATCTCTAAACTGTTACGTAGTTCCCCAGCTTAACCTTATGCTTCCCCTTTGCTACACACAGACCGCTTGTTTAAATAACTAATAATAAAAAAACTAATCATCTTGGCATATAGTAACACTTACATGGTGGAATCAAATATCTTTAGCAGCATGGTTGGTTGCTGTCTGGGTGGCAACAGGAGTTTGTCACAAAGAACTTTGCAATGGCATTTTCAGATGGATCAGGTGAGACCTCCCAAACCACTGTTCTGCAAAGCAGGGCTACATCACACATAACAGTTACTTGGGGGAAGACAAATGCCGTAACACTGAATGTCCCCCCCTCCTCCTCACCTCAAGCTTTTATTGCTGAGCATGACATCATATGGACGAAGGGATCGAGTGCACCCTCAGTAAATTTGCAGATGACACCAACCTGGGCAGGAGTGTTGATCTGCTTGAGGGTAGGAAGGCTCTGCAGAGGGACCTGGACAGGCTGGATTGATGGGCCGAGGTCAATTGTATGAGGTTTAACAAGGCTCAGTGCAAGGTCCTGCTCTTGGGCCACAGCAACTCCATGCAATGCTCCAGGCTTGGGGAAGAGCAGCTGGAAAGCTGCCCGGCAGAGAAGGACCTGGGGGTGTTGGTTGTCAGCCAGCTGAACATGAGCCAGCTGTGTGCCCAGGTGGCCAAGAAAGCCAATGGCATCCTGGCTTGTATCAGAAACAGTGTGGCCAGCAGGACTAGGGCAGTGATCGTGCCCCTGTACTCTGCACTGGTGAGGCTGCAGCTCGAATACTGTGTTCAGTTTTGGGCCCCTCACTACAAGAGAGACATTGAGGGGCTGGAGCGTGTCCAGAGAAGGGCAACGAAGCTGGTGAAGTGTCTAGAGCCGAAGTCTTATGAGGAGCAGCTGAGGGAACTGGGGTTGTTTAGCCTGGAGAAAAGGAGGCTGAGGGGAGACCTTATCGCTCTCTACAACTACCTGAAAGGAGGTTGTAGAGAGGTGGGTGTCGGTCTCTTCTCCCAGGTAACAAGTGATAGGTCAAGAGGAAATGGCCTCAAGTTGCACCAGGGGAGGTTTAGACTGGACATTAGGAAATTTTACTTCACTGAAAGGGTTATCAAGCATTGGAACAGGCTGCCCAGGGAAGTGGTTGAGTCGCCATCCCTGGAGGTATTTAAAAGACGTTTGGATGAGGTGCTTAGGGACATGGTGTAGTGGTGGTGTTGGTAGTGTTAGGTTTACGGTTGGACTCGATGATCTTAAAGGTCTTTTCCAACCTATACGATTCTGTGATATGGTATGGGATATCCCTTTGGTCAGCTGGGGTCAGCTGTCTTGGCTGTGTCACCTCCAGTCTTCTTATGCATCCCTAGCCTTGATAGCCTTTACAAGTCCAGAGTTTAAAAAAAAGTCTTGATAAACAATATTCATTTTAAATCGTTTGATCTAAAGCCTGAGATTTAAACTTATCTCCTTTAAGCAGTCTTTTTCAGATTTTAAAGAGAAGCAGACTTCACTGTACAGTAGTTAGTTCTGCAGCTATGGGTGGGATGGATCAGTAGCTGCAACTATGACCAAAACTTGAAACTGCCGAATTCATGGTATTTTGGATCTGAGGTTTTCAGAAGGACAAAGCATAGAACCTATTAATTTCCATCTTAAAAGTTCCATCTCTATAGTGTATCTTCTTCTTTGATGTGTAAAAACTGAGGTGCATCCAGAATGAGTACTAACCTGTGAAAACATGGCAATTAGTTCTGCATGAAAGCAATCACTTGAGTAAAATTCAAGAAGAGGAACAAGGTCTTCTGTCTCAAAGATATTGTCCAAGAACACCTTCCTTCCAGAAGGATGTTCAAGAATACTGGGAAATATTTAACAGCAAAGGGAATATTTATTGGAAAAATATAACAGCGGTCCTCAAAGCACTCAATTTTTGGTCTAGAGAGTTAAAAAAAACAAACAGGAAAACAAATTTTAAAGTGTTAGGTCTGGAAAAAATGGAAATGAGCTGGAATTTGTATTCTGAAGAAGAACTAAAATAGGGCAAGAGAAGAAAACAGCTGCTTCAGGAATACAAATGCTAGATTTATTAATGCAAGAGAGGACAGTATGATTAAGTTGTTTAATGTACTGTGTAAAGCACCAGAACAGTTGGCTTAATATATTTAACCAGGAAGGCTAAAAAAGCCACAAGTCCAGGCTGGAGTAAGTTCATAAACGGGTTATCTCCCCATTCATTGACTGAGATTGTTTTCAATTTTTTTTTTTCCCCCCCTCATGCTCAGTCCTGGCAAAACTGTATTGCAACACAGAAGTACCTCAATAATAAACATGCTACTTCCAGTCAATGCTGAGTTCTAGCTGACTGTATCACACTGTGTGTATTCTTGACATTCAGCTGCACAGCCCAAACCAAGTTAACGAGGCTTGCTCACCCCAACAGGTATCAGAGCATTTAGTTATTTCACTGTATTCTTATACAGTCAATCTCAGCAAAGGCTCCTTCAAAAAGCAAAATAGAGCAGGAATACTAAAACTTTACACAGGAGAGAGAATAAAAGTTTCATTCTAGGAGTGAAAAAAAATTAATGTCACCAGTGAACTCCAATAATAGAGATATAAGGGACGCGGAGAGATACCCATATGCTTTCCATCAAATTTTACAGCACTTTCTCATTGTATTTTTTTCCCCTCAACATGTCTTGAATTTGGTTGCTTTAATCATCCTCAGAGCAACAAAAAAGTTAGCAATATTGTCTATTATTTATATATATAGTCTGCTACTTACCCTCAAACCAGCTGCAGTGGGTAAAGGAAGAAGAGAGCCCTTGTTATTCTGATTCTCTAGACAGACTCTGCAAGTCTGTATCAGTGGCAGGGGGCTGGGGAGAATTAGGACCGGCCAATTAACAGTAAAAGGCCACCGAAGCCTTTTATTCATATAAGCATATATATATATATACATACACACAATATAGTGGGAGAAACATCTAGTAGCACTGCATCAGAAAGAAAACCAGATGAACTTCAACACATACACAAGAACCATTTCTGCTCTCACAGCCACAGCACATTCATACAATCAATAAGAGTTGAATTTGGATCACTGAGTATTGGAAGTGATCCACGTATGCCTTAAGGAATATATCACTGAGGAATGGTAGACTGCTTGTGACATAAGCCAATAACTGGTCCTCTCAAGAGAAAATGCTGTAGAGAACAAATGTCATTTCTCTGCAGGGAGTAAATGAGCAAAAGTCTGCTCACTGGGACTCTCTTTTTCTTCCACACTGAAGAATTTAGTTCACTGGCAACACTGTCTTCCTCTACATTACATACGCTTCAGTGACGAGAGAGTCTTACTACTTCCGCCTTAAGGACAGAATAACCTTAAAGTTACTCCAAATGGAGTTATGCCTTAGAAGACCTTGTAAAAAGTCTTAACAATCAAACATGACAACAAACTGCATCACTGACGGAGAACAGATAAATAAAATACTCAACAGTGAAGTGATGAGCTTGCAGCCGATATACAAATCCAACTTTTTTTCCACAGCCACACAATGTGCTACAAAACAAAGAGATTCATGGGAATGTTTTGCAAGTGTAGTTATGGTAGTTCTTGGCTCCTTCCATCCTCAGTAGAGGTTAACCAATACACAGTACCATCCTCTTTCTATTGACTATAGACAAAATCTAAAATTAAACCCAACTTTTGTGACTATTGCTACATATGCTGAAACAATCAGTTTTATTCTGTGCTTACAATTACCCCAAAACATAGAAGGAATTGCTGGATGTGTTATCAGTGACACACTGCTTGCCCGTCTCAGCTATTTACTATGCTAAATTATACAGCTTAAGTACAAAAACAAAAGTTGCCAGAAATCAGGGAATTTATAAATTGGTAAAGCAGAAGGGGTGGGAGGGATAAGCTAACCCCATTAGAAGCAATGGATACCCTTCTTCAAATGGGTAATTCAGTGTGTTATTCAACAGGTAAGTAATTCAACATTGCATTAATTTGAATATAATTTAGCAGACACTATCCTGCGACAGCTACTGTCAAGCAAATTACTATTGTTTTGTTGGTCTCATTGTAACAATTTGTGTTTGTAGGATAAGAGCCCTAATTTCTAAAAGTATCATAAATTGCAAAAAAACATTTTATGTGCTTTCATTTGGATTGTAAATGGAGTAAGTTGCTTTTATACCATTTCCTACTTTTTCTTAATGCGTAAACTTCCTCTATAACTAGTTATCTTAAGGTTTTAATGTAAAATTTAATCTTCTAAAAATAATATTCATTAATATAGTTTTCCTCGTATTTTCCTATTACCTTCTGTCCTTTTAGTTCCAGGTTTCCAGTTGTAATGGCCTACAGCTCTACTGCAGGCTTCCTAGTGGAGAAACAAATTTGTGCCAGCTTGCTGAATAACCTCAGTAATGTTCAGTCACTCAGAACTTCTCCATCTGTGTGTCCATCCATCCAAAGAACCAGATGCTCTGAAAAACACCTTATCCACCTTGCCTGATGTATCAATATATGAAATATGTCGCTACCATAACTGCCGTTTCCAGCCCTACAAGCAAAGGCAACAACTGACCAACCTGGAGCCCTCAGTTGTTTAGTTGGTCAGGTACAGTGTTTTCTTTACAAGTCAACTGTTTCTGCTGCTAAAGGGAAACCTGTAAAAGGTTTTTATATGATCTGCCCCCCCGAAAATGAAATCAGTAACTGGAAGCATTATAACAAAAACTAACAGAAAGCAACCCATTCACCAAGGAAGAAGTGCAGAGAACAGGTAGATTTCATCAGAATGAAAAGCTAAGGTTTATATGCCTAATCACTGATCTACTATTTCCATTGGTTTTCCACTGATAGGCATTTAGACAGCTCAATTATTTTATTACTGAAATTAGATAATGAGATAATTATATAAACTTCCTTTCTAAACTTGTATATATTCCACTGACACAGGTTGCAGAAATATTTTTGCCAAGAACTTGATGATTAACTGTGAACTTGCTTCAACAGATATGAAGAAGTGTCCTTGATTCTTTGTTACACATCCATACAGCTCTTCTTTTAATTCAACACAAAGATTGATACATAGGATCTGAATCAGCAGCTAATAATTTTCCAAAATATTTGGCTAGTAACGTGAAATTTCTTCTGAAAATACCTTAGAAGAAAGTTTTCTCATGTAAAAATGAAAATGTGTGCATGATACATAATTTTTGTAACTTAATTATGTTTGATTATCATAAATCATTGCAGCTTTTCTCTGTTATACCCCCTTGAGTGAACAATTACTTCTGATCAGAAGCTTTGGCAAAAATATGGATTAAGCCATGTTCTTAGAAACAAAAGAAAGATGTATATGAATTTCAAGGCTCTGTTAAACTACAAAGTAAGCAGGCAAAAAATATTTCTCATTTATATCTAGCAGACAGATACTCCGGACCATATTACACTGCAAAGCACTGCAAGAGAGATGTTCATTATATAATACAGTAAAAGGAGTCCCGTGATTAGTCCTACAGATTTAAGCATTTTCAGTCCAATACTAGAGTATGAAGAATGTTGTAGAATCAGTTTCAAAGTGACCATCACTAAAGAGTGAAAAGTCACTGAAACTCAGTATCTTCTTTTATCAAGGAATTTTTTTTGAAAATTCTTTACTTTTACTTTCGTTGAAGTGCTTTACTATGTACAGCAAATGAGTTTTTAATGAAAAATAGAATAGTCACATAAGCCAATAAACTGTGTTAATGAATAACAATTGGCAAAGGTGCCTATGCATTTTAGTAGCTTAATTTCTAGTTTTTAAGATAAACATTCCATCATTTAAGCATCAAAGCTTCTGCCTTGGGCAGCTGTTCACTGCTGGAACATGTGTGGAAGCCGGAGTTACTGCCTCCCAACTGTTTGTCACCATTGCTCTTTTGCCAAAAATTGCCAGCCCCATAGAATGTGACGCTGCTCAGCCAGCAGAATGCATCATGCAAGGATTCCCTCATCTGTTTCAGTATAAAGTTAGCTAAGTTAACTTAGATCAAACTGTTCATGCATTTTGGTGAATCAAAAGAAATGGTAGAATTTCTTCTAAAGAGTAAATGTTTAGTGTTCAATGTTGCGTACATTTTTGCAAAATAGTAAGAATCAAATTTAAGGATTAAAAGGATTTTTAAATTCGTCTCAATGTTTGTCTGCACCTTCCTATTCTGAAACAGCTATAGAATTTTGATATTGTCAATCTTTAAGTGATTTGCTTCATCAGGGCTCAGGTAGATCTTTGTTGCTAGGTACTTACAGCTGCTGCAGTGATAATCAACAGCAAAACTCTATACAACTGCCATGGCAGCAAAAAAAGCATCAAGAGGCATGGCCGTGACATGGCACAGCACTGTTCTGCAGATATTTATAATGCTTTTTATGCTGTGTTGATATAAATAGGCACAGGGAATCTCATGAAAACATTCAAGCGGGAAATCTGCAATTCTGTCAGGAGCTTATCCAATGTCTTCACTTGACCCTTCCTCCAAGTTCTCCTCTAGAAATTACAACAGCAGTGTGTTGTATTCAGAACTGGGGAGGAATCTGGATCTGAATGCTCTAGACTGGATTCTCTTGGTCTACTAAAATGATTTGTCCCAATGCAAAAGGGACATGTAAAGAAGGACACGTAAGAATTACAACCATACATTATGTACGACTGGCACATTAGTTTTGCCACACACCTCACACTGATGGGACAAGTTGACTAAGAAGCCATGTCAGCAGCATAACTTGAGCAAAACTGAGCTGTCAGGAACAGGAAAGAGTTAGAGCTGTGCTATGCTCCGTCCTCGCCGTCTGGAAGCCTTTGGCCAGAGGCATAAGTTTTGTCCCTAGCAACCATAACCTGCGTCGGGTTTAGATGTCTTTGCGTCATGAAACTGCACCCTCTTTCTGACATGGCAAGAATCCCCAATTATAGTCTGAACTGCAGGAATACAGTGTTAAAATCATGACAAGGTAAAAAACTCCTATTCAGAGGATATCCTTGATAAAGCAGCAGTGTGTCCTCTGTGTTGATTAGGCCTAGAAAGATACGGTTTTTTAATGTAAGACAGAACTGTTGGTTTTAGTCTCACAGGTGGATTCATTTATAAATGCTGACCCTGACATATAATCTTCAATAAAAGCTGTGCTTTTCTATCTAATTTCCATCTTTCAGCTGAGACATTAGCATTCCTTATTCAATGTTCTTCTCTCTCAAGCATTACCTCAGATTAATTGGCACTGTATAAAATAAGTTGCTGGGTGCACAATGGTAACCATGGTAGCCTTCATACTATCTTCACAATGCATATGTAATTCAGTCCTCAGGAAAACATAATTAGTGTGTAGCATAATATAGTCTCTCTAAACACAGCACCATGGTATGAAATACACACAATCAAAGCAAATGATGCCTACAACCTCCACTGAACTGGGCTACCATTACTGAGCAGTGACATTACAAATGAATATACTATTAAGTAGTTTTGCTGCAGCATCCCCAACTTGCATAATGCTTCTTCTTTAACCGTATGTCTTTTCTTTATGACCAAAAGGTGGCAATGTTCTACTTATTATCAGCTGGCCTTAAAAAGCCAACAGAACTGTACTCAGGCAGGAGTAGTGAACTCTCTTTCCAGCCAAGCCAGAAAGGTGTGCATCATTAACGAGCGTGCTTACTAGGTCCCAATACTTCGGCGATGACACCTTCAGTTAAAGTGACACAAATATTAAAATACCGTTCAAGCTGTAATCCAATGAGCTGTGTAAAAGTACATTCATGTAGATCTTCTTATGAGGAAAATTAAAAGGCAGATGCAGCTTAAAAACAAAGTGTGTTCTCTGTTACTCATCACACATAATCAGGCCTTATTCAGGATACTCCCAGCGTGTTTCTACAATTACTCCTATGCAGTGAGGGAAAGTCTCACTAGCCTGGCTGCTCAGATGCCGCCACCTAGCCACTTGGGATTCCTACAGAAGCTCATTTCCAGAAATGTAACTCACTTGAGGTGACCTCCATAATTCATTTGGGGATTTGCCAGTCGTGAATATTGAAGTAATCTGAAACATCTGCCAATGAAGCCTTACTACCACACCCACATGGACTGTTAGTACACATACCAGCATGGAAGAAATAGCGTGCAGCTGTTATTTTTCTAGTTAGTGTATCAACAACAATTGCATTACCTATTTTAATGGAACAAGTTAGGAATAAGTACATGTAGGAATAAGCTGCTACCCTGATGCTGGGCCCGCTCCTATGATTACCAAACAGAGGGTGTCCCACACCCAAACGTTCAGACTTTATTTCCATAAGACGCTAAATGAGAAAGCTAAGTGACAAAAGAAAGTATGTTTTTCCTGGTGTTTCACAGGGAGATGTTTTTCAGCATCAGCAGTAAAATGGGAACTTTAACGTGATTTTGTGTAACTATGGTATTTAGGATGACTGGCTGCTTGCTATGGAGTTAAAGCAAAGGCTAGCTAAAGCAGGAAAGTTAGGAAGATATAGTCTGTATAAGGAGCATCCTTACAAATATACTGAAGTAATTGTCGGGTTTCTAACAAGAAAGGTGGCGCGCTCTGAGGCCAAATTTGGCATCATGATCATTCTGATGAGGCTGAGGAGAAAAAGTTACAGTAAGAGCTCTAGAGAAACAAATGCATTTTCAAATGCTGCCAGCTAATATCTGTTAAATTACTATTAGCTACAAAAAGCAAACTGAGAACTGCTTCTCCACAAAATGGAAGTAACAAGAGTAGGGAGATCTCTGAACATGTACAGGATAGTCAGTACTTCGCAGACATAAAAGTCATTTCATTCCTTATGTGAATAGGTATTTGATGTAGTTTACTGATGTAGTAGATATCCCACTTTCATTAAGTGTGGGATATCAGTTTGTCAGATGAAATGCAGACATCCACTACACCTCTGGTAAAAATTTCAGACAATTTGATTTGGACCCCAAATCAACTTAGCAAATGAGATGAAGTAGTTGCCTGGCAGTTAATTCATCTTAGCCCAGAATCCTTAGTGATTTTCATGTTTACAAGATTTATCTTAATTTTACTCCCTCTACATGTACATGAGGGGAAATTCTTTCCAACTCATAACAAAAAACTTTGAAACTGTTATAATAATTTTTAAAGTGTTTTTGATAATACTATTTGACCTTTCTTTTATACCAACAACATGCTATGGACACTTTTCTCCTGACAAATCCTTGCAATGTGGTAGTGCTGTTATCAGAACAGAATGAACTAATTGACGCTTCCACTCAAACACTGCCATACCAGGTGACAGCCCCTTGCCCCAGTCTGCTAGGATAACAGATGCAGATCTCCATTTCAGAGATTTATGGCAAAAGGTAGCATTATGATGCTAAAATTCCAGCCACGCACGTGCTGACAATCCATGTGCATCTATTCGACACATCTTGACTTTTAGGCATGTGGGGGAATGGAAGGAAACAGCATTTCTTTCAAGTGACAGTACTATAAAACAATTTTTCAGGTAAAAATGTCACTGATTTCAGTTAAATAGAATAACAAGGAAATGCCCTCTGTTAATACTGTAATGCTTAAGTAGACCTATCACACTTTCCATTTATGGCCATTATAAAATTTATTTGGCAAAAAAATGGGGAAAACTTGTAAAAGAGTAGCATTTTATATGGAAAAGCCTGCTAGTTCAGGACAAGCTATTTATCTTCATGTAGGTGATGACAAGTATTTCATGCATTCACATTAGGTTATCTGTCATCAAATAAATGTTATATGACATTAACTTTACATTTTTCTTAAGAAGATACAGTATTTATTAGATGGTTTATCATCTAGTCCCAGTCATGTAATCAATTCTAAAAAAACACTCTTAAAGTAGTTCTAATAATTGCTGGGTTCACTCGATGTAGATCCATTCATTTATGACCAGCTATCCTGGGACAGGGGAAAAATGTGAATTAGTGATCACAAACAGAAACAAAACAAAACAATTCCTTCAGTTTCAGGTAATAGAGTTTGGGAGCAGAAAGATCACAAGTACTATTTGCCATACATTATATATTCTGTTTCTGTTACATAAACTCGGCTTTGCTTTATGTAAAACGCCCAGGCAATACTATCTGTGACTGCAAAACATTTTGAACCAGCTCTACTAAAAAATGGGTTACTGAGTCCTCAGAATAAGAGCTTTTATAACCCATCACATGAAAAGTATATATAGCATGAGGGTGGGGGGAAATGAGTTACTGGATCTTGAGAATGGTAATTGGGTAAAGTCAGCTGGCCCACAGCGGCTAGTACTAACACTCTGTGGGAAATCTTATAGGCATATAAGTAATAGACATAGAAGTTAAAGTCCTATTATTAGCCTAAGTAACATAATTTAAGCATTAACACAGTAAAATATTGGAATATTTTAAATGCCTTTCAACTGCCGAAAACAAATTGTCATAGTCATTAACTGTTTAACATTAGAAATCCTATTTATTCATTAAGGTTATTTAATGTTTGTGAAATTATTTGACTATCATTTAATTACTGGAAATTCAAAATCATCATCCTTTCAGAGTCATCCTTTTCATAGAGACCTTCTTCAACTACCAATATATCAAATATTTACCAATACCATGGATATCTGCATATACTGAATAAAATGTATAGATGTATGCACTTTCTCGAAAGCAATGCTCCTTTCAAAGTCTCTGGGTTTTGGTACCAAATATATATGGCATGATTAATTAGAGAAGAATTTCTTAGGTGTTGCAGGAACATCTCAAGAAAATCAATGGCAATAAACATGAAGAATCTAAGAAGGTAAGCTGAAAGTAGAGTCAAAAAAAAAAGCTTCTTCCGCTGAAGTGCAGTGAAAAGGCAAAACCATCAGCATTATTTCAACAAAGGAGAAGCTATAGAAGTTACCATGACCATAATTTCGCACCAGAGATCTTACATAGAAGTTGCACTGTTCCTTCAACCTTAAATACCAAGTTTCCGGAACAGTATTGCGTAGCCACAGGTTTCAGATGCAATTCCAAGGTATAATATAATGCAAGATGCCTACACATACTAACTCAGAACCAGGCAATGCAGTTAAAATATCGTAATGATTTGCAAACCACCAAAGTTTTATGAACCAATTCAGATCATCTCCAATATTTTTTAATGTACTATACATATATATTTATACAACAAAAGAAAAACGAAATCAGTGTGACAACAGCATTAGTCTTTTTAATGTCTGCAGCATACTTATATTAAGATTTCTGCCTTACTACACCTTAAAACTTTCTGAACATTTTGCAGACTTTCTGAACATTTTGAAAGTGTTCAGAAGCACTTGTAATGTTGGGGGTTATCTTCCTTATTTTGGGGGGGATCACGTTGTTATTAGAATTAGATACGTATTTTGCAGCAATTCCCCTAGCCTGCAAGTACAAATGGAGGCTCACGCTAGCTGCCATTCGAACGTTACATAGTCAATCCCTTGTCCCAAGAGCTGAAACTAAATACAGTCAAGGATATATAGCACAGATACAAGTTCAAGTTCCAAAACTCGTATTTAAAATACATAGCAAACCTTATGGTGATTTATATTCAGAGTTCTAGCTACAGACATGAGGATGAAAATCATGTGAGAGCTTCCCAGTCAGCTTGCGGTCCAAGACTCCTTTCCTACACTCATGAGTGTAAAATACTCATTTTGCCTTTTCTGTTAAGCAAGATGCCATTAAAGAAACTTAAGGATAAATAGAATGAAATATCATATATAACAGAGTTCCATAGAAACAGACATTCAGGGAGACAAGTTGTGGCTTATGCTACATGAAAAATAAGGCCTCCATTAGAAAAAAGGCTAGTGACAGTAGCCACCCAAGTGACAACAGAAGGCATGATAAAAAAGCCCACCACTAAGGTGAACATTTACAAACCCCGAGACCCATTACTACTGACTTGTTTTCACTGGATCGCATTGTAGAACTGCAGAATGTCTCTGAGCGCCTTCTCATTGCTATCAACAATATTCCGTTAGTAGGTGCTAGCACAGCATATTCTGTGATATAAGGTTATACACCATTAGAAGTCCATTTAAGCATGCCAATTAGATCCATTTTAAGATAAGTATATTTAAGGTGTATTGTAAAATTCAGTCTTTTCTTTAAACAACCTTGGTTTACAAGTCCTGTCATTTTTCACTATAGCTATGAGTTGTCATTCAGGGGAAGCTGTCATTGTACCGACACATTGCAACATGAGCTCCAGGGTAATTGTGCAGATTAGGAAACAAAATATTCATGTCCCATTTGAATGAATGGAAAAAATGCAAGGCAAATTTGTGTTTGGTTTAACTTAATAACATAGCTTGTCTTCTAACATATTCCCATGGGAACTGGGAACCCAAAGGGATGCGTTACGTGAACTGACTTATTTTGGATACTTCCCATGTTATTGCTAATTCAGAAGAGAGATTTTCACATGTAACTCACTGTCCTTTACAGGGCTTTAATCACTTCAGATGTTTACTGCAAGTTCATACATACCCGTTTCTGGAAACCAGAGAAGGCAACGGATCAGGCACAACAGTGCAGTACCTAACAACTGAAACACAGACATCAATTACAAAGTAGCAGAAATTACAAATAGAAGAACAGAAGTGTATAAGTAACTCGGGTTTTTTTCTTCCAATTCCCTGAAGGTTCCGGAAGATTTGGCCAACCCAATTTTTTTCTCAAAAGCAAATAATATGCAAATCTGCCATAAGTACTAATTTCTCTGGAGTTTACTGAATCATGAGTAAAAACAAACTTAATAAAGATTGGGCTCCTGACTTTTCGGCCAAGGTAACAATCTCTGTATAAGAGTCCCTAGTCTATCTGGAGAAATCCTGAAAAACATCAGAAAGAAGCTTATCCCGCTATGCTAAAAGCTACTAGCAAGGGATTATTCTCTCTCTCCTTTTTCATTCACAATGGTGTTCTTGGGAACAGATTTATTTTGTACTTACGGTGTCTAATAACAGCTGTTATGCATTTATTTTCCCACTATCCTGACACAGTAATGTTATCCTACTTAACTCTGCAACTCTTTCTGACATAAAAATGCACCCACCGTGACATTCTTTAATACTGTAACAAACTGGCAGTGACCTAGGACTTCAGGGCTGTTACCAGTACATACTCCAGTTGATTTAACTCCCTTGTAGTACTAATGGATAGAAGTCATTACAATATAATTGCTACCAATAATATAAAACCTATCAAACAGAAAACACCCAATTTTAATGCCAAGAGTGGCAGACACATTACTTTCAGAGACAAATATTTAAAGTAGCCTTTAAGTAGAAGAATCGCTCCGTTTTTTGGGTTGTTTTTTTTTTTTTTTTTCCACATTAGTATACTGGTATTTTTCAGACACACTCATAGCTCCATTTCAGTACAACATTACATTGGCTTTGAAACCCAACATTAGTAAGTCTCCTTCCCACAGAACTACCCTTACCTTCTGCTTGTATTTCCACTGTGCTTCTGTTGCTTTGCTAGACTTGCGGTTTCGCCCATCACATACCTCCTCACACAGGTCACAAGTGACGGGTAGAGAGACATGATTTTCTGAAGAGAACTTCTCAGTCATTATCAAGCTCCACAAAGTACACTTATTTCTAAATACATTTGACTGGGGGTAAAGCAGGGAGACACTAAAAGAGTAATGGCCTTGTCCACAATTATTTCCTTCTAAGATCAAAGACAACTCATTTTAAACAAACTTCTTTTTTAGTGACTGGTTCTTTTCATAAGCATGCTACATGCAGCTAGAAATGTTCATTTGTATGTTGCAAAAGATTTTTAAGCATAAACAATTAGACGTTTCTACCCGTCATTTCTTCTTCTCCCTAAGTACCCTTTAAGATATAATCTAAAAAGTCAGACTCTTACTAGATAGGCAACTTCCTATGTAAAGTTCCCTGAGGTTCTCATGAATTTCCCTTTTTATGTCCACACCAGCATGTGTTTGCAGGTCAGTGCAGTGCACCTGGTGATCTGGTTTATAGTTTAAAAAAAAAAAAAAAGGGGGTGGGTGGAGAAGAAAAAACCAAAGAAAAAACCTACTACATTGGAAGAAACTCACTGAGACTAAGTTCATAATGTTGCAATTGAGAGTGCAGAACTCAAGCTTGTGCAGCAGACACCCCACCCACCCCTGCCACTACAATGTCGCCTCATGTATCACCAGTGAGGTTGTCCAAGATTCAGTACGCACTCCTTCTAGCAACAGAAGTCTTTTCCTGAGCGGATGAATGGAAACAGAAGAAAAAAACCAACTTGGATAAAGTTACAAGCTTTTCATCAATCTGAAATTAAAAAACAAAACAAACAAACAAAAAAAACAAAACCCAACCAAAAACTTGTAGTGATTTGATCTAGCTTAATATGAATGAATAACACAAGCTAGAAAATGCAAGACAGAAAAATGGAGGGAACTAGAAAGGAATCTAAAGTATCAAAACCTTATTGAAGCAGAAAAGTTGGGCGGGGGAAGGCAGGGACAACACCACCAGTCCATTAGAAAATGGAGAGGAAAAACAAGCTCTAATGACACTAAATGAAAAGCCGATGTATGTACTGTCTTAGAAATCAGGAAAACCTAACTGTAAAAAGAACTGTAAAAAAACTACTGAAGTACTAAACCAAGATATTTAGAAAAGAGAGCAAATACTAATCATAAATGGATTAGTTGATGACTTTTTCTGAAAAGCTTACTTCGGCCATATTTTCTATGATCTGCAGTTGCTATATCACAAAAATTGGTACTTGAAAGAAAGTGTACTTCTATTAAAAATTAAAAGCTTATGTCTCTCTTATTTAGGCAAACACCCTAGTAGTTCAGGAGGCATTAAAGTATTTGTTTACTCAGTCTCGTTACCTATTCTGTAAGTTTTTATAACCTTCTAAAATATGAAGTAGCACACTGTATAATAGCTTTTCCAGTTTTCTCTCAAAATCCTTCCCAAACAGTAGCTTAATCTCTTTAAACACTTGTCCAACATTCCCTGCATGCACTGACACCACGGAATACCTTCCAATAATAAAGAAAAATAACAGCATGGTATTTATTTTATTTTTCATTTCTCTTGAGCTGTAAGTCACACTTGTAAGATAACGATTACTTCATGAATGATTAACCCATCATGTACTTAAGATAGATAGAAGACATAAATTTTGAGTTGTTTATTCTGCATTTTCATTGCCAAAGTAGTAGGATGGCTTTCTTTTTGCAATTTCATGCTGATTACACTCTGTATGAATATGAAAGTCCTAATCAGTGGGCCTACCCTAAATATTCCTACAGACATAAGCCACAGAGGAATGTCAGCCTATTCTTTCAATAACAAAATGAAATAAAATAAAGCAAGGAAATAAGCTGGAATAAGCATGTCATAAGTATTTTTCAGAGGACACACTCTTTATACAGTATTTTTGTTCCTCACACAAATTGCCTGATAGGCATAAAGTGGGTGAGCAGTAGGAAGCCTAGTCTGATTCCTCTTCGATTTTCTGAGATTATTTTGCTCATACTGGAACAGCTGAAATGAATGTAAAGGGGTTTGTTGTTTGCTTCACAAATGAAAGCTTGTATTTCCCTTGACTTTCTCTGTGACAGAGCGTACAATCAAGCTCAAGCTGCGGACAGCGCTTTTTCTCTGCACTGCAATCATTACCAGGAACAATACTGGCAGTCAGATATAGCAATACAATCCAGTGCTGCATCTCTTGACTAAATCCACATATGAATTTGTATTAGATATAATCCAGCAATAAAAGGCCATATTTGAAAAAAAAAAAACATTTGGATGAGTTCCTCATCTACATTTAAAACACAGCAGAAAGAAACACAAGAGACCATTTAAAATAAAAAAAGGAGCAGTCAAATTGGGAACATCTCAACACTGGGAAGATTTACAATTCAGTTTTCAAACTTAACAAACATACTGACCTAAAGCCGCATTTTTTGAAAAAGAACTACATTTCAGGGTCACATAAAACTTCTGAAATACAGTGTAATGAATAGAGAACTACCCTGAAAGCCATACAACTCAGATTTTATGCAGACTGCACTCAAAAATGAGTTAGGCTTTTTGTACATTGCTTGGAAAACCATCATTCTGTCAACTGTGTTCTGTATAATTTTGGTACATACTGCTGAAAACTGCTACTGTAAAATGTAATGTAAAAAAATAATGTAAAAATGAAAAGAAAATTTTAATTATATAAAATTTTGCATTTACCAGGGTCAGGGGAAACACTTTATTGTGTAGGAAGTCCATTTCATGTGAGCTTCCTCTTAATTCCTTCTGCATTTTCTGTATTTTATCTGTCCTGGTTTTAACATGAATTACAAACAACTAACATGTGACTTATGCGCAGGGACCCTAACACGTAGAAACAAAGACGGACTTAGGTGAAGCCCGAGGCAAACTGGCTCAATGTGAATGCAGTGGAATGTAGTGATTACAATAGCAGGAGCTTCAAAATATTTTAAACAATTCTTACTCTTCAGAGGTAAAGCTAAGAGCAAACAAGACAACGCACAAAGGAAAAAGTTCTATGCATGGCTTCTCCTCCTCTTCCATTTACTGCAAAACAGAGTTACTTTGCCTTTTTTATGTAATTTTGTGTCGCTCTCTTCTATTCAGGGGCGTGTTTGTTTGTTTTTTACAATTATCATAGTTGAAGCTCCAGCTGAAATTGAAGATCACACGTTAACTGAGCTCAGAAGGAAACATATTCAGCTATAGCCCTGTTTAAGTACTACTGTCTTCTTCCTGCTCGCTTCTATTTAAGCATGGAGGAATGACTCCTTAAAAAAAAAAATTGAGTGAATTTGAAACCACTTAGGATCAGTGGGATCAGAAAACATCCTCTACCTCTTAAGCAGAATGTGTCAGAGGAGAACTGAATCAAGGGTAAAGAAGCAGAGGTAATACCTAGGTGAAAAATAAGAATCCTGCTCGAATTTGTAGCGTTACTTAACTCAGTGGCTCACAGATGCTTTAGGCAAGCATGAGATTTGGTAGGCAGATTGTCAACCGATATTACTTCAAGTAGCTCTAGTGAAGCTGACTTACCCAGGTTTACAGTAGCTTTTGATCTCTGGGAATGAAGGATTTTCGCAATTCCTTTAAGTTTCAAAACTGTGAGGAAAGTTATTTATTTATAGTTCACGATGACAGAAAACACTGAGGTGGAACAGAATCCGTTCTCAGTAAAGGGAGAAAGCTAAACAAGCACAAAAAATTCAAACAACTGTGGAAGCAAGCTATTAACCATCAAAATCAAAATAGAAGATTTGAGTTCAGTCTCTCAGCTCTCTGATACTAACTGTTGTTCATTAACTTTCCAGGTAACCGTCCTGCTGCAACTTCACGTGCATGTTTTTATTCAGTAACTTTTATATTGTAATACCTTTTTCTTAAACCTGCATAAATGAAATCCACAAAGAGTTTACATTTACCGCTGCTAAATACCTGTTCAAATCTTTTTGGCAGAAAGTATCTAGAAAAATAAATCATCATTATTTCTTAAGGAAATCAAAATAACATGCACTCCTTGTTCTCATATATCCTTTCTTCTCTCCATTCTTTCAGAAAACTTTTAAAATCTGAAAAGCCAGTAAAATCAATGTGGTAAGGATTAGTTTTAAAAAGAGGGCAACATAAACTCGGGAAGGAAAAAAAAATCATTCCCACTGTCCTTGAGGAGAACAGAGCAGACAACTAGGAACTATACTTGCCTATGGAGCCTCAAAAAAAAACCCAAAAATCATTAAGTTGTCAATAAGACAAAATTATTTTAAAATAAAAGCAAATAGATGATGCTATATAGAAAAAAATACATTGAAATAATCACAAACAGGAACAAAGAAGATGCTTATCTCTTCTGTTCACTCCTGTAGGTTTAAAATCCATGTCTTATTCAGCCAATTTTACAATGTAGTACATCATGGTGTGTCTTCATATTTGACTTCTGGCACAAAGGACACCAGCTCTCTGGTAAAAAAGTCTCGGTTAAAAGAAATTATAATTTCAAATTATATCTAACAAAAATATAGTGTCAAGAAGAATTTTTCAAACCATATGAAAAGGCAGGCTGTTTACTACAGTTTTCCTTTTTTTCTTTATTGAATGCTTCATTCCACATCTTCCATTTTGGTCATCTTTGATTTATTTTATATTTGCAAAGAGCAGTTTGGACACAAGAAAAGAACATGAAAGGTGGAGGATGTTTTTAATATAACAATTAAAAAATTCCTGACATGAAAGTTCTCTTTTAAAAAGTTGTAAATCCCAAAGAAAGCTAATAATAAGCTCTCTCCTCCTTAGACAAGTTTACTACCATAAACTACTAATGCATTTATCTGCTATTTTGTCATGCATTATTTTTTCTTACATTTTCGTACAAAATTAGAGTAAAGCATACATAGTCATATTGAGGGTCTGAGTCTTTTAAATAATATTCTGTTATGACCACATTTGAAGATTGCTTTTATACACTACACATATAATTTCTGGTAGTACTTAACACATTCATCCAAATCAACAGGACTTAAGGGCACCTGACAGTTCCGATTTCTGGGTAGCATTGTAACTGAGAGCCATTGTAACCTACTTAAAAGTCAATTTCATGTATATCTGGTGAAGAATATTTTTTAAAAAGTCTCTTAACTCATGCTCCATTGGAGACCTAGGCAAGGTATCAGTTAGAGGTATTATAGGTATCAATTTAATAAAGTCCTAGGCCAGCTTCTACTGAGAGTTTTGTGAATATCAAGTTTTCTTTCACCATCAGCACTAGAAGTTCATGGTAATTACGGCCTCCTCACTCCCCCAGAGACAAGGTTTCAGAGTTCAAGCAGTACAAAGCTAACACCTCCTACGTGGTGTTAACTTGTAGGAAAGGAAAGGTAGAAAGCTGTTGGAAGCGTAATACTGGGAAAGAAATGAGAAATAAATTTTGTGTCAGCTAATTTTGTTGCAAACTTTTTCTCCTTTATGATGGAAGTTAGGTTAACAGAAGTCAAAGCTACCAAAGGAGCCCTCCACGTGTTCTAATCTTCAAAGAATTACCGCATGCACATACTTACGGATAAGTCACTTCTAGACTTTTTGTAGACGTTTGGATGTGGAGATTTGGCATAACTTTGGCACAGATTTTATCAGGAAATAATTGTGCTTAAAGAACTTGTTCTCCAGTACTCTAATATCTATATCTGCACGACAGATTAAGTAGCACATGGGAAAATCAAGACAGCATTTTTCAAGGTGGTTTTGCTATACTACTAATGATCCTTACCCAGCAGCTTTGCCAGTACAAACAAATGAGAACGTGTTAAAGCAAGACCAGATACATAATGACAGAGACAAATGAGACAGAGGCTTCATGAATGGCTTTACAGTACAGAATCAACTGACATTCTTACTATAACAGACACAAAGCACATTTTTTAGTTAAAAGACTGAAAATAGACAGCAAAAGGCAATAGTTATGTACAATATGCAGTTAAAGAATTACCGAGGAATGTTGATTAAAACATTTTACCCGACTTATTACACATACACTATTCAGAATTCATAGATTTTTGAGAACTCAGACTAATTTTACCATAATGATCTTCTTAAAGATGGCGGTTAATTGAGAAATATAATGCTTACCAGTACTTTGGGGGCTGAAGTTACATGATGAAAAACAAAATACCAAGTAATTCAGATTTTCAGATACTGAATTGATTTCACAGAAAAGAAAGCTTGCATTTTTAGCAGGAAGCCATCAAAATTCAAAATAGAAGCCAGCTTGAAATAAATGATGTCTTATTTTAGTGAGCAAATTTTGTTTAATTGCACTTCTGAATGGAATTCAGCTTTTAATGGAAGATAAAGTTTTCAGTGAGCAATGCATAATAAAAAGCATGGCACAATCACAGCACAATAAAGAACATTCCCACTATACATACTCAATCTAGAGCATTATGATTCAAAGATATCCGTTATCTTTACTAAATCAGGGGAATGTTTTGATACGAAATCCAAGCTGAATGCTTCTCTGAAGGACATTCAAATCCTTCTATAATACTTAAACTCAATTCACCATGATGCTATTCCTATTCTGTGCTTATACACTGAAACCAAACAGCTATTTTCATGATTACAATATAAAAAAAAGTCTTTCAGAGAGCTGGGGCCCTTTGTAGTGGTATTGTACCAGAGTTAAATTCAGCCAGAGCAACTCGATCCTCTGAGCTCTACAGATTGCCACATAGAGGAAAACCAGAAGGTTTCATCCCTTCTTATGGGAAAACTCTGTCTGGCTGCCATTCTTCCTCAGCTCTCTCCCTGCTAAGAAACAATTGATCTGTCAGAGCTTCGAGATGAGCTGATTAAACAATCCCAGGGCAAGGATTACAGCCCGGTATCTCTAGTCCACTTACTTGAGCAACATTTCTTTCCCCACTTTCACATGAGCTATTTATCATATTCTATTCTTTTGTTTGTTTGTTTTGAAGTTTTTCCTCATTAGAGACATTTGCATTCCTAGGGAAATGTGCACCTGATTTACATATTTGTTAAATCCAGAAATATAAACAGTCTTGAGTATTAGTACACTGACAGAACGTCATGATGTAAATAATGCAAAAGAGTCTCCTAACAATTTCAACACATATCTCTCAGGGTAATTTGTACTAGTGCTCCATGTTGTGGCATTATTAAGAAAACCATTTTGATGCAAGCCAAAAAAAGACAGAGTTACAAGTAAAAACATGTTAACTTATAATTTTGTCCAACTTATTACAGAAAAGAGAATTAAATGGGTGAGGGGAAAACATATTAAGAGTCAAGTGAGAAATTTAAAGAAATAGATTTAAACTTCCCATTGCCTTGTGAATACTGCTGTGCTACTGCCAGATTTGCAGAGATGCCTCTTGAGGGCATAAGTCTAACCACAAGAAATCCCATTGAGTCACGCCATTTTGAAGAGTTGAGTGTACACTATTTGAAACCATCTAAGACTTTCTTTGAACTCTGTAGAGTTTTAGAGACTTGCCATGTAATTCTCCTTTCAATAGAGAAGAACACACTAAACATTAAAAGGAGTTTTTCACAACTTCTCAGCCCTTATTACCATCAGCTATGCTGCAGAGTATTAGATTTTCCCAAAGACTGAAAACAGTCTTTTTGTAGTGATTTTAAGTTATAGTTGTTATGGCATGAGTTCAAAAAAGCTTCAGTTATTTTATTATCTCTTCTATTATGTAAGCTACATAGAAACTATGAAGCGCCCTCAAATTGAATGACAATAATACTTAGTTTTAAAGAGAGAATTGTCTGTGGCATCAACTGACCTAATGTCTTCCCTTGTTACATATGTAATTCTGTTTCTGAAATGTTTTCATATTGTGGAAATCAAATCACACCTTGATTTCCAGAGGTCTGCCTCCCAGCCCTCCTCACAAATGACATGCAACTTTAGAGATTGCTTTCTTAATGGAAAGACAAATAGTTTCCCCTTCTTTCTGTGTCTCTCCTGCTGTTTTCATTTGAATACAGGAAGAGCACTACCAAATATTTATTTGTAGATGAAGCTGCTGAGAAACACTTTGTTCAGGTAAGAGCAACAAGGCAGATGGTGACTTCAGTTTACTCTCAAGCATGTCTGCTATTTTAGGAGATGTGTCAAATATTCTCACAGGATAAAAGGCAAAAAGTTCACTCTCTTTTTCCCCTAAACTGAAGATTTCAGCCCTAGAATACAAATGGGTGAGGTGGAAACCATGCACACAGCTGTACTTCTGCTGCTGAATGCAAAAGCTAGAGAAAAAGATGGCCAAGGGCCCAATGGTACAAGGTTTGACTTGTCTTCAACAAATGCAGGAAACTACTACTCAGACAGAGCTAGGAACCAGACACAGAATAAAAAGGAATTCAAGTTCTAGGTAGTGCCTATAAGAGAGGGAGTGAGATACCACATGATTCAATCACTGCTTGTTTCCAAAACACTTAAAGCCTGTGTCTGTACACGGTGATACTGTATAATTATTGTAGGAAATAAAAGCATTAGCCTGGACATGAGTCATGAATGGAAACATTTTTCCCCTCCAAAGCTTAGAAAATTGTCTTTAATATGCAACCAATGACATTATTTGATCTTTAGAGGTCAAAATTGTATAAGTCACATTACCAGCATCCCTGTTTTGAAAACCTCCTCCTATCTTAGCTATACTTAAAAAAAAAACGGGGGTGTTAAATAAAATAAAAACTCCATATACTCTTACAAAATAAAAAACATGCTTACTTTTTCATACAGCACTAAACATCATAACTTTATGTAGTACCTATTGATATAAAGAAGCACATAATCATTATTGCTAATTATAGAACTCCACAAAAACTTCTTTATTTTATATTTATTACCCCTGCAAAAATAGGGGTAATTTTAAAGTCAGATACTGGTATAAATAGACTGATAATATAAATATATTTTAAACAATAATACAATTCTGGCTTCAGTTCCGGCTTTGAATTAACATCTCAGATTCAGTATTTTGAATAAAATGTGTAGAGTAAAAAATAGAGTATGGCTGCTCAGAAGATGAATCAAAACTAGAAGCCAACTTGAAAAAAGAAAAACAACCAAACAACAAACCAGATACAGCTTAAAAGATAGGTTTGTCATCTGTTTTTTCCTCCAGAATCTTTAAATCAAGTTAAATATGAAATGTGACAGATGAAACAACTCAAAATACCCAGAATGTAGTACTTCTTGTATTGCTACTGATACAATACACTACAGCACTTTCAAGCCTTTGCTTATGAGATCTTTACCCTATTCTGATTTGAATAGCATGCTAACTTTTTTTCTCACTTTTTTTTTTTTAAGCTCAAGGGCATACTGGGATTCAGAGTATTATGTAATTTTCCCAAATAGGAATATTTCCATGACAAAGGCAATTTAGCACAGTGCTATGTGAAATACAATGGTGATGACTGAAGCTGGAAAATGCCAAGGTTGGAGCACACAGTTTATTCACATATTCATCTTCCAATATTGCTTGCTTAGTCTGCTGTAAGGTGACTGTGCCACCAGCAAAGGAGCCAGCAAGGGAACAGAAGTTTACAGTGGTAGGTGTGGGGTGGTAACAAATTATCTTGGATTAAAGGGCTACAGGCTGCTAATGGAAACAGCAGAAGTCCAGGACAAACAAAGGAATACCTTTGCCTTAGAACAAATCTTGAGAAATGGTGCTAAGGAATTCAAAAGTACTGAGTTACAGCGGTATCCTCTCATTAGGAAATCACACAGTATTAAGCTAAACTATATTTAGAAGTAACAGTGAGACAACATAGTAATGCTATCCCAATATCCCTCTCCTCTTAGGTACTACACAGCAAGGCTACTAAATTTTCCAGATTTTCATTACTTGATCTTCAAAACTACTGTGTATGTCAAAACTCTCATGCCAAGGATAATTAATTACTTATGTCTGCCCTAATTGTGACTAGAGATTTTTGGAATGGGGTAATTATACAGAGAAGCCATTCTCTTATGCTTCCAACCTTGTGACTTGCCCAGACACCCAATCTAAATTTCAAATGATCAAACATAACCTGGATACTTACAAAGTTGAAAGAAACAGCCAATTTGTAGTTGTCAGTCTTCATCATTTTGCTTGTCGGGGGGGGGGGGGGGGGGGGATCCACCACTTAAATAATATTTATGCTACTTGACACACACAGGAAGTACAAACAGCCTACAGCTGCAAGCAAATCAGTCTCTTTGGATGCAGTTTGCTTCATAAAACTAGTTCACTATTACATGCCTATAAATGAATAATTTCCATGTTGACAGTTTATCGTCTATAAGAACACACTTAACCTTCGTCTTCCTATTTAAGTTACTAAGCGCTACTTCAGTTTATGTAAACACATGCATCTAACATTTCCTCTCTGAACCTTCCTCCTCTATGCTCTAGCATTTTTTGCTTTCCAAAAGAATTTCACCATTTCTAGTTTTGCTCAAGATTTTCTAACAGCAAGGGGCATTTATAAGGCAGATTTACAGAGCTTGCAGTCAGGTGGATTTCTGCTTGTGTGTCAGCTGAAGGTATTTTCTTCATATAGTGTCTATACAGTTGATAGCTGCAGCCAGATAACAACAGAAAAGTAATAGCACTAGGAGGCATATGAACAACCTAGAGAAGTTATGTCTATTTAATGGGGACAGATTGTCCCCTGTGAAATTTTTAAAGCATAATATACAAAACAATGAGTCGTTGGTTGAGAAAGCAGCCAGTTCTGTTGCAGAACAGCTTCAGAAAAGCTGTTATCACCTCAGTAAAAGAGGTGAACCAGAAAGCTGGAACATTGACTCAGCAAATTAATGCATGAGCACATGTTGCCACAGATGCTGGAACTCTGAAGACTGATTTTCAGCCACGGTTATGAAATACAGAATTTCAGAAGCATTACCTTGTAGGTTACAGAGAGCTAAATGTAAATTGTTGCTTACTAAAAAGCAACAGTGGCTCCAGAGCTAGATTATACAATGTCAATTTTCATTAATAATTGTCCTAAAAGTAATTTGAATGTTAATGAGAAAGCAAAGAAGTGAGTTCTCAAAATCAGTAGGAATTCTATTGTCCACTTGAAAAAGTGGATACTACACAAGTCAGTGATAGCATTCTCTGCTAAGATTTCAAACACTACAAATATTAATGATGCCTTATGAAAGGCATAGTTATACCCATGACATCACACATGGTTAGGGAAGTCAGCATGCTACGTTGTGTGTATAACATGTAGGGTTAAGAATGTTTTATATTAAAATTTTCTTTTAATGTAGAGCTAGACATTAGCATCTGCTAATGTGCTTGCCACAGCAGAAACAATACACTCAATTTCATATTTTACATGAAAGTCTTAAATCTTTTCATACATTATTATACTGCATGCAGGAATGTGCATGTTTGATAGAAATGTTTCTAGAAATCCAGCCCCATTTTCCTTACATATATTGTGCTTGAATTCCTATTGCTTTGTTTTGAATTCTTTCCTTACAAGAGAAACTTAATTTATTAGAAAAGAGATCAACACTCCAAGCAAAACGAACATCATGGTTTACTTTGAAAATGGGCAAAAGCACTGCAACAGTTCTTTATCATTGCTCATTCTTCCAAAATGACAACTTTATATAACACTAAGAAGAGCTGACTGCTTTCTATCCTGTTGTACTGACAGCTTTTGGCATAGGCAATTATGACTCAATTTAAAAAACCCAAGAGAGAGCATTTGCGCGTGAACACTAGAGATGGGCCAGCTCTTTTTTAATCAGCTATTAAGCATAACAAAATGGCATTTCAGTTCTGTCTGGTCATTCTTCACCTTCTAGATTATCTGAAAAAACGCTAGCAGGCAAATGAGGAAAGTTCAAAAAATGAAAATAGAGCACAGAAGAAGCAGAGTGAGAAAGACTGAGAAGAAGCAGTGACTGCAAACATTAGTGGAGAATGGTTAATGTTGTAAATCTTTTCACGACAGAATGCTTATTGTAGATGAAGTAGCACTTGCTTTCACTAGAAACAGCCATTTATTTTCCATGCATCTTTCCAAATAGGATAAACTGGAGGAGGGAAGTTGGTAAATTTTTTCTGCATAATAATTCAGGCATCGTGTGACAGCATATTTCTCACCAGCTTCCCAACCTATTCTACATCCCACAGACTAAACAGAAGCCTGTCATATTAATAAAACCAGAAATACTAAGGTTGATCATCCCCAAATCAAATGATTTGTGAC
Source organism: Mycteria americana (assembly GCF_035582795.1). Taxonomy (NCBI): domain Eukaryota; kingdom Metazoa; phylum Chordata; class Aves; order Ciconiiformes; family Ciconiidae; genus Mycteria; species Mycteria americana. The sequence goes on along the minus strand of NC_134374.1, from coordinate 20,212,179 downwards.
CAAACAAAACAGAGTTGTAGCTATTATTTTTCTGTATGGGAACAGATTTTCATTTTTTACTCCTAAAACACAATAATTAGCTTTCAGGAGCAATACTGTGTGTTACCTGACTGGGGAATCTTTCAGTCCTGGGGTATGCAGGCAGTCTAAGGGAGTGCGGGTGCTTAATTGTCACCTGCTACTTGCATTTTCCTTATCAACCATCTGGCTTCCGACTAAATAGCGAGCAGGGATCCTGATGTCAGTTATACTCCTAAAAGAAAAAATATTAATGTCAGTGTTTCAGTGCTTCTGTGGTAGTAGGTGAAGTATCTGTAGACACTGAGACTCCTCTTCCACCATCTCCAAATATATCCTTCTGCAGTACTGGGGCAAGATTTGCAGAACTGCACTATATTGCTTTCTAAAGGGAAAACACGAAGTTGTGATGAGAAATAAGACTTGCTCCCCAACAAACATTTGCCAAGTCCTCCGACAGTCTTTCCTGGAAACAGATTATTCTTTTGCAGTCAGCTAAAAGCAAAATAAGAAAACCATTCTTCTGTTGAGTATCAAGGTTGCAATTCAATCTTCCACTGCCATTAGCTGAGCAAGATATTTCATAACAGCCACTATTAAGTTCAAGTCTGATATCTTCTTCACTTTAGGAAATGACTGCACCCAGAAAGACACATTGCTTCACAAGCTTCACTGACCCATTGCTCACCCTGTATCTGTAACTTGGGCCCCAACGATTCAGCACAGCAGACAGTGAATGTTGGTACTAAAGCTGCTCTAGTTTTTGCTGCCACTGAAACTGTCACCACAAAGTGTCACTGGGATGAGAAGACGTTCTGTCTTACACAGGGGTGCTTTCAGTAGCTTTTTCATCTTTAGAAGGTGATAGCTGAAGAACAACACTGCAGAATTTACAGTATTTTAAAAAAATTGAAAAGCATTTTAATTGACTACGCACACATTTGTGCTGCTGACATCAGTACATATTTGGGACAAGTTGCTTTGGAAATACAAGGAGAGCTGACAACTCTTGGCATGCCAGTTCTCAATAGCTCAGGCAGTGCCTAGTCTCAGAAATTCTGTGGTTTATATCAAAATAAATGCAGACAGCACAACTGGTCATAACTCCTGTTATTAATTTATATTACTCTTGTGGCACTTTCCCTCTTCTGCCTCATAAGTACATTAGTCTGTTTGGAATCATTTGCAGGCTAGTTTGTGGCAAATCCTACGATCTAGGCTTTCTTTCAGAAATTTAGGCCTTTGCTCTACAATTCCTAGATAGATTACCCACTGACTTCTGTGAACTTCAACTAATTTTCCTAAACATTAAGAATATGCTTGCTTCCTTTTATCAGGTATAAATACAAATCTATTAATGTTGATATATTAAATAAATATTAATACTAGATTCACACAAGAAGTTTTTAAAATGCATCTGCAATTACACATGCCTTCATGGAGATAATTAAGAGTTAAATCTTCCTATAGCATACGCTTATGCTTATGCTAGGTATTGCCATTGCTCTATACCTAGTTAATTAGGTACTCCTATTTGAATAGCTATTTAGGTACACATGGGATGACCTCTCTGTTAAAGGATTACCTAATTTGCAACTGTTAGCAGTAATCAGAAGATAAACCACCTAGTGTCACAGCTTCAGAAGCGTGTCAGTGTCTTGCAGAATGTGACACGTATTTCAGTCAGCATTTCTGAATGCATTCATTAGCCCTGGATTGTAGAAATCCACAGGATTTCTATTGCCAGGACTCCTGAGCATCTACAGCAATAAGTTTATTTAAGCCCTCATTCCAGCTTAATTCCATCCTCTTACTTCTAAATGCACTTTTTTCTCTGAAGTCAAAACAAAATCTCAAGACAAAAATCAAATTCCATCAAGGCTAAGCCAGAGAAAACAAATATATTGGGGGAAGAGGATGGGAGTTTGCCTAGTTATTTCTTTCTCAAAGAGTCAGACAGTAAAACCAATTTTTCCTTGTCCAAACTTTCTGCTGATACCAGCTTATCACAGAGAATCAGTAGTCTAGAACAGCTAAAGATCTGGCTCAGCCTGTCTCAGACAGTGCTCGTGGATGCTGTTTACGTTATTCATGTCTGTGTGTTGTTTTTCAGGCTTGGCAGTTGAATTCTACCTCCAGGTTTGAACTCAGAAATCTAGATTATCCTGAAACTGAGAATATCTATGTTCTGCTCCTTTAAGTATTAATTTGTTTATTATATAATTACTTTTAAAAAGTTGGTAGCTTGGTAAGACATTAAAAATAAAGTGGTTTTTTAAATTATTTTAAAATTATTAATGCTAATCAGAAGTTGGTATTTTTTCTGTGGCTCAAAGACCATCCCATGATTTCCTCTGTTATTGACAAGGGGATTCTTCTTCAGAAGTGAGATGAGATTGCATATATGATAGGGAAAAATAATCCACCTCTAACTTTTCCAAAATCTGCTAGACATTTAAAAGCTCTTGAGGATGACTGAGGACATAAGCACATGTTCTGAGGAAGACACATACATGGACAGAAAGGATTAGTAACAGATATGATAAATCCATTAAAAAAAGGGATTTAAAAAGTAGTAAGATTTGTTAATAGCTGTAAAAATGAAAATTATCATTTCTTTGGCATGTCTAACTGAACCTAGGCATCCTAGCTTACTGAATATCACCAAACAGCTCTAGAACTTAAGAGAACACATTTTGCAGGGAGCAGGGGACTTTCCACACATAACGTTGACATGAAAGACGGTGACAGAAACCTGCAATCAGCAGTGCTTGCTGTAAGGTTCAATAGGCCAGTCATACCCTAAAACAGTTCCACTTCAGCAGAACGTGCATTTATTCATCTGTCCCAGTCTAAACACAGCTTGAAATCTGAGGCAGGTTATTCAGAAAATACTTTCAGAAGCACGCACAGCACATTATTCTGTCTAAACAGTGCAAGAGTTGTGCTAATAATAGCAATTAAAGGGTCTTTTGCCTTTGTTATCTTCCAGGTCAGTAGTAATGCAGCTAGAAAATAAACACAAGTGTCCACCTATCTCAAGACAAACTACATATAAACATGTAAATTTAGAGTTTTACAGATTTATGAGTATATGAGTAATCTTTATTTCCAGACAAAGCACTTACGGATGAGCCAGTTTTGCAATCTAAAACCCAGTAAGTAAGCATAATTGGATGTCCAGTCATACATGTAGTCAATGAACAATAAAGATTGATAAATACTTTAGGACACACTGTACCCTATATTTTGACAGCTATACCCTATCTTTGACATGCTAATTATAAAAGATAGCATTGTCATCCTACAAACCACAGAGCAGAAGTGAAGAAGGAATACCCATCCTGAAAGAAATATTCAAATAACATTTAAAAAAACCCCAAAGGTCTTTTGCTGGAACATGTTAGAATGACATATCTAGTACATTGCAGAAATTAATACATTTTTGTGTTCAGAAATTTTACAATCAAATCTCACAATACAGTCTTCCCTGATCCTGCAAGAACAAGACATTTTGCATCGCTGAAGATTACATGGTTAGTATTGGTCCATTTTCTTTTATTTACACTAAATACACATTAAATAACGCAAGAATAGTACGTTGAAGTGGCTTACCTTCTGTGCCATTTTTCTTTTTGTCAGAAGTCTACTTTTCTGCACTCTTGGAGCATTTTGTCTGCTTTTGCTTTGCCCTACAAAGATATTTTTCTAAGCAATTAAGTCAGTTGCAACTAATAGGCTTGAACAAAGCGAGCATTCTTCAGTTTGCTAGAATGCTGAAGTGATGGAAGCAATAGAAAGCTGCAAAAAGGGGCAGCTCACATTGATGAAGACAAATCCCATGCTGACATACACCTCTACAATTTCCACTACGTCTTTTGTTCTCATTTGCACAATTTTTCTACATAAATGAAGAAAAACTCTTATGACAAAGTTATCTATAGTTAAAATTACTATTTATATTTATGTGCATTGTTAATTCTACACATAAAGTATGTTTAGATACTAGATGTTTAAAAATGTATCACCAAATCATAACGCAGTTATAATCAAAACTTCAACTGTTAAAAACTAGTCGTTTTCAAACTATGTTCCATTAAAATGAAACTGTCCTTTTTATTCTGGGTTCTGTGCATTTGTATTTCACTGAAAGTTAAGTTGATAACACCATTTTATGTCTGTGATCACTTAATTTACAAAGTGTCTTTTTCCACAGGGTAATGGGGCGATGCCATGTGTGGGTTTGTGTAATCATTTTTGGGCACTACAAAATCATTTATCCGATGGTGGCGAGAGTGAAAGGTGCAGTTCATCAGCTGGGGAAAGTACGTGACATTCTGATTGCATCTTTTTATAAACCTCTGATTAATATTTCTCCTTAAAGTGCTGATCACCTCTAGCATTTGAGACTTCACATAGAAACATCCTCTATGATACTCATTGGGTAATGATATACACACTTTTTGAGGGGCAGCTGCTAGCATAGTTCCATGATGGCCAGAAAATAATGGCACAATACTTTCTTCAGTTTTCACTGTTTAACTCGGTTATACAAAATAAGTCCATGAGGTATGTTGTGCCATCTTCTTTGATTTAAGGATCCAGTCTTCAGAAGAAGAAAGCTCAAAGAGAAGTGAATGAATTTGGATTCAGATAGACATTCTTGCAATGAACGTTCATGCTATTGTCCTCAGAGCGTTGTCATAAGCTCTTGCCCTATATACTTTGTTTAAAGATTCTTATCTTACTCTCAGCAACACAGTTTTGAGTGTGTTAGCATAGTAGTGTGCTGGGAACATGATTCTGTCATGTTTCACTGTCTCTCCACCAAAGAGGGGAGAAAAAATAAAAAGCCCTTACACTAAATTGTACTTCTAGAATATGCCAGTCACAGGAACCACACTGGGCTCTGAAAAATCATGCCAAGGCGGCGATAAGCAAGGTTTCATTGGGCCCTTTTTCTTCACAAACCCATTCATTGGTTAGAGACTCATTAACAGATGACATACGAGGAAAAATTCTGCTCTCAGCCATTATCTCAAAGTGAAAATATGTCAAGGAAGATTCATCTGGACAGCTTCTCGGCAGGAACACGCAGGACAGGATAAAGCATGCCCCACAGGAGACGTCCTGCAGAGTTCCTACAAGTCTTCAGCCGTGTTTCAGTCTGGATATGGAATTTCTTCAAGTGAACGCACCTCCCGTGTCCCTGAAGCTACAGCTTTGCAAGCCTATAACTACAAGGCTGGTAACATAATGAGCTCCCTGCAGACTTCTTCCTAACACATGCAAAAGGATGTGCAAAATATAAAGTAATATTGCTAATTAGGCAGAAAAAAAGCCCTGTAATTCTAGTCCCCCAAGCAGCTGGGCTGTTCCCTTCCACTGAGGGCATCAGGATGACCTTGTCCCTGTAACGCTTAGCCCTACTGCGGAAAAACTGCAGTGCACAAATGCTTACATAGCTTTCTGAAACTCAACTTTTAATGCTGCTGGGAGACCAATGTCTTTTTACAGGAACATTCTCTACTATCTGTGGATGTAAGCTTTCCAACAAGTGGCCAGCTCCTTTATTGACAATTATATTGATGGTTTAATAGCAGAAGCAGAAAACAAAGATGAACTAGCGTCACACATGTAGCTGTTTCCTGTAGCAAATTGATTAGTGAATGGTCATCGATGATGGTCAATCTACAAAACCAAGTTACTACTACAATCCCCAATGATCATCTCTTTCCTGAAACTCTTAGCATTTTATAATTTGACCTACCTTGTGCTGTCAGGGTTACCTTTAATAAATGAGGCTTATTTCAAGCCATCATAAGTCTCACGCTGAAATATGAATTAAGAAAGGCGTATTAAAAATCAGAGTGACCATCCATAATTGAATAATCCTGAATGAAGAGAGACTGGGCAGGAAATAACAACCCATAATAAATACAATTTAATTGTTGTAGGACATGGAGAACTTCCTGGAAGTTTTCAGAGAAAACAGTTTCTCTGGAGGTGTCAGCACAATAAAGCCCAAACTTCCCACAGAAACAGAAATCTCTTAAGATGGACTGTGCACTAAAGTCCTGTCACAACAGCCCAACAGGGTGTTTCTGTGGGATAAAAGAGACCAGACTTCAACTTCCTTTCTTGCCTTTCTGTGGCAACTGACTTGAATTTCATCCTTCTATATTAAATGGCAGAGTTCCTAACACCCTACCTATTCTGCATCAGGAAACTGTACATCTGTCCTGGCTCAGTTATCTTTATTCATCTCAAATAAAGAGATGTCTCCAAGCTGGACATCCTTTAAAATCTTGGATTTAGTATGACTTGGAATAGGACATTTTTGAAATGTCAACTTCTGCAGGCTTGAAATTATTTTGAAAATCAACTCCAACACGACTACCATTGTGATACATTTCTCTAACTATAGACATTAATAAATTTCTGCCATTAAATACTTAAACTGAAAATACAACATTTATAACTTAAGGGTAATAAAGTTTATATAGCTGAATAATAAGATTTGCCATATTAAGCTTGATCAGAAATTTGAAAGCTTGTTACTTATTTCTTTGTTTCCTTGAGCGGTTCGCTCAGCAGTAGACTACTCAGCAGTAGGCTGCAAGAGGCTTATTTAAAGGAAGAAATAGTGACAGGACGAAATCTGACTACAAAAAAAAAAAAAAAAAAAAAAAGGAGAGAAACTTTGGGAAGGAGGGAGCAGAAATTCGTTCCCAATGCAAATTCTGGTATCATAAGTCAGGCAAAGTTTCATAGCTCCTGAAGCAAAAACAACAGAATGAGAACCATGAGAAGAATAGCCCTGCTGAAGACCGTTCTAAGCCTGAATATATCTCCTAGGTAATTCTCTGTAAGAAATTTCTCTGTATATAACTTCTACTTTCACACATAATTAAGAGCTGTCATGATTCAGGCAAAGAGTTGCTGGAAGTAGGATAGTAATTGCAATCTTCCACCAGGGATAGATGTAATAAATAGTAAAGATCTTTCACGAAACAGTACCTGCCTCAAGAACAGAACTGCTGTCTCTGTCACCTTCCAAAAACACGTGGAAATCTGCTATGGTAATTTAACTTAGAAACAAGTAGAAACTTCACTGGATAGTGCTTTGCATACAAATGTGTATAAGAGAAAGAAGCAAGAGGCTACAAAAGAGAGTCAGGCTAGCTGAGCATTTTGAAGGGGGGGCTGAAGGTGGTGTTAAAGAGGTTGGCACCTACCAGCAAAAGTCTCTCTCCATCTCTCGTTTGCACCTTATTTTTCACCAAATTTTTAAAGAAACAGAACTTGTGAATTCTTTGTAAATAAGCAAGACTGCATTTTTTAAAGTCCAGAAATTTACATGTGGCATTTTCACTTACATCCTTTCTTTTTCCATCTGAAACATCTTTATGTATATGTTTTACAGCCTGCACATGACCTAACACTATAAAGCATGTGTTCTCTTCTCCCTTCCTACCTTCTAATAACGTTCACAGTTCACATGTAACATCACAGGAACCCTCAGAGGGTAGTTTCATTGGTATTCTGAATATATGTATTTGGAGTAATGTGTTTCTCCTCTGAGACCAATATCTCCAGTGGCATTTTTATAAAATCTGTTCAGCACTGATGTGAATGCATATGCATTATACCCTCCTTACAACATGCGCTACTGTTCAGAATGAAATTCCTCACTGCTTTCTTCTGAGAATTGCTTGAAGCCTCAGACATTAAACAGTTGTACAGAACCTGATAAAGTTTTTAACTATTAAGATGTAATGCTTTGAAAGATGACCCATGAACCAAGACTTTAAACGTGATTTTTGCCTACTACAGCTAAATGGACGTTTATGAAATGCTTACTAAATGGCTGTAGAACAAAAAGGAAAATGATGACTACTTCATGCAGAAGGATTGAATTTTTTCCTCTCTCCAACAAAGTAGCATTCATCATTTTCTTCCTCCCCTGCTACATTACCATATTTTCTTCAAGTGATGTTTTTGAAGTTGGACATTTTGCTTTTCCATTTTATCTGTCAAGCAACTCAAAAGAAATCAATAATCTTACTGGAGTCCACTAACATTTACATCTATTTTCTTCCTTGTCTTTACTTTCTTCTACTTTTATCGGCAGTGATTGTTTACACTGATTTGAAACAACTACATTCTGGAAGTGATGCATCAACAGAATTTAACATCATTATCTTACATTATCAATTATGATACCTACCTGACCGGACAAGAAAAAATAAGTAAATACCTTTCAAAGAGGAACAGAAAGGACTTCTGAGGCAGCAGGAAATCAAATCATTCAACAAACATGTTCATTTATTTTAATATGTGTAAGTAAATTTTAATGAACGTCCTAAAAAAGTCATACTAGTGATTTCACCTGTAAACCAGTTTTACTTCATAGCTTTACAATAAAATTTCATGTCTTGCACTTGGGCTTAATACACAACACTCCTGAATTTTGATGTGCAATATCTTTTTTGTATAACTAATACTCTCTATTTAAGTTCATGAGTCAGCTCCCTCTTCTTGGGGGTGGGAAGGAAGTGGTGAAAGCGTTTCAGAATAGCTTTAATGTATCAGCAGAGATACAAAATTCCAAACAGTGCATAAACAAATGCTATCTCTTTATTCTAACCCAGCTCCATAAGCTTCCTGTACTTCACTTGTTCCTCGAGGACCTCTCTTTGTGCCTTTATTTTCTTTGGTGCAAAACTGAAATTCTCTCTCTCCCCCTCCCGCCCCCCTGCTTCTGGTAGAAACTACTTACCAAAAGAGAGTGTATTGGCTAGTACTTCCAGTAGTTTTACTCTACCTGAAGTTTTAAACATCCAAGAACTGGATATATCAGAGAAGCCAATAAGGACCAGCAGAAAAGCTGACTCTATGATGAAAAATGCAAAGATACTCAGAGTCATTCTAGGAGCTTATTTCTTAACTGTCAAACTTGAACAGGGTCCGTTCCCAGGTGGCTCAAAGAGCTGACTGATAAATAATTTACCTAGAAGAAGGTGGTCTTTCACCTTACTTGAAAGAAGAGGAGTGCTACTTAGATTGCAGGGTAGCGGATTTGTTTGTTTGTTTGCTTGTTTCTTCAGTGGATTGACATACTCTGTTCCTCTAGACTGTGCCTGAAATAAACTCTGGAAAGGAACTTTAAGCAGCATGGCTGGGAAATAACCTTCTCTGCCAGCAGGAGACAAGAACAGCCTGCAGTCTCATAGCAGATTAGTGGAGAGATTCTAACAAGACTAATCCAACCAATGCCTTAAAAATACAGAAGCAGGCACTAGTAACAAACCAATCTCAATATTACAGGTAATACAAATCAGCTCTGCTAGATTAAGGCAATGTTGGCAAAAAGAATTCATGAAACAATATTCTCTTAGAACATGTACATCTCATAAAACACAAACTTCTTTTCACTTTCACATTGTTAACACTTTGGCATACATTCCTCTAGGTTCCTTTCTATAGCAAAATGTATGAGCATAGGACAGGCACAAGATAAAGGTTCTTACAGGCCTTATTCTTCAGGCTGAAATTCCCATGCCTGATAGTCTTACAGTGATCTAGGATTGCCTTAAGTTATAGCCATTTGGCTTTGCTGAAAAGTGGAAATTCTGCTGATCTTCCCCAAAAGATCCAATTAATAGTTGTGCAGAACTACTTTTCAGGTATAAGAGATAATGTCAGGAACATCAGTAAAGAGATTAGAATGAAGATTTGAAACATTATACAGGGTTTTTTGTTTCTTAAGGAACTGTTAATGGAACAAGCCTGAAAAGCATCATATTAAAAACTAGTGCTAAGGATGCTTGTGTTATAATAATTTTTCATACTATCTCTACACTACTGAAAGTTCTCTTGCCTGCTGAATAAAAATGAAGGACTTCTGAAAGAAGGAAATGACAAGGAACAGACAGCAGTTACAGGCAGTAAATATGACCCCCAAACAAAGCACAGGATCAAATACCAGCAAAACTATTGGCAGTCCATCTTCAGCTCTCCAATTCTCCTGTTTTTCTGAAAAACAGATTCCTTGTCTGAGAGAAGACGGTTACTAATGCCACATTCTGAGTCGTCCACATCTCTCTTCAACAAGTGTGTTTACAAAGAAAGCAAAGTATTGTATTACTCTGTTCCATGAGCATACATGACTTGTGTAATGGAGTTTCAGATACATAACCAAAAAAAATCCCAGCATGGCATTGCACTTCAGCAGGAGGGTGACAAAAAAAATACTTTTTAAAGTTATCAGTTGTTTTGATGAAAGTTATCCAATTTATTGCTTCCCATTCAGGTCTTGTAGAGCATATACCTCAAATGATCAATAATTATGTTAAAGGTGACAATCTGTGCTGACTTCTGGGGATATTTTCAAGGCTTTAAGGCTTTCAAGATGCAGCATTGGGCATACCTTTTCATTTTATTTTCACAGCTGAGCATTTAAACAACAACAACAAAGTCTATCATTAGCAATAACAGAATGGTTAGAATGCTTTCAACATCCTTCAGTCAACAGGTTGGTTTACAAGCAAGTTCCATAATATGCTTTGAAAGTGTAGTGTTTCAGAAAGCTGAGTGATTCAGCAGGCATTGAAAGTGAAGTTTGCAGCAGTTTGAGTGTTTCATTTAGGCCAAATTTTGCCTCTTCCTTCTGCTTAACTTTACCTTAATGCTTGCTTGACTTTGTTCTGTTTCTCTTAATATAGATATAGTTGAATTAAGAGTTAACTCAGTTAAATTTGACTGGAAAGCAAGTCCTTTTAGGGTCTTTGTAGCGCCTCAAGATATTTTAATAGCTTTGCGTATACAGCTTGGCTCACATATTTAAATGGCTCAAAATATTTAGTACTATTTTTTAGGAGTGCAGCTTTATATAAAAAATTCTCACCTATTCTTGTACGTTAGCATATTATTTTTCAATTGACTTTAGAATGTAGCATTCCCTTTACCCCACCCTACACCCTGGAACTACACTTTGACCAAAGGTGGTTTGAGGTATGAGGAAGTTTGGTTGGAGGAAATAAGTTCCAGACAGAAGCCAGAAAACATGAACATAAAGAATAGGAAAAGAGTTTAATCTTAAGCTAAATTTTTTTTTGGGGGGGGGGTGAGGCAGGAAGGAACTGTCATTTGAAGTACACGCTGTTTCTCATGCATCATTAACAGGTTTTGGTTTCTTATTAAAAGGACTGGGAGTTGTCTTTAGTTTGTATCTGCAACCCAGAGAGATTATATTCACCACTACATGCCAAAAAATCTTGTACAGAAGCCGCCGCTATTTATTAATAAACATAAAGGGAAGCACTGATGTGCAGTGCAGTTCTGCCACAGAAAACACTGGTTAAGTGATGCAGGAAATTAAAGGAGGAAGGTAAGAAATAGATCCTGCAATGAATCTTGACAGATCTCTTTTGGGAGAAGTCAACGTGCTTCCCATCTAGTCGACGTTTCAAGTGCTGCACTTACTCTCTCAGTATCTGTCCCACCATCCTGTCAGAGTTAAGACGTGTCCTTACATTCTGGTCAGTTAGAGCAAGTAGTGGACAACCAAAATAATCCCCGAGCAAAAATCTATGCCAAAAATAATCCCTGTAGCACTACCACTAATTGCTTTCAATAGGGAACCATAAAGAAACAGACGTCTGCTTCTCCTTTTCTAGTACTGAAACATTTCTTGGAGGAAGCTCTGGCTGTGAACTTCAAGTTATGAGTAAAAGGTAACTTGTATTGATTTTTCTCCTACAAATCTTAACAGGTTTATGCAGTTTTTGAAAGGGGTGTTGACAGAATCCTCAAATGGATTACAATGCCAGAGAACAAAAAGGGAACTGTGATCTTTTATTGAAGAACTGAAAGCCTAAATTCAAAGACACTTCCAGCTTTAAAGAACCTTAATGCAGGAGACACAATTTTCACTTGTCAAGGTGTATTTCTTCTTTTGAAGTCCTGTTCAGTTTATTCTGGCTGACTGTAGAGCAGAATACAGAGGTTGATGTTCAGCACATGGACTCCTTAACTGACGCATCGTGAAGTGGTGTCTGGGATCCAGGCAGCGCATGAACCAAATAATTTGCTAGATCTAGTCAATAATATATGTCTGGAATGTCTGAAATCCTGTCCCTTACTTAGCTGGGTACCTCTTTTATGATGGAATAGCTGATTTCTCCAACCCCATATTCAAGCCAGAACACCTCTGGAAGACAGCTGTTCAAATACAATGTTCTTTAAAAGAACTGAGAGAAATTCATACTTTTATGATGAAATCCTAGTTGCAGTAACATCAACAGTCTCCAGTGGCCTTCCTAACAGTGGCCACCATGTTCTATTTGCAGAGGCAAAGCTTCAGATTCAAGTCCTGCACAAAGTAGAAGTATGAAATACACTTGGAGTTTTGACACTCCAGAACTTCATGAAAGTTTTGGAGTTTGGGACCAGTTCAACTTAGGTAATTTCAAGCACAAATCATTTATCAGATATGTGCAGTAGAACAAAACCACCTCAAAATCACCCCCCAAAACCACTAGAAAACTGCGATCCTGTAACAGTCGTTAGGGAAATACTTTTGTGAAGTACACATACATAGATTGTATACATATATAGGGCTCTGGATTAAGATTAAAAATTGAGACAGTTTGTTCCTAATAGAGCAATATCAAGACTATAATTTCCATTACCTTTTTTAAAATAAGAAAGTAGACAAGTAAGAAGAAATTCAGTATTTGAAGTGAGAACAGGTCTGCATAGGGAAAAAAAAAAAGTGACATATTACTGTTTGGAGAGACATCTGTACTTTCCTTCCAGAGCTCCTGTGGATTCTTAATTGATAAATTTCCATACCATAGTTCAAAGCTCATGTGCATAAATCAACAGCTACAGACTTTAGGACTAAAAGTCATAAATGCTGGCTTAGACATATGTCTCTTCAAGTTATCTTCCTTGGGATTTTGATATTTGTATTTGAATATTACCACCACCATCCCCAATGCCTCTGATCAGCATAAAGCTAATTATGTGCTGCTATTAAAGGAGATTACATGACACACTGACAGTCGGAAAAGCCTAATGACCAGCTGGACAGAAAAAAAATCAACCCATATTGTTTAGTAATAAATTTGCCAGAATTTTTATAGGCATCTTTTATCACCAGCTTCATTATTTCATTCTACCAGTAAAAACAAAATAAAACAAAACAAGCCACCCAAAACCAAACCCAAAACACAACACAACTGGAAAGAAGTCAAGACTGAGAATGCAATGAAATTTATACTCTCAGCATAGTGCATCATTAGCCATGCAGGTCAGTACCGTTCAAAAGATGAAAATTTGTCAGAAGATCTAACATCAGTTTTCACAGTGGTATCCTTTGCTTCTCTGTAAACCACCTGTGGGTATTCAGTGTTACCCTAAAAGAACGGAACCAAACAAATATGCATCTGTTGCATATATGTAAATCCTCAGAGAGAGGGTGCTGAGACTAGAGTTATTCCCATCATGGAGAACCATTTCTTCCCTCCAAGTACTGCAGGATTCAGATAACCAAGATGAATAACTGGCAGTCACAAGACAGGATGATGGAGAAGCTCATGTTACAAGGATTTCTAAGTGTCGGTTCCTAAGAGGAAGCCCTCCAAAAGAGAAAAATAAGTATAAACTCAATCGCTCTCATCAGTTGCGCCAGATCTATTTAAAGTTTAACATCCCAAATATTTTTAATTCCACATCATATCATTGAATCACTGAGTCCCAGAATAAGATAAGTTGAAAGGGACCTCTGGAAGTCATTTGGTCCAACTCTGGACTCAAAGGAGGGCCGACTTAAAGGCTGTTAAAGGCTGTTGCTCAGGGTCTTAAGTAATTCTGTATTTTATAAAGTTTGATTCATAAATTTCAGTAAAACAGGTACGTTTGAACCTCTTAATAGAAGTCAAAAATAAATTTAAAAAAAAAAAGCAAAACCCAAATTCCCCCTTTCAGTCAGTAATGAGCCATTTAGACAATTTAACCTTTGGCTTTTTGCCCTGTCTTTTGAAGTGAAAACACCACCTATGTAATTTACTGAAAAAACCCAACATTTTGGCAATTACATAACCCCAGGCATAGGGTGCAAAATGCATAGGAGGGGTTTTTTTCTTCCTCATAACTTAAAAAGCACAAAAGTTGAAAGCCTAGGCTAGCCCACAGTTCAAGTAAGCTTGGATGTAAGTAAGCAATGAAACAAGTTATTCCTGCAAAGAACAAATCCAACAAAAGCATGTTTCCAACAGGTAACTGGTCAGGTTTTTTTCTAGCCAAAAGCTTCCAGATTTCTTAGTTCTTATATTTCATATTCTTTCTCTGTCGAGTCAATGGCACGTCCTACACTTGTGTATCAGAGATGAAGATCACTCACCCTTTAGACCCCCTTTTACAGCTCTGCAACTTGGCACTGCAGTCAAGCCACTCGTATGTATATCAACAGAAAGCCTGTCCAAAAACAAGCCAAAAAAAAATCCACCGCACCTCAGTTCAGCTTTTTTCACTTCATGAAAAAAGGACTCCCCTGCCTTTCTGTTAATATCTACTACTTTGTATTATACTCACAATAAGCTGTTTTAGAGATTGATTAATAATCGAAGCAGAGCTGAGGCATTTAATCAATCTGAACAACAGATTATTGCTTTGTGTACCACAAAGACAGATTATCCTTTTATTATTGATTAGGCTAGCTACACTCCTCCCAGTTCCATTGCCCTTACTTCTAAATATTTTTGCTCAGCAAGTTTTCAACTTGCACCAATCTTAAAGACAAAAAACATTTCTTGGAACTTTATACATATTGATCAGCTTTCTACTGTAATCCCCCAACCTTTCTTGGATGATGTAATAGTTGTACAATACATTATTTAGTTTAGCCTATTTACAATGCCTTCTTCCCTCATAGAAAACACACTGAGCATACTTGTACCATTCACAGTCTTTTTCATCTTCCCTTTGTTCAGATACAATACATTCTTTACAATACTTTACTCTTAACACTTCCAGAGAAGTAGTTACAACTTACAGGTGGGGACCCAAGTTGCATCATTTCACAAAAAAGGGGCTTGGCACTGGACTGCATGGATGGGAGAAGTGCTGCAGAAGGAGTAGACTGTACTTCAAAAACTGGATAGAGTAGTACACTCCAGTAAAAATAATCACAAGAACTTATTGAAAATGAGAACTAGCTTGAGTTGAGCAGAAATAAATACACAAAATCACCAATACAAACCACTAAAAACATTCGAATACCAGCAGATATAAACAAGAATGTCATATGCAAAACATGAGGCAATCCTTCCACCTTCCCCAGTAGCATCAGTATTTGCATATATACATAAGATCCTCACAAGCACAGCAACAAAATTAAGAGCTTTAGAAAACATGTTCTGTGGGGCAAAAAGAAAAAAACTCTTTACATTGAAAATACATGTTAATAAACTTCAAACCATAAGAAAAGCTATCAGAAAGGTAAAAGGAGAACATAACTTCCATATCACTGAATAGGACAAGAGTGGTGACTTTTCACTGCTGCCAGGGAAATGAATCAGAAGTAGGCAATTCTTTTTCACTGTAAATTAGTGAAGAACTGGATCATGCCACTTAATGAAATTCTGGAAACTATTTCACTAGAGATTTTTAAGCAGAGATAAAGATTTATGAGACAGTTCAATGGATTAGATGACCTCTCAAGTTTCCTTCAGCCCTGTTTTTTCTGATTATGTGAATGCTTTCAAACATGCATTGTTAGTGCTAGAATTTGTTTATTCTCAGATTTACCAGAATGAAGCAAGTCAATTTTATATGAAACATTTGTGTTAAGAATTTGCTCTTTAACCTTGATTTGGACTATAGAAGTAGAAAACTATTATTGTCTGCTCAGAGTATCTGCATGATGTGCCAAGATACTGATGCAAAACTGAGACAACTGTGCAAATACAATTCTTCATTGTTGTGACTTAAGAACGTTTGCTATGTTAACATCAGTATACAAATACTGTATACTTTAAAACTGGAACATCTACTTTCCCAAGTGAGTTCCCACTTACCACTATAAAATCATAATTCTTCATAATTCTTTGTTGAACAAACCCACTGGTTTTAGTCTTGCTTATTTACCAATGTGTGCATTTGCTTTCAGAGTCCTATGCTCTTCTTGAGTGATCTGCATGGATTCAACCTTTCTGAGACCTAGCTTAAGCCCAAGCCACATACAGCCCTATTTATGGGTCTGACTCTCCCTCTTTAATTGCAGGCCTAAGACATAACTAATTTAAGAGACCACAATATTTATTGATTAAGCAACACACTACTAAAAACCTAGTATATCAATTAAATAATAAGCTAGCTAATAAACACACAGCTATTATTAATTTAGAATTCTGACATTTTGTGCACTATCACACACAATGAGAAAGTCATTATGTATGATTACAATGTTACAAATGTTACACACGACTTAAATGTTACATGTTACAAATCACACACGACTACTATGGAATTAAATCCTACCACTCCTTAGGTGCTGTTCACAGCTGTGAATAGTCGAGCATGTTTCCACTGAGCTTTTGTAATAGAGAACTGACAAGTGGTGATGAAACTAGAAACCAGAAAAAAGTATTTGGTTTAGTTGCTTAACAAACTTGATAGTCAGGCCAAGACTCGGTCCTTCCATAGGCCAAGATGAAGCCTCTGTACTCTCTACACCTCTGGTGAGAGTAATAATATTAAACGCCTTAGGGCACAGACTGCTGCTGTGTAGCAAAAGAGCAAAGGGCTCCTTTTCCAAATTGGAGCATTGGAGTGTCAGGCTGGCAGCTGCTGCTGCTACCAGGCAAGGCTCAGGGTGCTGTAAGGGCAGCCACTACAGCGGGAATAAGACAACTCTCTTATTAGAGAAGACTCTACGCACTCATTCTGTGCATAGCAGCAAAAAATTTCACTGTTGGCAGCTTTTTCTTCTTCCCTTGCAGTTCTCTATCCCGCTTTGCCATTTCTCACCCTTTTCACTTTCAGGGCAGGGGGTTTATGCACCTGACCCTCTCCTCCCAGAACAATCAAATTCTGCCCATACTGCTGAAAAGCCTTGAAGCTAATAGAATCATAGAATCGTTTAGGTTGGAAAAGACCTTTAAGATCATCGAGTCCAACCGTAAACCTAGCACTGCCAAGTCCACCACTAAACCATGTCCCTAAACACCACATCTACAAATCTCTTAAATACCTCCAGGGATGGTGACTCCACCACTTCCCTGGGCAGCCTGCTCCAATGCTTGATAACCCTTTCGGTGAAGACATTTTTCCTATGTCACACCAAACTAACATAAATCAGCTTTGAGAGTAGTAACATCTTCTAACAAAACAGACACTGAAGCACGTTCTTTGCCAAGAACATCTTATTTTCAGGATTAAGTTGGCCAAAAAACCTAAGATATTTCAAACCACTTGTAACAGAAGAATGTGTTCCCACCCAGTACACTTGTTTATTTATTTCATAATTCTGCCAAAGCACACCCTGAGAAATTTGTCTCTTCTCTCCATTCTGGTTCAAACCTACTATGCAGTGAAGCCAGGCAATCCCTGTAGACAGTGTCTTTTCTCTTAGAAGACAAAATGATTCATCTTACTTTGCTGTTTGTCTAATATGTCTAGTTAGTTTAATTCTTTTTTAATGTAAAATGCATCTCCAATATCTGATCACTGTCATCCATTACATACTGATTTGTCCACTGCTTATTTTTGAACAGCAAATGGATGTTAATGTTAAAATGGACTAGACCAGTTCTATTTGGCCTTAGTGTCTGTGTTACGTTCCAAGAAAAGGAGGACAACATCGGGGCAGGCCTCTAGCGTTACAGCTGTTCCTGGGGAACAACTGAATAATAAGATGCCAGAAACTGTGGTGCACCAGGGAAGAATGTCACAGCATGGTGCTGAGAACCTGTGGCTCGAGAAGGGACCATGCCTTCCCCTTCCTGGGAAAGGCAGGGGAAAATACACACTTCTCAGCAGGGACAAGGAAAAACTTCTCCGTGACTAGACCAGGCTGTGTAGAGTTTGCCACTATTCCTAAAACGAGTAAGTTGACTAAAACCAGGCCTGAAGCAAGGACCTGTCCTGAAAGGATACAGGAGAGGAAGCAGCAGGGGACAGAGATATTTATAAATGTATTTAAAGAGTTAGGTAATTCAATGTGTACTCTAATAAATCTAGCTTTTTCATTTTAAAATCCTTTTGATCTTTGGAGAGCTTCCTACAAGGAAAGACCTGAACAGACTCATCTCAAAGTTCTGGCCACATCAGATTCTGACGATGTGGGCATTACCAAGACTAAATGGTGACAACAGCAGTATCTTTATGCTTCTGATCCAAGGTTACAAATATAGATTAGTTTTATTTCAGCATTACATCTAACTATGGAGAAATTGATGAAGTGTTCACAGTAAAGGACTGTATTTTGAATGCTGTCCCACTAGATTTATTGCAATGACTCCTACTCAACTGTCATTTGTCACTAGTCCAATTGAACAGAACATTTTATCAATGGCTTCTCTTCCATCCATTTGGTCCCTGCCCTCAAAAGCAGAAAGGTTTGACTTGCACATTTTTCTCCCCTTCCCTCTACATATTTCTAACAACTACGGTTGTGATAATGCTTACACAGAATTCAATTGACTAAGCTATGCAAAACACCAGTTTTCTTATGTTGCTCAAAGCAATTAAACAGTGAAATAGAAAGTTTGTATATGTCCATTAAGAAACAAGGCCACAAAAGACATATTTTCTACATGTACTTTTTCTACACAATATACAACCGTTTTCCTGCCAGATATTTATACCAATGATGCTGTTAATTCTGGGTGTTTTCTGAAATATTAGTATGAATCTGTGGGTCAGAAGTAGTTCATATTTTCTAGTAATCTCATATTTTAAAGAATCCCTGTCCAGTTCACTAATAACTGCTGGGGGGGTGAAGTTCTCATTTATTACATTATTGTTTCTCTTAAATGGTGGCACCAGTAAAAGGTTACATAGGTGGCATCACCTACATAAATACCCCAGACCCGTGCTCCAAAAAGGTTTATGTATGGCCTTGCTTTGGGTACAGTAAATTTTGATTCCATTATCATGGGAAACTGAGGCACACTTAAGACTATTGGTGCGGTCTCTGCCTAGAGATGGTGATAGTACTGAAGTACTGTTTATAACACTGAAGTAAGATTTATTTCGTAATTAATGCATGAAGAAAGTTTTCAGGCCCATCTAAGATCAGGAATACTCTACATACACTAAACTGAATAACGAATTAATCTTAGAAACAATGGACTGTCCCGCTCCCAGAACTTTCATCAGCCAAGTCGTCTCACTGCGCAGCTGTAAGACTAATGGCATCCTTTCATAAACTGGAATTGGTTAGCTTCTCACAGTATTGGTCTAATTATGTTTTTAATCTGTTTTTTTCTTTTCTCTAGGGTTCCGAACCTCTAGCAATTGCCTTTTCACCCACTGTTTTCATTCAGCAGTCACACTGTTCACCCATGGTTCTATTTATTGGCAGGTTTAGGAATATGTCTGGAAAGCATTTTGCAGACAAAAGCAGTCATCACTCCAAATCAACTGGAAGCTGCATGGATTAAGTTAGCACAATACAGAAATCAAGTCAATAAACCTACTGAAAGGCATGCTAACATTAACTGAAATTCTGTTTCGTATTGCCACAGCTTCTGGTTGGCTCAGTGCTGGCCTGGCAGACATTCCTGTCTGCCTGAAAAATGCAGGAGAGACCAGATTTATCTTCTGTTAAGTATCTGCAACCATCTCCAGAAGCTATTGGTAACAGACTTGTGAGAGCAAAAATTTAAAGACGGACAAAAAAAAAACCCTCTTAAAACATTTACTTAAAATACACATTCTTCATATTAAGGGTGTGTTCACATTACCATTTTCATTTGTATGAGGAGCACACTTCTGAGGCAAATTTCCTGATTAGAGTAGAGCTTGTTGGCAGCACACTGTCCTCAGCATCATGCTCTAGTCTACATATTTACTCTTACTGCTTGCTAATTGGGACAGTCATTTGTTCTCAGGAGGCTGAATGCTCATCTCTGGTAGAACCCCCTGGAAAAGAAATCTGTTTTATTGCGTGTTCCACAGTTTGGTAATTTGTTTCTATTATATATTTGGACAAAGATCGGGGGAGGTTGGAGGGGAAAAAAAATATTGTTTAAAAAAAAAAAATGGTAGCATTTCCAGTTGCCATAACCATTTCAAATGTCTAAGTAATTTTTGTCCATCCCAGTGAATATTTTTTGTACAAGCTAAATTGGAGAGCTTAAGAGAAAGGAGGAGTTGAACTAATGGTGGAAAAAAAACCCACTACATCTCATCTGTGGGATCAAGTCTTGGGTCCAAATCTCTACATCACCAAAACCATCAAACAGTACATCAAACTCGCATTCCAGATGAGTATCAAGCACTTGCTTACATGGAATCAGTCTCTTCTATCATGCAACCAAAAGCATCTTTGGAAGAGTGCAAGGCTGTCAATTAAAAATAATAATGAAAATAATAAAAAAAAGTTGCAATTACCTATGCAATGACTTGACCTCATCAAACCAGCTATAAAAACGTTCACTAATCCATTTCATTCTTCAGTTATCTAAAAGCAGCTCCTCATACAAAAATTTTTTCCTAAAGTTTTATTTTGTTTGCATTTATTTATTAAAATAATTTAAAAGTTCCAGGGAGGGCCCAATAATCAGGTAAAAAAACGTGCCTCACGTTCTCCACTACATTACCTCATGATCCTGTTTTGTCTCTTGGTGTTCACACTACCCCCTGCCCTCAATGGCCACGTGCTGCCTGTGTGTTGATATGGAGCCTTTGTTAAAGGTCAGAATGAGATTCAAAGGCACAGTTACTAAAACAAAGAGAAAGATTGCCTAATTTTCATGATCTGAATTCTTTCATTATTTATTACTACTTTACAGGCAAAAGGGCAGAATTATTCATGATAATGGAATACATTAGGCAAGCCATCTTTCAATTGGTTAAACTAATTTAAGCTTAATTCATTTTCTTGCAACAGCTTGCACAGACTCCTAGAAAACATTAACTGTGAATTCCCATTTATGATATCTTAAAAAAAAAACCAAAAAGTCTGCATTGTCTATCTTTCTGTCATTGTTCAGGAATGCTAGATTTGGTGTATTTCTATGAACAAGATCATTCCAGATTCTTATAACCAATCTCAAATATGATTCTGATATACATCATGTACTTCTTGCTCACTCTGAAGAGAAAACGTCTTGTATGAAAATGAATTAACGCATAAATTCTCATATATTTAAAACCAACATTATATTACTATATAGTAATATTATTTTCAATATTATATATAACTTTTAAAAATACATCTATACTTTACATGCTGTACTCCCTATACTAGCAGAAGAGACCTTTCCCCTAAACTGCATGTCAATATTTGAAACTATTGAAAATACAGCACTGTCACTGAACTGTTTACATTATGCCCAAAGATGACCGATGAATAATACTGCTGTATACATACAGTTCAAAATTATGTATAAAGTCAGAAAATATTACATAAAAGCTCACTGGGGACTCAGAGCTTCACTCCTGCTCTCATTCCCTAGCTGTTATGAAATGGTGCTTCTCTGGTATGGTTAACTTTTGTGTGAGCATCTTTGACATCCAAGTAGTGTATCTACATGGATATACATGGTTTATTTTACAAAACTTTATAGCAGAATTTAATACAGCAGTTGGAATTTCAACTCTATTTTTGGAAAGGAATACAATACATTAAAAAAATCATTTATTATGTTGTGTCTGATATATGGAATATTAAGTAGTTACTTCGGATTTATCAGTTGACATTTTCATTCTAATGTCAACATGTACCCTGCAACAGGACACATTAAAATATCGATAGTGTAAAGAGATCTCCTACAACCTGGAAGATGGATAAAGGCTAAAAAAGGCAACTAAACTTTCCTAAAACAACACATTTCAGACAAAATGATCTTTTTGCATCTGTAGATCTTCTTATGTAAGAAACTGATAAAATCATATAGGCATTCAAACATAATTTCTACTTTATGGGTGTTTGGGGTTTTTTTGGTTTTGTTTTGGTTGGGTTTTTTTACTTTGTTTTGTTGCTTATCTTTAAAAACCAAAAAAAACCCAAAACCCACAAACATTCCCCTGTTTGCATTCAAATTTCACCTGAAGGCAGAGGCTACTTTTTTTCCAAGATAAAGTAGAAGCAAAGTAAATTGAATTTGCTGCACGGGAGACTTTGTTCCATTCACAATAAGCATGTATTTGGAAAAAAGTTTGATCAGTACATCAAGACATGGTCAGATTCATTCTAGTGTGACAGAACAAGTGAAATTAGCAGATCCCTACTGATTTTGGGCCCTGGAATTCAGCCACAGATAAGTTCTGTTGCCATAGAATACATCGTAATTGGAACAAAAGAGTTTTTCCTGTATACATGTAACTATTTCCAAGCTAAATAGTAAATAAAGCAGGATAAATCTTTCCTGGAGATACACAAGGGTGCTCCCTCTCATCTTCACCCGTCTTCTACATTTGGTCCAGAGCTCCAATTATAATTCCTCAAAGAAAACAATGCTAGGGAGAAAGCTATTCTCAACAGCAGTGAATCCCTTAAAGTTAATGATGGCTGGGTCTTGACTTGTCTGGTTTGATCACTGCTACGTGAAGCAGTGTGAAGAAATGGATCCTGAGACAGGACCAGTCAGAACAAACAGTGAAGTCCTGCATGACAAAGAAGGGCAGAAATTTAGAAGCACATTTTCTGCAACATGCATGACCTTGACCTTTAGGGAGAATTTCCACTTACCCCAAAACTTAAGAGTGCCTCATTTCCCTATATTCTACTGTGGGAATAGTCTCTCAATTTGAGCTGTGAGACCTGTTAATAAATTAATCACCACTACAGAGTGTTAAAAGCTTGAAAAATATCTATTAAAATCATTAGGTTCAAAAAACATACTCCAGGTCTTTATTAGTTCACTATGTAGGGGAAATTGCTAGAGAAACGCTACTACATGCAAGAACATACGCTTATTTACCTGGAAGAGGTTTTTGCTATCATCTTGACCCCTCTTCCCTCTCCAAATCAACCCAAGGTTTAGAAGATTCTCTTGAAAAACTATTGAAAAAAAATCATCATTCCTTATGTGGTCAATGAAGTCACTGCAGAGAACAAACACACAAATGGAAGTGGAACTCCTACAGAACGTCCCTTTCAACTGAAAGCAAGCTCAGAAAACTAACGCTCTGTTTGGGATGGGAGATTGCCTCTTTAAGGTCTTTACAGAAGGGGAAGTATAAAAAAAAAATTGTGATGCTAATAATGTTTTGTCTGTGAAGATTTTCAACATTTCTTGTACTGACTCTAAAGTACGTTGCTCTCAGGACTGGCATGCCAGTGATAGTGGTAGAAAGAGCAGCAAAATATAGCAAAAATGCTCCAGAGCTGAAGACCAGACTATTGGCCAATAAAGCCTGCATGTACATTATCAAAAAATGGTGGCCAGATATTAATCCAAGTGATAGCTGTGTATGCGTGTGTTTTATTTTGAAGTCCTATTCCATCTATCATCCCTTCTACTATGCAGTACAGGTACTCCCCTGTCAAGATCAGGTCCAGTCATGTGGAGACATTGTAATGGATTTCCCTAGTTACCAAGCACAGATGTAGATCTGTTTCATCACCCATCAAACCATTTCTAAATCAGCTAGCTACAGCAAATCTTGATGAAAGATAAAATATAGCATGTGTGGTGGTAGTGGTGGGAAGGTCTTTCACAACACATCCCCCCCCCAATTCAGTGCCTGCCTATCATAACACCAGCATAAAAATAAAAAGAATAAACCTTTCACACTAGGTTTTGGAATATTTTCCACTTTGGCAACACATCAAATACTTTCGTGTCTCACAGTTTTAAAAAGTCAAGTGTTGTGGGATACATAGGTTACAGTTCCACCAAAACTGCCAGCTCTGGAAAGGAATTTAAAAGCTCTGGGCAAATAGATCCAACACAGTAAGACAGAACTGGCAGCATTTTACAAACTGTTTGTGTGCCAAAATGACAACGTCAGCCGGTGAGTCAGCTGTATGCCTCTCTGTTCCCTGGCACACTAGAAAAAAAAACATTATCAGTGCTGCTACATGGGGACCAATAATGATATTACTGATACTGCCTTCATGCTCAAAGTCACAGCAGCAGTATCTGAAGCCTTATATTAGCTTCCCTGTGTTTTCTTCCCCCACTGCTGTTTAAGGCAGAGACAGAGAAAGCTGCAATACAGATTATGTATTCATTGCAGCTAGTACAGCCTAATATAATAAAGCCAGTGCCACAGTGTCACTTGTCACTTTCAGACCATGAGATGAAATGATGCCATCTGCGCGAGAAAATAAAATGGGGAAGTGAGTCATAGCATACTCCGATAAAATGGCACAGCCGCTCTGGAGCTGGAGAGAAAATGATGGAGGAAGGGCAATCAGAAAGCCACAGCACTAGTGGTTACCTCTTAAACTCATGTAAAGACATAGTTTGTTTTAGTCTACAGAAGCGTCATTTGATAAACCTGCTATGCACACCTGCACTTTTATCATAGTTTTATTATATCTGCTAAACACACCTGCATTTTTTATGACTGTTTGCCTGAAGGCCCTGTAGTAGCAGGGTCAAGGATATATTTGGAAAATTAGAATATCATTAAGCAAATTTAAATTCATGTGAGCAATCAATAAATCACTAATTAGAATTTAATCCATGACAAACTATACTATTTTATAGTTGATGAAACAAATCAAGTATTTGCAACTCGCAAGCTTTCAGCATCTGAATTTGCTTTTAGGAAGTTCAAAGTGAGATACCTAGCACAGTGTTCCTACTCAAGATAGGCATCCAAGTAAAATAAACCAAAAAAAGAAAAAAAAAAAAACAAAAAAAGTCTTTGAATTCTATTTATCAATCTGCTTTTTTAACAGTTCTATTTTATACAATTCTACAGTAATTCTATACATACTCAGAGTAATATAAGCTTAAAAATCCAGGTATACATTAACTATTAAAAGAGTGAAAGATGTACATTTTTCCATGACTGTAATTTTTTTAAAATGATATAAACAAATGTTTTGTAATATCCAACAACATCTGGTATAAAAACATGCTTTATTGCTATGGAGGAAAGTGTGTGTTTTCTTTATTAACCCACCTAAAATCATGCTGCCAAACAGGCTTCAGCTTGACCGCAGATGCTGAACTGGCAAGGTGCTAATCCCATCTTTGTTTATAACCAACAGAAGGCTGCAACTTTGACCTTCAACTACCAGGCACTCCAGATCTCTGAAGCCAGTTTCTCATCGTTTTTCACTGCTGCACACATCACTAAGAATGCCTGATCCACGTACTACCAATAGACTATAAAATGTATAGCTTTTTAAGGATGCTGTTGGTGTAGTAAGTAACATGGAGTCCATTGGTTAGCTCTGTCATAGGTAACAGTAATTTGTATCATACTGCATTAGGCTGCTAAAGGAGACGTCAGTCATGTGTTTTGTAACAGATGGTTATTTCTGAAGGTGAGGGTGTAAATTCCTACATCATTCATGACCAACAAACTGTAAAAAAAAAAAAATCATAAACCACACATGTTTTACTAAAATCTTACCAGCAACTCAATAGAAAAAAAGTTTGCATGAATGCCACTCAACTATATTACACATATACATTCATGTCAGGTGGTCAGATACTGTAAAATCAATTACTGCTTGTTGCCCAGATATTTGATGAGTCGCTCAATACCATGAACACGGATCAGATTGCTAAACCCTTGCTTGATGTTGTAAAGATACTTCTTTTCTCCTTTATGTCATATGGCATTATTGATTTAGCTTACTAGTTTCTTACAGAAGCACTGAAAAAGTGCTTCCATTCACCTATGCCGGATTAAGCTACAGGTCTGCAATTATAGACCTCTAAAAGATACAAATCAATGTTTCTACCATGACAATGAGCAGATGACTGAAAAATGGATAATGGATAACCTGATTGTTTGCTTTAACAAGATTTAATGGTATACGCTTAACTTTTATGTCTGATTATAAGGAGCTTAATAGAATAACTATTTTTCTTTTTTTCAGTCATAGCTAATAATTTCAAATAATGAAACTACAGATTCTACATATCTGAATAAAACCATTAAGGTGACCTAATGATTTGGTCACCTGAGGTAAAGTCACCACAGTTAAAAGCGTTGCTGGTCCTCAGCTAAGCCTTATACCAGTGCCAGGTGTGTTCCACATGTGAAATGGAGAGTGCTGGCTGAAGTCACCCTGCAGTGGAGAGCAGGTAACCTCAGCTGGTGAGCAGCAACTTGCTAACTTACAGATCATGTCACTTCTGACTGATGTCAAACCCTTTTCGACCTCCACAAAAGCCAAATATTGATAACTCTTCTCAGTAATAGTGAAGTTCAGCAAGTTCAGCCTTTGAATTTGCCAAAACCTACAAGTTTAGCCAAGTAAGTTAGCTGAAAATCCTGCAAGCTACGGCAGGGAGAAAGGCCCTTACTGAACAGCACACTCTTTGCAAAATCCTAATGCAATTCAGACTCTCATGCCCCAGTGGGGTTTGTTGTATGGTGATACCTTAGTGAAATGTCCCTTTCATATGTCTACAAGAAGGCAGCTGTCGACCAGTACTGAACATACAAAGAGAATCAGGAACACCATGCCTGCTATCCCTCCACAAGACAAGTCTGTCTTGTAGTCACTGCTCCTGCCTTGCTGCCCCCCTCCACCCAAGTTTGAGTTAATGATTTTTCAAGCAGATGGCTGCTGCTGGTAAATAGATAAATTATAGCCAGCAGAAAGCATGAAGCTTGGGATCACTGTCATGGTGAAAAACTGAATCCTCAGGAAACAATATTAAATATAAACTTAACACTGCATCTAAAAAAATAAAACCTAAATTTTTAGAGCACAGTATTCTTTACAAAGAAAGCTAACAGTTTCCTTTCTTATGCCTGAAGCTTTGCAATCACTGGGTTTCTGAACTGTATTTTTTCATTAGTCTTATGCTTCCAAATATAATCTATTATTTGGCAGCAAAGGCAGCAAAACATTTGTTCCCTCTCAGTACAGCTGCAACCAATTGGATTTAAAAAAATGGCATTGGAGATCCAACAGTTCTCTATCATGTTGATTTTTCCATGGTAACAGGGTTGTATTTTTTTCCTTTGGGGGGTGGGTGGGAACAGGATGAAGAAATGCATTTCCTGTGTTCTCTCCTTTTCCAGTTCTCATCCCTCCACACACTGATAGAAGGGATTACACTAGACTCCAGAATTGCATACTACGAAGCTTTTTTAAATGTATTCGTATAAAACAATCTTTTTCGTTCTCTGGCATGCAAATATAAAGAAACTCCAAACTATGTCATTATATCTAAACATGAAGAGAACACTGGAGAGTTTATTGTGGCCTTTTACCTAGAATCTCTGAAAGGAAACCAAGCAAATATGCTTCCCTTTCAGATAAACGACAATACACTGAAGATGGTACCACACATAGGTTACAGCGGTATTTACTTGAGAGAAACAAATGAACAAAAAAAAAATGCCGTAAATTACTTAAGGGCTAATGTTAGTGCTGGGCTAGAATGCTGGCCATGCAAAAACTGTGGACACCTAATTCTATGGTCAAATAGATTTAATTTCAAACAAAAGGTTATATTTTTTTGTACTATATACAAAATACCAAAGCCAGCATAGCACATAGATTAGTACAGAAATATGGCATAGTACATGCATAACTTAATATATTCAAGTTCTGGTAGAAAACACAAGAAAGAAACAAATTTCAGCTGAAAATATCTGGCGTTCTCAGAAATTGCTAGTGCCAGACTTAGCCAGATGAGTGCCAGACTTCGACTACACTTGCAGCTCAGATCAACACTTGCCCTGTTGCAGTGCCGCCAGCCTCAGTAGCCTGAGATCTGGTAAAGGATGCTTCACTTGTCATTCTTAGCCAGCAGGCACTGAGGGTTTACCAGGTCAGTCTGATCCTGTTTGAAAAACAGACTTAGAGAAACCCACAGAACAACCCAGCCATTTGGTGCCTATAGTCTTAACACTATAGCCCCCGAACAAACTGTAATACCTGCAATGGCAAATTCATGATTTATTTCAATTTAAGATTTTCATATCAGGTATTATTGACTAAAAAATACAAAGAAAATAAAAATCCATAAGTGGTAGGTAGCAGATGAGCTGGCAAGGCCCAGCTAGGCACTTGGGGGCAGGGAAGGGAAGGGAATTCCTCCATTTCTGAATTGCAATCTAACTCTGCAAAACATCTAAGGAAAAACAAAAAAAAACCCACAAAATGTCATTTTGGAGAGAATCGAACACAAGGACATTCATTGGAGCCAAGTGTTGCAGAGCTATAGAACTCATTTGTCAAATACAAAAAGTCAACTTCTGCTTTAATGCTGAATTAGGAAGGAAAAAAACCCAAACACTCAAAACCACAAGAAGTCTGAGTGGCAATGCAATTGCTGTTGTTTGGTAACACTTAGATAAGGACCAGAAGGGTTAGAAGAGTTTCATCTCTTAAGTGTAGAACAGATCAGGAATGCTGCCATAGATCTTTGGCCTCTCAAAAAGTATTGACTTGATAAGCTGAAATTTCTCACCAAGTTTCTGTGAATTTTGTGAAGTTTACTAGACATATGTTTGGAGCCTAATATAATAGAATGAGTTAAATGATTTATGTAAGAGGTGGGAGAGAAACTATAATGCTAAATGAAGCTGTATTCTGCTGCTTAAAATCCATCCCAGTATCTGACATTGATTCTTCTGTTTGACTTGATCAATATTTAAGCTAGTCAACTTTGACAGACATTTCATATTGTAGTTTCTGGCAATTGTTCTCCTTATCTATAATAAATTTTCCTATATATTATAGTTTAATTAGCTACCCAGAGTATTCCAACCAGCTGAAAAACACTAAGACAAGTAGGATTTGACACTATGATTATTTATCAGCCAGTATAATAAAGAATTAAAAAAGACATACGGATAATATAAGTGTAATTGTTTTGAGGATTTAAGGCCAAAAGGAAGTTAAAGTACATAATTGGAACAATACAAAAGAACAAACACAAAGCAGAGAAAATACTCTCAGGGCATCAATGAGTAAATCATCAAAACAGGCACATAATAAAAGAAAGTGTTAGAGCAGTCCTCCTCCAAGTTCATAAACAGTACCATTCTGCAAGGCACCTCTGCAAAAAAAGGTCTTTGGAATAAGGAGAGATATTCCCCTGGGTTTTCCACCTCATCTGCTCTCTTGCAAAGCCAAAATAAGTTTTGCTGCCTTCATCTCCTGTTACCAGTGCCAGTCAACAGACACTCTCTTTCCTTGTGAAAGCAGACCAGTTTCCTAGATTTCAACCAGTTAGGCCAGGACAAACATACTGAAGGCATCGCTTTTGCATTAATGCAATTACAACTTATCTTTCAGAGCTTGACAAGATTGTGTATCAGTCATACCCTGGGTGACTTTTCAGGGAAGGCAATCAAAAGACTATTTAAAATAAATAAATAAAAATAATAATAAAAATCGACTCAGCACATTAGATACAGGTTTTTTAGTCACTGCACCACGTACATGGAAGCATATACCAACATTTTTAAAGTCACTTTGAGGAGCACAAGCTGCTAGTAAACAGTGTCAGATTTCACCTTTGCTAGAGCAAGGGTGATTCACAGCAGATGCCTCATAACTGAGTCTTGGCAAAACACTACTGGATCCATATGTGTCCCATTAGTGTTTTAAAGGTTTTAAAGTACGAAATACCACAAGGTAGAATTATGCAGGTTGACAGCATATGATCGATACTGTTATGATATGTACTCCCTTTATTATCTCAGTTATAACTACTAACTTCAATGCGCACAACAGATTTCTTTGCATGTTAAGTGTGTTTCTGTACACTGTTTACTCTGCAAAAGAACATCTGATTAATTGCATTGCAGCCAAAGACTGAACTTCAATATCACTGGATTTTTCAAAAAAACCAAACAAAATCTTAGAGCCATCCAAGCATATGCTTATACCACTGTGAAGTAAAAGCTAAGGTAATAAGAGAATGCATGTTTGCAGAAGACATGGCATTTATTCATAGGCATCACTGTTGAGCTACTTTTTTCAGCAATAAGTAAGTGTGCTTTCAGTTGTTTTGAACCCTATATGAAGCAATATATACAATACCACTCATCTCCTTTGAGCAAATATCTACAGATATTAAAACACTGATTTATAATGACGACTGTCTTTATATAATGCACCATGTTGTGAAATATTTCTTCATTTATTAGAAACTATTGAAAATGTGAGTTCTTTTGAAGGAAATGTTGAAGAACAATACATGAAAAATAGCTTTTTTTTTTTTCCCAAATATCAAGCAGATACACACACATTTTTTAATAACTTGTTCCCTGTCTTCATTTCTTAAAAGTTTATATTTGCTTGTTTTTAAAAATGGACTTCAGCAATCTTTTGCTATATGATCATGAATACTTCAGAATACCCTTTGGAAACAGAGGCTACTCTGAAGACAAAACCCAGAGTTGATGAAACAAAAGAAGAAAAAAAAAACCAGAACTAAAACAACAAAGGGGGAAGTCAGTTTCACGCACTTCTTGAAGTTGACTGAATTATTCAGTTGTGGCTATGAGACAAAAATGTAGAGATTCTATAGTAACATGGGACATAATTATGTCTTTCAGTCAGAAATCACAACCTTAGAAGTTATGAATCAATATAAATGGCAAAACTATTGACATTTCTATTTTCCTTTTTATTGCTAGAGAAACACTCTAATTAAAGTAAGCGTAGTTTGACATACAGGTAAACAAATGCCTCTTGACATACAGGTAAACAAATGCCTCCTCAATTATGTATTACATCCAATCTGAAAAGAGTTTGCTTCATATAACAGTAACTTAACAAATGTTTTAAGACTTTAGTTTTGATACACCAGTGAGTTGTAGAGCATAGTTCCTTCTTCATAGTTGCATCATAGCAGCGTATATATTAAAAAACTGCTGAAAACTGATTTTGCTGGAACCAATATGCCCTACTCTTTTCTTCAACTTCTGTAATTCAGTATATTAGTGTATTTCCCCAAAGGGTAATTGGATATAATTCACTTGATTTCTTCCCCTGCTCTTTTGCTTGGGATCTCATCAACAAGACACACACATCACATAAACCGGAATTTCTGCTTGGATTAATTTCACGTCAAGAGAGTCTTACATGACTAGCACACACTTAACAGGTACTTCAATTAGCATCATGGATTTTCACCATCTTAATGAATCTAACTGTTTTCTGGTGTCTCATGCAATTTTCCTTTCACATCATCATCCTACTTTGGAATAAATTTTCAAGGCTTGAAGAGCTTTCTTCACTTTAGACAATACAGCAGTCTGAAGAACCACAGTACAGGGAATGGAGGACCTTCCCACCTCCAAGTAGAGACCAGCTATGTGCTGTTTATTCCCCCTACAGGTTAGTGCCCGTTCAGGGTTTTGCCTTTTTTTTTTTTTTTAAGCCACATCGTAGGTGAGGGCTACAAAATTTAGACCTCATAGTTGCTTTTGTGTAACACTGCATTCCTATTCTGTAATTTCACTGCATCATTAGTGTACTCCAGGACATAATGGTATTGCTACTAACATACCATTATGTGTTATACAGAGATGAGCAAAATCTAGCTTTACAACAAGGCCTGCAACCTTTAGAACCTTATTAAACTGACATTATTTACTTGACTGTTCATCACCCTCTGTGGAGTCTTATTGCTTCATTAAAATTAAGTTATTCTACTGTTTGACAACTTCATACAGTTAAGAAAATACAGTGAGAACCTTTTCCCTGGTCTCTTTTCTTCTATTAGCATTTTTTGATAGCTCTATGTCATGATGTATTTCTCAAAATCATTGTCTAATTTGCACAATTCAAATCACTCTGCTTTTTGACCTTGCTCCGTGCTCCACGGTAGGAACACACTTTAATTCTCAATAATCTTGCTGTGTTTATATTCTGAAGTGACAGAACTCAAACATACACAAATGACAATCAAATCCTTACAGAGTTTTTGAAACTACTTCTCAATTTCCTAATTATCTTCCCTTCTTTGCTTGCACTCCCCGTCCTTCACCATCCACCCCCCCGCAGCACAAACATTCCTATGACCCTATCTCCCAGTACAGTATTAGGTACCTAATGAGATGGCAGTGTCAGTGCTCATCCAATTTTCCTCCCCCTAACATGTTGTCAACAAGATCATAAGTGTTACTGAACAAGTAAGCAAGCACTTTTTATTATTCCAGGCCCTCAAAAATAAATTTAATCCATCACATGCAATTTCTACAGAAAACCACATGGCCCCAGTAACAGCCTACTGCATCCTCATTTTCACTTGGGCTTACCTAGTACAGAAGTTCCTTAAGGCTATCATTACTGACGGCTTGTTTGCAACCTAAGCTGTGGCTCTTATCTTGAGTAATAATCTCTAGTTTACTTACACTATTATTTTACATCCTCGTTATTGACTTAATAGAAGCAAATCAAAAGTAGCAGTTTCTACCTTCTGTACAAATTTTCATGCCATAGTGTACTAGATGTATTGAAACATGCTACATTTTTATACTGAAAAAGCAGCAACTTATTTTCAGGTATCATGTTGTAATTTCTGTACTACAGTAACATATCCACAAGACTGATGCTTCCCACTTATGAATAGGGAAACCACAGTGTCTACTGCAAGAACCTTTATGCAGACAAACTAATAATTAGAATAAAAGGTCAGGCAAATGTCTCGGTGGAACTCAGACTACAAAAAGTGTGTATGTTCTCTTACCTCATACTGGTGGCCCATCACAACAGTAATCAGTATCTCCTTCAAAAGTAGCCAAAGTTTAGAATTATTCTGAAGACAGACCTGAATAATTCATTTCATGGTACATAACTGTAAAAGACACTTCATCATAGTTTTGCAATGAAAACCAGTTTTACTATTTGAAATACCAAAGCAATGCATGTCACGAGCAATCTGACCATAAGCGGGGTGGAGGGAGAACGACAACCTGACAATTATAGTTTAGTCATGCTATTATAAAATACAACACAATTCAATTATACAGCATTCCTTGAGTAATAAGCAATGCTAGTAAAATCTGATCAAGCTATGGCTATATTTTGCAGTTGTTAATAAATCAGTTAGCATAACTACACGAAAGGAAAGCTTTCTGTTTTCAAGAGATTACCATTTCAAGCTCTGTTTTCAATATAATTAATACAGGATTGTTTACATAACAGACGCAATGGACCATGCCATCCACAGGTTGGTTTTTCTGGGTTTTGTTTGTTTAGTTGGTTTGGTTTTTTGATCGTTGGTTTTTATTTTATATATAGTATGACTAGCTAAGGAGTAAATATTGTTACCTACATAGTCAACAGAAAACAAGGTGAGTAATGAACTTCATGCTTACGCTACAACCAGTCCTATACTCTTATTTCTACAGATTACCTTGCCCTCAGGTTTTCTCCAATACAAATTCTTGAATGGGTATTCGAATAGGAAATGCAGCCGTATCGCCAGAGAGAAAATCCCGACTCTGACCTTCCTGCAAAGTCCCAACTATTCTAGAAACCTCTGCACTGTGCCAAGGGTACCTAATTCTCAAAACATTCGTACCAAACAAATAGGAGTGGTTTAAAAATAAATAGATGGGGGGGGAAGGGGGTTCCAAGTAAGACCTTCTCTACTGGTATCGTATTATTTGCACACCTATGAGGCACTTCCCAACAAATGTTATTTTACAAACACAGTTTAGCTATGGAAGGGTCAATTCAAATGACAGTTAAAATTCTGTTAGAACAGTTCAAGGACCAGCTTAACCTCTGTTAATTCATACATGTTTCTACACTCTTGCATCTAAGTGTTATTTAACTCGAGTTAAAATAGCAGTCATTTAAATAATTTACCTTATTTCAGTAGGAAAAAAGAAAGATCAGTACCATACCTCTTTTGATAAGGCAGCAACTTTCAGAAATTTAAGCTACTCATAGCTGCAAGCAATCACAGGAATATATTCAAGCACATGATCAGTCTTCATTGTATAACAAGCTCCAGAGAGATTGTTATTAGTCACAGATAATAATTCCCACTGTTACAAAAAACCTGTGCTCAAAATAGTACCTCCCAAGGAAAAATTTCATTGCAAAGGCAGTAAGACTTGGGATGACAATCCTCAAATTGGGAAATAGGGGAGAAAAATTGAGAGCTTGCCCAAAGTCATCTGACATTTAAGGAAAATCAGCAAAGCAATCAAAACTATCTTTCAAATTATGTTGCAGATAAGATACTACAGCAGAGGGAAAATACCTTGTGTATACTACCAAAAAATGAGTATACTTACCATTTTATGTTAATTCAATGATGAAAGTATTGTTTTAAGCTCACTCAAAGTATTAATGTGCTCTAGATTTTGGCCCTAACAAGTGAGAAATTAATTTTATAGCTTAAATTTAGGAAAACTTTAAAACAGGATACATTGGATAGTTCCAGAAGAAAAATCAGCACATTAGATAGCAGGTTCATCACTTCCTAGCAACAAGAACAACTTTAGATGTGTAATCTTAGCTGTACTGTGCTCTTATCAGTATGCTTTAACGTGTGAAATCTCATTAGGAAGGAAGAACTACATGCTTCTCAGAGAGAAAGAGGCACGTTTAGTATTTGCTACAGAGGACAAAAAAGAATACAAACAAGAACATTCCATTGCTGATAATTCTTAACTTGCCGAACTGAAGAAAACAGGTACAGAAAAGGTTGATGGAGCACTCATCAGTGGACAGATGTTACTTTATTACAGAATACAGAGGGGCATCTTAGCTCTCAGTTTCCCAGGCAGGTTAAGACTAAAGACCCGAGAGTAGCCACACTGATCATAACTACTAAAGTAAACAGAAGCATAAAAAGGAACGTGTTTATTCATATGTTTTGTTCTTTTAAATCCAATAAAATTATCTAGATATATAATAACAACATAAACCAAAAGAGAACATGTTCTCAATACAAGGTTAAAATCTCTGCTATTAAAATAGTATTAAGCTGTATCTATGGGCAGCTCACTTTCACAGAGCTCCACGTGATCCATTAAGAAACATTCTTCCAACAGAAAAAGCAAGGAACCACATACCAAGCTAAACATGCTAACAAAATAGCTAGTAAGCACACTAACTTGATTCACTAGGATGATTTCTGAAATGTGATCATGTGTACACAATTACTCTGCAGGGCTAGATTAAATAGTGCTTAGTTAAGCAAGATCACTTCAAGACGACATATTGCCCATAACATTTTTATCAAAACAAATATACCTAGAACAAGTGATGCTTTTACTTGAACTATTATGACAGCAGGTGCAGCACTGAAAAAAACAAATGGCTGACATCCAGAGTGTTAAGTTATCTATGCTGTTGTCACAGATTCAGACTAGTACAACTTGAACAACCACATTTACCGTTCATGCCTTTAACCATGGAAAGAGGTGTCTAACACACCAGAGATATCCGTATGTTTACTAGATTGATGCATCCACGTTCCCATTTAGTTCACAGGAGTGAGAACTGTACCTCCTGATCGTTCCCACTAGTGGACACACATTGGTTCACATCCTGAAATGATCTAAGTATGTTAATCTGGATTCCTTTTGGATGAAAGTAAACCATAAGGTGTGTTCAAGTAACACACCTGATGTATCCTAATCACTGTAAGGTTTTTGAACCTACAGGACCAAACTAGAACTAGTTTCAAGTAAACTTTCCCTTCCCATCCCAAATGCAAGGATATCATCTGCACTGTCTTACTGCAGAGAGCTACGCCTACTTCACCTCAATAGTTGCTAATAGTCACATAGTCAGTTAGATTGCCTTCTGGAACGTCTCCAGAATTTAATTTACTTGTTGAGAATCTTGGCACAATTTCTGCAAAAAGCAAGCCTGCTTCAGCAGAACACTAAGCACAGGATTCAGCCATCTGGATGGACTGCAGCAGTATATCAACAATTGATGCTAATATAGTTAAAAGTAACTAAAATGCTTGTGATTCATCTGCTTCATTCACTAATCTTGTATTGCTAAGAAAAGTTATTATTGTATTGTTCCATGCTTACTGCATAAAAATGGCATTTGCATGAAGGGTCATCAAAAGAAGAGGAACTGTTTTGTACCTTTGTGCTAATATACACTTCCTTTACAACTGCACCTTTTCACATTTAACTGTCTCACACTACCATGAAAACTTGGTTCTTTGAGTTACAAACATACCTTCAGCATTTCTGAAATAAGTAGCCACCTCCTTTTCCCAGTGCCTTCAGGAAATTATGACATACTTTTCTTCACTTTAATTAGGTCAAATAAGCAGAATATGTTTCTTCTGTTTGGTGGCCAAAAAGATTCAATGTTGAAATTTTGACCCAATTTAAAACTACTCCTTTTCTCATCTGAGACTGAGGAGCTAGCCCCAAGTGGCTTACTTGTCAGACTGAAGTATATATCCTGATAATTCACAGTTATAAACTGCCCCTTTCACCAAAATACCCCAGTAATTAACCAACTCTTATACTGCCACAAGAACAAATACAGTCTTGAAAAGGCTCTTCAATAGACTTTCAATTAGGAAGCATTTTTATCAGTTCAGAAGAATGAACTTCAGTTATAGAGATCTTGATATTGTTCTGGGCTTTTATTTTGTATTGTTACTACCATAACAAAACATGGCTTCTTCTTGCCACTTGAAAAAAATTTAGTTAGCTCTTATCAGTAATGCAGGATTATTCATTCCTTTGAATTCAGTGTATTTCTTATGAGTTTCATCAAATGAACTTTTCAGAGATTCATCATGAGGATTTTTATTATGTTTACAGTTAGTGAATTAGTTCAGCTTATAGCTAGTGCTTGCTCTTGAAAGGCTGATATTTCAGTTTAACAGGTCTATCAGTTCTAAAGTTTGTAACACAAATATCAAAATACAATTTTAAGATTCATATTTTTGTACTTATTGGCTTTGCATAGGATTTTACAGCCTGAAAACAAGTGTGGTAGTTGAATCATGGACTCTGTATTCAGCATGCACTTGTAAAAAGTGAAAATAAGATAAAATAAATGGGACTAGAATACTGCTTTTTCAGTAGGACTAAGATACTTCTTTTACCCTAACCTCATTAATTATCTTGGATGATATTACTTTAATCATTGGCAAAAAGATGTTCCAGTTGACTCTAGGCACACATGAATGTTTCACTGTCAGTCGTCGTGAAGATAGTTTTAGAGAACGATTTCATCAAGTCTTTTTGGCATCAGAACTTAGTGGGAAATTAGACTATAACTGGAATTGTGAGTGCAATAATCTACAAAGATGATTATCATTCATTTCCATGTACAGCTTGAACTCTTGTGTCCCCATTTCCCCACTACTCCTACCTGATAAAATGATTTTCTCTCTCCTTGTGGTTGGCTCTTGTCCTCTCAGCTTATTCTCCTTGCTGACCTGCCTATAGGAAAGAAAAGACAATTGCAAAGTATCACTGTATTTGCAGGTCTGAAGATGAACAACATTTTCTTGATAAATCTGAAGTACTGTGCACATGATCGTATATATATATAAAAAAATACTGTATATGTATGTATTTATTTTTAACTTGATTGTGACAAAGGTCTACACCTATAGCATTTTTAGACAATAGTTATCTAAACACCCACTGCCGCCACCCCAAACCCCACTGGACATCATTAGACAGAATTTAAAAAAGCATACCCTACTTCAAAAATCTTTCATCCTACAACTGACATCCACCTATCCTGCCTCACTTCTTCAGACTACTGGCAGCACTGTTGTCACTGGGAGTGACGCTCTTACATTCCCTGAGCAGTTCTCTAGCAGTTCATGTCATTTAGATGATAACTTAGAAGCCCCATTATGTTAGAAGCAGCAAATGCTTGAAGTTCTCATTTATTCTATTTTCTCAGAAGAAAACTTCTACAGGGTAAGGAGAAACAAACAAACAAACAAAAAAAGACTTGTCATCTGAGCATGTATTAATAACCATTTATGTATAATTTTGATTCCCCTTGATTTCTCAGTAATAATAGCAAGCACTGAAAAATACCTACAAACAAATGACAGAAACTATGAGTTTCTGTGAGGAGGGAAGAAGTGGCAATAAGTTAGTGGAACTAACATGTTTTAGAGCTCCTGATGGTAAATTTCTGGAGAAAAAAAAAAAAGGCTGCTTCCAGTTGGAAATATAACCTGTGTATGCTGACACAAATGCCTATATATCTCAACAGTCCAATGGTTAATTACTCTAGCTCTTAATATTTTTTTAAAACGTTTCCTCAAACATTGCATTCAAACTGAGCCATCTTCCTACAATGTGTAATGTTACCTGTCTGATTATAATTTACAATTTTATAACTCTCTAGCTTTACAACTCCACTGCTTAAATGCAAATATAAGCTAATGGCTTCAATTTTACACAGCTTTTGAAAGCAACATCTAGTCTCAGCCAATACAGAATTTCTGTATTGCAGTTGTATTTCATCTTCCTCTATATGTACCATTGCTTAGTATTTTTCAAGGTGGTTTAGTATCTTGCCTCTGTTGAGTTCTATTTTGTGGTTTTGGAAGAATTACAACAAAACTCAAGAAATATGTAGGCTTCAGCAATGTTTTAAGCTTTGTCTTTCTGAATGACTGTCTTTTTGCACTAATCTTTTTTAAACAGAAACGTGTTCCACAAGAGAGGCAAGATAAGTACTTTCATTAAAGCATATGTTTTGTCTCTATGTTACTTAATGCTTCAAAACCATTTCAAATACTTAAATTCTTTCAATGTACTTAATGGAGAGAAACCATTTCCTTTATTTTGCTACTTTTCTCTCCATAAAATAAGTATTTTTATTAGTGTGCTGCAGATCTCCTACACGTAAATTAAACTCAATGAAGCCAATAATATTTATTAATCGCACATTATTTTCATAATATTTGTAGTGTCAGTTTTCTGATCTATGCTTGTCAAATTTTTTGAGATATCAGACCGATTCCAAGCATGTTTTCTCTTCTTCCATTTGTGCAGCTTTGTATCCCCCAAAATACACGAAAAAAATACCCAGCCTATAGAACTTTGTAATTCAATCTCGTATATATAATGCACAAAACAATTAAACCAACCTACCCAAATATGTTGACCTTTTCCACTTTTCCTCCTTAACATCCTCAGCAGGCTCCCACTGATGTTGCCTTCTCTCCTTTTTATTCAATTACCCCTCAACCTGAAGGGCCTGCCTCTGTATCCTAATGTCCCCTACATACTTAGCATCTTTTTTCCTTTTTGACATTCAAAACGAGTCTTATGCAAGTAACCACTGAAAATCTCCTTATCCTACTTTCATAATCACACAGAGGTACCTCAAGGAGGCTGTAAGGACTTTAAATGTATTTAGTCTTTTGGTACCTGGTAGAACAAGTCTCAAGTTTCCCAACAACCACTGCAGCCTGACAAGCATCAAGCAACACGGAAGCACAGTGAACTACTTTGGAGCAATACTGCAAAACTGCTGAGAAGACACATCTAATTACTAATTTGTAATTTGGATTGTTTTCCAAGAAAGAGAAGTCAATAAAAGGAAGTATATGATAACTGCCTAAATACATAATAGGTTGCTGCAAATTCTTTCTGTGTATTATAGATAGCAATGGGTTAAACTGCAGCAAGGGATTTTCTGTTTAGACATTGGGAAATACCTTCCTCCAATGCTAAGGATAATCCAGTCCTATGGAACCTAGAAGTGCTGAAACTTTTATTGGATGTCTGCTTAGCCCCTACACCGAAAGGCTGATATTTTGGGGACTGTGCACTGAAATTCACTTTTGGATGTATATTGCATGGCTCTAGAATAGTAGCCTGAAATTTAGCCACAAATACACAATCAGTAATTGAAGTGTCTTTTTAGAGGAATAGTAAAGTGTAAGAAACAATAAAACAACGTATAACGCTGCGAATACCTCATCTCACTATAATAATGAAAACAAGAACATCAATTAACTTTCAGTCCCAGTACAAATGGCTGTCCAGTGATGAGTTGTTCATCATGAGGAAAAGAAAAGCACTGTGTCCTGAAGTAAACATCATCTACAATTTGTAACGAATGGTTTAATTATGATATCTTGCTTGTCGCATATACTTTCATATCACATTAATTATAATAAACACTACTTGTGATGGTTCTCACTTTACTATACTTGCTTTCCAACTCCAATGCATTATTTCCACCTAAAATGCTAAGCACTACCAATCAGGACCAAAGACAGCAATGGAATTTACAGTAAGAACAACACTTAAGTATAAATGTGCTTAAAATAAAGTGAAGAAGATTTACCAAGCTTACTGCCACAGTCATTAAAAGCCATAGCTGTATGTCCTCGAAGTGATTTGAAAGGTTTCTTTTTGGTAAATGCATTTTTTAAGAGTATACCCTTTATCATTTGTTGAAAAACCTGGAGAGGGAAGTCAGATTGTGTAGCTTATTTATGGGCTACATTCACTGATTTTTTTTTTCTTTAACTGTGTGAGTAATTCTTTGGCAATATGCCTTCAAAGTTAAAAGGATGAACATTAAATTATGCACAGAACAATTTAGCAAAGACTGCTCAAGCAGCACACAGGAATAAGAATCCACATTTAGAATTTTATTTGGTCTCAGGATTTTAAATTGTGGCAGATAACAATCTATTAGCTGATGAATCTGTAGGTACTCTGCTGCTAAGTGCTTCATATAATGCCCCTTCCGCAGACACTCCCCACGTTCAGATTTCCATTTAACAGTTTAAAGAAAATTAAGCTCTACAGGTTCTTGTCAGATGATTTTAAATTCTAGACAGAACCAGCTTCCATATCGAGCATGTGATCGTTTATTATAAGTCCATAGAGGAAAAAAAGTCTGTGCAGTTTTCCACTGCTGCCCTCATTCTATCACTGAAACACAAATCCACTTCAGGGCTTACACCAAACAGGAATAGTGATAATTAAACAGCAGGAAACAGAAGAATGAAATCACTCCACCTTAACAAAAGAGATACACCATTAGAAGTACTTCAGAGATACTAAAACACAGTCCTGAGTGTAGATGTACTGGGTTACAGTGAAAGTTTTCTACGTGATGTCATGAGGCTCCTCAAAAACACTGAAATAATAACACTGCCTAACTTGTCTTGTGTGCATTAGCAAAATGTAAGTCACCTTACAACAAATGCTAAAAGGTTGGTCTTCGACAGGGTTTTGAGCAGCTGCTCACTCGCAAAACACAGAACTGTGCTTCTTATACACCACTACAGGAAAGCTGTGACAGTGCCAACATCACAATATAACCTGAATGGAAGTACAGAACAATAAGGTCACTCTCAGCCATGAAGAGTAAAGTGGCTAAGTGAAAAATTGACTTCTCACTAAGTTAAAAGTCTGGAAAGACAGCCTAGCTGTCCATCCAAACAGAGGTATAAGAGACAATGGCAGCTATCAGGGATGGTCTCTCCTTAAAATTATTAAAAGGGAGGAAAAATTAAGAATATTTACTCAGTAAGGAAAAAAAGTTCCTGTTTTAAATCTTTGCAATAAAGGTTGAGGAAAATGTATAATAATTTGAAGACTTCTTAAAAAAATAAAGTGGAAAATTAGAGTTGTACATATTTAGTGGCAAGTCACTTAATAGTAAACACTGGTTTAAGTGACCAGTTATTACTGATCTTAAGACAGTAGAGCTCTTTTATTCATAATCTGTCAGGGGTCATTATAATAATGTTATAATGAGCCAACTGCAAACTTTCTGAAACTTTTCCTTTTCTAGGCATACTTATGAGCCTATTAACTCCAAGAAACCTGAAAGCTGGAAATTTCAGGAAGATAACAGAATCACAGAGCTTCTCACTTCTATAAAACTAGCTGTACAGTCATGCCATCACTAGAAGTGACAGGAGGTCATCATGAAGTCAGGATGTTTCACTGATCTACATGGAACACTTGGTGGTCTCAGTCTAGTTGCTTGCATCATCTGTAACACTAATTGGCTCCTGTCTTGGCAGATTCGAATGAATAAAAGTAATGGAGACTGAATTGCATTTCATTCATTTCGGAGGTAGAACATTTAAGCCTTTACAACCAGCCCTGAAAATTCTTTTAGTCTCCAATTTAAAGAACAAATCTGAAAAACCTAACGTTGATGAATCATACAAGTTCATCTTATTAGCTCTTGCCTAAACTGATATTCACACAGAACAAGTTTTACTTTGTGGGTTTTTCTATCTTTTCCTTTATTATAGAAATTGTTTGGAAGACTGATTGGAGTACACCAAACTATCCTTGTGTCTGCAGAGCAAGGATGGGGGTGGGTATTATAAGAGCAGCCAGAAAAGGGCTATGTTCAAATACTGAGAAAAGATGCTGCAGGAGGGGTTTTTGTGCTTAGAGAGAACAAGAGGAAATCCACAGCAGTCCAAAAAAGCGAGCTACCTCAGGACCTTGGTAACAGGTGAGAAAAAAAGCTCCATCAGAGAAGGCATTCAAGTCAGTTCAGCACGAGAAACACACACAGAACAGTAAGACTTGGTCTACACACTGTTTACAAACTAAAGAAGAAATGACAAACTCCTACACTGTACGGCCATGCCTGCGAACTTCCTCTTCTCTTGCGTGTCATGATTATGTCATTCTATTACAATGTAAGTTACAGCAGTTTTACGCAAAGTTTAGGATCAAACCATTGCAAATGGCTTTGCAAGGTGCTTTGATAAGCAATCTGAGTAAAATATGTTAGTTTTAACTTCATCAGCTTTAGGACAAGTGTGGCAGTGATAATATATACCAATACAAAAAAAAATATATAAATTCCACACTTGCTTTTAATTTAGTTTTTGCAAAACATTCAGCTTAAGAGACGTGTATTTCTTCCACATGTAACAGCACTAAAACAATAGTCTATCTTCAAAAGGAAATGTAATGCAAAATAAAATGAAATAGTGCCCTTACCAGCAGCTCTTTGTGTGGTCATTTCAGGAGAACACAGTAAATACCTTTGGATCATCAGAATGAACATGACAAAGATTTACAATATTCCCATGTTGACAAGTTTAAGCTGGTACATTCTAACAACTGATGCTAAGAGGAAAAGTTGAAGTTCCCTGCTCTTCTCTTTTGCCATATAGGAACAGGGAAAATTTTACTTGGGATAAAATTCCAGTTTTCACAGGACAAAAAAATTAAATCAAAGAAAGAAAGACTAAGTATTTGGTCAAATTTGTTCCTCAGGTAGGAGCTTGAAAGTAACTGAGACTCTATTACAAGGTATCCAACATACACCTGAACCACCATAAAAACTTCAACACAAACAATTAAATAGAATTACCACCTCTAGAATTTCCTTAATTTTATGACAATCAAACACACATTTTAAAAGACATAAGATAACAGCACTGTATCAGTTGTTGATGTTTATTAACCACACTTCTCACTAAGCATAACTTTAAACAGTTTCACTTTAAAGTTTTGAAAGAGTTTTTCAAGTTCTGCATCTTTCCACAAGGCATTCACCTCATTCTCTGCTCTGACTTTTCCTCTACTGTTCCGTTCAAAATTATCAACTTCTCACTGATTGAACACTTGTACATTTAACAGAATAAGCACCATTCTTCCTTAATTAAAATTACTTTTTCTGGTGAATACCTTGCCATTTAGCTACAGAACATTATCTGTGACAGCATTACAGAGCCATTTAATTTAACAGAAGTCACAGTCAGAGACTGAATCCAAAAAATGATGTGGCCCTCCATTCAGGTCAACTGTGAGGAGATATTTGTTTCACCTTAGGCAGTATATATACTGGAAGCAGAGCGGAAAGACAGACAGAAAGACAGACAGAAAGACAGAAAACCCACACCACAACAGGAGCTACAGGAATCAAGATTAAACTACCACCTACACAGGGGTTTGCAGCTAACCTAGCCAGCCCTAAACTGTTCCACTTT
Source organism: Mycteria americana (assembly GCF_035582795.1). NCBI lineage: Eukaryota > Metazoa > Chordata > Aves > Ciconiiformes > Ciconiidae > Mycteria > Mycteria americana. The sequence goes on along the minus strand of NC_134374.1, from coordinate 20,167,903 downwards.
GTCTGCTTTTCCAAGAGGTTCATACTGTGCAGAATAACAGCTCCCACCTTCTCTAACACCCACTAAAGTTTGAAAATGAAAGAAGGAATTTTTAAGAACTTCCAATTTTGATGAATCATACTGTGCATCTACCTACTGTAAAGAAGCAAGTTACTTTATGATCTATCCTACAGGAGTAACTTTACATTACTATAATAAAAATTCATGCCAAATAACATCATATTCAGATAGTCTCTCTAGGTGAGACTGAAAATATAAGGATCTCTTTGCAAGTCCAAACCTTTGTTTCCGCATTATGTTGCACTTGGTAAGGATGGAAGCTGTACAAATCATTTAAAACATTGTTCTCATTCTCAAAATGAGAGACCAAGTATTTTCAGCTTAATTAAATGCAGATGAAAAATTTTTTTAGATTCCTTAACTGAGGTCAATGCATTAATATGTTTTATGTACCTATATGTATAATACATTTTCTTTTTAATTTAAAAGTAGTTCTACTTAATTGCAATAGTAAATAGAAATTATTAAATAGTTTAGAAATTATTAAATAGTTTAGAAGCCTTCATTCTTTTGAGTCCTCTACTTGGTAGTTTGGAAGGAAGATCTGCAAACCAACCTTTTCTGCAAGGCACCTAAAGTAAGAATAAAAGAAACACTGCAGAACATGAGAGAAAAACAGGACAAAAGAAGCTGAGTGCAAATCTTCTCATTTTTCTTTGGATAAAAAGAAAGCATATTTAACAATATTCCTTTCTTAAATGGAAAGCCTTGAGAAGTGATGAAGGCATAGGACAAGACAAGTAAGCCATCAGGTACTCACTGCCCAACTTTCTCAGTAACACCCCAGATATCACAGAATTCATAACCTATTTCTCTTCTACACTCCTCTCACTATTATCTGACTCAAGGCTGAGGAGACACTTCTTATCAGAGCCGTTTTGAAACTGAAGACCCTACCTCCATCAGAATTGCAAAGGATGCAACACTGCAAAAACTTTACTTCAGCATTTTAATTAATTTATAGCACTTTTTTTTTTTTTCTCTTCCCAGAAGTCTTCTGGAAGAATAATAATAAAATTTTATTTAATAACATATGTGAGTTTGATGGAACAGTATAATCCTCTGTTTGCAAAAGATGAACATCAAATGCTTACCAAAGTCACAACCCAGGAGCCTCAATCGCCTCCCTCAAGCTTCCTGAGCCAGACATGCCTTTATTATTTCTCTTTAACACTTCTCAGCAGGGTTTTTCCATCCTAATAATTAATTATTCCTACTTTTTCTTTTGAAACAATGGAAACTTTTAACAGCCATAACTTCTTGCAGCAAGAAGTCCTACACATTGACAGCCTATTGCATCAAGAACAATCTTCTGTTTAAAGTCCTTCACCCACACTCTACTTCAGATAGTGCTATAATTCTTCTACAGCAAGAGACAATGAAAAACTCATCTATGCCATTCTTGATTTACAAATTCCATAATATTACAGCATTAATTGTGTCTTGTGTAAGTGGAAATTGCTGTGCTACCTACACATTCCTATTATGGGAAGCATTCTGTATCTTATCATTCTTGTTGGTCTTCTTGAAACTTTCTTGTTCTTCTAGATCCTTTTTGAAATTAAGATGATTCAAGACAAAGGCACTTTCCAAGGATTTTACTATAACATAGCAGATGCTTTCTGATTTGTTATTTTTCAACAGTGTATGCAAGAATTCCATAAGTAACTGGATGGCTAAAACTTTTCACGCTCTATTTTGTGAGTTCTTAGTAACTGGTATTTCTTTCTGTTCTATTCTGCAATCTCCTCCTTCCATTCTGTAATTTTCCCTAAATGACCAGCAGCCAGATAACTATGAAATTCCTTTAAATTGCTGGTAGTTCTTTAAAAGTTGGAATAACAATGTCATTTTATAAAATAACAACATAGGATAAATTCTCTTACATAACTGAAACACAAAAGGACTCCTTATATACACACTATTTTAACAGTAGAATTACTATAGTTTGTGTCTGCATAATCTGGAAATAGCCTAATTACCTCACCAAGTTTGTCATTTTCCAAAAGGCTTCTCATTCACCCCAACATTGCTACTTTGGTTATTGAAAATGCTACTAAAGCTTTCAGTTTTGCTACACAGCAAAATTACTAGCAATATGCACTAGAAATACTGACTGTAGTCAGAAGTGTTTGGATGGGCAGCTCAGTTCAAACAAACTTTCAAAGTTCAGTCCCACATTTTCACAGGAAAAAAATAGGGATGTGTAGCCAAAGTACTAAAAAACTTTGTGTCAAGCTGAAAGCAGAGGAAGGCAAGTTTTGCATCCCCTGTGCTTGTACTCCATTCTGAACCAACACCCTACTTGCTCGCCGACAAGATCCAAAGAAAAAACTGAAATATTTTACCAAGTGCAGACCGAAGTAGTCACACGATACAAGTACCAAAGGACCAGTTTTGCAATCTGTGTAAAGGACTTAGGTACTAAAAGCTACTAAAAGGACTAAATGTAATCTTATTTTGGGTCATCCTCAAGTCAGCCTGAGAATTTTTACCCCATATACTACGCATCTTTTTGTAGAAGTTCTCCCTTTTCTCCCCCTTAGAGTTTCCCGAGTAGCAATTAGAGATTGTTGCTCACCCAGATTTTGACTACAAAGAAATTTGTACAAAATCACTCCAAACTGCACGCAAGCACGCATTTGGTAGTTGCGCCAGGAATAAATGTCTCTCTATAAAAAAACCTACCATGATAAAATTGCCTCAGCATTTTCAATTCCAGCTTATACTACTTCCTGCAGAGAGGACATTAAGTATTTGCAGAACTAGAAAATCAATATAGATCATCTGTTAGTTTTAACAGTTGTCCAGAGTTTTGAAGACCAGGTGAATCACTTTATTTATACACAATCAGTAATTTTGTGTTCTAGCTCAGTAATTTCACTATAGCAGTGATCCCCTTTTTGGGGTTTCACTTTTGCTTGTGCGCTTGTCTTCAGGTCTTACAATATGATAGTAAGTATTAAACAGGAAATTTCTAATACCGCATGTGAATCAAAGTTACAGGTATGACCACAGTAAGTCAATGCTTTTTCCACTTTCAAAGTTGTTTCCTAAGAGAAAGAAATAATTCCTCCATTTAAATATATATTTGAGTAAAGAATGAACATGAAAGAAAATCAGCATTGTGGAGAAGTCTACCATTAACTATGAATCAAAGCTGCTTCAGAGATGAAAGAAAATACCTAGTCAACTACACCTTTTATCACATCTGATTCAAATAATGAGTTTAGCAGATCTATATTAAAAAATAGCTACTATTCTATGTAGTTTTTAAAGATAGTATCCAACTATGTTAGCCTTTTAAGGTTTTAAGGATATAAATTGAATTATGCTTCCAATGCAGAAAAGGCAGCAGCTTGAAAAAGGTGATCCAGATACCATTCAGGCATTTTTTGCACCTCCCTAAAAAACCCCAAACAAAAAAACAACACCAAAAACACTACGCAACCAACCAACCAAAAAAAAAAACCACCACAGAACTGCTTGTTTTGGGAAGATGACCTCAGAAGGTCACCTGCCTGATTTCCAGCCCCCTCCTACACCATGGCTCAAAACTTGGTTAACTTCAATTTTGAAGCAGGTTGCTCAGGAATGTGTCAGCCAAGTTCTGACTATCCCCAAAGATACAGATTTCACATCCTGAGCACCTGTTCCAGTTTGATGACCCCCACTGCAAAATTTCTTTTCTTAGCATCCTACTGGAATTTTCCTTGATGCAACCTGTATTCATCGTCCCTCATCTACATCAACTTAAATACTGGCAGCTGTATTTAGTTTTGGACTTGAAGTAAAGTAGATGAACAGATTTCTTTTCCTTGCTGGTTAGCATCAACTAGAGACTGCCTAACCAAAGGCCTATGCTTTTGTTATTTACCCAAGATGATTTTTGCATCTTAATAAATACATCCCAAACAACTGTAACTGTTCATGCATGCTAGATGCTGAAACAATTATTCAAAATTCTATCAAAACAGTGAAGTTGCATATTGATGGCATTCATTGTGACCGGAGTTTCAGTCTCTTCCTCATCTCATCGGATCTCAATCCTTTATTTGCATACCACAAACATCTGCTATATAGCTTAGGACAAGTTTTAGTTCTCAACAGGGCAGAAATTTTATTTGGGTTTTCATTCAAGGAATTTTACCATTCAAGTTGTAAAGTCATATTCAGCTCTTAATGCTTTCACTGCTCAAGGGAACATGCACTGTTTAACAAGGAACTAATTCAAATATATTTTGTCACAGAGTGAGTGATTAACAAGATGAGTCATTGCATTGTTTGAATTATGGGACTTGTAACATCAGCTGTCTAAACTCAGATAAGTATCACTGCTGATGAATCAACATTTATTGTTTCCACTTATAGCCACAAAACATACTATTTGAGGAAAATTTTTAGCTACAGCACAGCCCCCAGCATGTGTGATATTGTCAAAATAACAGCTAGATAATAGGAAATTTCAACATAGTACTCGCCCTGAAAATGTATTTTTCTTCCCCTTGTAATTTGTGCCATTCTATTGCACCCTAAAAAAAAAATTTCCACCCTCTACAACACAGGGACCTAATTCCATTAAGTACCTTGGAAAAAAACGCAGCCATAGATAAACAGAGATGGTAAGGATTCAGTAGAATTTCACAGTTCTCTACTTTTCAGTAATCAGTGTTTTCAGATTTACCTCATATTTAAACACTTGCTTGTTTGATGCTTCTGATGTTCTCAGGAAGTCAAAGATACCAGGTTTTATATTTTTATAAGATAACTTTTTATAGGAAGGGGTGTATACACTATAAATACATCTGTATAAATACATCTATAACTGGAGTAACTGAAGGTGCATCACAAAGTTCTTATACTGGGAAGTAACAAGACTGGAAGTAGAACCACTGCAAGTCCAACTTTGCAAATATGAATTTTAGCACTGTTGATCAAGATAATGTGTTAATAATGTACAGAATACCTTCTTACTTTAGAAAAATGTAAAAGACTGTAGACAAAAAGAATAAATTAATAGTGAAATGCGCCATTATATTAAGTTAAATCAAAGAATTTGTTCACGTTAGCTCTTGATGCCTGTGAGAAACCCAACAACAAATTTATTCCACCATACAGTTCAGAGGATATTGTTTCTAGCCTGAGATGATCATCGTATTGAAACACATATAAAAAATGCTTAATTGTTAGGATTTTTTGCAGCCAGTTTGTCTGATGCTCTAGTAACTGTAATAAGAAAGGAATGCACAGCAATAAGCTACTTAATTTGTACAGAAAAACAACAGGCTGCCAAACCCATCAGATATATTCAAGTGAACAAACAAAAGCTTACAAAAGGCGATTATCAGCAGAGAACTGTTCTGAGCAAGGAATAATATAGGAGAATATATTTATTACACACATTGATTCAATACAAACTATTGTTACACAGCTTATAACTGTATTTTTCAACATTTTTACAAAGGGGAAGACCAAAATTTCAAGAAATTTACTGGAAATGCATAAATTGAGGTCCAGCATCATTAACCAGGGCTGTAGAATTAAAATGCAATCAGGGTTGATAAATACCAAAACAAACCAGCTAGCTAGTCATGAGTATGGGAACTGGATTGCTAGATTATAACTCTGGATTTCAAAACAAATGTTTTCTACATGACATGCACCAACCTCATTAAGCAAAGCAGGTGAAAGGAAGGAATAACTTGTAATTTGAAGTTATATCTATTCTCATTATGGCAGAACTTCTTACATCATCACAAAGAAATGCAGTTATTCTTTAACAGTTTTAAATCCATGGGTTTCTTGCTTGCCTCAGCTTAGAAGCTTCATACTATAAACTCTTGTTGCAGTATTAGCTCTAATAGCATTTACCACATATTAGCCTGTGAAAAGTTGAGAAATAAATTTGGAGTTTAAAAAAACTAAATTAATTTTGTACCTGGATAGCATTTTGTGCACTGTATAAAATCATTTGGTTCCATTTATCTGCAGCCTTTAACTGACCATTTTGGAAGCATCCCTAGATAGAAAATTAATTGTTCCAGGACAATATTATTTTCCATTTCACAAAATGACTGGCATTCCTGTCTTGTTTTGCTTCCCTCATTGCTTTGGATAAGATTAAGTATCCAGAAATATGGTTAACCCCAGGGCTGAAGCATTTAGTTCAGAGAAACTTTGATACAATCAATGTTTTGAACATAGGGAAGCAGGCAGAGGGGAAAGTTTTAATTATCATTAGTTAGAAAAACAGTCCTGATGCACAATTTGATTACCTTTTGTGTAACATTCCCTTGATATTTCAAGTTCATTACAAAGATACTTGAATTGAAGTTATTCTGCATATTGATATTATATATCCTGCATAAGTTAACTATTTCAAAATGCCACTACGCTACAAGACTTTAAAACTACTTTTGTTGGTTTTTCCATGAGAAAGAGAAGCAGAGAGGCAGACAGACAGGCATCTGTTCTATAACCATTGGATGCAAAAACCTGACATTTTCATAGTAAAAAGCTAAAAGTTAGTAAGTCTATATTTCATCAAACCAGTTGGGTTACAGCTGCCAGGAAAACTATAATCCTGAAACAAAAGAGATATCAACATATCAGTTCTGTTCTATATTGAACAGAACAAAGAAAATTCTTGTTGTTCAGTAGTGTTTAAAACAAACAAGAAAGCAAGCAAATCCCCCCAAAAACCCAGAACCCAACAGAGGTCCTAAAAATCCTAAAATTCAAACCCATCTATGAAAGTCCAATGGCTAAAGTATTCAGATGAATGAAAATTGCATTTCTCACAGCCCAAGAACTGTCCTCAGAATTCAGTTATTCTCCTGCTCGCAAACTACCTTTCTGATCGAAAAGCAATTCCATCCCACATACTCAAAACATATATTTTGCAGCATTCATCTAACTCCTACATATACAAAATGCTACCATGACAACGTGGATGCTGAAAGTGAGTTAAGTAGATCATATTCTGCAGTTAGATGCACTGTTCTGACATATAAGTATGAATATTTCAACTTCTATCTAGTGACAAATTTGCAGTCCAGGGGAAAAAAAGAAACCCGTAAGCATAAAGATGTTTTCTTCATTACACACCAGACCTAGTCGTTGGCATGCTCATGATGTCACTTACTGGATATACTACTGCCTCAAAATCTTTTGGATTTATGCATCTCATCTCCATTAGCTTGGTCCAAACAACCCCAAAATGTCTAACAGTAAAACTTATGGCTTGGACTCTTATGGGCAAGACTTGCTCTTGCAGATAAAATTTCATCAGAATTTATCCTAATTTCTGATTGCACTTCTAGTTTGAAGCCAAACCCTTTCCAGTTTACGAAAGTAAACAAAACCCCAACACACTAAAGGGATTAATTCCTTAAACTTTCTCTTTTAAGCTTTTCTGATACCAAGTGTTAGATGTAAATATATTTAACAGTGAACCATGAATTTTTACAAGCACAAGTAAACAGCCAGTGTATTAGAAAGAACAACCCAGTTAGACCTTGAGAATCCCCCGACTGATAGTAACAAAAAACAAAACAAAACAAAAACAAAAAACCAGAACAAAAACACACAGTGAAATTTTCCAGCTCATATACCTGCTATTTCAAAACATTAGAATTATGGATTGGAAAAAATTGTAATAATGGAAGTTGGAATACCATTCTTTAATCATGACCTGGTGACAGCTTTGAGTAACAACTAAGCACATGAGGGACTTCTCACCATGGGGTTCCCTAACCACCGGCTACACACCAGCTACATTGAAAAGGTCATTGTTTAGTGAAAGAGAAAAAAGGAAAAAAAACCAAACCAAACCAAAAAAACCCACAAAACCACCACGACCTTGGAACACGGCTGCTGTCACTTTTTTGGTGTTGCGAATCAGTTTTTCTCGGCTAAGGCCATCAGAATTCTCACATACCTACACTGAAGGCCTTAATCTCATTCCATCTTCTTTCTAATTTGGGTCAATCAAGAGAAGCTAAGTCCCTGTCCAAATTAATTTATAAAACTAAGGTAGATTAACCTTTAAGGACGAAACTAAGTTTGATTTATTGTAGTTCAATAAGGAATAACACTCAGATGAAGTTTACTCAGCTAACCAATAATTGCATTATTACACTGTAAATGTTAACAGCTTCTGATTGCAAACTGATTTCCTCTGATGCACTTTGGAAAGTGTTTAAGAGCATGTAACATAGTTACTTCACATTTCTTAAAGTCTTTGCCACCTTGCTTTGATATTGTAAATTATCTTTTGTGCTGGAGTTCTGGAAAAGTAGCTAGTCTGGTAGCTGCTACCCAACAGAGATCAGTTTGGGTTTTAGAGACCACAGCTTTGGAAGGTACCCGAAGGGGATCATTTAGTCCTATCCCTTTCCTCACGGGGGAACTTTTCCGACAGATAATTGTGTAACATTTTAAACTCCAGTAAGAGTGCTTTTGATTTTATTTTAGGTCCTTATTGTAAATAAATATTCTCTTGGCTACACTATACAAAATATTTAGAATTATTTCTGATGCTCCAAGAAGCCACACACATTCCCACTGGCCCAGCCTTCACTAGCCTTTATTAATTGTTATTATTAAGAAAAGATCAGTCTTAACATCTGTGAAACCCTATTGACTATATCGGTTGGAAATTCTAGGACACACCAAGTACTCATTTTAGTTTTTCTACAGTCAGTGGGTTCCCATTCTTATTATACTGGTATTCAAAGTAGTACTGTCATTAGCACAGAAGTGCTTCAGTTGCCATCTAGCAGAAAATGGCATTGAACAGACTCACCGAGCAATGGTGACAAAAGTAACCAATTATGTATAAATTGCCTGAGTGCCTTGGGATCTCTGGATGAGTAACTACAACAGTCAGTCAGTAATATGATTAAAATCTGAGCTACAAGGCCATCTGACTATACTTTAGATCCTTATCAGTGTATCTCCAGATTAACAGTAAGCACTATATCCATATCAAGGTCATTTTTCACAGCATGTAGATATTGGAAATCTCACATATAAGACTGCTCCCAGGTATCAAAAAAATTAAAAAAAAAAGCAGCATTTTCTTACTGAAAGAATTTTTAATGTGTCTGAGGCTTGCCACCACATGAAATATGGAGATATTACCATCTTCATTGCAGAGACTATCAACATGTAATAACACAAATTTTCCTATTATTACGAATTCAGAGACTTAATAATAAGAGTAATAAATCTTTTTGCTATTCACATTTCAGAGTAGATGGAAAAGCACAAGATGCTTCAGTGAAATCTTGATAAATTTACAAGAGCCTTTATTTTTACATCTTTCAAAACCATTTAAGTTCCTTGACAACAACTGCATGCAAGTAAGGTTCTGCAGCAGCCTATAGCATGTTTGTCCTTTATAGTGTACCCTAAACCCTGTCAAAATTTGAAGAAACTTTAGTGTAGTAACAGCTGAACTAGCAAGTTATCTTAAAAATCAAAAGTACATTTCCAATGTAGCTGCATTTTCTCTAACTGAAGGGAAAGTGAGCAAAGCATACAATAAAGAATTAAAAAGTATAACACCCACCTCTGTTATCATCTTGCCTTTTGTGTATTCCACATGCTCAGAGCTACTAGTTTAGAAAGTCACTTCTTTACTGACTTCCTCTCCTCCTAGTTTAGATTAGCATATACACAGTATCCTGAAGCCATAGCTGGTGGTGAAATAGAGCACTGCTGCAACACCTGCCATCTATCCTTAGACAACGCATTTTTTTTCCCCCCTTGCCACTCCGGATTATCATTGGTCTGAGCAAAGCTAGACCCCTTGGATGTCACGTACTACATTAAAATTTTTTCTGACACTATCGATGAGATGGGAAAATAAGCTCCAGAGACAGTAATTGCTAATCAGTAGCTACCTCATTTCATTTACTTGTTTTGACTACAACATGGATGTAGTCAAAGAGTTAACAACCATAACACAACACCCTTTGAACTTTATTCCATATGGCTACTCCCACCATAACAGATGGTGCAGCTATTTGTTTTCAGTTTACTCCTGATGTACTGTTGTCTGTCTTCTGTTAAAATGACTATGGCTAAACAGTAAAAATGACAGCTGCCCATTCCTGTTGTCCTTTCCTTGCAGCTTGCTATCTTAAAGCTCAAGGAGAACACTGCCGAAGGAGGAGATTGCTCATATGCTGCAGGCTTTCCGATTGCTGTTTTTCCTCCTTCCCACTCCTCCACATTGCAGCAGCTTCTCTTAGCTGAATAGACTCGCTGCTGTCTGGGAAGAAAAAGTAGGAGACTCCGGAGAGGAGCCAGGGACTTGCTTACAGCAGGAGCGACCCAAAACCAAGCTGCAGAAGTGATAAGGATGAAATAAATAAATAAATCAGCTTGAAGAATTTTTGCACAGTTTTTTTCCCCCAGAGAAAACTACATCTATGTAAGTGTATATATATCAGGCTTCAGCGACATTTCGTCCTGCCATTCCTCTTCCCTCCATTGCCAAGGACACATGTAACTATTTTTTTTAATCTTATCAAAAGTTCAGTTCCCATTTTTTAATAACATGGTTTAAAAAAAAAAATCCAGTTAAGTTTGTTGCATGTGGGTTTTGAAACATATCATCCACACATATTTAAACTATGTAATTGTAACATTGTTTGACATAAGTGTTAATTTTACTACACTTCTCTATTATGTTTCTGTATGTGTGTCTGACTGAACTACCACTATCTGAGATGGCCTTGTAGAACAACTGAGTTCTGAGCTCTGTGTTTGGTAGGTCACGATTGTGAATGTTCAACTCATTTCCGCAAACTTGTCAGTAAATGGAAGAAAAACAAAACAAAGCCAACCAATCAACCAAAAAAAAAAACCCAACCCCTACACACACAATTTTTGCATTTCCTCCACAGAAGATCTCTATTCCTTGGGAACCAGGAATAGAGGGAAGAAAAAGGAAAAAAAAGCAAGCAAAAAACCACAAGCCAAAAAATCTTGAACTCTCCCGCCTGTATTCCACACAGAAGTGAGGAACTAATTCAGTATAGTCACACAATAACCCTTGTCCCCACCTAAGAGAAGTGACTGCGTATTTATCACTAAGTCACTAAACATACTGACTATCAAAACTGATTAACCATAACACTTCACTTCCACTATACAACGCCAGTAGTCTTATTTACATTATACCAGAGGTAGAATAAGACTTTAAAAGGACTGACAGCACATATACCATTAGCAACTTACATCAGTACTCATTTAAAATACATTTATATTATCACCATTTGATATAAAGACAGGGCTGAGACAGTGGCCTGAAGAAAGTATAATAAACCTGGGAAAGGATTTATATTGAACGATAACAGGAATTTAATTTTAAAATTTCTTCCTAATAGCAGGAAACACAGCAGTGCATGCCATGCAATACACTTAGATGGTGTAACATGAACAGGAAATTCTAAGGAGGGGGGGGGCGGGGATGAGATGCTCTGTTAAAAACAAAAAAAATAAATCCTCTCTGACATAATAAAATTGGATTCTGGTCTCTAGTGTACTCCTAAAAAATGTCTATGCAGACATCCATAAACTGTAACTAAATATAATATTGAGTGAACAAGAAAAAGCATGTGTTAAACCAGCCCTATTATGAAAGAAATGTAAAAAAAAAAAAAAAAAAGGCTAATTAAAAAATTGCCAGGAATGCTAATATCACATTTTCCACGAAGAGCTTTTCCCAAACTGTCTGAAGTTATTTGAGTTTGTTGTTTATTCACAACACTTCTTTTCATTGCTCCAGATAAGATAAAAATCTTATCAAAAAAGCATTTCATTAATGACCTCACGGAGTAAAATTTTCCACAGATACTAAATGAACTTCTTAGACATTATTTCAGAGAGCTAGGCCACTACGAACTGTTGGCTTTTTTCTCCTTTTCTACTATATATTCTTATTATCTCCTCTAACAGCAAATCATACAGCCATAGTAGAAGATTAATCCCCCTTATTACTTTAGCATCATCTCATTGAAAAAGTAGGTGATGCCTGGGCTGCTGAGAAAGGAACAGAGAGGAAGGTAAGGCACAGGACAAATCGCTCCACTGAAAGTCAGAGAAGGCCTACAAGCTCATTTTGCCCATAGTTCCAAAGTTTAAGATGAACAAATACTTCTACACCAATTACATCAAATACAACCAGGTTTGACTTCCTGCAAAAGCTAGCATCCAAATTTAAACTTCAAACTAAACTTTACTAAACTTTACTTTTAGGGTTTGGTTTTTTGGTTGGTTTTTTTTTGTTGTTGTTTTTTTTTTTTTTTTTTTTACAGTGAACCTCTTGAGTTTAGTCTAAAACTTTATTACAAGCTTATGATGTAAACAAGCTCTGATTTTTTTTTTGAGTTGTAGAAAAATGCTTTTCATGACAATAGTATATGACTTAAATAATACTATTGTATATTTCATTTTGACTCTATATTACTTTCCTTGTTAATTAGCTCTTTAATAAGAGAGCCAAAAGAGAGGACAGGCTTCAATTCCACATACAATGACGTGCTTGTCTCTTCTCTCCACATCCAACTGCATGTACTGAAGATTTCTTTAAGTATCATCAATTGAAAACAAAACAAGAAATATTTGGGAACTTTCTTCTTGCTCCACACAAAGATGAATTAAGATGCTTGTGTTAGAGAAGTTATGACAATTATTCAAGGATTGATTTGTAATCATTTAACTGCCTAGCTATCATGTTTTTTAAACATTTCCATCACCAAGCTATCAATGCCCAGGCCATAAGCACTGGATAAAAGTGAATGGTTAGTACGCAACATCTTCATAAAATCCCCAGTTAGAACTCCCAAATCATGGTATATTTTATCTTATTTGCCAGTATAAAAACAACATCAAAACCCATACGGATGGTTGACTAAAGTTATACCACTTGCATTTCATAACTTCAGACAAAGTTATGGTTTTCTGAATAACTTAGTTCTAGCTAGATTGTGTGCCTCAGGAAAGGCTTTATATGATTTCAATCTCTTCCTGACTCCTCCTCCATAAAGATGAGGTTCATATTTAATTCAAGCTATTCTCAGTCACTTCCTTCTCCGCCTTAGAAATGACATTCTGGCTGCCAAATATCACAGTAACAAGGCAGCGAGCAAGAGCTGTGATCAATTTTCAAATTGTATTTGGATAATGGATACAGGCATATTTCATGCAGATTACAAAACGAGGAGGTCTTCACTGAATTTTCACTATGATTTATTTTATAAAACAGACATGAGCCTAGAAAAGTGGGGCAAAAAACCCCAATCATTTATATACAATAATGACAACAACATTCATTAATTTACAATGTAAAAAGACATCTGTTGGGATTATTTCAGCCACTGTTCAATTAAGTCATTAGCTTTCATTTCTTAGTAAGACCCATTTAAAAATCATCCAAATGCCAACATCAAAATGAAATAAGAATTATGTACAGCTAAATTATAAAACAATCTCCTTAATGTAGAAAAATCAATTCTGCAGGCAAGGTGAAATTTGTGCAAATGCCTATTTGGCAAGAAATAACCATTATTCAGTCTTTTTAATATTTCTCAGGAGAAATATTAAATTTATATATCATCTATTTACTTGAATCCATGTAATTAAGACTGCAAACAAATGACCTGTATAGGACTCTATAGCACTGTACTATACATAGGTTGATGGTACTGGCTCAGTAGTAAGAGTGTATTTCCTGCCTGGGAAGTAGTAGCAAGGGCTCACCCTCATAGAGCCCAAGATCCTGTGCAGATGCCCCACCCAAGAACTTTACCAACATTGCATTACATGCGTGATAGTGTTGTGAACGTTTCTTTCACTGCTTTTAGAGTCATGATTACAGCAGCTTCACTGTGAAATCCAAGTTTTCCAAGACAATTTTTCCTCAACTATAACCTGTGCTCCAAGTTGTTCACAGTCACAACATTGGCCTCCTTAAAGAGTATTATATAAAGTATGTTGTGAATATATATAAAAGCTTCCACTACCAATTCGGGGTCTAAAACATTCATTTTGGCTAACAAAGTTCTGTGCAGATTAGGTCACCTTGACGCATTTACAGCGCTAAGGAACACATAGAATTGGAAATCCCCGTCTTTCTGATGTTGCCACTGTTACAGGCATTTTTTCTTCTTCTTTTAGACCTTACTTAACCATTTCAAGGACCTAGGTCACTTATTTTGGTAGAGGATCCATTCTGGCAATTGTGCTTTGGCAACCCTTAAATATTCCATGATCATATTTTGATACCTTGTACTAATGTTTATAATGTATGTATTCTTTATATTTCAAATGGATTGTGGTTACCCCCTAAGTTGATCACTAGACTTCCACCATATCTGAACAGGGAATTTCTTCCATTTGATACTTCCATTTCACCTTAAGGCAGGAAAAATAAACCAAGGAGTTCATGCTGCATTTGCTACAGCAGTACAAAAAGTTCTACATGCCCAGGCTAAAGGACACTAAGCACTGCAAAACTTTCTGCTGATATTCTAGACTGTCTAGGTTGAATCCACTATTTCTGTACTGCATCAATATGTAGCATAAACATAATCCAATTTTTGAGTCTGTATTAGCCTCTACGTTCTCCAAAATGCCCTATAGTTAATAAAGAATGGCTAGCCAGACACACGCTCGCTGCCCGTTTCATTGCAAAATGACAATTTTTCAATCGGGAAAAACTGATATCCTGCTTTTGTTTTGAACTTATTTGCAGCATCAAATATAAAGTACTAACAGTTTGGCACATATAGTGGATACTAATCTAGCTGGATGTAAACACATTTGCAATTTTTGCAGAGGCTGAAGGAAGAATAGGTATGCTGAGGTGGATCAGTCATTGTCAGAATTACTTCAGTTCCTTATTATGTGCAATGCATACTGTCACTGGGAAGGTTATGTTTCCTTGGCAACTATCAAATACATTGTTAATGTCCCTGAAGAATTTCTAGTCAATAATGATTTCAGTCCTTTAAAGCTTATTTTTTAAACTAACTTTTTGGTTAGTTTAATCCTACCTCCAGTGTGTGTGTTTAATTCATTATTGTCAGGTAGCTGAACATTTTTATGAAGGAAAGGTTTTAACCTATACCTTAGGTCTCTAGAGATTTAGAGCAGCGCATCTGAAGAAATCAGAGGTGTCAACGACAAATAAGAACTTGCAAGGAAGCTACCCCATCTTTCACAACAGATGCCTAGAATTAAACTGAATTAAGGTGAACACTGAAATTACGTTACAAACACTAATTCCCATTTATGTGTTTCTCTCCCAGGTAACTACTACATTGAGAACATGAAAAGCATATGTAGTTTTATTACAGAAATAAGGACAATGATTGCAAATACTAAAGTAGAATGATAAAAACCAGCTTTAGATTCAGCTGGCCCCCAAGAAATTTTGAACACCCCTAAGGCTCTATAGGCTACATCCTACTGAAAATTAAGATTTGGTTCCTAATTCAAAATTCCAAGTTCCATGTTTAACTTAGCACAATAAGAATAGGTATGTAAACTACGACATGGTTAGAGTCCTACTAATTTAAGAAACATCTCAAGCATGCAAACCTCAATCACACATTGGGGGGGGGGGGGGGGGGGAAATTCCAAGAAAGAAAAAAGACTTGAAGGATAAATAAAAACAGTTTTCTCACATCTTCTTGTTCTCTAGCACCATGCTATTTCTTTGTTTTCTCAAAGCAGCTGTTTGAAAGTAGTTATATCAGACTCATAAGCAGTAATGGAAGAATGACCTCTTCTTACCCCTTGTTATTTATTCCCCATCAGAGTCATATATAGAAAAAAAATTCAAGTTTCAGAATTATGTTGCTGACTAATTCAAGTAGTGTCCTTCAAAAAACAACAGTACAATTAAATTAAACAATAAGAACTTTAAAAAACATGCAAAAAAAACCCCCTTCCTCTCCATGCCAAGCTGAAAGACATTTGACTTTGTTTATTTATTTTTTTTATTTAATGAGTAGGAGAGCTTGGAGTTTTCAATTATTTCTCATTTTTATTTCTTCCAAGGGCAAGTTAGAGAACTCAAAGTCAAAAATCTTCAAAAAGGCTGCAAACAGGGGGAGTAACTTCTCTGGTGTCACTGATAGCAGTAAAGCAAGGATCTGTGGACATTGCTATATCCAGCTCTGTACTTCTTGTGGATGCTGCTTCAAAAGGTACCCAAGCTAAGATTTGCTTTCATTTCTCACCATACCTGAGCAAAATTCTACCCCTTAACTGTGCAAAACAGGGTTTGTTTCAGTTTTCTGTTTGGGTTTAAGAAATTAATTTGGCAGATCAAAAGTAAACCTACTTCTAATATCTCTATAGCATTCAGCATGTGAAACAAAAACACCAGAAAAGAGAAACAGAGCATATTATGACTCTTCTGGGCCTTCAAAATGGCTGCTTTTTGTAACCATGGGCTTTTTTTGCTGAAGAAAAGAAAAAAAACCACAACAAAAAACAAAAAACCCTACCCAAAACACAACACATAGAGCAAACCAAAAAAACCCCAACACAACTCTACAAAAGGGCATTTTATCCTCTAACTTACTCTGTCTAAGCTCTGCAGTTAGTAAATTTTTAGATACAGAAGTCATTCCTGATGAAAGATGACACCATTGTTTCCAGATTCAAATCTGCAAACTATGTAGCCGTACTAGTCACCAATGCTGACGAGGGAAACATAGGAAATCAGCTTGATATTAACAGCTGTAAGCCCGTGAGCATGCATGAATTTAAAATACTTGGTTTTCTTAATTTTATTAATGATGCGACAAACATAATTCGAAAGGCAGCTGAAAAAATATATTCCAAGTCAGGAGACTACAAAGACTTTACCACAAGACTTCTGACACCACTGTGAGTTCTTTTCCTCCTCCAGTTCTAAATGTTATGCTTATTGTATTAGTAAATAGCTGGACCATTTTTAATACCTCTCCTGACTTTTGCCTCTACATGCTACTTACCCTGGACAGCATAGATAGCGGGTGCCTTGTTTCCTTTTTAAGTTTAATGACAGAGATTAAAGGGCCCACATACACTAGTACTTCACACTGAACACTATAAATCTTTCCCAGTGGTCAGCATCTTCAGAAGCTTGATCATAATTTGCTGATTCAAGAGTCTCCTGCCACCACCTATATCACAGTGGCCTTGAGCACTGCTGCCATCTCTGTATATGCTTATCCCTTCCGCTAAGACTACTATACCTCAATTTGTGTCACACCTCATCAGTTTCCAGTTTCCTTTCTTCAACATCTTTGCAAGGCTGTTATCCAGATAAAAGTTAAGATCTTATTACTTTGCTTTTCTGCTTACTTAAGGGTTAATTTTGCAAGTATTCACTTCCTTGTAAAGCACACCTTAACCTACTTTGCTACAACTGTAGCAACCTCCACAGCTCTTCAACTCCACAGCTCCACAACATTTTCACAGAAAACTGCCTTTAACATACCCTCCAAAGAAGTCTGCGGACTAAAGTTGACACTGCCCTGCTGTAATTTCATCTTTTTTTGTTTTAATATCAGTGCACAGCAAATAGTACTAAGATCTTTGCATATGTAATTATGTTATTTCTAGAAGATAATTTGAATCTGAGAGAAAGGTAATTTTTTTTCTTCACAATAAGAGTTTTCAAAAAAAAAGTGTCAATTCTAGGACTCTTACGAAGATGACAGCATTTCTACGATGTTCCAATTTCAGGATATAATTTATGATGTAATTTCTGTTATATCATGCTAACAGAAAAAAAATTCTTCATTCTCCCCAGTGTAAGTTTCAGTGCCCGATGAGAAACAAAATACCTCATAGAAGGTTACACAAAATTGGGAAGCAATAATGATGATAGTGATGACAATGATAGGTTTTGATTTCTATTAACTCAACACGAAGATGAACTACAAGAGAGTCATCAGGAGAATATACTGACAATATATATCCTCCGTATGTAGGTTAAAGTCAGTATCCAGTAAAAGATACATGTATTTACAGAGATCTTAATATTTTCTGCTGACAAGTAGCAGATATAGCAGAAGAGAAGTGTACAATGATATTTTTAAATATTTACTATGACAAGAAGAAAATTTACTAAGGAGTTCCAACAATTACCTCTGTTTGTTTAATACAAAACACTCAAATCCCCTACACCTTACAATATGAAGGGCTTCACTAGCTTTGTATAAGTTGCTCTTTTGCTGGTGTCTAATAACACAAATCAAATTTAAAATTATTAAGAAAATATTACTTTCCTCAGTATTTCGTCATCTGAAATTTTTTTAACTATCCTAATATTCTGGTTCTGTTGTCACACATCTTTCTTTTGTTCCTTAGTGGTACCAATTCAATCAGGGGGGTTTTTTGGTTTCGTGTTTTTTTGGGTTTTTTTGGGTTTTTTTGGTTTTTTTTTTTTTAAAAACACTATCCACAAGAATAAAAAAATGGAGCCATTTATTTTGAAATTAATATCTCCTGATCTAGCAGTAAATGCCTATACACAACTCAAAATACAAAAACAGGCAAAAGGTCTTTTCTTAAGATTAAAACCAAACAAATGTATGTGACTAGTACAATCTGCCTTGTGCTTCTTAAAAAGCAAACATCACTGAAGTGCACTTTTAATTGTTGAACATTAAGAAATATTGGGGGGGACATATTACATTTGGAACGATACAATTCACTTGAAGAGAAGAGTTGTTGTGGGTTTTTTTTTTTTTTTAAAGAGTAATCTATGATAACTAAAACCACTAGAAGGCAGTCCAGTTATTTTCTTCAGAGCTGGTATTTTCCCTCACAACGAAAGCTTTGCTGTAGAAGAATCTCAGCCAAAAAATAGTTTATGGGAAAAGGAAGTCAATGGGTTTTGTAAGCTATAAAGGTCAAAATACTTCTGTGAAATATTCCCTTTGGAAAGCTTGGAAACAACCTTTTTCTCCAAAATTTTATGACAGCTGGTAAGCAAGAAAACATATGCTTTTTTGTATTGCCTAAATAAAAATGACTATCTGACTTATTAACACTGATTCTCTCAAGACGAAAACAAGGGTTTCCAGCAATTTTATGCAGTTCTTATTATACATTAGCAATATCTGCTTTCATATGAGCAATATTTATCCCAAACATCTGTTTGCAGGATCAGTTAAAAGTATTTATAAGTTATGCTTCCAAATCTATTAACTTACATGGAAACTATTTTTCAGTCTATTGAGAATGATTAACTGAAGCTTTTAAGGCTACAGAAATGAAAACAAGTGGTAAGGTCTGATAAAAGTCATGCCTGTAATTATCTGATTCATAAACCAGAGAAGTTCAGTTACTTATATTTTGAAAAAGATTTGAGAGTTTTCTTTTCCATACACTTTTACATTTCAAAACCAGGGAAGAGACTATACTATATTCTGATAATAGAATAATAAATTCATTGTAGTAGATAAAATCCAAAAAGACTAAACTAGCACAGACATGTACAAACAATAGCCTAGTAAAAATATGTACAGTAAAAATCCATACAGCTTCCTGAATAGATTAAGAATAAGCATAACAGAAATAAGAAAATCTGGAAATCTTTTAAGAAAGTGAGCCTATTACATCCCACTCATGTTCTCCAAAATAAAGAAATCTAGAATAGCTAGATCTTTCCATTTATACAGTAATCCTCCTTGTTCTAGATAGAACATGGGCATGGTGGCTACATTCAACATTCTATCTAAAGAGATGCACATATGCAAGAGTATTGACCTAGAAGGCAGAAAGGTGTTCAGGTGCTCATCTATATCACATACTTTTTTTCTGCAATCAGCTTAACTCCCTACTGAGTACAGGCCAGACTTGCAAGAATCCTGAGAAAAGGGACTAGGCAGACACATTTTATCCAATACTTGCAAGCTCCCTGTCAACATTCAGAAAGAACACTAAAATTTTGTGCATATAAAGGCTGCTTGGCTTAAAATAGACAGTAAACAGGATCTGGAATGTTATTAATAGCTTCAAAAATAGCTGTTAGACAGTTATGCTATTTGTGTTCCTCATACAGTCTGCCCCACTTTCTCACTATTATATATAATGACTCTAATACAGTATTCTCACTTACGTGTTTAAGCACATAACATTTTTTTTTCCAGGGAACTTTTTCTACTTCTTTAACATAATCTAGGTACGTAACCCTGGGATGCTCTCCCTGTCATGAAGTAGCACAACAACAAAGACTTCCAAACTTATTCAATAAACATTTTAGTGCTGACAGATGAGTAATCTTTCACTGGTCATAAAAGAATTTTGATGCAAGTATTGTGAGCCAGCTCTCTTAGATGAGAAGTTTGTTTTGCATGAACTAGACCCTAGAGCTCATACGGCCATTACAGTAGGACTCCCAGCCAACCAGTCCACAAAGCACAGCTATTTCCCCCTTTGCTTTCCACCAGCACACCACACAATAAGAACTCCAGTTATTTTATTAGAAATAAAAAATAAAATAAAAAAAGAACTAGAGCAAGAAGATGCTAAATAGAGAGAAGCTTAGAATTACTAGATCACAGTAACCAAAGCGCAATGCTTTTAGGACTCTCTCCCCTCTATCCATGGGGAGATAGCAGGGTACATTGTTTCGTTCAGTCCAGAAAACCACAACGGCTGAAAAAAGATTCCATGCAGTGCTTTTTAATCCCTCTCTCCTGTTAGATGTGTTCCACTGTGCTCTCTACTTCAGACAGGCACATCCCCCACCTGAACTCCCTACTTACCAGCTTGTCCTAGTCTCCTTGCAAGAAAGACACGCAAATTTTGTTCAGTTGATCTTAAACAAGGTACAATCTCCCTCTCCTTTGCAGCAGGCTCAGTCATGACCTAGAGCACACACACAACACAAGGTAAACTAGAAGCTTTCATCCTTGTTAAACTGCAACAGTTCTTTGAAAGATTACAGGTAACCACTAGCAAGTTTAGCAGCTTTACCACAGAAGCTCCAATATTGATAATCTCTTCCAGCTACTCTCAAGGCAAAAAAACCTGCTCTCAAAGGATGAGCAGTGTGCTGAACTACACACAGCAACAGTGTCTCATAACAGTTCAACAGCTACATTCCTATGTTACTTTTAGGTATCCCTTACTGCTTCCTGAAGAATTTCCTGCCCTCTAAATGCCTGCAGATATCAAGTATTAAATTAAAATCAACGTTACCTTTCCACAGTTTCTCTGCTTTCCTTAGAGAGAGCGTCAAGCATCACAGCCCAAGCCACATGCAATGCTCCGACAATTTTACACTTTGGCAGCCAGCAGAACTTTGTGCACAGCTTAATGTTAAATGGGATTAATAATGTATGAGATTGTCATTTGATGCTACAGGAGAGAGATTAAGCTATGTAAGAAAAGAGGACGGGAACTAATTTACCACCCTCAAAAGTTAAGGGCATATTTACTTGACCAAAAGTTAAATTGGTGAATGTATTTATGACTGCAGGCTACCCCAAAACTCTCATTAGTTAGTTCAAAAATTCTATCCAGAGAGCAGTCTCATTGCTGCTTCCACTCCCCAGGCCATAAAAAGCCCAGAACCACCAATGAGACTTAAGGGAATACATATCTGGTTTTCACACTACGTAGGAAGAGGGGAGTAACTGTTTTGCGGTTTATTGCTAAAAGTAGCAAAGTTAAGATTACACCTTTGATGTATTGGAATGGAATGGAAAAACAAAGCTACAGAAAAACATCAGAATTGGATGGCCTGCACCAAGGGAGTCTGAACAGAACAATTAACTCTCCAATAAAACATCATCTGTTGTTACATCCTTTTACTTGAGAGAGGGAAGGGACACTAGATAATGATTTATTCTTAGAGTAGTAAAGGAACTGAAGTTTTTAGCAGGAATTATCAATTGTGCAGCAAATAATCCCTCAATTTAATAGCTCCACAGCACAGAAGAGGAGGCCAACCTTAAATAAAGTCAACATTTGTGGGTCTCCGAATATTGGACAGGGGAAGTCAAAGTATCCTGTAATGCTCTCATTTTCTTACAAGATTCAGCATAGCAAACACCAAAATCTCCCTGAATAAAAAAAGAACGCAACATTTTGAAGACAGACCTTAACAGAGATTTCTCAAGCACAACTGACAAGTAAGCAAACCAAAGAACCTTTGCTGAACTCTCATCACACAATAAAATGAGACTTTGTTCAAAGACATTTTCTGACCATAATAGGAAATAAAATAAAAGCTCCTCCCCACAATGGAATTGCTGGTTCACCACCAGCCACTGAGTACCCTTCCACTTCAGAGGAACAGAATGAATGATTTTTCTTTTCTACTCTTTATGAAAATACGTTTTCATAAGTATTACAGTCTAGATAGAGTCAAGTTAGGTTTTTTATTTTGTTTTTATTTTACCTAATACATCTAAGCAATAGACTGATGAATTCATCTTGCTATGGTTTTTTGCAAATGCAAAATATTACAGCCCACTGTGTTTTCATCACACTAAACATTACATCCTTCTTTGCTGAAGCCTCACAAAGCTCCATGAAAGCAAACATGACTTGCAGATGTCATACAACTAGCTTCGAGACTTTTAGTGCAATACTGGTCAGGCCAGTGTTAGATACCATCTACCACAGAGCCTTTAGCATCTGAGTTTTGGTATCTACTGTTGTGCATGCTCATTTGTGCAAAAGCACCCACCCAACCAATATTGGTATATATTTCTCAAATTACTCCAATAACCACATATGTGAGACACCAGAGCCAAGCCAAGAGAGAGAAAAGGGATAATGACAGAACAAAAGGTTAAAAGGAAAACTGAGACAAAATACAGTTACTTAACCCACATTATAGTGTGATATCTGAAGTACTAAATTCCTAAGAAAAGCTCCTTCGGATAGAAAGGCAGATGAGGCTGCAGGTCTTTGAATCGTAACATGCCAAGACAGCTCTTTAATCTTGCAGCCTATCTATAGTAACATTCTGCAGTGCTACAGAGCTAAGTTATTTTTTACTTTCCTTTCACTGTTCTTCCCATGCTATCTAATGCTAATGTGTAAATTGAGTAATAGACTCTCAGCAAAAAATCAAATTTTCCAGTTATTCTTATTCCAGTGCCTACCTTTTCCGAGAATCTCAGTAAGGCTTGTCAGTGAAGGGTCAAACACTTTTTGCACCATCATGCCTCCTATCCCCATAGTCCTTCAAAGATGAGATGAAAGCGTAAGGATTACTTTACTTGTATCTTCACACATTCTAACTGTAGCCAATGTTTTCTGTCTGAACAGATGCTTTCCTAGCATTCCTCGATGCTTTCCCATCAACAAAAATCTTAAAGAATACAGTATATTATTGATATAGATGTATTCATTCATTAGCCACATAATGCATTAAGTGCTATTTAATGCAGGTAACTGAGGACAAGTTAGAGTAAACTGGGAAAAAACATCAGTACATTCAGAGTGAAAGAAAGTTACTGTACTAATAATTTGCCCAAATAGAAGAAAAATTGTTAAATTATCTCATACTACTAAATAAGCTTGTGCAGCAACTCATTCACTTACTAGAACTGAACTGGCAAATACAATTCCCATTTTCAGACCCTTCCCTCTGAACAGAATGTGAACACAATTCCAGCTCAAGTCCATGTGGTCTTTAGTTCCTATATATTGTTTCACTGTTCTTTGGCATTAATATTCTGAACATTTCTGTGAAAACCCATGAGACCGCCAATCCTGCAGAACTTCAGTAGACTGTATTCACACTGAAGATGGGCTTGTCAGTACCAAGCAGAAGACTTACAGACTCTAGAGCTGAAGGACAGCCTTGACACTAAGTTGTAGACATTAAAATTACATTATTAATACAAATTGAAAAATTAAATTAATTTGTATTTTTCCAGGGTATAATTGACTGCATAACAAATTCATGAATATTTTAAAAAGGCCTCCAAAATTTTATATATATAAAGAAGCATCTTTAACAATTACAGTTTCCAGAGTTAACTTGGAGAGCAGCTCAAGTGTCACCAGCAAAATTTTAAAAGGCCATTTAGTTTTTATGCAAACAAAGTACACAACTTCCCCTACACATTTCAAGCTCAGTTTTGGCATTCTTACTGACATGTTCATTATAGGCACATCTAATGCTTATTTGTAGCTACGCGAATCTGACAAGAACTTCGATAAAAAAAAATAATTTCTCCACCATTAAGGAGGACTATTAATGATCAGCATTTTTGCAACTGGAAGTCATTTGTTCTTATTTTGACTATTGCTATTTCTAAACACAGGCCAAACTTCCTTTTGGACAGGGTAATTTCACTTCCTTTTTTACTAGAAATTTATACAGAAAGGTTCAGCATTATTTTAGAAAGTACAGGGACTATGTGTAATCAGGCCTTACAGACAGTCATACCATCTAGTACAGCAACACAAAAAAGCAGTATTCATCCACTTTTAATCCCAACCAAAGGGGAATTCTCAAGAATCGTTAAACAGGCACTTGATCAGAGTCCCAGGAGCATCCCTGTACGGATAGAGAGTAAAGTGGAAGCAGCAATTCCAGCTTCCTTATGAAAGTGTAACAGCTATTTTAGATGCAAGTTTTCCTGACAATTGCCTCTAACTTAAACTATTGAACTTTTGACAAGAAAAGCTATCCCTACCCTTATGACAAGTATTTCAGCAATTCCTCATCACACCGAGCAGAATGAGCATGCAATGCAGTGTTACACCTCCAGGGACTGAGAGATAACAGAGGGATTAAAGATGTCTTGCAATGAGGAACTAAATCTAATCTATTAAATTTGGCAGAAAAATCTAGAGATAATTCAAGCTGGGATGTTCTGTTCTGCATTAGAAAATATAATATAATTAGATCATATAAATTACTTTTAACATTTTTTCAAAGAATAGTTTTTGCTAACACTTGTTTTCCTAAACCTTCAGTTAGTTATTTTAAGTACAGTTTGAAGCCTAATTATTTTGCAGATTTATGGTACCTGAACATCAGAGCACAGGTATTTGACCACCACCACCACACCCATCTGCAAGACAAAAAAATGTTTACCTCAGAAATTCCAGACAATTAAGAAGGACAACCTTGAAATCCAGTAACAGATACACATGTGCACGCACATGCACACACTAGCAGTATATCCTCATACAGTTCATTCTAAATCGTCATGTTTTCCTGTTAAAAAAGTCATAGTGTAAGGCTGCTACTCTATCAAGCAGCCATATAAATACAGAAAACAAAAGCCTGGTTCCAAACCATTCAATTATAAGTAAATAAATAATTACCAAATTACTTTGTCTTCTGATGTCTTCCCTCTCCTATAAAGATCTTTACTTAAACTGAAAACAAAAACAGGTCTTGATATTCAGTACCCAGTGCACTTTAATAAACTTCAGTAACCAAATCTGTCAGAGGTGAGATGTATCATTATGTACTAAATTACAGAGCTCTTGTCACCCAATTTGAGACTCAAAATTGGGGGGGGGGGAAATTTCCATTAAGCAAGTCACTTCAAAGCAGTCACCATCATCATTTTCAAACTCAAACTATGTCATACCACCAATAATGTTATATTATGCCTTATTCTTCTTTGCCTCAGTATTAACACAAAAATCAGTTACAATATATTCCCAGCAGCCAATGTTTTTTTCAGGTTGGAAAGCATTTAGAATTCACATGCCTACATTACCCTTTCCTTCTATTCATTACTGTCCTATTTCCAAGATCTTATTTCCACAAATATTCTTCACACACCTTGCTAACTTTCTCCTCATTTCCATCTTCCTTACTGATGGTACAGCTAGGAATTGATGCATAGAGTTTGTCATCCAGATGATGATTGAATCATTTCTTCAAAAATAAACAAGAGAACTCTGCCTTCTAAGGTTATTACTTTTATTGGTTCTTATTTCAAAGAGAGTAGGGAGAAAAGGGGAAGGCAAGGGAAACTCACTATGCGCTGGTGAGAACTATACCATTAAAAAGTACAGAGTAGAAAGTAAATGGAGACAGGGGGATATTTAAAAAGATGTACTTGTACAAGAAGTATTTCTTACAATATTAACCTTTTTTGAGGGGGTGCATAAGGGAAGGTAATACGTTTCCTGTATTCCTATACATGGCCTTAAAAGCTCAAGCTCAAAAGGCTAAAGGAACCTTTAACATGAAACACTGCAGAGAGTTTAAAATATATCCAAAACACCAGGATTTATAATTGGGTAATTCCTCTGTAAAAACAGTTACTATAAAACAAGTTATCTTCTGTTCATCAACTGATAATCCTTGTGTCTCATAGCCTGGCTTTCTTAAAAAGAAAATTTGATACAATTCCCTGTTGAGAAACTAATCCATATCCAATAAATACCATCTCTTTTTATGAATTTAAATCATCGAGCATCCAATCTTTCAAAGTTCATGTTCTAACTATGCAAATGATTTGTCTGTTTCTTCAGAGAGAGCATACCTCTATATATTCAGTATGATGCATTTAATGTTTCTTACATAATGCTTATTTACACCCCCAAAACCATTTAAAAGATTCTGTTCTTCCTCCTTTTTGATCTCTGTATCAGTAATTAATAGTGAACTGTAATATCACCTTTTGGGACCATAATCTGTTGCCAAGGATACTAGGGATATAATTATGATTTTATTGTAGACTAACTGAAAGACTTCTCTTTGTTGAGAGTGCAATTCAGACTCATCTAGTGTTAATTGCACCTACACACCTCTTTTCATCAAGATATTGTGGAGTACTATGGAAATTATATTACCAACACTCCTGTGACTCAAATTCTGTTTCTATTATATGGACAGGGAAACTACAGCACAAAGGCTCTGAATGACTTGAAGGTCAAAACTTCAACTGGAAATGAAATTCAGCTGTCACCCTACTTCTGGCTGCTAACTCTAAAGAGGCAGCCATGTGCATATTTGCCTGGCCAAAGACAGCCTTCCACTATAAATTCCTACTTCGTGTGAGTTCAGCTATACAATTGTGAAAGCTTCCTGTATTCCTCAATGCTATCAACTTACTATTATAGCTGACAAGGCAGAAATACTGCTCTAATACAAGTTCTGTCACTCCTCATCAGCATGGTGCAGCTGTTACCTTGCTTGCCAAAACTGCCAGCCCTCAGGAGGAAACATCATTTAATTAGCTTAGGTTACACTCCAAAAAGCACAGAATTTGAAAGAAAACTAAGCCAATCTACCAAGAATTAAATTGTTGCAATTGTAGTGATAAAAAAATGCTAGGGAGATTCAATACTGTGGGTGGTCCCATCGCCCTCCTTTTTTTTAATAATGGATTTCACAATATTTTTATGGAATAATGGAACATTCCCTTTCCTACAGGAAAAGCTCTGAAGCTTGGTATGAGTCCTGTGCTCTCATTCTTTTTGCCACTCTTATCTTTCAAGCAAAACAAGGAAAATGGTAAAAGGGGGGAAAAAAATTGAAAAAAAAAGTATCTTCAGGAAATGAACAAAAAGCATACATTTACCAAAGGTGGAAATCAACTCAAATGCATCCATCAAATATCAGGAAAGATTAAAACCATCATGTTATAAAGGGAGGAAAGAAAATACTAAAGGGTTAAAACAGCTTGAAGAATTTTAAGCAAGTATTTGGAATTCAGAACTTAGATTTACTGCTCCAGGAATTTTATGTCACAGTTCAAGAACATACCTTCTGTAACTGGCCTTGCATGCAGTTCCAGTTCACAGAGTTTCAGCAGTTCATTGGAACCGGGACACTTTCTGTCCCATATTTCAATCTATATGCACCCTGTTCAATGTAGTTTGACATGTCTTGGTAGCTCCAAGACTGATTTATATCAAGCAGGAGTACAACATGTATTATGAAATAGCTTTAACCTCACGAGCCTTCTCCAAAAAAACCCCATAGTCAACTAACTTCATGTTTTCCACGTTGAGCAAGAGTAATCTGGGACTCAGAAAAATCAGTATTTTCAAATAACTTCCACACATAACATCAACCAAGCCTCCATAAATGTGTGTATCAGGGAGTATCATAAGATCACCGGGGCGGGGGGGACAAAAAAAAACCAACACTCAAAAAGGAATTACAAGTATCCTAAAGGACTAAGGATTTGATTCTCTGAAAAGCATTTCTTCCCATTTCAGAGAGTAAGGTAAGTGTTGTTGCAGTTTCAGTACTTACCAATTGTTATCCTGTACAGAAATCTACACTAGTTATGCAAAATAAATATGATCATGTACCTACATTCATCAATAGACCAAGATCAGCAAGTATTTATCAAGATATTACCACCATGGAATATTTGACTGGCAATCAGTCTCAGTGGGTAAGAGGAGCCATGAATGCGTCAAAGCATTTACCAAGCTGTGATCCATATAAATTAAAGAAATTGTGTGTCTATTTTATAGCTATTAGCTTCATAAGCTTTGTAGCTTATTTTCAGCTGTCAAAATAAAAAGTCTTTGCAGAAACTTCTCTCTTATTTACTAGACCACCTCACACTAGCCTACTAATTTTGGACAACAAAAAACCCTCAACACACTATCATGTTGATTCCTAGTTTGGTCCTAGTTTGATTACAATAATGCAATATTCAAAAATTGCTTTAAGTGTCATTTAAGTTCAAAGTTCTTGCATCATCATAATCACTGGCTAAAGTAGTTCAGATGAAATCTGTGGCCAAGCTAGTAATCGTTTCAAAGGGCATGTCATGGAGATGGTTTCTGAACTGTTTCTAATCAACAGACATACCAGATAAACTTCCTATCAGCTTATTCACTTGGCTCTTTTGCAGCATACCTGCTAGGCTGCCCCAAAGTCAAGTGCCTCTGATTTTGATGAGTCCATCCAAATGCTGAATGGAGTCTTATCCTTTTTTTAGAAACTCTACTGTCGTTTGCTCAAAATTGGAACCCAACCACCTTTTGAAGTGTTGAAATATTCCATGGAAAATTATTTTGCACCATGCACTTAAAGTGATTAGGTTACACTTCCTTGGCAAACAGACTGTACTCAAGTCTCCTGTGGTTTGTCCAATGCCATTCATTTGTCACTTTAGACACCTGCCTTGAGAAGACAAAAATCCCCGTGTTTTAAGGCTTGGTACAAATTTCACTACAGTTCAAGCTTCTTCGTATTGAAGTTTTACAGCCAGTTAACTCGTCTTATTACACAATTCTGCCTGCCACCTGGGGAACAACTACAATTCCTGAGACCCATGAGGATGGGCTGTTCAGGATTTCTTTTTCCTGATGAGGTTCTTTTTCCTAACTTCAGACTATGGTAATTCTATTCAGGAAACCTAATAAGCCAAGTCTAGAAATTCTGAAGTATTCAAACTTTACCATAAATGCATGCTAACGCTAGCTTTGGCTTTTTTCAACAAGTAAATGAAATTCTAAAAGACTTTAAGCTGCAGGAACCATAGGATTCCAGTGCATATCTTACAGAAACTCAATGTTAAAAAGCATTTTAAAGAAACATTAGCATTCTTCAGCTATCTATAAAACCCTGGAACAGAATTGATGACTCATACTATAAGGGTTTCAAATTAGGTATTACCAGCCTCCTGCTGCAAATATACTTTTGCAGTTGTAATGTCACTAGCC
Source organism: Mycteria americana (assembly GCF_035582795.1). Classification (NCBI taxonomy): domain Eukaryota; kingdom Metazoa; phylum Chordata; class Aves; order Ciconiiformes; family Ciconiidae; genus Mycteria; species Mycteria americana. The sequence continues at coordinate 20,138,194 of NC_134374.1, read as the reverse complement.
CCTTCTTATATATGCAAGTTTGTATGGGGAGGTGTTTAAATAGAAGAAAAACAGTTGGATCACACTTCATAAAAATATTTTTCTTAGCTGTTAACCAAATGGAGTCTTGGGTCTAGATTCGATAAGAGTAGTTTCATGGTAAGCGGCACTATGACTAGTGTCCAACAGCAAAACAACACACAAAGGAATCGTAGAATATCTCAAGTTGGAAGGGACCCATAAGGATCATCAAGTCCAACTCCCTGCTCCTCACAGGACTGCCTAAAACTAAACCATATGACTAAGAGCGTCGTCCAGATGCTCCTTGAACTCTTGACAGGCTTGGTGCTGTATCATCTATATTTATTTGTAGCCATATAGACGCCTGCTACTGAGTCCTGGAACATTCAACAGAGAATCAAAGCAGAAGTTGGTTTAATTATCAGTTATTTAAAAAATCCATTTTCAGCAGGAAATATTCAGATCCTCCATTTGAAAACTGACATACGATTAAACTCAGCCACATAATTTGCTGGCTTGCTGGCTGTTAGGGAGTGGCAAGAAAAGTTTTCAGAAGACAATTTCTATCTTTGTCTATATCTTGCACCTGCTAGTGAGAAAGTGCAGTTCTGTGCACTTAACAAATAAGTGGAAACCAACTGCAAGAGATACTAATCTCCTTGGTAATTCCTGGCAAAGTAAATTTTTTTAAAATGTGCACTCACGACACCAGCAGCAATCAACCTTCTGTCTGTCACTACAGGATAACAGCTGCACAAGGAAAGTGCAGAGGATCCAGGTGAACAAACGTACAGTCCTGAGTGAAGGCCTTCAGTCTCTGTGGATCTCAGGGGAGCCAACCTGAGCAGCCTCTCAGTTGCTACGACCAATTTAACATAAGAACTCACATTTTAAAGGGAAGAAAAGGTCTCTCAGCGAGCTGTTCATCTCTAGCTACAAAGGTGAAGAATCTGCAACATTACACATTATAGAGGCAAAATGGCATCATTTAAAGAAGGAAGAAATTGCGGTACAAACATAGAAGTCTCTTGATCACTTGAAAGAACACTCTGTGATATGCAAGTGCTTTGACAGTGTGAGTCTCATACACAATGCAGTGTTAAACTGTACTGAGCGTCCTTGAATGCTCGTGTTAATTAGAATATTACCATCACTGGTAACTCATTTCATGGAGTATATACTACAATCAAAAGCTAAGCATTTTTTCTTGTTATCTTACATAGTGTGACTGACCAGGAAATTTGTGTGGTTTTTGCATCAACTCATAGAATGAGATTTATGCACAAATTCTTGTCTGAAATTAAAGGAGCGTTTAAACTCTCAAAGTTAAGCTGAAAGATAAGTCCATTTTAAATACCAGTCAGAGGCTATATGGTTCATGGGTTCCACACCGGATAAAAGTCTTCCTTGCAAAATACAAATACTTCATTGCATGCTCTTTGTTATATACTGCAAATACTTACCATTAATGTTACTAGTAGACATGAAGTGGCTTAAAATATTAGTGAATTAGTGAATGAAAGAATACTTTCACTTCCCCCAAACTGATGTAATTTTAGTCACTTTACACTACAAAGCTGTTTTGTGATGCAGGTAAGGGATTTAATTCTTCCTCTGTAAGAGACTGCAATGACAATCCTCTTACTTCAGTCCTAAGCATGGGCTGCTCTTTTTAAAATAATTTTGTTGCTTGCTTCACCAGATAGTAAAACTTACTCTCTGTGGGTCAGCCAGTAGAGGGAAGCATCACATTCGCAAATCTAACACAGTGCAACGTTACCGTAATTCACCACCACAAGTTAGAATGTTTTATGATTTGGCTCAAAAAAAAGTACTTTCCCCAACTAAGCTTTTTAAAGCTATGACTTACTTGTACGGGACAGCATGATGCTGAAACTACTGAAGAAAGCTGCAGTTCTCTCATCAGATGATGTTTGCTGTTGGAGCCCATTGAAGTACTGCCACATGAGGAAGGATACATGTAAGGCAACATTCTGTGCGGGGGAGTTTAATTTTGGCACAAATATTTTACTTGGATTCAGAGTTTGGTTTGTGTTTTGGTTGGGGGTTTTTTGTTTGGTTGGTTTTTTGTTTTTTTTAAAGACATTCTAAAACTCAGTTCTTCCCTGATCACAGTGGCAGTTAAAAACATTTGGTGATTATTTCATGCTTTCCTGTTTTCATCTTAAACTTGGAATTTTGAAGCATAATGAAGGGATACACATTCCTTTAAAATAAACTGAAGCAGTAAATTCTGCTCAGAAATCACATGAAGGTAAGAATTAGTAGAATGTGTCCCAGAAGACATGTTTTTCTAAAGCAATACCTGACATCTAACACTGAATTGGCAATTACGATAGTGCTTTTCTCAAATTTATGAAAATTCTTTCTGTTCCTAGCATATTGATTTTGATTTGTTATTGCCTCCTTCATGAGGCCAAATCTCTAAGGGAGATCTCCACATATTTACTATCCTATCAGGAAAGCCAAGAAGTATGATGCACCTCTGTGCCTCAGCTGCAAATTTATAATGTGACAAGTGACTATTGTTAAGTAAGAAGATTCCAACCTGTTTATAGTTTGATACATAAGAACTTTAACATTAACCCAAAACTTTTATTAGGGGATCAACACACATAATAGAAAAATACTTCTAGCAAAGATTACCACATTTCAGGTCTCAACTCATTCAAGCTCACTTAACAGACTGGTAGCAAGTGTGTACACACACTGCATTACTTTCACGCTTAAGTCTTGTTTCCATTACCAAAAAAAGTGAAGCAAAGTATTACTGTATTTTCATAGCAATGCCTAAACAGCTTATCAACTGTTCAATAGCAACTAAGATCTTAATATAAGCAGAACTAGTTTAGAAGTATATTTGACCAGGAATACTCATTTAAGCTTGTTATTGTCTGCCTTAATTTACCACCAGAAGCTGCTAAGTAATTTGAAGGTGAAGCCCTTCTGCCTTCTGTACTTAACATATTTTGGGATATTTGCTTTCCTGTGCTTTAGCTCAGATAGAGTTAAACCAAGCTGATTGCCTTGAGGAGATGACTTTTTTTTTTCCTTTCCTTTGCCCAAAATTTAAAAGAAGGTCATTAACAGATTTTGTTTGTCTTTAGGTACAGAAAAATTATTAAGCTTAAAGAGGTATGGAAAAGCTGCACAAGGGATGTGCAGTACTATTTCACATGTTGCACAGCTCTTATCGCAGGTTGATATAAAAGCAAACATGACGTTTCAGCAGCTTTAAGATGCATTCACTCAACAATAGGAAGACTATGGGATTCTCTGCAAAGCAACAGAATTAGAAAGATGGGGAAAAAGCAGATCAGCAGCTGAACAAGTGTTGGTGCTTTAAGGCTATTATCACAGAGTAAGAGAAGCACTGCATTTTGCAGCAAATTAGTGACTTGGCTTGACCAAAATCATTCCCATGTTGAACATTACCATGACATAAACCTCTTGCACTTTTAAAAAGCAAAACAATTCAAGAACAGAAGACAAATTGAGACTAATGCCATATTTTTTAAAAACAAATCTGATTTCTTTCCCCCAAAGTTTTAATTTTTCCAGAAATCACAGAAAGACTAACATTTGATGTCTAGTTATGTAGCACTATGAGGGGAAAAAAGAACAACCAAAACAGATTTCAGCATTAAAAACCCTCTTGTAGTCCACTGGAACTTCAAATTTTTGCTTTGTGTTCATTCCGCTAATTAATGACAGTACTCTTTGCAGTGTCTTGTTTGGGAACACTGGAAGAAGCTGTACCAACTTTAACAATAACCCTTCTCTTCAACTACTCCCCTACTAGTTTCATTTGCTTTTTCCTTCAAATAAAACACTGCCTGCACAATCTACCACTCGCAATAGAATAAAAACTTACGTACTCTCCTTTTTCAGGGCTCAAAAGCAGCAAGAGGAGACAAAGTTATCTCCAATTTTCTCTAACCCTATTTCTAACCAACTTCACATATCAGACACGTGAGCCTTTCTTTATTACTTCTTTATTACTCTGCTAATAGACAGTCTACAAACAGTATTTGTAGGGGTCATGCTGCCAACAATTTGCTGCAAACCTCCAATAACAAAGAAGACCTGGATAAGTGAATCACATTTCAGTGACATTACAAGTCCAAAGGTAATTCTGTCTTGGACTGTGATGACAGGTATTCTCTGCTGAGCGTGACCACATGAGCTAGAATTGTTTCTGGTATATGTGGAATCTTAAATGGTCATTCATTTATATTTTTTTTTTTTTTTTTTTTTTTTTTGAGATCTAGAAATGCTTTGTCCCAATGATTTCTCCTCCTATAGTTATTGCTGGCAATCCACAGTCATTTGCTAGCTTACATCAAACAGAAACAAAAACTAGTCTTAAAGTAATAAAACCCTAGCCTTCAATAAGAATAATTGATTACTAGTTCATAAAATTGTACATCTGAGTCCATTTCATAAGTATTCTTCAGAAAACTTGCATTAACAGAACTTAGAAACTGCAGTAAGTCAGAGAAAGCACTGATTAAGGGATGACTTAATCCTTCCTAGTTCTTTCTCTTGAGCTGCTCAAGCAAGTTACTGGACCCTTCCCTCCATGTATATCAGTATATTTATTAAATAAGGTTCGCTGTAGTGCTCAGTTGCAGACAACATTTAATTCAGTGTAGCTATGCCTTTCAGTCTGTAAAGCAAGCACGTTTACTTTCAGACAGGCTTAGTGATTTTTGGTAAGGGCTAAACACTATTTCTCATTATAATATTGCCTTGGTAACTTTATATGAATTTGATTTTTTAAATTTAGAATGGAGGGACAAGTTCTCTAAGGAGGAGAAGAAAAGAAAAATTAAATTTAAAAAAGGAAGGTTTTCCTGACATTCATTCCTTCTAACATGGAATTTGGCTGGTAATCTTTAGCCTGCCATTGATCAGAAACATCCAACTAACATTTGTATGAAAACGCATCTATTTTCAGCTGCTTAGCAATGAATTTGCCAGCTTTAGTTGAATGTGCAAGATCAGCTTTGGTTCAATTTTCATTCATTTTATTGTCACTACTTGGCTTTTTAACAAGGCTAGCATCCCATGCAAACTACTTGTTGTTTTTTAACAGCAGTTTTCCCAAGAGTTTTAATGGGCTATTTGCTCTGTCTAATTGCCCAAGAAAAGCTATATTCCAAGAATCGGAGTGGATATACGTATCTGAGGACCTTCTATTCCCCAGTGATGACATTTAATCTATCCACCAGTCTACCTACTAAGATACTACCCCTACCCCAAACCTTCAAGCATTGTAAGCTGAAGAGTCTGCAATCTCTTCTCATGCATCGCTATGACTGACATCCTTGAAACTACTTCTTTAAGGGTTCCACTCAGCTCCTATGCCATTAAGAAGAATATGAAGAAGAGTTACAAGAATTTGGACAATAGCAAATGGGTATTTTTGCTGATATCTAGGGTAAGAATAACTCCACACAGATCTACCTCATCACGTTCCATACAGAAACCAGTATTTGTTGCATGAGATGTTTAAATTACATGGCATTGGTTAATTTATTGTTTTATTCCTTCCACAGTAATTAGGTAAAGAAATTATGCAGCACAAGTACATCTTGCTCTCCACCCTACCACCTTATATGTTATAATGTCCAAGTCTCCGGAAGTCATGGGAAAAAAGGTTTTGATGTTAACTTTGTTAATACAAGTGCATTCAAATATAGTGCAATGAAAACAGTAAGTTAAATTCAGCAATATCTCTGTGGATGGTTTTCTTTTATATGGAAGTATTGCTTTCCAATGATGACTGAGTCATAACTTAGAATAATAATGGAGACATGAATCCTATATACCCAAGTTCAATAACTGAAAGCATAAGCCGTCAAAGTGCTACCCCTTCTGAAAGAGAAACAAAAAAATTTCTCATCTGTACAAAATTCATTCTGTTTTTCTTAACTATTATTAATGACAGTGAGATGTCATTAATCTTGAGTGAGAAGCTTTCTCACTGAAATGCTTCAAAAAGAGTTTTTTCCTTACTTCCTTCAATGCAAAATTTGAGCATTAACTTAATCATACTATTACTTAAGGCTACTTAGTAAAACTTGCATCGAACAAAACAATTGCTACACTAACAGATTCAGTATGCGGATATTTCTGTGTGTTTTCGCTGGTTCTTAGTACTGTTTTAAAGTTTGGAAAAAAGTGCAAGCAGAATAAGCATTCTTGACATCTAGCCACAGATCGCTTGTAGCCCAACAATGCCACATATCTATGATTGAATTCAGTTGAGGTATTGCAATTACAGATCACTTCAGTTATCATGTATGTCTAAGTGAGACACAGTAAAGAAGAAATAAAATAATAGTAATAAAAAAAAAAATCAGAAATCCTGGGTAGCACAGATAACACGTTTTTCTGAGTTCTGAAAAAACTTGAAAAATTCAGCTGAAGCACAAAACCAGAAATAATTTCAAATGCAACTGCAGTCACGTTCTAGTAATGACAGATAGCTGTTTTCAGTAGCTAAACTCCCAGAACTGCAGGACAAATCTTGTTATGACAAAGTTATACAGAGTAGTAAATCAGGGGAAACAGCTAGCCTAATCTCTGCTGATGATTTTTGTGCCACAATCATCCTGTAAACTCACATCTATGCAAAACTTAAATCAAATTGCTACAAAGCTGGGGAGAGAGGGAATACATGGCTAGATTAACATCAAATTAGAAAACAGCTCACAACCAAATGAGTAGCTTTACTGAAAAACACAGTGAAGTAATGAATTAATGCACCAAGCGTCTTCGTTCTTAGTCGTGTTTCTTTCCCCCCCAAAATGAAAGGGCAATCTACTGTCCTTAAATTCCCCACAACTTAATATACCCCTACCTAACAGTACTATGAACACTTTCTTTAAAGGTGGCTTGTGATTACAAGCAAGATACTGACACCTCTGGACCTATTGCGAAGCACACAATTTTCACTTAAGTCTTAGAGCATGTGCTTAAAACACATGCTCTATTGCAAACACCTGGAAGGGTGTGGAAACATGGAAAAGTGGAACAGAAGAATGCATCCATACAGCATAAATATTCAATACTGCAAATACTAGTCCCACACTGGACAGCAAAAGAAACAATGATCACCTTCCAGACTTCTCCTGTGTTTCAATGGGACCTGTATCTTACAGAATTTTATGCTAGAACAATCCCAAACTGTTCTATTTTATTTTGTATAACCAAATAGTATGGAGGATAAACTTTCTAGCTAAAGACATAATTGATTTTCACACACACAAACTCAGGTTAGTATAATGTAACTGTAGCCTTCCAAGCCTATCATACCAGGCAAAATAAGAATTAACCTTGACTTCTTAAGAGCTATCAGCAACTTTGTCATACTAAACAGTTAGGTTCATAATACAGTACTACTGCTATTTAGTGAAACAACTCAAAGAGGTGATCAAGGTTAAGCATGTTAGGAAGTGTTTTCCAGTGTTCAGATAAATATACTCACACATGTCCTTCCGTAGCCATGATAAACACAAACTTCATCTTGTCATTTTGATTAGGTCAAGTTCAGTTAGTTCTTTGACACAAAATACAACTTAGGTAACTGCTTTGGCACATTTCCTTTTATTCGATTTCACCATAGGGCAAACCATCATCATACTTACTCCACAAGACTAGTGTTAAGCATGTATGAGCTTGTGAAAACCAGAGAAAAACAATATGCTTAAATAAGTTTGAACAACTTTTCATTTGTTCACATTCATTATCTTTCTTTCTTTGGCTCCGATTACACTAAAATATTGCTACTTTTGTCAGTATCTGCAAGTTCATTTTCTTCCTCCCCGAGTCCTTAGGTTCAATTAAAAAGTCAGGTTTAGATCAAGTTAGTCACTTGCATTGTTATCAACAATTACAGTATCCAGCTGTGTACAATAATAAATATATTTTTATACAGAAGTATATAGCAATGTCTTCCATAAATTATTTTTGCAGCTTTTTCCTCTAGTTACATACTTATGGACGTTTTCATACAATGCCTGGTTTCCTGTTTCACCATCACTTCCTAGCTAACAAAGCTCCAGAGGACATAAATCACAATGTTATCCGTAAATCAGTGTTAACCCTAATGTCCTCTCTGTAGACTCAGGAAACAGTGGGGTGGTTTGATGCTACTAATATCCATAATAGCATACTGAGACTTGCAAAAATATATGCTGGATTTATACATGTAAAAGTAAACACACACAACCATCCCATTTGTTATATAATTTTATATTCCTGGAAACTTTGGAAAGTTCCATGGTATGGACTTTAAACACTGTGGAAAACTTGAGGGTCAGGCATGAAAATTATGCAAACTTCCTAATTAATTCTCTATTTCTGTTCTCTATTTCTTTATGCAGTTCTGTGCTACAGCAGGCTCAGCTGCTTTGTAGGAACACTGAGTTGACTTACACAAGTGAGTCTGGATCTAAGTTAAAGTTTAATGAAGAGAACTACCTACTGTCATGACCACGGTATTTCCATATCTAGGATTCACTGTCACCCAAATAACCAGCATTTGTGTGATGTTAGACTAAGTCACCTCTGCTTTCTAAGACTAACTTTCTTTCACGCACTCACATTTGAGACCTTTTGAGAAGAGACTATCTAAGCACACACCAAGACCTTTATTTTGCCCCTAGGCACTACATAACAAAGAAAGCAACCATAATTAAGAGGAATTACGGAATCATGCAACTGAGATGGACTAAAGATCTGTCTCAACAGATCTACTTCCATTTTCAAGTTAGGCCTCAATAGTCCTGCTTCTACTCCCTCCTTGAAGAACACATGCTGTAAATTATATATTCAAACAAATTAACAGTACTATGTAGTGGCAGAATTTGTAAAGGACTTAAAATACAAAGAAAAAGGAACTGTACGAAAGGCGATTCAGCTGATGACTATAAAACTGTCTACCTCTGTCATTTAGAAAAGCTGTCAGAGAGTGTATAGTACTGTTGCCACACAGCTTGTACTGCCAGCTGATTTCAGCACTGCAGACACATTCTTCTTACTCATATGCCTATTTCCAAAACTTACTTCTTAGAAATGTGTAGAAAACAGACTTCCATTTTGTGTTGATAAAGGTCAAATCCAGAATTTCAACAGAAATCAGTGTTCTCTGTGTAGAGGATAAATGTATGTGGATAAAACATGAACACACTCCAGTCTCTTCAATACAAAGATGTTTTTGTTATCCACATGCACCTCCCTTCAGAGATACACACAACCTCTCCAAAACTATACGTTCTGTGTACTACTGCAGGTTAGTGACATATGTTTTACCTGTAATGATTTAGCAGTCTCCAACTGTCAGAGACTATTTTTAGAAAGTTTTTATTGCAGTCTCAGCTTCATCTTCAATTACCTTGTTGACTTTTCAAGTACCTAAAGAGGCAATACTGTCCCATACCATTAATTTGTGACTCATTTCTACTCTGGCCTTCAGGAAAAAAAAAAGTGTTTCTTCATCTAATTAGATTATGCCCCTATTACATGCTGGAAAATGGTATTTCTTAAATACAGCAGTTTCTAGTAGGGCTTCAAAGTAAAGTTTCACAGCACAAAATAGACCCCAAAATGCAATTAGTATAAAAACATTAGACTATAAGGGTAAATTCATAAAACATTAGCCATTGAAGTCTACATTTAAGTCTAGATCACAGATTTTGGAGCTTCAGTGTAAAAAACAGAAGACCAAAACGATCTTCCATCGCTAGCAAGAGTTTGACATGATAAAGCAATAGAGCACTTAAACTGATGATGAAATAATGTTTATCACATTTAATCATATTTAGGTAATTTCATTATTTCATAGAAAGTATCTCTTTCTGAAAGTATTACTTGACTACAAATTGCTACAATATTATTGCCTGTTGTTAGGACCCATCTGAATTTTTCTCAGAATTTTCTTATTTAAAGTATATTTATTTCATTCTATTTTGCATTCTAGTACAAAATACTAAGAGCCTGGAAACACTTGGTGCTTTTCAGCATGCTCATGAAAAGGCAAGTTCATTTAAAATTGTATTTCACAGAATTACTAGTGTACAGTGATGATGCCCCATTTCCATTTAATGTTTATTTCCAGAGCAACAAGTAATAACATTAAATACCACTGAAAAGTCTGGCATGCAACAAAGCTGAGTGGAAATAATTAGCAAACACTCAACTGTGAATTGATTTTCAGCTGGAGAAAATTTAAATGATAGGGCCGTAGCCTCTAACTCTTGTCAAATCTCCACAAATAAATTATGGTCAAGGAAACCATTGTTTCCTTGTGTAGAGTAGCCAACTGAGAAGGCAATCTTATTCAGTGTGGCTTTAAACATCTCTGACACTACTGCCTACAAAACAGGTATTAATCACTACTCTACAAATCACATGAGGGACCCTGCAATAACCTGATGAGTTTGGTTACTCACTACTTAAAACCATAAATGAAGCATCTATACACAGCTAACTTTCTAGACAGCAGAGTAAGCCTAGGTATTGGAAAGCTTAAGAAATTGTTTTGGTTTGCTTTTCAGGAGCCACTTTCGCAACCTATTTAAATGTCAGCCTTGTTCTGTGCTAAAACCAGCCTTTTGCACTGTTAGCTTCTTCCATTTCTGAAGAATGACCTTGTATCCAGCTGCCACAACTGCGCGACTTGTTCCAGCCTGGAGGCGGGAGCAGGGTGAAGTGTGCCTTTCCCAGTATCAGGCAATACTTAAAGTTCAGAAGCTAAGCTGTTTCAGATGTAAGATAATGATTGAGATGTCTAACATTATTTCCGAGTCCTGGTTAACTTCCACCTGAAGCAGCCATAGCTGTTACCTTACATCATCATTTCCCTAGGTAAACTTAACAAAAACCTGTATATATTAACATGCTGGTGAGTAATCCACAGTTCGTAACTGCAAAATTATTTTTACTTACTACTTCAAGTTAGATATAAAGCTGCTTTGTAGGAGATTTAAGCATATTTAGTTGTGGTTGCTTAATGTAATTGGTTGCTCTGTACCAAGGGATTACTCTGTTGTGCACTGAATTTGCAATTTACATTTCCATATGGCTGAGAGATCCGTTTTGGAAAATTACAGCACCTGAAGATTTTTTTTTTCCAGTGCAAATTATAAATGCATGATACATAAGTATAAATCACCTGCTATACCTAATTCAAGTTAGTGATCCAATGAGTGAGAGCAATCATAAACGTTAATTTTTTTTTTCAATTTTCCCCTTTTTCCATGTCATTAAAGTAATTTTATCCTATAAACATACATGGAAATACAAGTTAGCATTAGAAATTATTTAATTAGCAGAGGAGGAAAAGAAATTATTTCAAACAAAATGAGCTGGCCCACAAGTGCAACAAATCATTTAAGCAGATATCATATGTTATCCAGTTTCTGCCAATGGTAATGGCTCATATTTAGAGTAGCCAACTGAGAAGGCAATCTTATTCAGTGTGGCTTTAAACATCTCTGACACTACTGCCTACAAAAGAGATATTAATCACTACTCTACAAGTCACGTGAGGGAGCCTGCAGTAACTTGATGAGTTTGGTTATTCGCTACTTAAAACCATAAATGAAGCATCTATACACAGCATCTGTTCTACAACACACTTTTTTTCCACAGAATTAACTGTCAAGGTATATACTATTTTTCAGTAGCGAAATCTATCCTTGTTTCTTTCCGTCTTATTCAAACAGGCAATAGACAGGCAACCTTATTTTGGGGTGCACTAGAAAAGACAGTAGAAAAGACATCATAAACCAACCTTGCCAACATTGCTCTTCAGAACACATACTTACATTCTTATCTGTATAACTTGCTTTGAGTAGGCAGATTTTATTTTTTTGTCGTGTGACTACTTAAGTTACAAAGAACTAGATATAGTCCAGACGTTATTTATATTCAGACCCTGAGCAGGTAAGAAATACCTTTATTATTTTCAGGCATAATTGCCAATATTTTTATTGCTATGCAAATTAATTATTGTAAAGAAAAAATATCTGGTCAATATGGTTCAGGGATTCATCTAGTGTAGCAATTCTCATTTTCATGTATTAGACCCACGCAGTTCACTCTTTCTCCTGTTTTGAAAATCAGTGCACAGCACCAAGTGGAACAGTACCTCACGGCAACACTGATGTACGTTGAGGGTTAACACAAAGCAGATCTCCTTTCTCTTCATGTAATATGGGATCCCCTCGTTGCCCAATGCATTAAGTAACACATATGAGCTTATCCACTTCTTATGTGTCATTATGCCATTGTATTTCAGGGTATTTTTTTGCCACATATGGTTGACTAGTTAAAGCATCCACCCTGGTCAAACTAACCTCCCTGCAATTCTAAGTATCTTTCTTTCTATGTCCTCATCGTTTTGACATAGCAACCAATACCAGGTGATGTTTTCCTACAGCTGCCAACTGCAGTTTGGCAAACAAACTACATACTGTATAGGCAGAAAGCGAGTCTATTATGGAAGCCAGCAGCCACACCAGTGATTTTTGGCCGCAACATTGGGAAACGTTAGAAGAACTTACTTGGAATTAAGTATTTCCCCAAGTCACAAAACTCAAAATATGTATTTCTGAACATGGAAATCCTGACTGGTGGAAAGGTTCACATATCTGGTATTTCAAAATAAGCAATCTACTCAACAGCTGCTAAAGATGGCAATCGAGAAGACAGCATACTGCAGGGGTGGTGCATGGCTAAGTAGTAACATTCCTTCAAACAAATGTGCAATTTTAACATTTATTTAGTTACTGTGGAGCAATTAGGTGTGAAATTAAGTGTTTTGGGACCTTGTTATACAAATTCCACGAGAAGGTACCCAAGTTATATTGGGATTGGACACCTAACCTCTCCCTTCCAAATCATAAGCAAAAGGAAAGGAGGGGAAAGGCGGGGGGAGGGAAGAAAAAACAGGGGGTGCTGCAGAGTTAAAAAAAAATTCAAAAGCATTCTTACTGATGACTTGGTACATTCAATAGTGTTCATGAGAGATAATCCAGAGAAAAGAGAGTTATTGGATCACTAAGAAAAAAATAATTATACATGGAAAACCTGCTTCCGATAGGAGCATGGACACTGATGAAGATCAGATCATCTTCCTCATTCCTTGTGACATGTACTACAGTGTTACCACTGCTTATTTACTGTTTCACAAGTCACTTGGTAAGGAAAACAAAAGTTAAGTTATCCTTAATTATTTAGAGAACACCAGTATAAGCAAATGACAGAAGACAGTTAAAACTCTACCCGATTCACATTACAAACCCTTTGCCGATTCTGCCAAACCAGAAAGTCTTCAGATTACTGTCAGCAAGAACTTTCTTCCCAAAGTTTTTGAACTACCAGGGTTATAAATAAAGGTAAAGGACTTGTGGGTTTATCTTTTTTTTTAAATCCCCATTTTAACCAAATTTCACAAAGATATCTCAGAAGACAGCTTTTACATCTTTGAAGACAGTCAGCCAGATAGAAAAGAGATCCATGGTAAATTCTGTATTGAAAGGAAAAAGCAACAGCATGTATTTCTCCCTTATACACCAGAGAACCTGTACAGGAGAGAGGCAAGTGCCTCATCTGCTAGAATAATTTCAGAGTTTATACCTTAGATATGAGAACCTGCACAAGGCAATTAAGGAAGTCAGGCTTTACAAACTCCACTGCACACAAGATTAATTATCCTTTTACAGCCTTAGTTTTGTTTCTATTTTTATGATCTTTCATAACTCCCAAAGCATGAATTATTTGAACCTGAACTTATTTATATTTGAGTAACTGTAATCTGAGCTTGGAGAAATCACGGCAAGTTTTCCAATATTATCTAAGCATCTTAACAACAACCTACAATGTTACAAAACAAAGTAAGAATTCAGCATGTGTGTAAATTGGGTTAACATCATGCAGCTTGATTATCACAAACATGTTTTGTTGGAAGCTTTCTGCCTACTCATATTCCATTCTGGCTTAAATACCTTAAAAGGAGGCACTTATTTTTGGAAAAGGCTAAGATCCTCTCAGATATGTGGAATAGAAGATACAAGGCTCAAAGTAGAAAACAAAACCCCCTCAGAGGGGGTTTGGGGGGGGTAATTTGGGGGATTAATAGGGGATCCAGATCTACCCTATTAACAGGTAGATCATGTTGCTATCATAAATGCCCGAATTATTTACTTGATGCATTTATTTGTAATATAAATGATACTGTGCAGTTAAGGACTCAGCATTCCAGTATCTCATAATCTTGTTGTACTTACATGGAGTAAGTATCCATTACCACTTGGAACACTCACTTAGCCTGCTCAACTGACCACTTAATGAGGTCTGGAAAGTAAAAGCCTTTTCTGCAAAAAGCCAATGTAGAAAGAAGCATGCATACACTCTTTTTTTCAAAGTATTTTTTTCAGTCTTAATGTGAAAAGGAATTAGATTAAGAAGAGAGTTCAGAAAATAGAAATTAAAGACAAAAAGACATATATATAGTAATGAAAGCAATGTTCTTTTCCATTTGTTGAATATTGTATTGTTAGAATTTGGGGTTTTTTTTATAAATACCATTAGGCTTTCAAAATCTCTCCTAGAAGCTATGTATTCTCCCTCACCTCCACCAAATGAGTTCTTTAGGAATTCCACACAGCAACAGGTCTAGTGCAGCTCCCTTTAACAGCTTTTTTGGAGTGCTTATGAGTCAGACTGGTCTGTGTTTCAGCTCCAGAAATACAGAGTGGGACATCATTAGCTGCATTCACTCAGGTTTTAATTAACATACTAGTCATCACTAAGTGTTTAAAGGATACTGTCAGTAAATGCTGGCTACCTCCCTTTCACTCACTACATGCAAAACTCACATATCAAACCTGTTACTGTTAATCATTGCTGTACCACTGCTGCCAACACAAGTTTAAACAACATCCTTCACTTTCTAGATGCACAAATTGGATCAGATAGAAATCTGAAATTGCCATTGAAATCATACAGACCGTTTCTTACCATGTAGCTGCAGCAAACACGTCAGTCTCTTGAGCCAAAGGCCCTCAGCCACAAGTATTTGCTATCTAAAACATTTGAAATTGAAGCATAGATCCTACATGGCAAAAAATGTGTTGACTGACTGCAGAAGCCTGGGTTTCTTTTAAGATGCATTCCATGAACTTATATTTGTCTGTCAACTGGAAAACACCATTTTAAATAGAATATTTTTATAAAAGTCTTTTCAATGCTTTAAATTAAGTTTATGCTCAATAACATGTTTATTTTGATGCTTAAAACCCCACATTTTTAATTAATGTATAATTTAGTTATGCTTCACTGATCCTGCAGCAAACAGAGTACTTAACCTTTTCTCATAAGACGTCATTACCCAAAGATCTGGTATATAGCAGTTCTTACATTTGTAGAAAGATCGCTGGCACTACTGAAAGCTTCCTTTTAGTTCCTGTACATGCATAAGGAGAAAGTGAATAATTGGTCAATTATTCTGATGGGAGAAAAAAAAAAAAATTGTCATTCTAGCAAACAAAACCGATTTGCTTGTACCCGCTTTCTTCAGTGTGCAACACTGGGCGTCTCCCAGAGCTGACAAACTAACATTTAATTTTGAGTAGTGTCGTGATGAAGCATTCCTCCAAAAAGGAAGTAGGACAAAAAGCTGTTTCCTGTTTTCTACAAACCGTGTGGTCGCATTATTCATAATGTAACTAACACCAGCTTAAGTTTATCTACTGAGAAAGCACCTGTTTTCACATACTGATATACTCAATCATAAGTAAAAATACAAACAAAAAACCTATCCAAAAAAAACCCTTTCTTTTTATGTAAAATCCATATGCTTTCTCTTTCTATAAATACTTGTTCTTTATAGTTCACATAGGTCTAGCCTGTGCTTATGACACTTGTCATTCAAGGTATTTTTTTTTTTTTCAAGATACCTCATTTGTCTCCCCTTACAGTGACGTTCTGATTAGTGTGACACTAGTCGAATGCATTTGGTGTGCCAGTTGTATGAAGTCTCCACATTGCTGTTGTGATTTCATGAGAGAACTGGCTTCATTAAAGACAGAATACAGTGAATTTCTTGATTAATTGTAAATGGGGAATAGCAGGAGCAGCCAAAAACTGGAGAAGCTCTGAGCTACTAAAACTGAACTGCAGCCAGGGGTTGGCTACATACATGATAATTTTGTAAAGGGGTGGGTGGGAAGCCTACATGTTCCCAGGATCCCCAACTCTTCAAAGATTACGTTTTCCCATTCTCCTGTTATTCCTTTCCTCATCTTTCGTCACTGTTCAGAAAGCTATGGAGCTGCTGTGAACTGGGCACATAGTAGAACAAACAGATCTAAAGGACGGAACAATAGCCCCATGATGAGTCAGTACACACCTATTTCTGAAGTGAAATAAGCTTTTACTTCACACTGGAGAAATTTAAATAGCCCTTGAAAGAAACAGGTCAGTATATCTCAGACAAGCATAAACTCTGAGATAAAATCACGCCTGAAACAGGATACCAATATGATAGTAAAATATTTCTTATTATCACTTATGACTCAGGCTAAGTTAGCTTATTCAGGGCTACTGGCCATGTACTACACAGAAAAAATCAGTACTAGAACAGTCAATGTTGCAGTAGTATGTTAAGATCAAGCAGCACAATTATTTTTTCTTAGAAGTGTCTGCCCTAGTAAACTGCTTATAGGTCCAAGATAATCTGAGGATATAGCAACAACGCTCCACTTACTAGTTAACTGAGACTAAGTGAACTAGCCATTTATCAATATAATTAATAATTCTAACATTTATTAGTGTTTCACATTGCTCTAATTTGTACAAAGTATGTATTTTAGTACTATGAGTTGCTGAACAGGACGTTTTAGGTACAGACAAGCAGAAATAATACCCTATGCATCTGAATACCACTTGCAGTCATCAATAAAAGATTAATTAGTAAAAGAGTTCATGAAAGCCATGATTTTATCATTCCCAGTAGCTTAATGTGCAATAAAAAAAGTCAGTAGTCAACAGATTGCTGCCTAAAGCACAGCAATCATGCCAACCAAGAGTTTTGACACATTTTAAGTTCATTTAAAATGCAGAAATGCAAACATCAACCCAGAAATTCTCCCCTCCGATCCACTGGACTTCAAAATTTAGACTGGGGGGGATGGAGGGGAATTATTCTTTTTAATTAATTTCATCCAATTCTCTTTGTTAAGTAAACCACGCTGCCTTTAAACTCAAAAAAGCCCAAGTTTTCAACCACTTTTTTAATTTCCTACTGTATATTATGTTAAAAATGCAGGGATGTTAAACTTCTGAGATTAACAGACCCCAGATCAAAAGGCATCCACTTTTTGAAATGGACCTGCCCTCCCCCCCCCCCCCCCCCCCGCCTTTTTTTACACCATCTTTGTCTAAGGCTCTTCATATGTATGCTATTTTGCCCTCAGCCAGCAGCTGAGAGAACTTGAGGTTTTTTGGAACGTGAGCTCTGCCAGTGAAGGAGGACTGCTCCACGACCTTACATTTATGAAACTCTCTTCCTTCCTGCTTCAGAAGTACATTAGAATTTTCTCCTTTGAACTGGCTGTGCATTCAGAAAGTACATCTGTATTCTGTAATTTTAACTTCTGTCCCTTTCATCTGTCTAGTTTTTCTTCCCTCCACAATGTGAATAGCACAATATGTGTCTAGGTATAAACTATTTCACTGATAGAAAAAAGCGCCAAAAATAAACCCAAGCTTGTAAAAAAAGGTGATGTAATATGCTTAAGTGCTCTACTGCATAGAATATATAGTTCTTCCTACAAAGCAAATGTTCTGGCAGGGAATCTTTAAGCTGATAATGACCCAATTAAAATTTTGATTTTTTTCTGAGCATCTGGAAGTCACTGCATATTGATAGAAAGTATCCACGAGGTGGAACAAGCACTCGTGAGATCTTAAGTTGCATTTTTAAACTAAAGGCTGTAATTCTTTAGAACTCTCAAATTCATTAACAAAATCTACAGAGCTACAGAAGGAAGGTGATACATAGACAAATGGTATTGCAAATTCTATACTCAAATATTGACATTTATAACTATTTTATTAAAAATGCAATTACTTATAAATATTAAATAAAAAATTAATCCTAATACAGCTTGGGCAGAGATTAAGAGTTACATTAGACAGTATATTGCAGTATGTAATTTGGATTCATCCAACATCGATAAAAGCACTAGCTATGCTACTCACAAGACATAATGAACTCAGCACCTCCACTAATTTGCTTTTTGCAATCTATGAACAGTTACTGTCACAGAAATAAAATTCCTGAGGTTATGACTTATTTTGCCAAAAGGTGTACCATATAATGAA
Organism: Mycteria americana; assembly: GCF_035582795.1. Taxonomy (NCBI): domain Eukaryota; kingdom Metazoa; phylum Chordata; class Aves; order Ciconiiformes; family Ciconiidae; genus Mycteria; species Mycteria americana. Next base: position 20,119,774 of record NC_134374.1, on the reverse strand, counting down.
GCAGATTCAAAACAACCTCGACAACTGTAACATATGATACTAACTTCCCAGCAAATGCCATTACATTAGAATCATACCTTAACTTCCAAAGAGGACAACATACAAGCACAATATAGTTGTTTATGTGGACATTTCTACAGAAAAAAAAAAATTCCAAAGATGCTATCTATGCCAGCTGCCTGGACCACTTTTTTCTTCAAAATGATTCTACAATCAAATAGGTTTTACAATTTTATTAATGTATGTTTTAGAACCAGACATTTCATTTCAAGCTAATTTTTGCATACCTTTTTTAAACCATCTTTTTATGCAAAATAGAAAAACAAAACTGCCAACATAGGAATGTGTTTTAGGCAACCGTTAATGCTCTTAATGTATTTCATTTTAGAGAATCAAACTCCTCTATTCCTTTGTCTGAACAAGATACTTGATTTTAAAAAAGAAGCTCTAAAATTCTCCTGTTCATATCACTAAAACCAGATTAGCGTAATCTTGGCTGCTGTGCATCACTGTAACACCTTATTAGCTTCAGTTCTAAATAAGAATATATAAGTCCAGGAACTAATGTTAAGTTACTGTATTCCACTAGTTCCAATAGTTATTCCATTACATTTCCTACACTTAAATAGTAAATACAATATGCTGAAACTGACAGCAAAAGGCATGGAAATCTCCATTTGAACTACAGATGTGAAGCTAAACAGAAAAAATCGTGAATTATCAATGAACAAGATTATATACATTCTGCTTTATTGCTTTAGAGTGGGAAGAGAAGTGTGGACATACCAAACTGTTTCTAGACTGCAGAAGGGCAAAGCACAGGAAATGCTCTGCTAAGTACTAACCTTCTTTGTGCCAGTGTTTAATCAGCGGTGCTGACAGATTGTCAACAGAAGTCTGAGCTGGGAAGAGCAGTAGTCAAAGCACAGCAATACAAACAGCAGCTGGAATAGCCGGGGCTACGTGAAATAGGAATGACATGCTTTGGAGAAGGTGCATCAGTTTCAAAAGAAGCTTTCCCATCTTTAGAATGAAGCATCTGATACCTGCCATCCATGCAATAAGAGCATCCATCTTGGCGCTGGAAGGCCAGTTCTGGCATACTGCTCAACTGAACTGAACTTGGCATTTTAATCTCCCAGATAGTGCTCTGGACTAGATTTTTTTTTTTTTTTTAACATGCCAATCACTTCTGATTTTCTTATTGTTTCCGTGAAAAGATTATTAACTTAATATAACCCATCTGCCAGGGCAGTCACATTGTAAAAGCCTGAGGTTCAAGTAATTGGTCAGGAACAAGCAAAGATTGTTTCCTCTATCTCAGTCAAGTGTACAGCTGCTTAGTCACTGAGTACTCTTGATCCGCTAATCTGAGATGATAACAAGCTTCTTATTATGCTAGCTTATTTTAAATATAAAAATATTTATACAGAAATAAGTGTAAGCGTTGGACATACTTGAGCAATCACTTGATTTTCAAAGCTGGTATTAAATTTAAGGAATTCTAACAAGCTGCTGACAAGCAGCTCCTTTTCTATTTTATACATTACACTGAAAGATGAAAAGACACTAGGCAGGAGATATACAAATAAGTGACAGGAAAGTTTTTCCCAAACTACTGTTATAGGGGGAAATTAATTTCACAGTCTTTATAAAATGGTTAATTAATATTCATCTTACATACCCCTTTATTTACAAATGTGAGTTTACAGCGCACTTTTCCCATCTAAAAAGCTGCAACAATATCCAAAGACTTTCAAGACTGCTATAAAAATTATATAATTCTGGATATCACCGTGTTTATCCACTAACTTGCCCTTAACTGCTGCTCTGTATGGAAAGTAGATTCATGGACACTTGAAAGCTTAATTACTAGTCTACTATGGATATAACATTGTAAATTTCCAAGCTTACTGCGTATTACACTCCAGAATGATTGCACTATGAAGTTGGGCTGTTTTTTTTTCCCCCCCTAGTTCTTTATAAGCATAAGCTTACTACAGTGAACACTGAGAACATTGCTTACTGGAATGTGAACCTAGAATGTGAAAAATAAGATCCAAGAAGCTGGTATTTATTCACATAAGGAACATGACAACTAGCCAGTGAAGTTTTCACTGATATGAAGCAGAATTATCTGCCAGAGTCCTGACTCATAAGCAGCTTGCTGGCTGTATTTAGCAGCAGAGGAATGTTTAGTTGATTAGCTCTCCTACAACAATAAATAAGATATTATTGAAGTCTGTGGAAAGTACTGTTGAGGATTTCAAGGAGTGTGACATAATTGATGTAAAGCCTGAGGCTCCCAATTAACCAACCAACCCATTATGAAACTTAAAATAATGGCTCAGTTGTTAAAAATTGGGAGTTGTTTGCAATTATGTCATCTCCCTTATCTAAACATTCATACAGTTAAAATATTTTTACCTTTAGTCTACATAACCATAAACAAGTGACTATTTAATTACATTAAGTGATTCAGTGACTCATCTCACTTAAATGACTGGTCTCACAAAAACTACACAGAAGAACATGGGTACTGTGCTCTGAAGCCTAGTTTTACTGAATTGTTTTTCTGTCATAAAGCAAAGCTATATAACAAGACTTTTAAAAAAACCTTTTATGTGCTAGAAGAGGTACTCCAAAGGAAGCATTGTAAAAGCTCCTACAGCATACTCTGCCTATCATGCTTGCTTGTTAAGGTGTGCCTCAATACTAAGGAGAGCCACGAGAACTCGGACTAATCAGTTCAGACTCTAAGCAACATGATGTCATTGCTATTGGTAATACGCTGACTAATATTTTTTTCAGTAAGACAAAGGTAACATTGGATACTGCTGTGCATAAAGATATTTATTCTGCCTTAGCCTGTTTGAGCACACTTACAGCCAGTGCTTGTTTAACCAGCTTCCAAACAGAAATAAGTATAGTTTTGTACTGTTAGAAAAAAAATCCAAGAAACATCGTGCTTTATACAATCCAGAGAAGCCATGATGTTCTAATATCCATCTATGCAGATCAAGAAAAGTATTCCTAAAGAATAAACAACTTCAATACACTTTCAAGATACACAGTCAGACCTACTTATGTCTGCCTAGATGTCATTCAAGACCTAACAAGAAAACATCACCATTAAATTGCACCCTTAAGAGAGATTAGAAAACTACCAATATTTTTTAATCTTTCTTCTGAAAAAAAATGTTTCATAGTACTTTCAGATAACCACACCTTCCTTTGATTGCAATGTTGTTGTAGTCTGTAGACTGTTTCAGGACAGAATTTGAACTTAATTTTACTCTTATTATTTTTCCTCTACTTAGAAACTAACTCGAGGTTTTAGCCCAGTATACTACTACCAGTCTCTCAATAAGCTTTAGGTAGATTCTTACCTATAGGTACTGTCTTGGGACAGGCACTTGTTTATTAGAGATAGAGGAAAAGAAATAGCTTTGTTAAAGTGCAGATTTCCTTCAGAGAAATAATTTCAAGGGTCAATTTAACTGGCTAACCATGACTAGTAAAATTATAATAAGATTAAATTAGTAGATCACAAAGGATTGAAAAGGAAATCTCAGTCATACTAAGACTCTAGTGTTTTATGAATTACTTACAAGCTTTCAAAAAATTGAGTGTTTTACAGCTACATTAGGTTCATTAAACAGGGGTAAAAAAATAACTAACAAAAACACAAATGCCATTTATAACACACAGGATGACCTAAAAAATCAGTTGATTTAAAATACCACATTAAGATCCCAAAAGGTCCAGAAATAAACAAAAACATTTATCACTATATAAACTGATATGTCTAAAAGGTATTAAATCCAGAAAAGCTCTTCTGTTGTCATGAAACTAGAAGTACTGTATCTTGATGTTTCCTATATAAATGGGTCAAAACACAGCCTTTTCTATAATTACATAGTACAAGCTGATAGTACTACTAAAATATGCCTCCCATCACTGGATCGGTCACTTTTTTAGGTACCTTCAGCCATGAACAGAGACTGCACAAACAAGATATGTATGCAGCTTAAAAATATAAAGCAGTAATTCAGAAGTTAACACACACAAAACATAGCTTGGGTTTAACAAGTTACTTCATTATGAATAGTACACTCAACAGGCTAATAGAGCATCCACAGAATCCTTGCTGACCAAACAAGCAAAAGCCCGGGAGATAAAAATTAGCCTTCACTGGCTGCAGCAACACAGCCTTACTACTGTTACGTGACCATCTTTCATTAAACCCCTAGTCTTTTCAGTTAGGATTTCATATATTTTAATGTTAGTACTTTCCTTTTTCAATCCTTAAACCACCAACAAACCTACCTCAGCCTGTAGTTTTGCTTTTTCACCTCACATGGCTCTGTTTTACAGGCCTTCTTGCAGCTGTTCCTCAAAATTTAGCAATTTCCTCAGCCACCTGAGCCAAGATGACGCAGCTGGGCCAGATCAGAACAGGGAGCTAGATTCCTGAAAGGGACAGTTTAACGGTGAAAGGGATTTACACTTCCCTCTTGTATCAGTGCAGGCATTTCTGAGACCACACAATAGTCAAGACCAAGGAACTGAGTGAAGTTAAAACCAACATTTTAAATAAGATAAATTTTAACAGAGATCATTTTTGCAATCCACTTAACTGTCACATGAATGTTTGCTGTACACAAAAGGGAGCACCAGGAGACAGGAAAGGGTAACAGGCAGAAACAAAAAAAAAAATTGTTTTTTTACAGTAGTGCTAACTTTTTAAAGTAAAACCACAGTTCAAATAAAATTTGAAGCAACTTCCAACTAATAACTTTCCCTTAGAACTATAAGAACGATACATATAAAAGGCAAAGTAAAGCAACAACTTCACAGCAAAGACTTCAGAACTAACTGAACTATTGCCTGCACATAAGCGGTGCCCTACCGGTGTATACTTCCAATACCCTCAGGTTGCTAAAATTATTTCCTTAATAAGGGGATGGGAGGCTCAAAAGTCCTTGGAGGATTTAGAGAGACAAATTCCCCCAAGGAATAAGCATGATTTAGACCACAGAACCCCAAATTTCAGCAAAGACAGTGGCTGTGGAGCTCCACGCCGGTTCCACTTGTTCCTTAGGCTGCAGTGAAACCACCCTCAGTGAAGTCTGGAATGACCTTCTAGCCAAACTGGGAAACCCTGACCTTTCTTGTGCCATTAGACACCTTTAGCAGCTGACTACATAGCTACCTCATTGCCCTCTCTTAGCTTCCTCTTATTGCTCCCGATTCTCTTTCAGACACTGTTTTGGATAGTCTCACCTTCTCTCTCCAGCTGTCTACGCAGATTACAGAGCCCTTTCCTCTGGACTTTAACTCTTTCCTCCTGCTGTCTTCTCCCTGGAAAATTTCATCCACAGATTTCCGTACCGCTTCTATTCTGAAATGGTAAGATTGTCAGAAAAATAAGTTTTTAAAAAACTGGATAGTAATCATTCCTGTAAATTGAACCTATATTCTTCTACACAATAAACTTAAAGTTCTTGTACCGTCCTTATCACTGTAGCATTGTGTCACCTTCCTATAATGCATTAAGCAATGGAACAAGCATCTGTCACATGCTTGTGCTCATGTTCCTCCAGAGAGGTACATGCAGCAGAGTGTTTTGTTTTGGTAGCTTTCTGTTCATACTCCTATCACTGAAGATTCTATAGAGAACACAATGCCAAAGGGTTCTGACCCAGAAATGGGCAATAATATACATTGATCTGCCTGACAAGCTTTAACTTGCCCTCAGCCTATACACCTTGCTCTTTTTGCACAATTTCAATTGATCTTAAAACACATGGCTGTGAATTTTGGCAGCCTAAGTGCACACAGTATTCTTCCCTAAGTCAGAATGTGGTAGACAGGAAAGGATAAAAATCTTGCCAATTCTCACAGTATAAACTGTCACATCTCATGAATTAGAGCACTTTTAGTGGAGAGTTAAAGGTGAGAGTAATGAGGATTTGGTATTATATTACTGTTAGTCTGGTAATCTCTCACTGCCATATTTGTCCCCTACTCTTTATGTCAGAGCTAGGGATACTACAGACATGTGAATTAGCTCAGTAGACTAATTTGGCACAAAACTATTTTTTTTTAATCTATTAATTTTGTATCATATAAGTTTGCTGAACAAATACACTTTGCATGTGGATAAAGAGAGGGAAATATATAACACTCGCCACCCTAAGCGTCACTTCCTCTTATACTAAATGAAGTTTAATGTGTGTTCTCATCATGTGAAAAATCACATTCTCTTGGGCTGAGTCTCAAACTCATCTTCAGCTACGTGTCCGACTAAAAATATACAATTGTGCACGTGCAGGATGAGATCGGAGTTCATCTTGCTTCTCACTGGTGTTACTATTTTACCACACTCCATCTTCACTCATTTATAAAGAGGACTAAGTGGACAAGCAAAGAATTTAGATTACACATTCCAGAATTTTGCTTTTCACAACTAAGTTCACTGTAAGCAATATTTAAGGAATTAACAGACACAACAGGAAGAATAATTCAGAACAAACCAAAAATGTAGAACAAGAGAAGATACTTTGTTTTCTGTAAGCCTCATGCAGTATAATCTTGCTAGAACTGTGCTAGATGACAAGGAAGCATATTAGACTTCAGAGCTAGGTTTTTCCATCAGAAAAGCTAGACATACAGTTTATTTCAGTGGTAGTTATTAAAGATTCTTGTAAGTTAAACACAAATAGTAAGTGAACCAAAATCTATATAGGGAGGGCACCAAATACATTCCTGCTCAGAGTAATTTTTCTCATTCCTCCAAGTTGCAATACCTGCTTTTCAAGAAACTTAACTAAGTAAATCCTTTAAATACTATGAAGAAATTACATAATAAAATAGTATTAGTTTAACTACTAAATAATTGCATCATACAACTAGCTTACCTCCCTTTAAAGAAGCTGTTAAATAATCCCACTGTTAGCTCACATAAAAGGACACACTTTTAAAATGTGTCCCATCATTCTCCCCAAAAATGGTCTTTAGTGGAGTTAGCACAGCTATGAAAAAAACCTTGATGCAGACCTGGTGAAGGTAATCCCTCCATATAGTGTACATACCACCAATAAACAATATGTGCTACACCCAAGGACAAGAACAGTTTAAAAAAAAAAAAAAGTAAAAAAAAATCAATCCCTTCCTAGCAAGGGAAACTATTATTAATATGCTGGACAAGCAATTACCATGGGTGAAAATTGCAGGAGTTTTTACCTGATTCTTCCACTGAACAACTTGAACAAAGATTCCTTAACATGATCCCTAGCTTTAATCAGGTCTATTTTCGTCCATCTGCCTGGAAGCTTTTCATTATCATCTACCAATACCTTAAACATATGTAGATTTCCACCTAGAATGGAATGAACTTAGAATGAACTTCTTCAACTAATTCCAACCAGAAACCTACTTGTTGGAGTATGGGCTATGGTGAGATACGTTTAAAACTATTCCACTGATAATTATTCCTTCCCTGTACTGTAGAATTCTTATTTACCAAGCTTTCATATCACTCTCAGAAATTATAAACACTATTTGCCCATGATACAGCTTTCTTTGTAGACAAAATAAACAAAGTAGGAAAGTTACCATGTAGAGTACCCTGACCATTAAATAACCAGTTCTGTTCTGTGCTGTTGTGACCAGCCCTGGGTAATTACGAGGCACGTGTGAGGGGTTTGCTACAGAATGGCTGCAGTAGGGTATTTAGTTTTTGTGAAAAGCTGTGAAGGTGTAGAAAAGCAAGGTAAATAGAAAGGTTGCTAGTGCTGAATATGGTCAAGGTAACTCATGTAGTAAATAAAAGGAGTTCATATTGAACTGTTTAGCTATATTTGAGAAGTAAGTTGTGCTGTGAGATAGAAACATCAAAAGACATTTTCTAAACAATTTCGGGAACATACCACAGCATGATAAACTATGTAACTCAGCCATCGGACTGTAGAGAGACGTGCAGAATGGACAACAGAATCCCCCAGTAGCCTTAGAGGGGAAAAAAATGCCACATTCTGAAGAAACATCTTTTCTGTTGCCTTCTGCAGAACTGCAGGCAATGACACAACATACTCTCTGAATTGCATTGTCAGATACAGATAGTACATAGGTGCTTGGTGTATAAAGTACTAGAGATGACAGAAAAAGTGTAAAAATTTAGTAGCTTTTATTAAGACCTTGAATACTCTATTTAAATCAACAATAACTATTGGGATTTGACTCTAAATCAAAAAATTGTACTCTTGTTAAAAATGGTAAGGTAGCACATATGAGTAATATTAAATGTATGTTTGAAAACTGAGACATAGTATTTAGTGGCAATATTACATTTTTTCTCTCTCTGTATAGATCATGTCCAGTTCTTTCAGGCTGGAAAGAAAACTCAGCATTATAACATGAGACATTACTGTCTTATATTCACCTAAAGTAGTCGTGTCCCAGCACATAAAATGTAGTGAAAAAATTGAAGTACTAACCTAAGAAGTTCTAAACAGAATCATAGAATTGTTTAGGTTGGAAAAGACCTTTAAGATCAAGTCCAACCATTGACCTAGCACGGCCAAGTCCACCTCTAAACCATGTCCCTAAGCACCACATCTACAGGTCTTTTAAATACCTCCAGGGATGGTGACTCCACCACCTCCCTGGGCAGCCTGTTCCAATGCTTGACAACCCTTTCAGTGAAGACATTTTTCCTAATAACCAATCTAAACCTCCCTTGGCACAACTTGAGGCCATTTCCTCTTGTCCTATCGCTCCTTACTTGGGAGAAGAGACCGACCCCCACCTCACTACGACCTCCTTTCAGGTAGTTGTAGAGAGTGATAAGGTCTCCCCTCAGCCTCCTTTTCTCCAGACTGAACCACCCCAGTTCCCTCAGCCGCTCCTCATAAGACTTCTGCTCTAGACCCTGCACCAGCTTTGTTGCCCTTCTTTGGACATGCTCCAGCACCTCAATGTGGTACTATTAGGATTATTCTATGAAAAAAAAAAGGCAATAGCCATTTGGCTTGCCAGCAATATTGAGAAATTACCACTAGATGCAAAGTTTAGGTAACAATTGCACTAATAACCACATCTTGTACCAGGTAAGACTACAGATTTGTATTTTAAAAGCAAAGGGGAAAAAAGGGAATCAATTATTAATTAATTACCATGTATATTGGCTACTTCATATATCAGCTGTTTGTTTTGTTTTGGTTTGTTTTTCCTGTGGTAAAACCCCAAAATTGGGAAATGCCCAAAACTGAGAAAAGGGATTTCTTCCTACTTATTTTTTACATCATCCTCTGAAGTAATACTGTGCAATTTTTTTAATACATGTTGTTTCTAGAAAACATGAATGGGGCATGAATGCTGTTCTGTTAAAACCTGAAAGTAAAAAATCATTTGGAGAAGATAAACCCAGCTGTGATCTAGAATTATAGACTAAGTGGTCAAAATACAGAAAATGGTGAAAACGGAATTCACCTAAATTAGTTAATTGCTTCAGTAAGGGAAAATACATGTAACAAAAAAGTAACACATTGGAAAATATAAACTTAAAAAGCATATTGATGTTTTGATTCCTAAGTATTAGGGGAGCCTGGCCTGAAGTAAATTGAAATCACTAAAGATTTGTTCAGATTAAAACCATTATTTAGTTTATTTCTGGATTTATATAAGTCACTTCAATGAAGAAAGTGCCTTGACACAAGTAGCCTCCGTACTTTTAATGTATCATTTAATAATGACATACCTCATCTAGCTCCAGTGCTTTAGGTTTTAAATTAGAGCTAGACATAGTAAGTAAAGTTGAACTATAGGTCTGCTGTGACAACAGAGATAATTACCTCGCTAACATATGCAACATGAAAACTTTTTTTAAACAAAAGGTGAGAAGCTGTCAGCTTCCTCCTCCTGTCAACAAGTACAGGTGAAATGCGTAAGTTGACTTAAAATTGAAAAGTATACAGCCTAATCGGTGACTGTTCCGCAGCCAACTCACAGCTGGTTAAAAACAAAATGTAGCTGTAGCCATAGAAAATTAACCTTGCTGAAGCTGTAATCCTTATCCATTTATAGAAATGTTCAGAATTAGCTGTGCTTTTACTTAACATTTGTGATACTGTTCATGATTGTAACATGAAATGTCACTGTTTTAATGGTTAATATAGGATATTTTAATATACCTTCAAATCACTAACATAAATTTTGTATAAATACGATAGTAACTTCTTGTAACTTAATTCACAGAAACATTACAGAATGTGCAATTATTGCCTATAACAGGCCAGGAAATTATTGTTTTAGATTAAATAAAGCTTTAGCAAACAAGTATTTATTGGAATTATCTTATCAGTGAGTGGATTTTCTCTGGATTTAGGTTTGCAAATAAATCACATTTATTAAGTAGTCAAAGAGAGTATTTTTTAGAAAGTGAGGTTCTTTTGTCAATAGGGAATACCTATTCATATGCAAATAATGATCTTCATTGATTTTCATTGCTTAGTAGTTAATGCTTCTAATCCTATTTTCCTACCTGTTAAGATAAGCTATATACACCATGACTTTCTTTTTATTATTTACCACGTTCTCATCCACTGTAAACAATCTTAGATTGACTTCCTTCTGAAGATAAATGTTGGGATTTTTTAAATTCCTAAACGTAAATAGATTGCAACTAAAACTGCAAAAAGAGGAAGGGGTAGGAGAGTAAAAACTGACTGCAGTGATGATACTGATCAGGAAGAGAGACAGCCAATTTGAAGGAAGTTTACAGCTCGACAGGAGTAGTGGAAGGATTGTGGTATGTTTTCTGTGGTAGAGTGGTTGTGCTAATGATATAGAATTTTTGGATGAAAAGCCGGGGAATGTACTACTGGGTGACTTAGCAGCATGCTTCCTGTTTGTGGTTAAGTTAAGTACTGTATGTTTTCTCTCATGGTAGTATACAGAACAATTTCTTTTTCCTTTTTTTCCCCCCCCCAGTGCAGTTAGGACAAAGATTTCAACCTTGTTAACTTTCTTCTTCACTACTAGAAACCTGGAGAACAGAACATTTCTCAAGGACTGAAATCTGAATAGCTGCTTTGGTGACCAGTTGACTACAGCTGCTTTAGAACTGCTGTTATTAAGCAGAATCCCATGCCTTCTCTGGCAAATGGAAATTGTATCACTGAATTTATAAAAACTTGTAAACCCTGAACTCTTTTCTTTTTCAGATATACTTGGACTGTGTGTCTTCTGGAACCTTGCACACCTTGTATTTTTTATACTTTTAGAGGGAGGGTGCTAGAAGCGTTCTTCTATTGTTGGGACAGCCAGTCATCTTCAAAGGCCTATTTTGTTCAAATTCAGATATAAAATATTACATGTTCTGGGGAGGCTCAAAATATCTCATGCCTATCAGTCTATGATCATTTTGCTGTAAGATAACCGTGTGACTTCTTTTTAATAGATGTACATTTGCTGTTTTCTGCCACTGTTAGCTGTTGCGGCTATGTGACTGAACGTGACTGAGATTACATGTAAAACCACAAGGAGAAATGTTAGCATCTATATAGCAGTGGCCTTTCGTAGTTACACGTTTTTAATGTTGTGAAACGATTTTTGTAAAATGCATAGTTTTAAAATACATTTTCTTCAGAGATGAAGCCAAGTTAAGAACAGTTTGTACAACTACCAGTTTCCAGCCTCAGGCCATACTGTGTTGCTCTCGGAGACAGACCAAAACACTGCATTGCAAACTGACTGCCAAAATGATCTGAGGTTTGTCTGGTTGCCTTAAGCAGAGTTGTGGTTTTCTAGGGTTTTTTTGTTGTTGTTTTGGTGTGGAGGGGCTTTTCCATTTACATTTTCCTAATGGGGGTAGTTCCATTATTTCACTTCACTCCTTTTGCTTAGAATTGCCTGCAGAGTTTATATGCTCATAGGTCTTCAGTTCACACATGGAATATTTGTTTCTCGGTCCTGAAAACTGGGAGGAAAAAAAAGAATACTAAAATCCTGCAGTATGACTAAAAACATTTTGAAAAAGAACATGGTAGGCTTTAACTTCTGCTGAAGAGGCTGTGAGTTAGATCTAATGATGCTTGACTTACAGTAATCTATACAAAAGCAGGTCTCCAGAAAATCCTGTAGCAATGTTTTGTACAACTCAAACAACAATCTTAAGTCACAGCTGAGCACTCTATGTGGAGACGTGCAAAATATTTGTAAGTCGGAGTTAAAAAAAAGTGACAATAACTGTGCTACGCAACCAGCCATTTGTCCCAGGAGAGCAGCCTAACGGCAGGAGGAAAAGAGGAACCAAGAGTACTTGCGGGGTAGCTCTTTCATCACATGATGTAGCTATAGCCTGATAGTTGCACATCTTTTCTGCATCACTTAGATGAGGGTACAGTTACTATTGCATATCGGCACTAAAACCAGTAAATGTTTGTGTTTTCTTTTCAATTTAATGTGCATAGTCCCTAAACCTGACTTCACGGCTTTTTTTCCTGTTTTGCTTAAGATCATTAATGTGATCTGAGTTTTACTCCACCAAAAGCTAAATTAACTCAATACCTGAATGTACATTTGCTCAATTTTCTTGAGTTCTGCCATGTGCACTTGTTTTCACTCATACTGCAAAGTATTTTTGAAATGTTCTGCCTGCTGCTCTTGAATCTTAGAGGTCAGTCCAATGTAAAAGTCTTACCGAAGAAGACTTGACTAAAGCAGTATGAGTAGTATTGTGGCAAATTCAGAAAATTTCGGTTAAAAAAAAGCTCTTGAGCACTTAAAGAGTTATGCTGAACAAATAGTGCTACAAAGTTTGGATTAAAAACTCTTACATTTGTGCAGAGATGTCAGGCAGTTGGAAATTATTTTCTCTGACTCTGGAATGACTGACCTTTCTGCTCCAGTTATGGGTGCTGCTTAATACAGACAAATAAAGACAGCACAGAAAAACAAAACGGTCATTAGGGCTAACTGAAGAGAAGAAAAAAACCAGATCTGAGCATTTCTTTTTAACTGAAACTGGCAAATTGTTAAACTGTTGCTGTAGAACGATGCACTGTAAATTATAAACTGAGGTAGCTGGAAATAACATTACATTGCCTGTCACTGCAAACAAGTGATTCAATTCATGATTACTTGATTAATTTCATAATTCCAAAGTTATGTGTGGTTAAGATAGCATAAACTATGTCCAAATACTTACTGTTAAAATCAGCAAAATGAAAGAAGTGGAAAACTTGTACTAAAAAGAAGAGGTGCGTACCAAAGGAAAGTTTAGAACTGAGCAGCTTGATGGAGCTGGCCTATTTTATAACCTACTAACTCCTGCTGCAAAGATTCTACTTTGATTTTAAGACCCCTGCAAGTTTTAGAGCTGTTATTTTATTTGAAAGCTGGTATTGTCAGATTTTATCAACAGGTTTTCACTGCTGGATTTAAAAAAAAAAAATATTTCATCCAGTACTCAGGTAAGCCTCAGAGAGTCACAAGAAATGCAGACAGCTACTTGAACCTCAGGCATGCTTTAACTATGTGTGTATTAGACAGAGATAGGGAAAATTCACTGTACTGGTCTCGCTTGCCTTTTGAAAAAGAACAAGCCCACTGTGGAAGCAGTGCTGAGTTGGGGCCCTTTTTTAGAGGACAATCAAGTAACATACATGTATCTAAATTTGGACTGCAAAGATTTGTGGATTGCCCTTGTCCCACCAAAACCACAGATCATGATTGTTTTCCTTACTGTTTTCTCGGTATAACTTAATAAGCATAGATTCAGCTATACCAACACAAAATCTGTATTTTTCTCTTTTTAAAATAACGATTATGTTAATAAGAAGTCATCTGTCATCCTGAGCCCTCTAATAATCAGGCATGTGATCCTTGTTTCCACTATCCACACTGATACATCCATGCTGACAGATCTTCAGTTTATACAGTGAGGCTCAGCCAAAGGGATTCCTTAATGCACAGAAACGGTTCAAGCAATTCCTTTCATTGTTGTGAACCATAAGCACGTGTAGATGACTCAGATATTGGGGACTAGAGTTCTCAAATGTGAGAGAAAAAAAAAAAAGTATTTTGTTTGTGGTAACAATAGCTCAATTTTAGTTAAAACACCAGTTATCCCTTGTGTCCCGTGCGTTTCCAAAATAAAATACAGGGAAACATACGTAAGTCAGAGCCACCTCATTAGGAAACCCTCCGTGTGTAAAAGGTCTGGGCACTCCGCACATGGGGCCCAGCAGCTGCTGCGTGAAGCAGATCAGATGGAGACAAGGCTCTTCCCGAAAACACGTCCTGCCACGGCCATCGCTGGCCCTCCCGCTTTCTCAAAAGCCCGTACTACCACAGCCGGCTCTGGCGAGCTCAGCTCTCTGCCCGCCTACGGACCAGCCAACTCTGAAAGAAAACAGCCAAGAGCCAGTCTCGGCCTTTTCTCCTCCCAGCAACCTGTTTTGAGGAACGACTCAAGTGGGAGTCCTGGAGATACATCCACCTACACGCCAGCTCCGTGCTGCTAAAGCCAGGACTGGTCAGTTCTGTTTCACACTTCACCTTTCCAGTGGGCGTTTCTGTTCAAAACCCCCGAGTTCCGCCATTTCCTGGACGGGCACCTCCAACCCTCCTCAGCTCCCGCCCTTCGGGCGGCGTACCTCTGCCTCCACTTTCCTGAACAGCGCATGCGCATGGCCCTGGCACATGCGCGATACCCCCGGCTGGGCGGTGCGCATGCGTGGAGGCGTTCGGCGTCTCTGAGGCGGTGGATTGGGAGGAGGCGGCGGGGCAGCAGAACCGGGAACTGCTCCAGCTGCGGCTGGGAGGGGACGGGGAGACGCCCGGTGGTGCGTGTCGGTCCTATGGGGCCTTGAGGATACAGCCCCGGTGAGAGAGGGGGTTTCTGCTGGGGCGCGGAGCCGGTAGGAGGATGGAGGGTCAGGCGGCTCCGGGCGCTGGCGGCGGCGAGGAGCCCCTGAGCTCTGGCAGGATGAACCCGAAGCGGAGTGGGCGCGCCGCGGAAGAGGAGAGCCGGAACAAGCCCAAGCTGGTGAGCGAGCTGTGGGGCTGGGAGGGGGGCAGGGGACGGCCTGGGGACGAGGAGGAAGGCGGGGGAGGAGGAAGCTCGGATGCCGTGTTACTGCTTCCCGATCTGGAGCAGAGGGGCGTGCAGCCGGGCCTGGGGGGTGCCGGGCTTTCAGAAATTAAAGTATCTTTTTTCTAAAAATCCCATGAGCTTCTGTGGCGGTTTTTGGGTGCTCTTCGGGAGAGGGAGGTGGCAGCTGGAGGGGGGCGTGCGGCGCGCCGAGGGCCTCGCTGTGGTAACGCGCCGGGGGTGGTCGCTGACAGGAGCCGGGAATTCCCATGTTTTCCATGAGGGGTGTGATACGGGGAGGCTTCTCGGCGGGGTGTTCCTTGGGCCATCCCTTTGGGGAGAGATGGGGTAGCAATATTGTTCTGTAAGCGGGACCTGTTGGTGTAACCTCTATTCTGCTCACCTTTTGAGTGAAAGATCGCAGGTTTGGTGGTGGTTTTTTTTTTTTTTTTTTTGTGTTGAAGCATGCGGAATATTTGTGGTTGTCATGCAAACGAGCTGCTTCCCAAGTGAACTTCTGAAGTAAATGTGAAAATAATTTAAAAATTTGGAAATTGTCCAATCTTTTTGGAAAGATCTGACAAGCTTTTAAGCACACAAAGCCTCTTTAGGACTGTAGAGTTTGTTCATTATGCCTGTGCTTTTTATTTAAAAGAAGATATTTCTACTTACAAACCTGATAACTTGAAACTTAGGTACATTTCAAAACTAACAGCACTGGATTGTATTTTACTTTATAAATGCAGTAGCAGCAAAACCAGGTAATATGTCAGTGATTACTTTTAGTTGTTTACTTCTGTTACACTTTCTTGTTTTACTTTGAATCAACTCATTTTAGCTCAGTTCTCTGATGGATTTCCAAGAGCAGCAGTGTAGCAGACACTTAAAATTTACCTGACTTTTCTTATTGAATAGAATACTAGTTGCAAACTTTATCTAATCTGTGCGAAGTTTTTCACAGAGAGTGGTAAAACTAAGTCAGTATGTAAGTGCTCCCACCTTGTGTTCCTTTCATCGAGTATAGTACAGCAGAGCCTTGGGCTGATCAGCCAGAGAACTGTGGGGTTTTTTTGTCACTGAAAACAAGTTAGAATGCACGTGGGGAAGATGTTAAGTTCGTAATGTATGAGGCATTAAAAAGTTACTGAAAGTGACAATTATTTAAAAGCATGACAGAATGCCAGAATACTGAATAACTTGAAGTGTACTTGTATTAAAAGTGACCATGTGTATCTTAGCAAAAGGTAACAAAATATGATGTCCTATTTTGTTTTATGGTGTTATTGGAAACAAACTCATACTTCCTTGCACAGGATAAATATAAACAAGCCTCTTTATACGCACAAGATATTTGTTTATAATACCTTTACTATTTCCTAGCTACTTTAGCTAGGAAGGCTGCTTGAAGATGCCTGCAGGGAAGAGATTTAAAAATCACCCTGGAAAGTGTTTCTTTTGGAAGCTATGGACACAAATTTGAATTTTGCACTAGCAGAGGACAATACTTTGTTCTGAGAGAAATACATAATTTAAAAAAATTGAAGTGAAATGAGCTCAAAATTGGGTTGAACAGGATAACTATTTCCATTGCATGTCCTTTTCAGTTATTCTAGAATCACTGGAGTAGACTTCTATTATTATTTTTAGTGTAAAAAGTACATTATGTTAATATTTGACTTTGTGTGCAGTCATATGCTTTTGTTTCTTGAGGAGATGATTACAGTCCAGCAGCAATATGGATCAGAGTAGTGGTATGTTGCTTGAACCAGATACCTTCTGAAAGATAATTTTGCCCTGAGATAAAGTGACTAGCCTCTGATGATATGATCGAGTGAATGGGTTGAATGGGAAAGTAGATTTTTTTCATTCTGGACATGATGTACATAAACGGTGTATAAAACTGACATGAAGAGGGATTTACCTCTGAGGCAGAAAAGGGATGGGATTCAGGTGTGTTTTAAGTTGAGGCAGTGTGAGTGGACAGGCAGATTGATCAATTACTGCCATGGGTTTGCAAGTGAAGAACAAGACTGTAGTCAGGGAAAGGCTTCATCCATTATATAGGAGAATAATCTTACTAAATTTTGCTGGCTTTAATTTTGAATGAGGAATTTGCTCTGCTGAGGCTAGCAATATCTTTAGGTACTCAGAGAGCAACCTTACTATAAGATGAAGGTATATTTGGGACTTGTGTAAGAGAAGCCACACTACTTTTGCAAGTGTTGTCACCGAGTTTACACAAAGCTTCTTAGAGTTTGGTGTGGAGATTTTGTTGGTTCAGCTTCACAACTTATAATCATCAAGTTTCAGTAGAGTTACAGAGATGAATCAACCTGCACTCTGTCAGTTTGTTGCGTATAACTCAAGGAACTCTACAGTGTGCTGAGAGGAGCGTGTCTCTTTTCCAGAACTTATTTCACACATCAAGTGGAGTGCTGAACAAGGGCTTGGTGGGAGAGGGTGTGCAACTACGTGTAACAGAAGATTTATTTTTAGTTCCTGGCATAGCAGCTGAAATTAGGCAGCTCATTGGGAAGAAGTCTAGGGGAATGATTTTTATATGATAGGCTAAAAATGGCTATAGATGACAGGGAGCTGGGAAAGCTGAAGTCATTATTTTGGGGGAAGGGAGACTCTAGAAGAAGAAGAGGGTGGAAGTTTTTTGTTTCCCCATCCCCTCCATCTGAAAGTAAAAGGTGGACAATGGTGCTTGGCCTTCAGAAGCATAGTGGTTTAGCGGGTTGGTTTGTTTGTTTGTTGGTTGGTTTTGTTGGTTTTGTTTTTGTTTTTTGTTTTTTTTTTTTTTAAAGGACTGAAGCCTGATTGATGGCATCTATTTCTGATTGACATGAAATAAGACTAGGCTATCAAGAGAGGATCTGTACTAGAAAAGAAAATGGTGGTTTAAAGTATTTTTCTGTAAGATAATTGATACGTATGTATGCACTCAAATAATTGAAGATGGGCTATATTAGAACTACTAATTCAATTTTTTTTCTGCTTTGGGTCATTTTGAGAGTCATTCAAGTTTCATATAATCTGTTGAATGTGACAGAATTGCACAAAGAGAATTTAGTTACAGTTTTTATACTAGTAGTGTGTAAACTGGACTCGTTTTCTGCAATTTAATGTTTGTCATGAGCACCTTGACACACCACAGCTGCTGAAAGAGCTCTGATTTAATCTTTTTTTTTTTTTCTCATTTTTTGCTGGCACAAGGACTAGAAGTGGGAATGAGTGCCTGGTGTTTTTGTCATTATTTTTGTTTATAATGAAATGGGCAAAAAAAAATTAAATTGCTTTGGCAAACAATCATCTGATCTCATGCCAGCCCTGAGAATAGGCTGGCATGAGATGGCAACGAGCAGTTACATTCTTAACTCGGTTTGGCAATGTGCTTGTTTTGCTTGTTTAAAAGTATGCTTGTTATACTAGGGGAAACAGACTAAATTAAGGTTGTCAGGGAGATTGCTAGAATTCCTCTGTTTGTTAATCCTTAACTTAGATGTTGTTTGCTTTCCTTAACACTTCAGTATCACATGGGAAATATATAATTCTGTTGGGTATCCAGGAAATCAGTAAGTGCTTGAAAGTGTTGGGTCTGATCTGACATATCTGTCGTAGCTTAGCTGAACCCAAAGTCCTATCAGGTTGTTCATCTTTTAGCTGCAAGTTGAAGCCAGGCTTTTTACAGAAGTTCATGGCTAACTAGACGTTAATATCACCAATGTTTTTTTAATTGAAGTTAATAATATATCGTGTTGGTTTAGTATTGGCATAAGTAGAAATATTTCTGTGCACATAGTGGCTAGTGCCACACTAAAAGCATGCTCCATTACCTCCAGGTTCACTTCAGGTTTGTGTGGTAGTTGTTCATTGATAGGTACTCCACTTAGCTACAAACTACATTTCTGAAAGGGGCTGTCTTCTGAGTGTGGTGCTGTCCTTGAAAGTAGATTGGGAGAAAGATCTGATATAACATGAAAAACAAATTGTTAGGGGTAAGAGAGAGCTTATTGGAGAGCAAGTGGATTTGGTGATCCATCCAACAAGGAGCAACTCATACTTTGTTTTAAAAGTAGAAATTGTTTATGCTTAATACTGAAGTCTTTTAAACCCCGTGAGCTTTGAGATGAATCAAAAGCTATGAACTCAGCATTCTGACTAATGTGCCATAAACTAGTGTCAAACAGCGGAATAAAAGCTTTTATTAGCGAGCTTAAAAACAGAAGTTAACTGAGTGTGCTTGGGCGGATAGGTTTCCCAGCTACGTTGCTCCACCCATATCAGTGCAGGAGTTAGTGAGTGCTTTACATTACTTGTCCGTAGTATCAGTCACTGGCAGACAGGCTATGTGCTACGGGACCTACATCGCACTGTCACCTTTGACTCCTAAGGTTGTTTGATGTCATTCTCCTGTGGAGAGATAATGTGCTTATTACACATGACTTGTTTAGATGTTTGTATACTGCATAGATGAACTATGAGTCAGGTTGAGCACAGATTTTTGGCAAACGAATAAAATATGTTACACTTGAGATCATAGTGTCTCTGAGAAAAACCAGTGCATGCCTGCAGAGAATTCTTACTTCAAGTGGATGCTTGAGGAAAAAGTGAACTGAAATGCTTGTGTTTTAGAAGATTCTTGGCCTTATTGGATCAAAGTCAAGATACTCGAGCAAGTGAAGTTAGTTAGGGTGCAACCATTACTGAAGAGTAAAATTAACGTCTTGGGAAAATTTGGTTCTGTTCCTGATTAGTCACTACTTCTAATATCGCAGAGTAGGGTATGTTTGGTGCTGATGTTTAGGTAGCTGCTTTTAATGTGAATTGATATTGACACTGTTTAAATGAGGTGATAGATACAGTGATAAGCCTATCTGCTTGTGGTAATTAAACTTCCTGATATACTACTTGTAAGACAAAACTGTAGAACTATTCTGTACAGTACAGGAAGCTTTGCAAACAAAGCAGGTTCCACCAAAGCAATGTGAAAGACATTTACAGTGAGAACTGAAAGTGTGCATATCAAACAGAAATGATACTTTCTGAGATTTTAAGCACTGTGGTGCTGAATATTCAAGTTATTGAGGATGAACTTTTTTGTTTTTGTATTACAAATAGCCTGTAAAGCATGCTAATGATACTGTGATTGCTGATGACCCAGTAGAAGTAAAAGATAGGCTTAAAAACGTTGGGTGGGTTACAAAAAGACTTTGTCTTTTCTGCATCAGTTGCAATTCTTGAGGTAAGCATTAATGGCTAGTAACTTTCCTCTAATTCTTTAATTCCCCTGTTCAAATTTAGAGGTAAAGTAGAACAAGAGATGGCAGTTGCTGCTGAAGGAACTGGCAATTTCAGTTGGTTATTCATCAGTTTACTTGTTCAAGCTTAAAACCACAAGAAGTTAGGAAATTACTAAAATGAATGTTTTTACGCAGTTCCTTGCAACTTGTATATCATGGCCATTCTTTAAATTCAGTATTTTTTTTTTAATCTTTCAGTAACTTTATTTTTGAGGAAATGAGTTTTTTTTGTTTTGTTTTAAAGGGCTATTGTGGTAGAGCAGATACTTTTGAGAGAAGATTAACAGTTGAAAGACTTTATAAATTGCTACAAAAATACTAAAGAAAGTTGCAGGTAGACAAAGCTAACTTGTCTTAAACTTGCATGTTATTTTTGTATCAAACTGATCTTTTACTTAACGTCTTGTGAATCGAGTAGCTTTTCCCTACAGTATTGGTGGAGTGAACACCTCTAGGTTTCCCACTTTCAAGTGTAACTTGGTAATAGGTAGATAAGCAGATTCTTGCTTGACAAAAGTAGTAGTAACACAGTCTGCAAAGCAAATATATTCTACTTGTTAACTATTAATTGTTTGGGAGAAAGGGGTGACAATTAAAGACTCGGCTTTTTTGAGGCAGCAGTGTGGGCTTAAGCAGTCTGCATACCCACCTTGGTGCTCTACTGACTTCAGTTTTTGTGTGGCAGCAGAACAAACAAGATCATGAAACTGAGCCAGTCAAAACCTCTCCTTTGTTATTTTTTATTCTTTGATTATTTGCTAGAACTAAGACGACTGGTGTTATGGTATGCTAGAATTCCTCCTTTTCTATTGGTTTGTCTAAAGTTTATCCATTAGTACTATTAAATTATGATTGTGTCTGCTTTTCAGCCATCTTCTCATGATAGCTGTTTAGTTGGACGTGGTGTGAAAGCAGCACATTGTATGCACATGAGCAGATCTGAAAAGGATCTGCTATGCCAATGAAATTATATTGTAACCTACATTGTGATATAGACCATAAACTCATCTGGTTTATAGAAATTGAGAAATACTTTGGAATTTCAATTCCAGAACAAGCCCACACATAGGAAATGTATGGTTTGATACAGCTACTGAAGGTTATTCGGTCCACCCGGGTGTGGTAATATTTGGTCTTAAGGTGTAGTGTGTGCTGTACTATCACCACACCTTCTCTGTTGTATAAAACAAAAATGTTCTTAAGAGTTTCTAATAGATATGGGCTCTTCCTGTGTAAATAGGAAACTAGTTTTGTATTAATTTCAGACTGTTTTGGGGAGAGTGGGAGAAGAGGAAGTTCAAGGTGATGCATGTGACAGGTGGCTTTCTTGTAAGGTTCCCTTCTTGATCCTTTTAGTGATCCTCAGACTAAATAATTGGAGACAAGATGGTGCTGGAGAAAGTATTAGGTATGCTGAATGTGTGATGTATGTTTGCTGCTTGTAAGTGTTCTTTGCATAGTGTTATCAGATATGGAGGACATCAAAGATGGAAAAATGTTTTTATTACTAAAAATATTTTCAATTTATACTTCATAACAGTTAAGTGTGTTTAAACTTGTTTTGAAAGTATAGAATGTAAGTATAAAAGTCACCAGCTGATTACAAAACATATTTGGAAAGAATCCTGCCTTCTATTCCTTGATTTTTGTGTGTGTGTATATATATATATATTTTTTAACAAACATACTCTTACTGCTCTCCTAATTGTAGAGGAAATACGAAATTATCTCTCTAACAAAACCAAATTAACTTATTTAGTTTACCCTTTTATGTGAGAATAAATACAGGAGAAGTTGCTTGAGGAATGTGAAACTTTCAGAGCAGTGCTACCTAGTAGTTTAGAACAAATTTCTAAATAAAAAAAGTTAAGTTTGAGACAGTCGGGGAATAGTACTGTAGAATCCCAACACTTGGAGCTACAGGACTATAGCTGTACAGCCGGTAAAGTAGCAACTGTAATTTTAGGTTATGTAGGCCAAGGGAACTGCAGTAAAGGTACTTCGCCTACATAACCTAAAATTACAGTTGCTTCAAGCCAACAGGTTGGCTTGAAGGTACGGGGGCCCATTCTCTCCTGTTTCTTTGTTTGGGGATTAGCTAGTCAAAAGTTAATAACTTTGTCCTGTATGGGATCACATTAACAAAAATGCATCATAATGCACATTTAGGCATGAAGATGAGAGGAAATAACCACAGACCTTAAATGTTCTTGATGATACCTTTTTGTCACAACCAGTTAGTTATGTGTTTACAAGTGGCTCTGTATAAAGTCATGTTGGTGTCTCAGGGATTGTTGAGCAAGACAAAATAAGTACTTTGGTCAGGAAAACTGTTAGTTCTGCAGTCTATTATTCTTTCTTACTATGGTGAGAGCTAATGATGGTTGTTAGAAGATGACCTTTAGAGATGCCTGTGGTTTTCTTTTTTTTTTTTTTTTTTGACTGTAGCTTTGTGAGGAACAAATACTAAGCCAACGTGAGATTCATTAGATTCTAGGCTCCTCACAACAGATACAAGTAGATAGTTCTTGTACAGTATATAGTTTCCTGCTTTCCTGTTACATTTTGATTCTTCATTTTCTCCTGCTGTGAATTATTTTTATACCTATAAAAATGAAGTAACTTCTAAAAGACTATGGCTTCGTAATATGACTGTGCTGGATGTTTGCCTTTGTAATTGTGTGCGTGCATGAGTAGATGAGAACTTGACAGTTATTAATAGTTGAGATGGTTACATGCAGTGTTCCAGTTGCATTAGAACAGGTAAGTATTCGCATAAAGAAGAAAAAAGATGACAGCATATCAAGCTAAGCATGTAGACTGATGCCATTTTAATTTTTGTACCAGCCACGTTTAGAAGGTACATTAAAAACAAAAGGTTTAAATACAAAATCTGAAACTTGGAGGGTAAACCCATGTCAGCTGGCCAAGTTCAAAAGTTAGCACACGAGCTCAAATTAGCTGAGATACTTCAATCTGAGTCTGTCCCTCTTTGTAAACCATTCAGTAGCATTTCTATCTAATTTTGTATATACTGAAGTAAAATTTACATACAATAACAACTGTTTTCGTAGTCATTGCAAGTCTTTGCTTATAGAAGCCTTAGCCACTCATGGATTCAGAGTGAACTAATGAATATGACAGATTAGAAGGTAGTTTATAACCAGACTTGAGGCAGAAGTTGCAACCAAAGCTTCAACACCGAAGCACCTAGTTAATGACTTTATCCTGACTTTGGTGTCAATACAGTGCTTTATTTCTAGTACTGCTGCCAGTCTTAATTCCCATAAAACCAGATTCTTCTTTCTCTTTTGTTTTTTTGGGCTTATTACATAATGGGGCAGCAAGAGCTGTTGCTCCCAGGCAATCCACTTTACTAGAACTGCTTCAGTTCCTCCTTTCCACTCCTCTATGGCAAGTGGATTTCTCACTGCTTTATTCTCATCAACAGAAAAAAGTGAGGTGAGGAAAATCCTTTTGATTCAGCACACAATTTCTTGGCTGAGCTAGAAATACACCATGCAATATCTGCTGCATCTCTCGCACCTTTACAGTCCTCCATTCTCTCCTATTCTACTGTCTTCCAGCAGTGCGGTTTCATTTTTATTCTCCAGTTTATTTACAGCTTGGTGGAGGCATTCCCAAACTAGAAAGGTAAGGGGTACAGCAGTAGGCTTTGATAAAATTTCCATCTGTAAACCAGATACACAGTTTTCATTTTTATATTTTACAAATATGCATTCACATTTGAACTTCAGACAAAGCTTGGGTGGATAAGACAGGCTTCCTAAATACATTAAGTTTGGTTTACAGTATCACAGAATCACAGAATCGTATAGGTTGGAAAAGACCTTTAAGATCATCGAGTCCAACTGTAAACCTAACACTACCAACACCACCACTATACCATGTCCCTAAGCACCTCATCCAAACGTCTTTTAAATACTTCCAGGGATGGCGACTCAACCACTTCCCTGGGCAGCCTGTTCCAATGCTTGATAACCCTCTCAGTGAAGTAAAATTTCCTAATATCCAATCTAAACCTCCCCTGGCGCAACTTGAGGCCATTTCCTCTCGTCCTGTCACTTGTTACCTGGGAGAAGAGACCGACCCCCACCTCTCTACAACCTCCTTTCAGGTAGTTGTAGAGAGCAATAAGGTCTCCCCTCAGCCTCCTTTTCTCCAGGCTAAACAACCCCAGTTCCCTCAGCCGCTCCTCATCAGACTTGTGCTCCAGACCCTTCCCCAGCTTTGTTGCCCTTCTCTGGACACGCTCCAGCCCCTCAATGTCTCTCTTGTAGTGAGGGGCCCAAAACTGAACACAGTATTCGAGCTGCAGCCTCACCAGTGCAGAGTACAGGGGCATGATCACTTCCCTAGTCCTGCTGGCCACGCTATTTTTGATACAAGCCAGGATGCCATTGGCTTTCTTGGCCACCTGGGCACACTGCTGGCTCATATTCAGCCGGCTGTCAACCAGCACTCCCAGGTCCTTCTCTGCTGGGCAGCTTTCCAGCCACTCTTCCCCAAGCCTGTAGTGTTGCATGGGGTTGCTGTGACCCAAGTGCAGGACCTTGCACTGAGCCTTGTTGAACCTCATACAATTGACCTCGGCCCATTGATCCAGCCTGTCCAGGTCCCTCTGCAGAGCCTTCCTGCCCTCCAGCAGATCAACACTCCTGCCCAACTTGGTGTTGTATGCAAACTTATTGAGGGTGCACTCGATCCCTTCATCCAGATCATTGATAAAGATATTAAACAGAACTGGCCCCAACACAGAGCCCTGGGGAACACCACTTGTGACCGGCCGCCAACTGGAGTAAACTCCATTCACCACCACTCTTTGGGCCTGGCCATCCAGGCAGTTCTTTACCCAGCAAAGAGTACACCTGCCCAAGCCATGAGCAGCCAGTTTCTCCAGGAGAATACTGTGGGAAACTGTGTCAAAAGCTTTACTGAAGTCTAGATAGACAACATACACAGCCTTTCGCTTATCCACTAGGCGGGTCACCTTGTCATAGAAGGAGATCAGGTTGGTCAAGCAGGACCTACCTTTCCTGAACCCATGCTAGCTGGGCTTGATCCCTTGGTTATTCTCTACATGCCATGTGATGGCACTCAGGATGATCTGCTCTGTCAGCTTCCCTGGTACCGAGGTCAGGCTGACAGGCCTGTAGTTCCCTGGGTCCTCCTTCTGGCCCTTCTTGAAGATGGGCGTCACATCTGCTAATCTCCAGTCAACTGGGACCTCCTTGGTTAGCCAGGACTGCTGGTAAATGATGGAAAGGGGCTTGGTGAGCACATCTGCCAGTTCCTTCAGTACTCTCAGGTGGATCTCATCAGGCCCCTAGACTTGTGAGTGTCCAGGTGGTGCAGCAGGTCACTAACCATTGCCCCCTGGATTATGGGGGCTCCGTTTTGGTCCCTGTTCCTATCTTCCAACTCCAGGGGCTGGGTACCCAGAGAACAATTGGCCCTGCTATTAAAGACTGAGGCAAAGAAGGCATTAAGTACCTCAGCCTTTTCCTCATCCTTGATCACTGTGTTCCCTCCCCTGTCTACTAGAGGCTGGAGATTCTCCTTAGCTGTCCTTTTGCTGCTAATGTATTTGAAGAAGTTTTTTTTGTATTCTCTGATTCAAACTAATTCCTGAATGACTTACAAGATAAGCAGTAATCCCATCAGTTAACACTTTATGTTTAAAAAACATTATTTCATGAATTTATGGGAAAACCTTTATAAAAGTAATGTGGGTGTTCATGGGTAACCTAAGCACATATCATACTTCAATATTATGATAAACCACCTTTTTTTTTTTGCTTACTTTCTCCTTTAGCAGAAGATAGCAGATTCTCCGTAACGTGTTACAAGCATTTATAATCCTCCTGAATTCCTGTTACTCCTTAACAGGGAATCTCACCTGTACTGAAGTCAAATGATACTATTGGCTTACTCATTATGTACAATATAATTCCTCTCTGTTCACATGCTGCTTCATTTCCTACTTCCCTGAAGGACAAATAATCTTCTCAGGAAGCTGTTATAAACAGGAAAGAATAGGAAAAGGAACAGAAAGCCCTTGTGTGTATCCCAGCAGCTATAAATTCAGTTTAACCCAATATGCTTTGAGTATTGAGTTACATTATGGTCCATGCACGCTGAAATTACTCGATCTAGAATTTCTGTTCTTCAAGGAAAAGCCAAAGTTCCTTGCTATGGCAGCAGCATTGCTCATTTTCCCAAGTTTAATATCATATTGTTATTAGGGGAGAAAAAAAGTAACTTTACCATCAACTTTTTTTATGAAGGGATCAAATACTGCTCTGATCAAATACTTGTTCTTTGCTGGGAAGTCTGTGTCTTGGAAGACAGACAACATTATTCTAAGAAGTTGTTGACATGATCCCTGTGACCATATGTTGGAAGGCTGCTGGGTACAGACGAAATGAGTAATGTTCACAAGTAATTCCTGCTTCTGTGGCTCACAGTATCCCTTCTACTGCCAGTTCCTTTGTGGGCTGTGTTTTGGTTGGTTAGATTTTGTGGGGCTTTTCTTACTATTTAAAAAACAACCCAAACAAAGCAAATAGACATGTCCTTCCTTCCTCAAAGTCTATCAAAAGTAGAATACTCCATTTTCAAGGAGCTGCCCAATATCCGATCAAGCTCTTCACAGTATAGACTTTCTGTCAACTTTTGCAACTTGCTATGGGTCTTCTGCTTTATTTTTAAGTGTATCAATTCTCTCCCAACAGATATATTCTACCAGTTTTATCCTCTCCTCAAATGGTGGCAGAGGAAAACTCAAATGGACTGTGACACTTATTGCAGTGTTTACTGTACCCACAAGAGCAAGAGGTGTTCCACGAAACCAACAGCATGCTCAGTTAAGAATCTTCCCCAAACTATCTCTGCATATAACAGGAAGGAAAGTATATAGAAATTGAGCCTGTCACTTGTACAGGGGTATTAGGCTACACTTACATGCACTGTGAAATAGGAAGCAAGTAAGCAAGGATGAAGAAACATTGTGCAAAAGTACTGAAGGATTTTCTCAAAGCAGTTTCTGCTTCATTTTCCAGAATGATTTCAAAGGAACTCTCTCACTGTCAAGTTAACTGGTCATTGCTCATCTTAAAAGAAAAACCTAGGTTCCAACAAAAGATTAATCCCAGGTTCAAAGCATATAATTGTAGTTAAAAGGGCTGTATGTCTATAAAAGTGTAAAAACAAACTAAGACTGCACTTCAGTAAGAGCGAAGATGAACCTTGTCACAATAAAAAAGGTGTCTCTCTTTAGGAAGTGAGGTATAAAAGGAGGAGGCCTAGTCTCACTACTCCTAATTGACCAAACTCAGTAGCTTTATCATAGCCTTCATTCAGCTCCACAATGTGTCCGGATGAAAAGATCAGCCACTCGCACTCAGGAGAGCCGGGAACAAGGAAGGAAGATGAACAGCAATTTGATGCACATCAAGTATTGCTATCTAGCAAAACTGGTTTTGTTCTGCTGCTACTTTGAAAGCAAAGAGCTCAAATGCACAGCTTGTATCTAAGCATAAAGTCTGCACTTACTATGTCAAGAATTGTTTTGACATAGTTTTTCCAGTTTAACTGTTCCAGAGTGTTTCAAAAGCACTTCACAATAATATTATACCAAAAAAGCAAAAGCCAAGTTCCCTAAAACTCAAAGCTCGGAAGTCAAACAATTGTGTTTTTGAAAAACAAGCAGCAGAGATACAGGGCTGGGTATACTGACAGGCACAGTTGGCAGAAAAGCAACAGGCATGCAACCTGTACAGTAAGCATCTAAACAATCCATTTACTGCACTAGGAGCTATACTGTGTTTGTCTGTAATTAAGTCCTGTAAGTTGATCCAATGACTATTCAAGTGACTAGTTTAGCAAGTGATCTCAGTCTATTTTCCTAGGAAAAAACACTTTCTAATTTTCTTCCAGACAAACTGATTTGCTTGCTGTACGTGCAGTAAACAGAATATGCTGATACTGACAAGCAATCCTGCCCAATACCAGTACAATAACCACTGCAACAGATGGCTTCTTGTCTAATAAAGTATATCTGGCACTTTTTGCAGGCACCAAATATATGTACAGAAAGCTACATGGTTGTATCAAAGGATTTTTGAAATTATTCCAATGCACTTCTAATCTACTAGCATTTTACTAAAGGAAACTTAGGAGGTGCAGCTTTTGAAATAAGCTTTCTTATCACGCAAAGCATGAAATGTAATTGGCAGTCAACTGTCTGAATCCTGTTTTTTTTAAAATACAATGTTCTTCAAGAAAGACCATTAAAGTATCCATTACCAAGATTATTAGATTTGAAAGTGAAATTATTTAAGCCCAAAATAAATGCAATGCTAGCCTGCAGATGACCCAAAAAATAAAATGTATATGGCAGCAGTGTATATGCTTAGCCTGGTGGTTCAAGTACATGGAGAAGTAGAATTCCCATACCTATTTTCCCCATTTACACTGCTGACAATTGGTGCAGTCCCGTATGCTGTCTTCATATTGTCAAGTATGACTTCCTTCTTTTCTTTTCCTTGTGCAAATACTTACCTGTTCTATTGCAACTGAGACACTGCATGTAACATGTGAGGTCTTCCTGGCAGAAATTGTAGTTCCTATGCAGAAACAAACTTTGTATCAATTTCTGTTGCTACACTTATTTTATAGAGATTTGCCAAACTGCCCGGAATCCTTGAAGTGGACAATTCTTAATTACAGCTTTTTGGGCCTTAAGGACATGTAGCCATGAGTTTTATACCTGTTTATTTGTGTGAGTTGTGGTTGGTCGTTTTTGGGTTGTTGGCTGTTTTTTTCTCTTTTTTTTTTTTGTGTCCTATAGAACCTTCTGTTGGTTATAATTATGTAATGCCACGTGCATTTCTAAATCAAGTACCAGTGGGTAGAATTTCTGAATAAAAATGGAAGCTTCAAACTAAAATAAAAGGTTTTAAATCTTTGTTGTAAGGGCAGGGTTTGCCATATCTCTTAACTTTTGTAAAGAGCTTGATTAGTTAAATATTTCTTAGAATATTAAACCCGCATATTGAGGCTAGTAAGCTAGTATACATTTCATAAAAGCAGTATTACAATGCTTATTTGTTATGAAATTTATGAATGGAATTTTGACTTGGCTCTTTCAAAAATGTAGTTTGTAACAGTTTTAACTAGCAAACTGTTGCTTGATGGTTTCAAGTGAGGCATTTAAAAGCTGTAGAGCATCCTGAAGAGAGACAGTTTGTTCATTTGTACTGAAAAGCATGCTGTACTATCACAAGACATTTTTCCAAGATGCTCAAAGGAAAACCTGCCTTGCATGGTCACTAGGTATCAAAATAAGAAACAGATCCTGGCTGTACTAAGTGCTGTATAAAGAACTTGCCAGTTATGTAGCTAAGTGTTACAAACTCTGCTGATCCTGTGCTGCTTTAGTGATGATAAGTTATCTGATATGGTTGGTGCAGAGACTTGATGGAAAATGTTTGGACTTTAGCAGTAGCTCTGGAAAATGCCAAAAGTTAGTTTATTTGCCTCTGCATTGGCTAATGTGAAAACTGCCTCTTCTAATAGGCTTTCTGAAATTGTTCCTACAGTAGCCTAAGCTGATCTGACTGCTGACTGTCCTGGTGCCACCCTTGCCCTTTTGTCTCACAACCAGCAATTTTGTTGGCTTAGACTGACGTGGAACTGCAGCTTTTGGAAGAAGCTTTTAATTTTGCTCTGATCTTTAAAGCTTACTTATCAATGGACACCAATGAATTATTGTCTGAAACAAACTTTGCAAAACAGTAATGGCAGTTTGAGCTACAAATAAAAAAACCACTGTTAGTTGATTTGTCTTCCTCAACTCCTTTGTATCTTCAGTTACAAAATTGTTGAGATTTAGGCTATCTAAGTTTGTTTACAGTTATTTTTTTCAACTTCTGAATCAATTTGCTATTTCGTAAAGGTTTCTTTGAAGTAATCTGGAAAAATGCGTTTTTTTGAACAGTCCCATTTGCTTTTGGAGTGTGATAGTGTTCTGCCAAATCAGACAAAAATGAGGAAGCAGTCTTGGTTCCTCTCAACCTCCATTTTTAGTCAGACCAGACTGCTACTTAGGGCCTCTCTATTCCCCTTGCACAGAGACATGGTGTGGAGGTACCCCTTTCCTTCATCGCTTGGGGATCAGACAATGACATTTGTGAGGGCGAGTGTCCAATATGATTAACGTGCCTCTGGCCTGTTTTCCCCTCCCTCCTATTTGGGAGCAGCGCTGAGGCACTCAATCTTCCAGCGCTATGATTAAGAATTGGTGCCCTCTGCTGTTAATAATTACCAACTTGGGTGACCCTCTGACTTTATTTAGCATGAGGAGTTGTCTGACTTCTTTTCCTAGTATTGCTCATTTCTGGATGGTCAGTCTTCTGGGGAAAAAAGTAGAGTAATCAAGGAAAACCAGGCAGCTTCCTGGTTAGGAAAATGGCTGCAATCCTCCAGGCTAACAGTGCTGACTGTCTGTGTGCTACCTTTGTGCTGTCAACATGAATAACTTTCCAGCTTCATTTTAGCAGCCTGGTGTAAGGTATTCACAAGCTTCTTGGTCTCCCTTTCTAGTGCCCCAGGGAATGTTTACCTTCATGTTCAGGTTATAGATTAAGCCTTACTTTAATAATTTAAATGATACATTTTTAAGGAATTTGTGAACAGCTGCAAAGCAAACAAGAATTTTCTACGTGGTGTAATCTAAGCCAAATGCAAATGTGCAACAATAGTAACAAACCTGTTAGTTTTTCTAATTTCAACTACCTTTGATATACCTGATGGATTACAACATTCATTTCAAGTTCTTTTTGAACTTGAATGTTCCTTGAAGTGCCAAAAAAATTACTATAAAGCAAACATTTTGTGAATTATATTTTTACTAATTTTATTAGTAATGCCAGGTATACTTTGTCATGGATGAAGATCCTGAAAGTGCTAAATGAGCATGTAGTTCTAGTTTCTGCACATCAGCTAATGTGACTCGGGTATCTTTTCAGAATTTCCTAGGTACTTTTTTACATTTAATTACAAAATTGAATATGTTAACAGATGGTTAAATTTGTCTAATGGGAATATTACTCATTCTCTATACTGAAGAACAGGGGTTGTAGGAGTGAATTCTACTTTGTGGCTGTAAGACCTAGACTCACATTGCACACATCTTTTTGTACATCAGATATTAAACAGTTTTGGGTTTTGTCCCTTTAAACTCCCTTGGTTCAGGTGCTCTATGGGAAGTTATTCCCTTCCTGGTTGTATGCAAATTTATTTGCAGCCAGTTAAAAACCACTTATCCTTGAGCCAAGTGTTACAAAGTTTCTTGCAGCTGTTGTAGTCCAGGTAAATTTTAGAAACCAGTCATATCATCTTAGTTTAAAAACAAGATAGTTAAGAGAAGGTCAAATTTCTGTTTGTTACTCCTAGAAAATTAGGATTGCTAGTAGCAGTTGGAGCTGTTACCTGAAGTTGTAGCCTGTGTGCAGAAGCGGGTATTCCAGTACACCACGATTTGCCTGAGCAGTGTGCTGTGGAGTGAAGATCTCTGTTAAGTTTACAAGTTACCCACCTGATCATTGTTTCATTATACATGTGGTAAACTGTGAGTTGCTTTTGATTTTATTTTTGTGGTGGAAGTGAGAGTCTTGAGTGTAACAATTAAGAACATGGCAAAGTAATGCTTAAATATAATGGAAAGATCAATCAACCCATGTAAACATACCTTAATTTACAACTCATGGCCAGCTCAAGTGACCTGGAAGGTTTTATTAATTCAAAAGTTAGAAAAAGATTCAAAAAAAGTAGACTTGCTGTGAGTTTTGCATTAAAAGTTGCATACATTCATCTCAAGTCATTTAATTCTTTGAATGTTGACATTGTTACTGCAGTAGCCTGAATTGAGCTTGGATGAGGAAATAGTGGTTTTTATACCAATAAATGTAATGAACTACGGTGAAAATCTGTCTACTCTTTTTACGTGCAACATGTCAATTACTCTGAACGTTAACATGGCTGAGACTGACCTTTTAAGATAAAAGAATAATGTGATGCAGTTGCATTAGTATATGCTATGATTTTTGTGTGCCTTATTTTCATGATCTGTCAGTACTTATGCAAGTAGTGGGATACTTAGAGTAAACTAAAATTGGGAGGAGTAAAGAGAAAGTGATACCTTTAACTATTGATGGACTGGAAAGACTGCAGTTGAAAGGGAGAAGCTCTGTCACTTAAGTCTTCTAAGTGAAGAACTAAGTAAATCAGTTGGAGATAGTTATTTGATATAGGAGTTGATGAAGTTCCATGGTTTGTGTTGATACTAAAAACTAGGAGAGATGATATGCTGCTGTCTTAAATTATATTAATATAAATATTAATTTGATATCCCTTATCTGCAAATGTTTTACCATAGAGATTTTTTTTGCAAAACCTTTGCCTTTGGGCTGCTTCTAAAATCGGGGAGTTAGTGTCTTTAGCAAGCTAGGAAAGGGTTGATTTTTTTTTCATCCTGTGAGGCTTTGGCTGTCTTATAGATGGCTGAAAGAATAACGCTAGAGGTCTGAGTACAAAAACTGCGATTTCTTAAACCTCCTGGGGAGGTAAACTACTTGTGGTTTATGTTCTTAAAGCAGACTGGAAGCATGATTTCTTTGTTAGTATAAGAGTCTGTCAAAATTGTGTGTCAATGAGAATCTACAGGTACGTAACTACCTTGCCTCTGCCTCCAGCTACTTGCAGTTTCTCTTCTGCTTGTTAAGTGTGTTGCTTATCTTGAGTAGCTACTGGCAGCAGCGTAGCTTATGCACCATAAGGAGATCTGGGAAGTGAGCTTGAGATGTCTGAAAAAATGCTGTGTGGTATCTTGCTCTAGTATTCTGTATTTTGCCCAGAGGAGTATGAGTGACACATGCAATATAAAAGTAGAGATGGAGTAGATTATCCTGTTCCAGGTTCTGGGAGAGATTGACAGTACTTAAATGAGAAGGGAAAAAAAAAATTTCTACTACAAGTGACTGCTAAAATGAATACAGGGTTTTAGAACTCCTTGCTTACATAGCCATCTCTGGGTTGAAGTCATAGTTAGGCTTTAATTCATTTGGACTTTTTGTTCAATAATCTCCATTAAAAATAAAAGGTCTGTTTACCAGAGTTAAGGACATCTTAGTTTTGATTTCAAGATTAGAGTATTACTTCCTCTTCTAATTCCATACTAAGTCCAGGTAATGAAAATACAGGAGAGAGGTAGCTGTAAGGAAGAAGTTTGATACATGGCAGTTAGGAAGGTGAAAGGTTGGTGTCAGCATCTGGAGTACTAAGAGAGAAAGATTTTATCCTAGTTGTCTGTACTGGGTCAGGCTGGGATGGAGTTAATTTTCTTCACAGTAGCCCATATGGTGCTGTGTTCTAGATTTGTGACCAAAACAGTGTTGGTAAAACACCAGTTTTAAAATAGCGCTTACCCAGTGTCAAGGTTTACTGTTTCTTAGTGTGCCCCCGCCCAGTAGGATGGGGTGGGCCAGAGGTTGGGAGGGGACACAGCCAGGACAGCTAGTCCAAACTGACCAAAGAGATATTCCATACCATATAACATCATGCTCAGCAATAAAATCAGGGGCAGCAGGGTGGGGAGGAGGAGTTTTTTTCCAAAGTAGCAGTTGCTCAGAGGCTGGGTAGGTATTAGTCTGCTGGTGGTGAGTGATGGCTTTTGCATCATTTGTTTCTTTATCTGTGGGGTTTTTTTTTCCCCCCTTCGTCTTTATCTCAACCCATGAGTTTTTCTTGCTTTTGCACTTCTGATTCTCTCCCTGATCCCGCTGTGAGGGAATGAGTAAGTGGTTGGGTGGGGACTGACCTGCCAGCCAGCGTCAGTCCACCACACTGTCCCGGATACCTCTGAATGCTTATCTTCATTATACTTCTGAAGTATAAACACATTGCCCCTCCTTCCCACGTTGATGCCTCCTCCACTATTTGTGTGGTGTTGCAAATTTCTTTGTTTCAGAAATACTGTATTGACAACTGTAGCCAAGAGACAGAAAGCAGAATTAGAAGGAGGAGCATGGTGTATTAGTATCTTCCACCAAGGGGAAGTAAAAAGTTAAGGAAAAAGTGAGAAGGCATTAGGGAGGGAGAGAGAGTAGTGACTGGTTTGTGCATCATCAGTACACTGGCTTTGACCAGTTTGTCTATGAATTTACATTACTCAGTGTTAAGGAGAAATTGGCAGAAGGCTCAAGAAATAGGGCACAGGAAATTCTCCTCTACTCTCTGAGTCTCAAAAACTGTCAAAACTGAGAATGTTATATAGCTATCTGCTGGCTCGGTTTGAAGTCCAAGGGTCCATGTTTGTTTTGGAAAGCTTTCTAAGAGATCTTACTGCATTTTTCTGAAAATAGTGGGGGTGCTAGGGCTATACAGGTTTCATATTCATGAGTGAAATAGTCAAAAGACAAGGTGAAATGGGATGCAAGCCTACTTTTTCACATAAAGTGCAGTAGATTCCATGCTCATTTAACTGCAGTTTTGTTAGAACACTTACTGAAATTTCAAGTGCTTTTTAATGTTAGAATACATGAAATACAAACTTCTTTATTCTGAAACAGTAGGTAACTGGTTTTTTTTTGATTTGTGTGTGTTTTTTTTTTTTTAATAGAATATTCAAATAAAAACTTTGGCAGATGATGTGGTAAGGTCTTTGTAACATCTTAATTTGCAATGGTAACTCCACGCTGCATGCTATTTTACTTCAAATGTTGTGGACGATATGACTTGTTCTTATAAGGATATTAAGCATTAGATTTCAGAAAAATGAGTTACTATTCTTAAAGATCTTAATTTGTAACTTCAGTTGAAGAAGAGTAATTAATGATATCTATTTGGAGAAGCTTCTTTAACCACATCCTAAATAATTTAGTAACACTGTGGATATGCTGAAACTGTTATTCAGCAGTTCAAGTGTTATTTCTCTTGACCATCTTTTTAACAGTAAAGGATCTGCAGTGGTACTTCAAAGTTAGTTGCCACATGATTCAAGTGGAACCATTTTGGGTAGTAAGTGTGTACGGCATGTCAAACAACAAGTTTGTATTCAGTAGCACTAAGTTTATAAATCTGAATACTTTGAAACCTGTTGCAAAGTATTTTTACAGAAACTTATATAAAAATTGATTTCAGTAAAATTATAAACTTTTATTTTCTATATATAATAGTTAAGCAACACTGGCTACTTAGTTAATCATCACTTACATGTCTGAAATGAAGAAATTGTACCTAGTAATCGTGTAGAAGATTAATTTATGGCTTTAAAGTGATCTCACCACTGTAATCTGATTAAACAAATTCGTTGTTAATAAGGTATACTTGAAACAGATCAAAGTATGGTGAAACTGACCTTAAATGGTGCTTTTTTTTTTTTTGGTGACTGCTGGATGGGCATTTTCATGTAAGTGAACAGTAAAACTGCATTTGATGTATATTGGCTAATTTTGGATATTGCCTTTCAGGCATTGTCATATCTTTGGCCTTTTCAGTAGGCTATGCCCTATTTTTAGTTTCAAAAAATGTAATGTAAACTATTCTAATATGGAAAAAATGGGATTTAAGTAAAATTCTTGCCTTGTTAAAGACATTAACAGTATCCTTGTAGGAAATGTGTTTCTGTCCACAAATGTAAGAATTATAAGGAAGAAGAAAACCCAAACCCAACCCCTCTCCCCTCAAACAAACAAACAAAAACCTCCAAAGAAATTCAAAGGACATGCAGCTTATCTAGGGATACGTCCCCTTCAAAAATTTAAGGTAGTCTTGTAGGATCTCAAAAAACAACAACAAAACAAATGAAGAAAAACAAACAAAACAACAGCAAAAAATGAAAGAACCTTTATTCCCCATATTCCACAGCATTTGGTCAAATTTCTCCACTCCTGACTGGAGTAATCTAAAATGAATCCAAATTTCCTACAAATGAAATACTCCATTAAACTTTTCACACCTCAGAGAGGTAGTCTAATTATAGAAAATGTAAATTTTGGTTTACATGTCTTCATAGAGATTGCAATAACTGCTATGAATGATACTGGTAACCCTACATAAGCTGCTGTTAGATGAAAGCACTTCTTCATAAGGCTGTGTGATGCCTGAAACAAATACACTAGTATTTGTTGATGGAAACTGTTAATTTAGAAAAATCGCTATAGACATAACGTTCTCAAAATGAACATATATATATATAGTTAAAGACAGTATTAATTATTAAAAAAATTCTGACTCTGTTCAGAATAGAGTTATATATTAATAACACAGTAATAAATGGCCTTATAAGGAAGGTGCTCTTGTTGGTTGTTTCCAATATTAACAAATTAACTGAGTAAGCATGCTTTTTAAAAAAAGGCGGGGGTTGGTATAAAGCATAAAACAAGTCAGCCTTAACCAGCGAAACGTCAGTGCAGACTGTATGATATGCTTTCACTAATGTCTGTTATGTGTATTTAACTATGGATGGCTGCTTCTATGTGAGTAATCCGTTACCTGGCTTTTTAAAATGATGCACTAATTTCAGGAGTCCATACTCAAAAACACTTCAAGGAATTGTGAACTATACTTGGAGCATTAATTCCTCTACAAACTTTATTTTACTTTAGCAGGATTTTTTTATAAGCCTGATGAACTTGTGAGTACCTCCTTCCCAACGCTGGCTTTTTCAGTTGTCCTCCAAAGACTTATAGCTCTTCAGGTGAAGGAACGCTTGGACATTACCTTTGTGGTACCATATTTATTCACTATCAGGATAATTAGGGAGTAATGTGAGAAGATGAACTCAAGATTTTGAAATGCTAAGAGTTTAACATAGATGGTATACTTTTGAAACTGAGACATAGTTATATCCCTTTTGCATGCAACTTGTCATGAATTTATCTTAAATGTTGTTGTCTTTCCATGATAAGTAATCTCTGAATGTTAGAGTATTTTTACTTACGGTTCAGTTTGAGTTTTAACTCTGCTGCTTGGATTAACTAAAAATGTGTGTATTACTGCCATGTAATTGGTTGCTTTCCTGTATTTCTATTTCTGCTTATTTTTAAATGGATGTCTTTGCAGCGTGACAGAATAACAAGCTTCAGAAAATCAGCAGTGAAAAAAGAGAAACCTCTCATTCAGCATCCTATTGACTCTCAACCTTCTATAAGTGAAATCCCGCTTGCCCAGGCACTTGTTGATGAGCGTTGCATGAACTTATCAGAAAAAGAAGTTATGGATCTCTTTGAAAAAATGATGGTAAGATGATGTGCTACATTGTTTGATGAGATCTTAATTTGTTTTCATGTTGGCATTTATTATGTAGTAGTGATTTCCAAATGTTGTCATTTTGGAAGTATTAACTACTTGGGAGGGCATAGCATAGCATAGCATAGGCCTGACAGACCTGTCTAAATTGGCACATAAACAATTGAGTAACTCATAGAATGCTAGTATGGCATATGTTTAAATTACTTTGTCTACTTCTACAGAGAAAACAAAGGCAAAAAGACAAAAATAAGAATCTTGAGCTGTTGAGTGCTTCGTTAACCTTTATAGACTTTAGTTGCAGTAGTTAGATACTGCTATTGGAGGATCATTTTTAATAAACTTAAGTAAATACCTTTGGAAATATAGTAATTTCCATTAATAAAATCTTAATGTATAGAAAGGTGAATTTTTATATGGTCTTGAATATTTTCTGTGTTAGGATCACTTGTCAAGGTTTGTGATTTCCCCTCACAAGCAAACTTTTCTATTAGTAATACAGAAACAAACTTCTGAACTAGGTGTGTATTAATTCTGCCATGCACATTGGTGTTGATACATGAAGTATAAGGAAATGAAATATTTTGAGTATTGTGGGAAGTACTGTTATTTGTATAATTCTTCAAAATTGTTGTAAACTTCCATACAGTCAGTATGGCCTAAGAACTGTCCTGTTCCATTGTGTAGCTCTACTCTGTTCAACGAAGCTGTGAATCTCTTTTGGAAGATTGGATCAGTGTTAATTAATACTTGCTTGATTTGCTTGTTAGATTAAGGGATTAATTTTTAACTTTTCCAAGTAATGTTAATTGAAGCAGACAATAGGTCTGTTTTCTAGAGACTAATAATTCTTTGGAAAAGCTGTTAGCTAGTAAGTTGTTACAGTAATATTTACTGGTCTTAGTTGCTAATCTGAAGTTACTTTCACTTTTAATGGCAAGACGAGTAATGACTAGTAATGACTACACGTTGTATTTAATCACTTATTAAGTTGAAACAGGCATCTTTAGATTTAATCTAGAGGAATATTTGGGTTTTTAGGTTTGTTTTAAATACATCAGTTGGAACACATTCACATCTACCCCTACCAGAAGCTAATAATCTGTGTAATAACAGCCTTCTGATTAGATAGTGCAGGAATGGTGTCTGTTGTGATAAGATTTTATAAAAAACCACAGGAACTTCACAAGAGTTAACACTTATGTGATCAACTTGAGGTGTAGAATTTTTGGTTTTGTCCTCTATTTTTATTTCTTGAGCCAAATTCCACTAATGGTAACTACCCTTGGTGCAATTAAAACTTTGGTGTAATCTTGAAAACAGCAAACACTTGAAGTGACAGAATTAAATGAGAAAATCAGGTAGCTCAGGATTAAACAAACTGAAACGCAGATAAGCTGGAAAAAGTCACTTCTGTTTGTTTAAAAATGAGCCGTTTGTTTAAGAAAAGGGGTATAAAAATAACAAAGACTAATAAAAAGCTTGAAGTAGAATCTTGATGTTGCGTGGCCTGTTTCTTTACAGGAAGACATGAATCTAAATGAAGAACGTAAAGCTCCTTTAAGAGATAAAGACTTGACCACAAAACGTGAGATGGTTGTCCAGTACATTTCTGCAACTGCCAAATCTGTAAGTAGTCACTTCTCCAAAACAGACAAAAGTAAGAAGCTTAGCTTTGTGTTATACTTTTCAAGCTTGAAACTTTCATTTTTTTTTTTTTGTCTGGATTTATCTTCTAAGAGTGGTGGGGGAAAAAAAAAATCTGTACTTACTAATATACTTCTAAATGCTTGCAGCTGTGTCTGAAGGGTTACTTTGTATTTCAGTTGTTGGGCAATGTAAAAACTTGATGCTTTCTTGTAAATCGTAAGAAATTGCAAATCCAATGATGTAGAGTAATGGGTGGAACCTGAGCGTATTTCTGTGGAATTCATCTTACAGATTTTTGGTACCAAAAGTTTTTGGATGGGATAGCATGACTTTGTGGTTTCATTAATGACATATACTGCAAATTGTACATCCAGTATGTTAGAAACAGGGAATCAAAACAGTGAAAGTATTTAAAATTGAAGTAAAGTCAGTATTTTAGCTTAATTTGAATATGCTGAGTACTGTAGCTGGCTTGAAGACTGTGTTAAATATTCTGCTAAGAAATGTTCTGAAGGTAAATAAAATTATTCCTTTAGTGAAAATGGTCTTAAAACGAATTTCAAATTATATTTTGAGTAGAAAAAAATATATTCAGACCTTTCATTCGTGTTGATCATTCTCTGTTCTTAAGTTGATTGATTAACCCTTAGTTGATGGATCCTTCATGCAGAATTTTTGAAGTCTGTCTGTTTTGGGGTGCCAGAAATGTAAGAGAACCACTGGATACCCCAGCATTTGTTGGGGTGGAGAAATAGAATTTTAAATAGTGAAGAGCTGCAATTTATTTTCTGCAGTGGGACTAATAGTAGTGGGACTATTAGTACTAATTAGCTATAAAAGATGACTATAATGCTTTTTGTGTGTTAAAAATTGACTATGGCAAATATAGTTCTTACCATGTGAAAGGAGAATATGCCTCAAAAATTAATCAATGTTGGACGAAACATTGCCGCTATTTGTTGTATTAAAGAATTGTAAAGAAGCTAGTGGTGAATTCTGAGGAACTGAATGTATTGCAGTATTGGGGAGAAGCAGTGGTGCGGGGGTAGCTTTGTGTGTCCAAGGGGCAGTAGTATGCTTCAAGTGATAAAATTTGCTATCAGCATAGTTCTTCAATAAAATTAGGTAATGTGTATGATCTAATTTGGAAATTAGGACGAATCTTATATTTTTTTCACACCTAAGTTATTGTGTGCAATAAAAAGTTGCTGGAAATGAAGTCTATGTGTGGAATAAATGTTCAAATACATAATGGCAGCACTGCTAGCAGTTCTGCAGAGCCGAGTCCGAGTGCTAAATATAGATAGCATTAAATAATAATCTGTTTCTTACTGAAATAAACTGGCAAGTACATTTATGTTGGTGTCTGCCTAATGAATCTATAAGCACGGACTGCAAGCAGTACAGTTGTTTTTCTTTTAACCTTTAAAATCAGCTCTGCAGAGTTAAATTTCAAAAAGTTAAAACTACAATGACATGCAATTATTAAATGCAAATGCTTTGCATTAAACTTTATAAACTTAAGTGAGGAAAAACTTGCATTATAATGTGGAAATGGTGATTTATGTTTTTGAGAGGAGTGATGTTCCTGCATGAGTTCATCTTAAACAAAATCCACAGTCCTTGAGTCTGTCCTGGAAGGAATCCAGTGCTTAAAGCATGGTCTAGCTAAACATACCAGTTATTGGAGAATTAGTCAAGCTTATGAGATTTCCTGATAATATACTTTGCCTAGACTATCTTCAGGAACTATTGATTATGTGTTGTAAGGTTTTTGTCTTCACTTGATGATCAATGTTAAATCTTAAATTTTTCTTAGTAAGCAAAAATATTTTATTGAAGCAGTAAAAACTTTCACAATGGAAGTAGTTGCAATTCTTTCCCAAAAAGTAGTTCACTGATGATGATCTCTCTTAGATATAGTGAAATTGAAATGTGGCTGCCTTAAGTACCATAATTTTTTAGCTGAGTAAGAAAAGCATGGCTACCATTGCATGTCTAACTGCTGAAAATGTTAACAGATTGCATTACTGCCACCACATGCGCTGCAGCATGGGAAACTTAACAGAACTGGGGATATGTTTGCCAAAGTGTACTAACAATTTAAAAAAAAATAAAAAATCCCAAAATGTCCTCACACATGAATGTGCGCTTTGAACTTAAGTCAGCAACAGTATGGATGTTTTATACATATGCCAAATGTTTTTCCTAATGGAGAAAGGGCTCATATTGAAGTTTGTGTGCTTCAGTAAGTCCTTCTTGCAATTGAATTGCAGCATTCGAATGGAGTAATTTAAGGTTGTTCAGAATTGTGAAAGACCTTTGTGTAGTGTATTACCCTAATTTAGCTTTTAATTTAGCATCTTAACTGATTTAAAAAATATAAGAAAGTAGACCTCAATTGTAAAATGTTGATTGGGATCTTACAATAAAGCAGAACCTAATTTTCACTGTTAATTTTTTCTTCTGTTCAGTTAAACTACTATTCGGCTTAGTTGAATTCAAGCCCTAACCAATTTTTATTGCATCATGAATTGTCAAACTTTCTTTTCTTCAGGCCATCTTTGGGCTTGTCTCCCATGAAAATGCTGATTGCATACAAAATGATCTTTCTTAAAATTTTCTACCTTTTTCTTTGGTCACAGATAATTGTTCATCTGTCTTCCTTTTTTATACTGAAAATACTTGGGCCTTTTCTTCTGCTTAGAGCTCACGAAACAAACTTAACAGTTGATGTAACTTTTCTTCCAGTTCATTTCATGTTTGTTTTAGTTAGGCTTTTGAGCTCTCTCCACTCATTTGAAAATACCACTCTCATTTGCTGATGTTGTTTTAACCAATTTTTAAATTTGGTGCTTCATTTTCTTTGCCTTGTGTGCCACCTGCAGCATGTTGACCATGCTTTTCTGAAACACTGTACTGGCTTCACAGAGTTCTGAGTGAGAAAGAAACCTTGGTTTTCAATGGATGAAAAAAAGTTTTCCTTTTCCTTGGGGGATGGAGGAAGGATAGAAGCTAATAAGCTGCGTGCTTTCATGTGAAGTGATTATCTGTGCTTCTCATTCCTTCTCTCACTCGAAGAGAAAGATTGTTGATCATGGAAATCACCCATGGGAAATGGTGAAGGCTCAGAATTCTGTTTCAGAATTGAACTTTGTGACATCTCATGCCATATTGAATGAGTTGAACATTGGTGAGAGAAGAAGGTAGTAAATTAGGAAAAGAGATTGTCTGGTGATGACAGTCCATCTTGTGCTTCTAGAGGAAGCTTCATCAGGAATAGGAGAGAAGAGGTGATTGTGAAAGACTTGCAGGGACTTCTGTCTTCTTAAAGACTTCCTGAAAGAATAATGGAAGAGATAAGAGTAGAAAATGAAGCAGGTAGAGGCTGAACAGATACAATCAAATTCAGATCTCAGAACAAAAGTATACTGTCTCAGGCTCTTAATCAGATAAAAGTGGTTATTCAATAAATGGGCTGCTATCAGATTGCAGCAAATAGCTGCAAGGAAAGGCCTACAATACTTAGGCAGAAGTCCATAGCCCTGGTATTCACAGGAACATGGTCATTTGTGCAAAGTGATAGAACAGGGCAGAGGTGTGCTGCCTTTCTACACAGTTTCTTCCACATAAAGTCAACTTCTTGTTCATGAATAGGCAGAGATGCTGTTCCATAGTAAAAAGAGAAGATGTCATTCTGTAAATCACTGGTTAATTATCCATGTAATTAAAAGCATCCATGCTGAGCAGTTGAAGAAAAACCCCACATAAGATTTTCTGAAATGCAAGTTAGATTTATAACTGTAGGCTATGTTTTTGATTATGAAAACTTAATTAAATTCAGTGATGACATCATCTAAATAGATCAAAAGCTCCATAATAAATGAAGTTGTTATATGTACAAGTCAGTATGCCATGAGTTTTTTTTCTGTAGTTTTCTCAGTGTCATATATAAAAAATCTGACCTGATAATTTTAACAAAATGGCATATCTCTTAATCTTTCAAGATGTAGATGTCAAGCTAGATATTTAGTTATTTGTTTGTTAATGTGTAAAATACTGATGATTCAGCAGTGGAACATGAGAATTTCAAAATATTTCTCCTACAGTAGAACTACTGTTTTCCTGTTGAGAAGCTGTAACTCTTAAACAGTTTGATATAGTAGTAAGAGAATGTAACTACTACTAATGATTAAACACTGAAAAATTTGTGTGATGCTACATCCTACTAAGTACTTTGCTGTGTTTATTTATGTATTATTATTATCTTTTTTACACAATAACCTCTCTTGGCTGACCACTGCATGCAGATAGTCGGAAGTAAAGTTCCGGTGAGTATAAACATGATAGTTTTGTTTTTTCTTATGAATACACTTCCATTTTTAGAGATTAGGCTGGAATATTTTGGACTTTTATCTTGGATTTAAAAGTTCAGTAGGCATAACTGAATCCTTGTTTTATCAAAATAATTATCAACTACCTCGGTCATGTTTATCTTACCAGTATAAGACCATTGATTGCACTTTTGAGGGATCTGTTCCTAACTTTTCAGGAATCTATTTCCAAATACCTCACTCACTGAGAACTCATCCGTTCATTGTGAGCAACAAATATAATTTAGACTTGTCTTGCTTTCTATTGAAGGCAATCACTCAAAAATTTAAATTTACGGTATTTAGCTTACTTCATTCTGTTTAGACATGGATTTTTTTTAATGTCCTAATTGTTAGCATTCATAGTTTATCATGGCAATGTGAGCTGCTGGGTATCAGTGTGAGAATAAGATT
The DNA here is from genome assembly GCF_035582795.1 of Mycteria americana. Lineage (NCBI taxonomy): Eukaryota > Metazoa > Chordata > Aves > Ciconiiformes > Ciconiidae > Mycteria > Mycteria americana. The sequence goes on along the minus strand of NC_134374.1, from coordinate 20,075,600 downwards.
AACATAGAGGATTCAGAACGTCCACGAATAAGCATAAGATGAGATCACTCATAGCATAACTTTTCTCTTATTAAGTGCTCAGCTACATTTTATGTTAAGTCATGGCTCAATTTAGTGATTTTTTTTTTTTTTTTTTTTTTTAACAAGTATTTGGGACTTGATTTGTTGGACTGAATTCAGCGAATTTTTGTTTCCTGGAAAAAAGGATTTTTTGGGGAATAATTACATATACACTTTAAATAATGGCTGAAAGCAAAGGTGTACTTTTTAATTATGGATGGACTTTATTTCTGATTGCAGCCAAAACAGGCTTTTCAGGTACTGCAAGGCTTTCTACTTAGGCCATATTCTGTACTTCTATTTTGTAGTAAAAAGAATAAAGATCAACCTATGACTTAAGACTGTCTAATCATTACCTCAGATGTACTTAAATGTATAGGGATAAAGAAATTGTTCTTGGCTTTGTTTTATTCAGAGTGGTCTTTAAACAGACTTTTCTGTCTGTATTCACCAGTACTTTTTAGTTTTGTACACAGTACTGGTTCATATGCTGATTGAGAAAATACGGAAGCACAGTGAAGGTATTTAAAGGTATTTGATTTTTGAGGGGAAAAATTATTAACTCTCTAGTTCAGTGCATTAAAACCAGTTTCAAATAATTCCTGCTGCCATGTAATTTTCTTATGATCTGAATTAGCCTGAACAGCTGCTTTGTGAAGAGATTATTTTATAAAAGAAACTGGTATATACAGAATGGGTAGTGGAGAAACTCCTGTAATATCTGTTTTCTTCCCCGTGCCTTTTAATTCGGAGTCTGATGTACAGCAAGAATAGTTATGTATTAAAAGCATGTTTTTGCACAGATAACTTGCCAAATAGTAAAATAAGAAATGTCCGTCTTGGAGTATGGCTTCTGCATATTATTGCTTAAAGATAGCATGCATCTTGGTGTGCTTCTTCTCAGTATGTGTTTTTATAGGATCCGTCCCTTGGGAGTTGATTGCATCTGCTGGCATATGTAGTTATTTCCCTGAAGCTTTACTGTGGTTAGGGAGGAGAATAATTTTGGGCTGTTGATGTACTGTTGGGTTGTAGTGACAATTGCAGAGAAGAAGTTTGCATGTTAATGGGGAGTTTAGAGCTTTAACTTTATTTGAGTTTTACTTGGGATCTCAAGCACTGGTGCCCACTTGTCGTTTTAGCTGCCTGTGAGGTAATCTTTACTTGCTTTTATGGACAATGATAATTGCATTGAAATGGCAGCTGTGCATCTTCTGTTTATCTGTAAGGCATTAATGTAGATGTCTAAAGTAGGATTAGCTTGTTAGTTCTGCTTTTAATGGGTTGAATGAATGTGTTTGGCTAATATCTGCAGGGTGAAGTGGATAGTATCTACAGGGTGAAGTGGATATGAACAGTGTAAACTTCCAATTTCTACTTCAGGAGCTGATAGTTTCTTCATAGCTTGAACAAGGATACTGCTTTTCCAAGTCAAATGTGCAACAAGTAGAGTATATGTGGTTCAAAAAAAATAATTAAAAATGCTTTTATTGCTTTCCTGAAAACAAACAAGCTACACCCCCCCAAAAAATTTGTATTATCTGACTTTGTTATTATACTCTAATTAAAATATAGTGGTTTCTTTGCTTGAGATAGAAAGAGAATTGTGTTAATAGAGAGTATGCGAAAACTCTTCAGTTAGTCATTGGCTGGGGGGAAAGTATAAGTTATTACTTCCAAGTCTTTAATAATTATTGAGTGATTCCCCCCCCCCCCCAATTTATGGAACAGGTATAGTGAATTGGATAGAAGCAACCACCTATGATATTGTGAGATTACTATTAAAGATACTGGCTGCCAGCATTCTCACTTAAGTAAACACTGTCTAGTGGAAGCAATATGCTTATAACTTCTTCAGCTGAACTTGACTTTAGCTAGCTTAAGACCTAATGAGGTCTGAATTGTCTGGTGCCTCAAAGAGGAGTAGTTTGTGCGGGTTTTTTTGATCTTGTATTTTAACTGTTACAGCCCATCCATTTGGTTCAGGTGTGCTCCATAGTTCTTTACCACTAAGTAGATAGAATATGCGCTTATTCTCCATGGAGGTCAAAATGCTTTTGCTTTCCCATTTTGTTAGATATTGGTTCTCAAGCTTGTTTACAGGCCTCTGGTGGCACATCTGAGTAGCGTATAAAGCTGAACATTTGCTAAGTCCCTTCTGATATTTACAAAGGTCCTGGGTGAGGAATTTCTTTGTCTAGCTTTGAAACAACTTTGAAATCATCTGGAGTCAAAGTACAGTAAGATAAACTGAAATAAAAATATCTAAAATATTTACTTGTTTCCTAGCTTTCTTAAATATTAAAAAAAAGTTTGTGTAGAGAGAAAACTATGCTTAAGTTTATTTTTCACTGTATCCTGCACTGTGTCTGTCCTGTCTGTCTGTCACTGTTGTCCCTTAAACCCTGAAATGTGTCCTACACACAGATTTGAATTGGTTAGATTTACCTCCTTAATGGGTAGCAAGCTAGGTTTTCTTTTATATACTTGTTTTTTTTGTGAGACTTCCAGGAGTTCCCTTAAGCTTAGTTTTTTCACTAAAACTTCATCGCTTCTAACTTCCTCGGAGAAGGGGATTTTAAATGTGTTGTCCAGGTGTTTGAGTTGTCATGAATGAATAATTCTATGCCTTAATTGTAATACTGCAAAGGTGACTGGTCATAAAGTAATTTCTAAGGTTTTTGATCTTGTGCATTGATTTAATCTCTGAAAGTTCTGGTGTGGGACCTAATCCTCTGAGTTTCTTTGTACTTCACTTTTGCCTTTGTCTTTATTAGATGCTGTCACATAAAGCATAACTTTCACTGAGACCTTGTACTTCAAAGTAAATGAGAAATGTATATATTAGAATCTGATCCATGTAAAGACATAGCATTACTTAAAAGTCGTATTCAAATCAAACTCATTTTGAATAGGGAAATAAAAGAAATAGCACCTGGTTGTAGCACTCCAGTTAGCATGGCTAGAAGTAAGAGTGGATTGAGACTGAAAAGTTGATTGCAGAAAATAACGGAAAGTAATCCTGTTAAGCTGAGAATTCTCTAGCATGAATTGGAGTATTTGGGTGAAATGTTTTGAGAATGGATTTTTATGAGCCACCTTTAATGATCATCTGTTTTGAAGAGGAGGGGAAAAAAGGAAGAAGAGATGGTTCTTTATTGCTATGCTGGTAAAGGTGCTTAGTCACACAACGGAGAAGTATGCCTGTCCTGTAAGGCATGGTAAGGAGGTTTAGGAGATCATGCTCCCGATTCCTGTAACTTTTAACCTATTTTAACTGTTTTTGAGGGAGTCATAGGTCTTCTGAAAGTAGACGAGCCTCACTAATGTTCTCGATGCATAGAAAGAGGAGGCAGCAAGAGGACACCTTGGTTTAAATATGAAAGAAAACGTAGCAAAGACCTTAATGCCTCATCTGAATAGGTATCTCCTTTGGAGCTTGCAGCAGACTACAGTGGAAGGGCTAACCACAGGAAATAATCTTTTTAGAAAAACAAATACATCTTGCATTCTAGAGTGCTTTTCAGGGTCTAGCTTAACATGTAATGGCATTTGATTGAAGTTTCCATTATCTCATCTCTATAGATTTTGTGGCTTACAGCAGTGCTTCTGTTTTCTTCTTTTACTCTTAGGGTTTTGGGAATGGCTGTTGTCTGGAATGACAAAAACTGTATCCAGTATTGTGTAGATGGTGTACATTAGTTACACATAGAATCTTTTTCGGTTTCCATCCAACACAATGAAAGGCATGAAGTTGTTCCTGTTTTCCAGTTCTTTACCTTATGGTCTTTCAGAGTGATGATTTTTCTGTACTATTATGATTTTTAATATGTAGTGCTAATATACTTCTCTGATTTAAAGTCAGTTCCTACTCTTATAAAGATAACCTCCACCTGTTTGTTTATTTTTTGTTTGGTGGAAGAGCATCTCTTTGTTTAGGAGGTTGATAGTGACAGATTGTAGTTCCTTTATATCCTATTTACTCATCTTTATGTCTGTCTTGGTCCTTCGATATATAACTGGCATGCGTTGTCCAGCTAAAGGTGCTATGCGTGTCAGCAAGAAACATCTTCAACGTTGATATAGTCCAGAGGACGCTGTTGTCTTAATGAATTCACAATCTGTGTCAGATTTTTGTTTTGTTGAGGTGAGGACGAACAACCTGAAAGTACATTGTGAACTTTTACATAGTTCTGTTATATGAATTAATACTGGACTGTATGTAGGTCAAAATCATTGACTTAAATGTAGACAAGTCATTTTGTCATCAGCCATATTTAGTGCCATTTTTGGAAAATGAATGGTAAGAATTTGCATAGTGCAAACCAGAAACTTCATAAAAAGTGTAACTTTTTGAAAGAGAGACAATTAGAAGATTACATTAGTCGGAGAAGTTCTTGATACAATTAAAACCAAATACATCTAATTCCTATTCTAGGTCAGGCACTCTTCATATTGCCTTTACACCCATGACATCTTTATCAGGTTTTCTTCAATAGACTGTTTAGAGCTAAGGAGCTTTAGGAACTGCATACTAATCAAAACCACTCTTCCAAAATAAGCCTACTTTTCTGCAACTTGTCAGAGCTGTACAAAAGATTAGTTGCACCCTTTGGTAAAATGTTTTGTATATTGTTCATAGTTTTGAATACTACAGCTCTAAAACCTGATTATCAGGCATTTTAATACTGAAATACCTTGTAGGTAGTTATTCTTCTTTAATGATGCTTCAGTAGGGAGATGAGCTCTTTGTCAAATCTGCCATATGATTCTTTTGTAGCAAACATGATCCTCCAGAGATCTCTATTAGTGGCCAAGCATGGAATTATGGTACAGCAAGAAATCATTGAGTCATGCAGCTGCATGATTTTAAAAACACTGATTTAACAGTTGGTGGATACCAGCTCTTTTCAAAGTCATTTTCAGTGGCTTATCTTCTTCCTCTCTTTTGTAGAAGAAAGAATTAATTTGAGAGTCAGGATATGTCCGTAGTGATAATGCACAGCTTTTTTCAAACAGAAGACAGGTACAGTGAGAATGATCAGACAAGCTTAATAACAAGTGTGTAGGGTTTTATGTCTATTTATGGTTGTTTCCACTACAGTGTTGTGAAGTAGATGTTAAATGAGAGCGTGTAGCAGTTAAACATGTTAATACAACTGAATGAGGGAATTTTTTATATCCAAGATGTAGTACATGCACTTCATTCAAAGAAGTGGAGAAGATTCCAGAAAAATATTTACCCTTGTGATGCAAAACCTAAACTATTAAACAGTTATGATGAATCAAAGTCAAGTCAAGTGTCTTTAATAGTTGTACAGGGAAAACTGTGATTTTAAAATTCAGACAAAAATATTGGCCTTACATGTTGTAATCTAAACACTACTATGATCAATATAACATTAAGCAGCATTTTATCTTCCGTGATAGGGTGGACTGAAAAACAGCAAGCATGAATGCACGCTGTCCTCGCAAGAATATATTCATGAATTGCGATCTGGAATTTCAGAGGAAAAGCTTCTTAATTGTCTAGAGTCTTTGAGAGTGTCTCTAACAAGCAATCCAGTCAGGTAAGTAATAATTTCTTCTGTAGTTTTCATCATGCTGGTTTTGCTTAGCAATAAAGAATTGTGGGTTTGTTGGTTTTTTTTTTTTTTTTTTTTTTTTTTAAACTAGAATAATTACACTAATACTTGTTGGTGTGAGAAAATAGTTCTCAGCACACTGGAAAAGGATAAGTGGAATGTTTGCAACTGTCTGCAATACCTTCTCACCTTTCACAGTGGTTCTCAACAACTTCTAGTTGTTGGAACTAAGCATTTGTCTTAGCGGTTGATCAGGTCTTCCTGGGAAGTGAGACTTAAAGCAGCGTCTATGAAGAGATGTACAAGCAGTATTTGAGACATAACTTTTCAAGTTTTACCTTTGATTAAGAAATAATTAAAAGCATTTTTCTTCCTTTTTCCAGCTGGGTTAACAATTTTGGACATGAAGGTCTTGGACTTCTGTTGGATGCATTGGAAAAGCTTCTGGACAAGAAACAGTAAGGACTTGGATCTTTTGAAGGGGAGGGGTGGGGTGGGGGAGCTTGTGAAGATTGTTTGTACTTACGTTATTTTCCTCCTCCCTTTCAAGGCAAGAAAGTATTGATAAGAAGAATCAATATAAACTTATCCAGTGCCTCAAAGCATTTATGAACAATAAAGTAAGAAACATTTTAAATTCAGATACTTTTAGCATGACTGTTTTGTTGACTTCAAGATCTATGTAGCATGTTGAATCACAGAAAAGGAAGGAAAGCTTGTATATCCAGTGTCAGCTGACTCTTTGGAAATGTAGGTTGTAAATTTAGTGTAACTTTTTGTTGAGAGTCTTGTTCATAAACCTTCTCAATATGCACTTTGTCTTAGTTTTGTTAAATATTATTGATTTTTGGAGGTAAAACATTTGGCAAACGGAGGATGATAGTATGGATTTAAGGTAAGTGAATCAGGAAATTAATTGCTTGTGAAATTCAAAGGAAAGTATTTCTTTCTAAATTCTGATTTCAATACGTGATTGTTTTTGTTAATCTACTTTTCACGTGATTTTAAATTGAGTATGATTTAATATCTTTTTAGCTACAGTTTTTAAGTTGGTAGGTAGTGGGTAAAGGATAAAACTTTGGTCTAGTTTAAGTTGTATTTAACTTGTTTCTAACATGGGTTACTCATGTTCACAAACTGTGGGTACTGCTTCTAGAAGTTGATGTGTTAAGCTTGTAATTTTGCTTTATTCATAGCAGAATCTAAAGTGTTGTTATAATGATTTATTCCCCCCACCTGTAACAAATATAACTGTGCATGAAAGTTACTGTTAACTACTGTTACTCAGTTTAGTAAAACCTCACTTACAGAATAGCCTGTCTGATGAAGTGGGAAAAGTAAACTTAAATGGTCACATGCTGCCCCCCTGGTATTCTTACACATACAGTGTAACTTCAAACACTTAGATACTGATTTGCCAACTATCCTGTTGTTAATGAAAATGAAAAAGAAAAATAATGCCACTTTTAAATAAATGCCAATGTGTAAGTGTTTTTTGATTTAGCTGTACAGAAAGTGAAATAGAATATACAATAAATAAAATAAGATAGTTGTTTCAAAAAAGAATTTCAACCTCTATCGGTCATTGTGTGGAAAATATTATTTCAGCTTGCCAGGAGCTTTTACAGCTACAGGAAAAAAAATGAAGGAATTTTTCATACTGTTGAGGTGTTTCAGATAATAGATTGAAAATAAAAATTGGTTTGTCTTTTGGTGGATACCTGATTTTACAAGATACAGTATCTTCCTTAGGAGCTGACTCTCTTTCTTTCCTAGGAGAAAGCCTTAAGCGTAAGATGAGTAAGACTGATTTGTGTCCCCAAGCAGTAATAGCCAGAAGGTTTTAGTAGAGTGTTGCCAAACTTGATATGGGGGGGAGGGGGTGTGAGGATTCCTAAGGATCTGAAGCCCAAAGATGATGATGATTATTCAGGGCAATTGCAGTCTTTTCACTGTAAGCTTTTTGTTTCTTTAAGTACGGATTGCAAAGGATTCTAGGAGATGAAAGAAGTCTCTTGCTGTTAGCAAGAGCAATTGATCCAAAGCAACCACACATGATGACCGAAACAGTGAAAATACTTTCTGCTATCTGCATTGTTGGAGAGGAAAATATGTAAGTAAGATACTGAAACAAAATTTTTTTTTTTTTGAATGCTTGGGAGTTGTCAGTTTGGACACAGGTGAGAGAACTTGTCAGTGAAACAAATGTAACCTGTTAAGTCTTTACTTTCTTAATGTAGTTTAAATGAAAAGAGACTTTCACTTGTTCTGATGCATTAATCCAGTATTAAATCAGACAAAAGCAAATGAGCAGAGATCTACAAACCGTGGCTTAAATGGAAGGTCTGAAAGGACTATGATTGGTTACTATAGAGAAGAGAAGGCTTAATGAGCCATAACTGTTCATAAATGGCTGCTGAAAAAAAGAATATATAAGTTATTTCATATATTCTGATGAGTATGATCAGGAATTGTGAACTTTTAATTGCCACAAGGAAAGCTGTCAGATTTAAAGATGATTTAGAACAATGTGTGTTAGCATGGGGCACTACTGAACCTATCATTGTGGGGAGGATTGAGACTGGGACAACTCCTCAGAGGAGGGGAGATGAATGTATTATATTTGAAAATTAATGATTTGACACCACATGTTAAGATTTTTTCATTTCTTTAGAAGATAGTAATAATCTAGAAATAAATATATTTGTGGATTTTCTTAAAATATCACCTCTACCTAAACATAACAAATTTGACAGGGGCAAAAAGTTTACATTTATAGCTGAAGTTTTGAATAGTTAAAGTTATGGAGTTATGTAGCACATGTCCATGAGCTTTTCAAAACAAAGATAATCAGTTGGCATACGTTTGCTTTGAATTATTGAGTGTCTTAGTTTACTGAAGTTAAAAATGGCAAACTGCATGTCTTATATGCAATAGATAGATAAAAACATTTTGATTTCTCAAAAGACAATTTATTAGAATTCCCAGATGTCAAACATGTCAGCTAGTACCTAGTGCACAGTCTTGCAACGGTAGTGATCCCCCCCCCCCCCCCCCCCCCCCCCGGTTGTTTCTTAGCTGAATGTCACAATAATTTAGAGATTTATTGACCTTTTTTTTAAATTCAACATTAATCTTGCAGACATTTTAACACTTGGTTCTTGGGTTGTTTTCAACTTGGTATAGATAAGTGTAGATAAATGCATTCAGATTCTCTGTCGGTGCACTAAAGTCTTGAGTTGTGTAAATAGTGGGCTAAGTATCTTTAAAATGAGAAAGTTGACTGCGGTACGCATTTTGACGGTTTAATCTTTCTCTTAGTCTGGACAAGCTTTTAGGTGCTATAACAACTGCTGCTGAAAGGCACAATAGGGAACGTTTTTCTCAGATTGTTGAAGGACTGGAAAACCATGAATTCTTACAACTGCAGGTGGGTTTACTTTTTTATATGCTCACTAATACTTCAGAAATAATCTAAAATACTAGAAGACTGTGTATTATTTTATGATCTTTAAATTATTTACCAGCAAAATCTTTTAGTGCTATTACTTCTGTGTTCAGTAAAAGAGGAAAAATAGATAGAAATGGCCTGCTGATACTAGATTTTCTAGTTGTTAACAATGTGAAACCAAGAAACTCACTTCCTTGTCCCAAAAATAGGATTAAAAAGTCTTGACCTTAATAAAAAGAGAGTAATTAGTGATACTCCTTTTCTTCGATGCCAGATGTAATGCTCAGGTAATAAGTCTGTGAAAGCATTTTATTATCTTTGTCACTGCTTAATCTTCTTGACCGGGAAGTTTGTGTGGTTTAACGGACCAATAAAAATTCAGCTCGCAGTCTGTGCTCTGAAATGTTTTAGTTATTTTTACTGGAGCCCTGAGGAAGTTGGAATTTAAGGAGTTGGAGGCAGTGCTCCCTGTATATCTTTTGGGTTTGGGGAAGAAGCATGAAAAAGTCCTCTTCAGGATTGCTTGTTTAACACCCCCCCCCCCCCCCCCCCCCAATCTTGCCCCACCCAAAATAAACAAAAAGTCCTGTACTTATGGCTTTGAACTGATTCCATCGAAGTAATATATTTGTAAAAAGACAGAACAAGTTTGTGTTGTGCTCCTTGAAGTGAGTATTAGAGTTTAATTTGGAACTGCAACTGGAATGCCTTAACTGAGCACACGCTTCAAGTACCTTACTGTTTGAAGTACCTGTGGCAGGAACATACTTCCAGTATCGTTCACCTTTTTGTAATATTACTGAATGAAGAAATAGATAAGCATAGATCTTCTTAAAATAGTTAAGTATTTTGAAGGGGGTTTTTTGTACTGAAATTTTCTAGGAACTGCAGTCAAAAGTTTTTGTCTATGAAGGATTTTGGTAACTTGTTATCATTCTTCCTGGTAATGACAACTTAGGTTAAATCCTAGCCTGTCTCTGGTAAATTGAATGGTTCACCTCTTTTTGAAAAATTAATGACACAAGGACAGTGTACTTTATTAATCATTTAGTAATATGAGAAGTAAATTGAGTGGGAGTAAAACTGCTAGTTTTAGATATTTAAAGCTCAATGTCATGCAACATAGCCATCCTCTTAACACATCCATCCTCTTACATTAAACAGAAATAAGCCACAGTCAAAACTGATCAGTGTCAAGCACACGTTTTTATAGTTTTCACCTTTAGTATACTGGCTTTATAGTCAGCTGAAGATGGATGTATAGCTTAATGTAACTGTCTTTGTGCAGGGCGTGCTTAGATTTCATACAAAGTCATGTATTGAAAAGAATTACTTCAGGAACTACAGTGCTATTGCCTTGTGGGTAGAGTGTAGTAATTTACTTTTTATGCTAATCTGTCCTTTTGAGTCCTTCTGTTATAAAATGTAACACTGTTTCCTTAGGACAGGCATGCAGATTTCTTCCATTTCTGAGAAATCTGTAAGATATACATGCAGTTGTGTAACTACTGCTGGGACTTTGGGCAGCAATATATGCAGCCTCTTAAATATTCAGATAGATAATAACTATGACAAATATGGATGGGGTGTGTCCATTTTTGGCAGGGTACCTTTTGAGATTAGTAGTGTGCAGCAGGATATCATTGCTACTTTTGTCAACAAGAACTGTGCGTTCCTTGGTGTGTGTTTGATGTCTGCCCTTCTTTAGCCACTGATGCATCTCTAGGGATAATCTAGTGAATTTTTAAAATTATTTTTATCAAATAATAAAATAAACAGTCTCCTGTGCCGGTGAGCTTTACTGAGTCATGTCCTATGTCATATGTTCATTGCTGCTTATGTGTCACTGAAGAGTTTTTTATTTTCTGTATACACCTGAATAGCCCAAGAGTTTTGGCTGCTATTAGAATGCAGGCTTTTTTAATTGCTTTTTTTTGGTAACTGCAAGTCTTTGCATAGAGACCAAGTGGCTGAATATCCTACTAAAGGATGACTTTGACTTATTTCCTTCTCATAATACAGTATTTATACAAATTTTGTATTGCTAAGGTATTAGGGCTGAGAGATATGGGAAAGTAGAATGCAGGCAGGGGAGGTATACCTGCATGGAAGGTATAACTTTTTCCATTTTTTAGATCCTATATGTGTTAGCTATAGTTGTCTTAACACTATGTTTACCATCAGTAGTTCTTGTTTCTGAGGTGATGAGTTAATGATGTTCAATAAGTTGCTATAAGTGGCATTCTATTCTTAATAATGCCATCACAAAAGAATTCATTTTGAAGTTGTCTCCTACTTTATGACCTCGTTGATTTAAAACAAACAACCAACCAGACAACAGTTCTGCCCCTCCCCCCTGCCCCAAAACCTCACTTATATTGCAGTAAAGGTACAATTGCAAGACTCATTAACTTGTTTCTGACAAAATCGTTCTTTACTTGTAATGTACCAGCACAAGCCATTAAGTCAGAGTCTCTTCTGGCAAAAGCAATCATAGCAGATGGCACCTCTTCTCTCTATTAATTTCGGATTGGACATGTACTTTGGCTTGTTAAGTCATGTCATAGTAGTAAAATAACAAGAATCATTCAAGCGAGCATGATGATACTACATTATCTGAAGATGCAGCTATATAAAGGGAGTGCCTTTGAAAGAATGTTTTAATAGAAATTTAAGACTCCATAAGGTGTTCCATTAAAACTAAATAGTGAATGTAATTAAAACAGGAAGGGTGCTTTTATCTGACTTTTTCTCTGCAGCTATTGGTTTTTATTTATTTATTTTTTTCTACTCTAATGCTACTACATTTGCAGTTAACATCTTTTACTAAACTTGATATTTCCCTGGAGTCCCACTTTAGCCTTTTAACGTGGATCAGCACTTTTGGCATTATGCTACTGTCTACCTGCTTCAAAGTAAATCAATTAAAGTGCACAGCTGTTCAATTAAAGCATTAGCCAATATCCTGAGACTCCAGGCATTTTGCAAAAGTGCTGTGCAGAAGTAGAAAAGACACCTGGTGATGTGAATTATTTTGTCTATGGGTGGTTTTGGGGTGGTTTTGTTGTTGTGTTGTTTTCTTTTTTTTTTTTTTTTTTTAAATTTTTGATTACTGTAAAAACAGGTTCTTTTCAAATTGATGAATACTGAGGAGAAAGAGAAGGAGTTGCAGTGTGGAACTGTAGTGTGGGAATAACTTTCTGAAACGAAGTATGATCCTTTATGTGATACCATTTTGACATAGCAGAAGCACTCACAATATGAAAACAGAGCAGTGTTTGATGTTGCTTAAATTAACCAAAGTCAAGTGTTGCATGTGTGCCACATAGTAAATAATATCCATCTCTTGACATTTGGTTTTATAATTAAACTGAAATAGTAAAAAACAGTATTTATTTTCATTCTATAAATACTAAAAGTGTTTTCCTATATTTCTGATAACAGGTAGCATGTATGCAGCTTATCAATGCCCTTGTTACATCTCCAGAAGATCTTGATTTCAGGATACACTTGAGAAATGAGTTTTTGCGTTGTGGCCTGAAGAAAATATTACCTGTAAGTCATTTGTATGTAGGAATTGATCACAGTTAACTGTTTGTGAGTGTTGAAGATAATCAAATTGTTTTACTGAGAGTAGCAGATGTGAAAGATTGGGGGTGGGGAAGGTCAGACCTGGAAAGGACTATCAATCCGAATCTGCTTTCGTTCTGCATAGTTGCAAATTAGGCTCTCATTAGCTATGTAAACCAGAATGGTAGTTGAAATAAGTCAATATATTAGAAATTAAATTAGGGTAGTCAAATTTAGCATAATGAGCTCAAAGCACATGCAGTGAACGTGAGTCTGGCTGTGGAACCAATCTTGGATTAACTTCCTTTTTATATGCCGTTCCTGTTGTTTTCTGTGAAATGTGTTTTTCTTTAATCTGCCTTCTGAAAATGCATTGGAGTTTTTAAGGAAAAATCAAATCGACTCCTTCTTTCTCTTTGAGACTCCATGTCTTCATGCAGCTGCACAGAAGTATGCTTTTATGGGTAGTTGTGTATGAATATTTGGGACTTAGGGGTAGATTTATAGCTCTTAACCAAGAAACCATTCTGATGCTTACATCAAGAATATGTATAATTAAGCTACTCAGCAGTTTCTCACAAAAGATGAGAGAAATTAAAGAGTACCTGCTTATATTTGTCTGAAACGGAATTTACACTGCTGTAACTTTTTAAGATACGAAATTTTGGATCATCAACATTTGTCAGGAATAAAAACCTCCACTTTTTAGCACATTCAGCTTTGAAACTGTTACTGATGTGTGTATGTTAATTTTTCTTAGGGTATGTATTTAGGTTTTGTATCACGTAGATACATTAATGTGATCTACTGTCTTTATTTGCTGTAGAACATCAGAAAGCCTGAACAACTCTTGGGTATTTTTAATCCACTGAAAGTTCACACAATGAATAAATGCTTAAAAACTTTAAGAATTGGGGGTGGGTTAGGTGGCAAATAAACTGAACTGTAATAAATCAGGATATAAAACTTTGTAGAGTGTACTGACATACAGATATATGAGTTTAAAGCAATTGATATTTAGTGATAACAATATCTTCTAAAAATGTTGAACTATTGTGTTGAAATTCTGTCTCTAATAAGGTTAATTAATATTTCATGTAAGCTGTAATATCAACTAAAATGGTCAATACCATCTTGCTGTTTGTTTATTTGTAAGGTATTAATTACAACATACACACTGAACTCAGATAATTTAATTCTGCAGGGAATGAATGTCAAAGGTAGAGGAGGTTTTTTGCATTAGAAAGCAACTTTCTTAATGATAAAGCATCTTAGAAACACTTGGTGCTCATATCTGTGCTTAGGGGTAAATTTTCAAGAAATTTATGAATGAGAGTTTCTTGAACAAAAAACAATCAGGAGGAGGATGCATCTTTCTCTCTCTTAATCTGTCCAGATTCAAAGTAACCTTCTCTGGTTTTCAAACGTTAGAATTGGTATAAGTTTCTTTTTTTGGATAACATAGACGGTTGCCATTCAGTTTGTGCATATCCAGTTATGACAATTCCAGGCCAATTTTCATTTAAAGCATGGAGTGCATTCACACTAATGGCTTTTGAACTAGTTAGCTTTTTTGTGATTTGCCTAGTAGGAAGCTAAACTTGATTCTGAAGTGTATTAGAGAGATTACTTGTATTTCTTAAAAGAAAAACAAATATTTCCCTCCTGCAATTTTTGTTTTGGTTTTTTACTTCTCTTGTAAGTATTTCTCGATATACTATGGATGGTTTTTATGCTATGATCTAGATTAACTTAATAACAGAAGTTGTAAGCATATCTTTATGCTTCTTTAGGCTTCTTAAGTTCACTTTCATTAATGTTTTGAAATATCCTTATGCTACTTTTTAAAGAAACTCTGACATTAACAAGCATAAACTGCTGACTATGTCCCATTAAGAGAACTCAACTCAATTAGAAGGCTTCATGTTTGTTCTGCAGCCCATACCTGCTATATTTGCTGATATTTTGCCTTAATTTTTCTCAGCTGTGCAATTATAAACTCCAGGCACTGAGTTACAGCTTACTCCTGTTCCAAAGATTTATGTCTTATTTTGTCATGATATAATCTTTGAAGGGGGGGAATTCTTGCTTTAAAAAAGGGAAAATTAAGATATACTATGCCTTGAAAAATAGGGCTTGAAGGATAAGGATAATGAAGAGCTTGATATTCAATTGAAAGTGTTTGATGAGAACAAAGAAGAAGACTTAATTGAACTGTCACATCGTCTCAATGATATCAGAGCTGAAATGGAATATCCTTTATAGAAATGGTGTTATAACTTGTTGCATTGTTTAATAACTTTATTCAATGTAAGTTAGAATGCTCTATGTGCAGTTTATTTGCCACAGTTGTGTATCTTACCAGGGACTTTCTCAAGCAGATTTCTTTCCACTTGTGTTTTGTTAAAGAACATTTAGAAAATTAGTACTTAAATTTGTATGCCAAATGTAAGTCATTGGGAACTGAATTAATTTTTCATAAATAACATTTACTAAGCTAAACTCTGGCTTGTAACATGTGAAGATATAAAATTACACCCATGGAAGATTGTAAGTTTGAAGAAAAATGAGTTTTCATAACTAAGCTGGAACAAAATTTCTAGTAAGTTCTGAAGCACTTAAAATGTATGCCTTCTCTAGTTGTGAAGAAGCAGTAAATTTAAAGTTACCTGTGTTCAGAATGGTTGCTTGCAGTTTTTGAGAGTGGTAGCTAGTACTTGAGAAGCAGAGGAAGGTAGATGCAATCAATGAGAAGAATATAATATCACTAACAAGTACTGTTGTTGCATTACAGAACAGGCAATTACAGGTAGCTTTCTTCTTTAAGAAATTAAAATGTTTGACCAGTGTGTAGTTGCCAATGGCCTGTCTCGCTTCAGAATAAAAATGAAAGCTTTGTGTGAAATACATTTACAGGATTCTATGATAATAAATAAGTAGTATGATTTTTCTGAGTAGTAATGAAATATGTCCTATTTGTTAAACAGGAGACAGTTTCTGTGAATAATCTTAGTGCAAAAAGGATACTTACTAATAAGGATAGTAGTTCAGAGTGTTGAA
The DNA here is from genome assembly GCF_035582795.1 of Mycteria americana. Taxonomy (NCBI): domain Eukaryota; kingdom Metazoa; phylum Chordata; class Aves; order Ciconiiformes; family Ciconiidae; genus Mycteria; species Mycteria americana. Next base: position 20,059,874 of record NC_134374.1, on the reverse strand, counting down.
AGGCTTTACTTGAATGATATGAACAACATCTAGGGAACTGGGTTTAGGGTGGGGTGGGTGTTTTGTTGTGTAATGGGTTGTGGTTGTTTTTTTTTAATTTTTGTTTTTTAAGTCCTTGTATTTCCTTAACAATGTTTGCACTGATGTGAATGAAGTATTTCATCTGCTGTATAATATGTTGAAAGATACTTCTTCTGAAAATTATTTCTTGTCAATTCTCCAACATTTCCTTCTCATCCGGAGTGATTACTACGTCCGGTAAGTGTCAGCTGTCAGGTTTGATTTTTGGAGGGGGGAGAATAGAAATCAAGACCCTGGTAAACTGAATAGCTCATATTCACGCATGAATACTTGCTCGGTAACTGATGCGTTATTTGTCTTTCTGCTCAACGTTGATATTTAAAAGATCTTGTTAAATATAGTAATGCTTATTTCAAAGACTTGAACCTTATTCTAACACACTCATCCCAAAATCTCTTAAGTTGTTGAACACTTTTTCCTTTATTCAAGTTTGATAGCTTCATGACTTCAAAGAACTTGAAAGTTAGTTGTATAACCAATAACTGAAAATACTTCCACAGTGCCTTACATCTTGTCTTTTCAATGTAAGCTTCTCTTATGTGCACCTCATAGTGTCTTAGCAGTGTCAAAATACCACATACAAAATCTTGTTTTGAGAAGTAATTTTTTTTTTGTAAAGGTATGATAAAAACAATTGATATGCAAGATGATAAAATTAAGAAGTAAAATATAACCTGAGAAATCTTCAATTTTTTTTTTTTTTTTTTAAATTTGAAAGTTTGGAATATCATCAGTTTAGGTTTGAGGGTTTCCTACTGTGAGAACTCAATGGTATGTGAAATTGAGATGTAATACCTTGCACTGGTAAGAACTAAGAATTTTGAGCACAGAATCCCCTAATCTTAGAGGTTCCTGATGTTGTTGTGTAGAGATGTATATCAAGCAATTAAGTTAATAATTAACTAATTTTCTAAGTAGTTGAATACTGGTACTGTTGCAAGTGGTGGAATTCACTGTGTTGGGAATGTGCTAAATAATTCTTGCAGCATATATTGAAAATATTAAGACGTTGTTTGTTTTATTGATTATTGTCTGGTAAAGGATAAATGAAGAGTGCACAATATTTTGTGGAGTCCTGAATGTCAGATATCCTTCTGAGAAACTGACAACAGTGCTTTATTAGCCGAAGTACAAATAAGACTTTTAGCTTGATCCTTTTACTGGCAATTGTATAATTCATATATTAGGAGTTAAAGTTGCCCCTTTTTTTCCCCTCCGTATTTCATAAATGATTGTTCATGTTCTTATTATCTTGTAAAATGTTTTCTTTGTTAGACCTCAGTATTACAAGATAATAGAAGAATGCGTATCACAGATAGTATTGCACTGCAGTGGCATGGACCCGGATTTTAAATGTCGAGGAAGAATGGACGTGGATTTTACTCATCTTATTGGTTTGTATACTATAAGCAATTTTACCTTGTTTTACTGAAGTGCATGTTTTTCTTTGTATGCTTCTGTCTAAACTTAAATTAACTGTGTGAATTTTTTCAGTTTTCTGGAAATATGCATGTAAGCATGTGGAGAAGGCCAGATCAAGCTCTACAGGCTTTAATAAAATAACACTGATGAAGTTTGCTTCTCCAAATTTGGCTTGACTTGTATCTGAATGTGATAGTCTTAACCAAAAATTGCTTGTTCATAAATTCTGCGAATTTCAGGTCTGTTACAAATATCAAAATTTCCATTAGCATTAATTGTTAGGGGACTTATAATTGTTATATGGTTCATTCTAAGAATATTTTCTGTAATATTTTCCAAGTACTTGAGGTTAGTTTAGGGTAAATTAATCAGTTAAAGCCTTGAGGGACTGTGGATGTTCATATCATGTGGAAAGAAGCAGGTAAATATATACTGTATCATTGAAATGGCAGTTATCAGTATTTACAAGTGTTGTTTTATGCTCTTCTTAAGATTCGTGGGGTAGATTGTATTCTTGAAATACAAGGCCATCTCTGGAGTAAATATTCATAAGGGGAAGTAATTGCTCTTGGAGAACATTTTCATTTGGGAAAATGTGGGGGGTGGCTTTTGGGTGTTTTTTTTTTGTGTTTTTTGTGTGGTTTTTTTTTTTTGTGATGTGACAAAAGGAGCAAAGAAAGGATGTTGCACAGGTTGACTGGGGGGAGGGGAAATTGCTTTCTAAAAGATATCCTGCGTATCTAAGAAGTATTTCTGCATTTTGTATTCACTTATGACTCTAGGAATGTGATCGCTTGATCTTACATTAAGATCTTACCTCACCTTGCCTTCTGACCTGCTAGTTTTAGGGTTAACTGGTTTGTCTCTCCATGCCAATTCTACTTATAATATATAGTTACTTGTGTTTACCTCGCTTATAAAATGAAATGTCATTTTACTGCATGAAATTTATACTGCATTTATACTGCATGAGATGTCAATAGAAGTGCCTCGCACCATTGTTGAGTGAAGAAATCTGTGCTTCACAGTCTGTCCAAATTCTCCTTGCCTACAAAATAATCTTACTGAAGAAAGGAAATGCTTGATTTTGGATTCCTAATCTGGAAAGGAGGCTTTCTGATTTGAAACCTCAGAAGTAACTATTACTTCATACTGGTGTGAAAATCCTTTTTTTTTTAATGTAGTAGTAGATTCATATAAAAGAGAAGGGCCTGCAAACTCAGATCTGTCAGAGATAAAACAACTATGATGATTCATTTTCAACTTTCTTGGTCATGTGTCCTCACCCCTTTTTTTATATTAACAGATTTGGCTCATCAAAATAATTCACCAAATGTTTGGTCAGATCAACCTAGTAATTCATTGTATTTTTTGTCTGTTGCTTTGTGTCATGGGATCATAGGGTAATTATGGTTGGAAGGCACCTCACAGCTGTGATACATTTTACCTGACTTCTGTGTGGTATTTTATTTAAATTCTAGATGCATGTGTGGACAAAGCTAAAGTAGAAGAGAGTGAAAAGAAAGCAGCAGAATTTTCCAGAAAGGTAAGTCCTAATCACCACTCTTTTTAAGGTATGGAACAGAAGCCTGAAAGGAACACAGTAGGCTTGTTTCACAGTAGGAACTTAGTGGAAAAGGGGAAATACTGTATCTCACAGGCAGGATGTTCTTTCATATTTAGTAGCTCTATGGGTTTTAGGTTTTTCAGGGTGTGTGTGTGTGGCTCAGATTCAGCTTACTCTGAATTCAAAAGCAGATGAGTAGTATTAGGTGTACGTATCTTCAGTTGTGTTCCTCTGCTGTAGATAACTGATGGGAAAAATTCCACTTGTTGCTATTTTGTCTTGAAATACTTAGTCATAGTTAAATACTTAAAGTGCAGGTATCTGCTTAAAAAAAAATCGGGGGGAAAATGTTCATAACTCTTCATCTAGCTTTGTTTTAGAACCTGAAGAAACTTATTGAAAAGCACTGTCATTCAATGTTTGAAAAAGCATCGACAGTTTAGGCACAGAGATGCTAACATTAAAATACTGTGTTATTGTCTTATAATGTCCATGATAAATTATTACCTTATGAGGGAGAGTAATTTATTTCCTTATTATTCATGTTTAGGAATCTTACAGTGCATTTTGGAACCTGTTTTGCTAAAAATTTTATTCTTCTGGTCCAGTTTTCTTTTATTAGGAACTTGATAACTAAGTCCTATTTTGGTCATGGGTAGTTTTCATTTATTACTAGATGCAGGAGAGGTTAGACATTTAAAATTATTTCTGTAGGAAGAATTGCAGCTCAGTATATTTCTTGTAATAAAATTTTTTTGGGGTATTTCTAAAGAAATTGATGCTTATCCTTCTGCTTTATCACTATTGGTGTTTGTGCTGAAAATACAACATGTTTTCTCAAGTTACTTAAATTCCTGTTTCCTAGATTATGTTAATGGATAACTTGTTAATCTCGGCTCATCACATCCTATCTAAGGATATGTAATGCTGAATGTACTATATTAGCTGCAATAGTACTAAAGTTCATATACCATGTTGTTGTGTATTAAAAGCATACACAATTTTGATTTTTGCTGGCCTGGTCTAAGAAGCCTTTTGCAGGCCAAAAGGCAATACATGTTCTTGAACATGATGATTACAAATTTCAGATGAAGGATTGGATGAAATCATTAGCTTTTCTCTCTTCAATGTTAAATGTGGATGTATTATTAATAGGAGTTATGGTGTCTGAGCTTTATAGAAAGTGAATTGTTGTGATGCTTCCCTGGCAGAGTTATTTATCATAATGTACTTTGTTAGTGGCAGTCAACACGTGTTCTTCCTAGTGATAAGTTGTTTTGTCCTATGGAAGAATGAGTAACAGAAGCTTTTAAAGATGCTAATAATCTCTTAAGCCTAGCAAACAGTAGCAGGATGAAAATATACAGCAAATTTCTCACAATCATGTTGTAAACTAGACTTCTGTTTTATATAGGGACATCAGGACTAAAGGAGTCATTAACATATTTGGATACCTCTATTCTTTTGTTATTTTATGGATGATACTGCTGAAGCTGCACACATCTCGCTTCATATTTAAGCTCGCTGCATGAGATGTATACTCGAGTTTAGTTTGAGAAGTCTGCAATGTTCTGTTGCGGGGGTGGGAGACCTGTTGAACTTAGAGCTGTACTAAGTAGCTGGCTCTGAGTGGTTCTGTGTCACTGACTTGTTGATGGAAGAAATTATGTGATAGTAGAACAACACATACGGGAAAAATAGTTTGTTGGGGTTTTTTTAAGTTAAAAGTGCATCTGTTGCTCTAGTTGTGATATTGTTCAAAGAATTCCTGAAAATATAATATCTAGTGTGGACATAAATGGACAAAGTTCTGTGTTGGTTAATCATGACAGTTTGATGAAGAGTTCACAGCTCGACAAGAGGCACAAGCGGAGCTTCAGATACGAGAAGAGAAAATCAAAGAACTTGAAACAGAAATCAAACAGCTACGAACCCAGGTAATAAAACTAAATCACAGTACGTTCCACAGTTGAATTTTATTTATTTATTTATTTATTTATTAAGAATTGAAGAGAAATTGCCCTGGAGTGTATAGTCTCTATGGAGTTTGAAATGTATGTTATAGTTATATTTATTTGTTTTTAAGCCAGCATAAACTACTAAGGATAGTTAATGAAGGTAACACTTTTTCAAATAGTAGTACATTCAACATCTGTCACAGGTATTTGCTTTATTGAGGAAAAAATTTCCTTAGGCTATGAAAAGTTTGAATCCAGCCCGAGGTTTTTTTTCTCCAAGTACTTGTTCATGCTTTAACATTACTACTTCTCTATGTTTTGCAGAAAGTATTTGTTTTGGAAGGCTTTACACTTGAATTGCAGAATTGGAAATCATGATTGCTGTGCATGCACAATATACATACCTTTCAGCATGTGCATACAACTGATAACACTTTTTTTTCTTAACTCTGGATATTGGACTGTAGCCATTTGTAAAATGAATATTACACTAGCTTTATACAGTCTCATAGATAAATATAAAAAAATACAAGACCTTATGGAAGGGGAATGCGATACTTAATTTCAGCAAAGCTGATTTTACTTGCATTCATTTCCTCATAAATTTTGCTCACAAGCACCAAAACTGTATCTCCAAGTGATCTGTCCCAGATCACTAGTGAAGCAGAGAGGACAAGAAGTGCTGCCTGTTGAGCCCTCACAATATCTCTTGGGTTTCCTTTGTTTAATGACCATGAATTGGGTTTTAGACAGGTCTTTTATACCCTTTAGGAATGAACAGATACTATGGTTTGATCTTTCTGCCTCAGCCAGCCTGGCTTATTTCTTACTCCTTCAATGCTAGGCAAGGTCTGCCTGTTGCCTTTTTTCCTCATTGTGGATATCTTAATGCCTATGGTCTCACTTCCTATTTGGATAATAAGAGGAAGAATAGCATATGATGTGCTATAACCTGGTTGCCACCATCCTGCTTTCGAGGATGCTGGTCTTCTGCTGGCAAGTTGTCTGTGCTATAACCTTATCAGAGCACTGGCCTTCTCATCTTAATGTAAGCACATTACATTGCATTTAATAGTTGGATGGCTGTTCATTGTGTCCTTTGCTATCAATACAAGTCATTCTTGTAACCTGTGGTGTCTTATAGTTTCTTATTCTGTTTTCACACACGGACACTTCTGTTCGTACTTCATTCTTACCAATTTTAATGTTTGTTTCAAATACCTACAAGACAATGTTACGCTGAAATTTGACAGTCTGTTTTAATTGAGTTCTGTACCAATTGTTGCATTACAAATTGTGTAGTAGTTTGTGGGCCAAAGAAACACATGCCTTGTGCAAAGCCAAAAATTTTTTTAGTCTAATTAATTATTAATCCTGTTATATTGATTCTAACACAGTTCAGATTATTCAGACATTACAGCACATTCACAATAATGGTATAATTAAGTGACACACATGAACTTTCTAGTATCTATGCCTTTTTTTCTCTAGTGTTATGCTCCCCATACAATATATTGTGGCATTTATTTTTAGATGCACTCAGATTTTTCTCAGCTTTTTTTTTTTTAAACAAACTCATGCTTCCTTTAAACTAGAAACAGTAAATAATTGCGTAGGAAAGTAGTATGCAAATGAGATTAAATTAACAGCCTATATTACATAATAATTTTGTAATAAAAAATTAGTTAGTAGAAGAAATAGGATATGAGCTCATATGGAGGTTTGTGCATAGCTCCTGATGCTGCTTTTTAACAGGTAGTTTTGAAGGACAAATATATGTGAGGAAGTCGTACTAGGCTAGGATCATGTTATAGCTACAGAAAGCTCTCTGATGGTTTAAAATGCTGCTGTTTCTCTTCATTGTTCCTTTTAAAACTTACTGGAATGGGTATTGCAATTGCTCTTTCTTCCTGTCACCACAGAAACAACTGCAGACAGCTTTAAAAGAAAGCATGATTTTTTTTTTTTATCATACCTTGCCCCCCGAGATGTCAGGATAGTCATGAACAACTGTGGTCCCATAACCTCTTACACTGCAATAGCTGCTTCAGTGATTTCTGTGGAAAATTTTCCACCAGCAGATTAGTGTTGTTAAAATTCAGTGTGGTTATTACCAGCTCTGATGCCCCAGCTTGCCAGGATATCCTAAGTGGGATAAATGTTTTGTGCATTGGTAAGAAATAAAATGCTGTTCTGTTCACTTAAATGTTACTGCTACTATTAAATTTTCTTTAAAATGGAAACAATTTGTTTTTATGAAAATGCTAGGTTATTCAGTTTACTTGGCAGTTTTATGGTACATGGTATAATCTATTGTTATTGCTTCTCATGTAAATAGGAGAATGGTTGCATTTCTCACTGTCTTGAGGTACAGTTGACTACAAGATATGCTAGTTGGTTCAACTTCATAGTAAATCTCCTTCACTCCCCTGATGAAAAGAATTCCTCTTTTATATTTCAGGGTCCAGTCTTGACAGGTCAACTGACAGAAGTAGCACCATTACCTCCAGCCCTACCAAGTGAGAATGCGCCACCACCTCCACCGCCTCCGCTACCTGGTGGAGCAATACCTCCTCCACCGCCTCCGCTACCTGGTGGAGCAATACCTCCTCCACCTCCACCACCTCCGCTACCTGGTGGAGCAATGCCTCCTCCACCACCTCCGCTACCTGGTGGAGCAATACCTCCTCCTCCTCCACCACCGCCTCCACTACCTGGTGGAGCAATACCTCCACCACCACCTCCACTTCCTGGTGGAGCAGCACCACCTCCTCCTCCTCCACCGCCTCCACTGCCTGGTGGAGCAGTACCACCTCCACCTCCTCCTCTACCTGGTGGAGCAGTACCACCTCCACCACCTCCTCTGCCTGGTGGAGCAGTACCACCTCCACCTCCTCCTCTACCTGGTGGAGCAGCACCACCTCCGCCACCACCGCCTTTTGGTGGGCCTCCAATGCCACCAGGTCTTGGAGGTGTTCCTTTTGCTCCCTTTCCGGTGATACCAGCATTACCACATGGGATGAAGGAGAAGAAAAAGTATAAGCTGGAAGTTGCAATGAAGAGAATCAACTGGTCAAAGGTATTACAACGTTTATTTTTATTTCCATTGATAAAAAGTGGCTTTTGAGGAAGAAGGAGGTAATGTTGTAGGTTTACATTAGATCGTTAATAGTACTCATGAAGTTTGGGGAATTCATTCTTTATCCAAAACATTTTCAATGCAGTGATGGAGATTCAGTTGGTTGGTTTTCAAAGACACCTTACGCTATGCAGTAAGCTCCAAGTGTTTAATGCTGCCAAGAGCCCATAACACCCCTTATTCTGGGGATACCTGTAGCTAACTGCTCTCAAAATTTTAGCTGATTTTGTATAGAGTTAAGTTCTACATGTTTTCAGCTGTAATTGATATTTGACTTGCCAAGTGAGCACTTAAAGGTAAAATGTCTTGTTTAAAGCAGGTTTAAGTTATCAAACAATTAAAATGTTTATTTTATAAATCATGTTACTATTTTCGGCAAAAAGTTGAGTTAGTTAAAGGATTGCTGAGTTTTAACACAGGGGAAGTTAATCTTGAAGTAGACAATTGGGTGGAAGAGTGTTGGGAAGACTGCCATTTAGGAACTTTGACAAGCTGGCAGTTGACAGAAAGAAGGATCTGGAGTCAAGGGCTAACTACAGCTATTAGCTTAATTGAAGTAGCTGTGGCTGAGTAATGAGAAAGGATGTTGGGAAAGGGGATGTATGAAGAGGTTTTGCTTGAGTCTCTAGGTATAAAATGCAGTAAAATGTGGTGTGAAATGGGTACGTGGAATTTTGGAAGACCACGCAAAGCTGAACTGAGTTGAGTTTTGTCTTCTCTTGGTTAAGCAAGCTGTGGGAGCCATAAATTATGTGTGTTATGATTTTTTTTCCTTGCTTTTTTGAAGACAGGTTGAAAGTGGATCAGGCTTTCAGAGACTGTAATTTCAGCTTTGCTATCTTCTCGACAGAACAGTGCATGATTGCTTTGGTTATGCCTTCTATGAATTTCTTTTAAATATGAAGTATGAATGAAAGCGATATGGTGGCAATTCATTGGGTTGTTAGTTTCATTTTAAAAGCCTTGCATGAAACTTAAAAACTTGACTAGCTTAAAAAGAGAAGGGTGGGAAGGCAGTGGCGAAATAATTTTTCCTAATTAAAAGAAATAACTCTATGTTTACCATGATAGTAGTTTGTCTGTATACTTACTAAAATATTCTGTTTAAAGGCAGATGTCTTGACCTGAGGTTAAGAATTATTTTAAGATCAGTCCTCTGAATAAATACAGTAATTTACTATAAATTAAAGCATCTAATTAAGAAATGAAGCCAATTATGTTGTGTTCACATTTCTTTTGTCCTTGTGATATGTTCTGGAAGTTTGAAAGGAAATTTGATTTTCATTGCCTTACCTGCCTGTTAATGATAGTTGTACTACAAAACACACTTTAACAGCGTTCTTCTTCCTAACAGCATTTACCCTGTTAAGACAGTTGCAAAACTTACCAGAAGGTTCAAGGCAATGGTGTTTTAAAACATAAATTTTTATTGTAAACATTGAAGAAATTTTTACTAGAGTGAATTTTTAGCTATCTAGTTTTGTGTAAAATTATTACTGCATTTGATTTAGCAGTACATGGTTTAATATTAAACTTGAGTTAAAGTCATGGCTCTATTAGAGTTGCGAAGATGATGTTCCTCTCCTTTACTTTACAAATACAGTTGATATGCTATGCTATAATGAATATTTAAATGAGATTCTTGTTGGCAGAACTTTGTGTTTAATGTTTGACGGATGAATATCTCAGGAAGCTAACTTAGTTCCAATACAAAATTCTTTTTTAAAAGTCTGTGGGTTGCACATTGCTGAGCGAGAGCTTTCTTTCCATGAGAACTTTCAGAAAATGCATGCTAAGCTCAGTGGATTTATGTAATGACAGCAGGAGGTGGCAGTAGGTAACTGCTGTGTTCTCTTTCTTTTTTGGCCCTGTCATGAGGGCAGGTCCGAGAAGGGCATCTGTGACTCCTCTGAGGTATGTGGAGTATGGCTGATGGGTGAATGCTCACTGAATTTCATAGCTCTGCAGAGAGTTGCTTGTACTGTTGCTCTATATCAGAGTGACAAACTGTGATGACCCAAATGAAAAGACAGGGCACCATACTATTAGGTGCAGTGAAAGTGAATTGTGGCTTTGCTTTAAGTTGTGTACTTATATCCAAACTATTAGGAATAGTTTTAAAGCAGTTTTCAAATATAGATAACAGCGTACTATTTCATGTAGAAACCTTCTAAGTTCGTGATGTCTGATGTAGTTGTAAGTTCAGAGAATGCTAGTATCTGTGCCTTAATGGTACTTGTAGGTTATTCATTTGAGATGTTTATTGGTTGTTTCAAATTAGTAATGGGCTAGGGCAAGCTTATGGCCACTGGGAGGAGCTATGGGACTGCGCAAGTGAAGTGCGTGGGCACCATTAACTTCCAATGAACGTGAGCTTCTGCTCAGTCTTAACATGGTTATATTTAAGCAAATTGCATTTTTTGAAACATCTTAGAATACAGACATTTACTTGAGCAGTAAACTGCAGGCACAATCTCTGATCTGCAAACTCGCTTCTAAGAGCAGTTACTAGTTATTACTTGCCTCTCAATATAATTGGTCACTTGGTGACAAGAGGAGTTATGCAAGTATCCAGGTGTGTGTTTGCATACGTGTTGCTTTAAAATCCCTTTTTGATCAGTATAGCCACTGTTCCTTCCATATAGAGGAAATAAAGTTGGGTCCTAGATAATTGCATCTATCATCAGGACTAAACCATCACATCTTAAAGGCAGTTTGTGGTTGGTAGTTTTTTAGTGGTATAAAATCTGATTAGATGTATTGAGGTTTGCTGTAGGAAAAAATACACAGATCACCAAATCATCAAGGCAAATCAAAGGAGGATCTTTATATATTGAATGCTATCTATTTTGAAGTCTAGCTTGGACTTCAGTGTAGTTTGACTGGATATCTGCCACTTATTTGTCAAGGTACTAAATCTTTGTACTACCAGCTAGTGTCTGACACTTTTTTGTTGAAAACCGTATTCTATCTCAGTAGTGTGTTGGTACCAAGAACTTAGTAAAATCGAATTGTTCATGAAAGTAAGCTGTTAAGTGGCTACAGATGGTCATTGCTGACCATAAGTTGCAATTTAACATCACATAACTGCTGAACATCGTCAACAACAATGCAACCTTAATGCAATTTAACATCATGTAACTGTAATTTAAATCGTGCTCTGAAATAGTGCAAGTATTTTCAGGATGTTTCACAGCTGGTAAAACTGTTGGGAAATTCATATGGATGTAGATATACATCTTTCTAGAAAGTTGGGTGTTATGTTGTCCTGGATGGAGCTGGATGACGTGGGATGCCATGTCATGCCAGATGTTGCTCCTGGCTGAAGATGCTATACCTTTTCAATATGAAGCCTCTGAAATGAATCACATCATTGCATAGCAGTAACAGTTCTTTGTAGACTGTTTTCATAATATTGCTAGGACACAAGATCATATGTCCATTGAGTTCTTACATAGCTGATCTGCCCTGTCGGACACAATGGAATTTCAGTTTTAAGAATATGTAAAGGTGGATGGTCTTAGGGCAACAGCACTGGACTGTGTTTGGAAATCATTCTCATTTTTCCCACGGGGTTTTTCAGGTGATTCAAGGTAAGTTGCTTTGTATCATTTCTGAATATATACTATCACCACTTCAAGCAAAACTTTTCAAGAACTAGTAATGACAGAAGGTTACTGTTGGAAGAGGAACTAGACTGTTCTCTGATATTTTTGAATAAGTAATATTAATTGTCTTTCTAAATAAAAAGTAAGCTTAGGTTTTGTGTTCCTCTAAGTTCTGAAGTGTTGAATAGTGAAATGGCTCTTTCTTTGGAGTAACAAGTAAGAGTAGTATCAGGACTGATTAATCCCACTAATTTTAGAAAGAGGAATCTAGAAGGTTGAGATAAAACCTGTGTGGAAATGCATGGCACGTCAATTTATAGTTTCTTTTACCAGATGAGTTAATGTTTATAACTTATCTTTAGTATTTTGCCACTGGATTTCAAAATATTTGGAGATGTGCCAAAATAATCTGAAAGTGTATCTAGCAGTAGTATTTTAAAAACAGGCTTTCAAAATATTTAAGTAGAAGGATATTCGAAATAGTCAACCATGTTTTTAATGTATTTCAATAAAAGTTAAAATAAATTTGAAACTCTCCTTACTTTTTCTGTCTGTAATTCTTATAAAATAATCTGCATATAAGGATAAATGATAACTTTCCTTCTTTATTGTGGGAGGAAGAATTAAAAGTATCTAGAGGGGAAAAAGACCTTAAATCTTTGGGTTTGGTTAACATGCATCAGTGTGCATTCTTAGTGCTACAGTACAGTATGACATAGCTGGAAACTTCAGGCCCATTCTAGAGAACTGTAGATGAAGGTAATGTTACAAGTAACTGTACAGTGTGCAGCAAAATGAAATTGGTGAGGGGTTTTCTTTGTTTATTTACATAGAATTCTCAGCGTATTTCCAGAAAACTGAAGAGATTTTGAGAATAAATATTAACTTTAATGCTTCTGAATTTAAAAGGAATCATATAGTCCTGCTGTTTTCTTAAAACATCTGTACAAAATATCTTTAACCTTCTGCCAGCCACACCAATATATTATATTTTTTAGAAGAAAAAATGGCTTGTTTTAAGTAGCCTAGTTGTATTATTAAAATGAAACAAGAATGACATCCAGTTGTCATACTGGAAAAGATGCTCATGTATTACTTTGAGGAATATGGCATTACCTAGTTTTGGAATCCAGAGATTTGGGGTTGTTTTTTCCTTTGAAATTAGTCTAACCATATAAAACTCCTTTTAGTTCATGCACTCTTATGAACAATTTGAATTATACAATTTTGTAACCTTTAAAACCCTTGTATATTAAAAAAAAAAGTCACTTCCCCTCCTATGAAATGTTTATTATCTGTTGAAGATATTTTACCATTGAACATCCTTGTCTTCTTTCTGATTAGAAGATTAGTCTCTTTAAAGCTTCTATCATAGAATTTTCTGAATTTTTTTGAAACTATTTTTCCTCCTTTTGAAATGGAGCTCTAAGGTTTTAGAAATGTATTTCCACCTGGGCTTTTAAGAAAGTGTTTTGTGGCTATTATTTCAGTTAGCTTCTCTTACCATCTTTTACTGCCAGATTTTTATATTAACTCCCTGTATCTGGGTATTTCCATCTGGACTTTTTTCCTTATGGAATATAGGTTTCATCACAGATTTATATTTTGTCAGTTTCTTAGGGGGGGGGAAGAAAATGTGTATGCCATTGACAACATCATTTTCTCCTGAAGTGGCTGCTCATCTTTGACTTGCCACTGCTTTGTCTGGTTAGGATAGTTTGTCTCCTACAATTCATTTGTCTTTGCATCACACTTAAGCAGGGAAGAACTCCTGCCATACATGTAACTTATGCTTTCTACACTCAGTTGTTGTTGTTAAGCAATATCTGTTTCTAGAGTCAGTTGCACTAGTTTTGTAACTGTGAAGCATACTCAGTCTACTATCCTGTAAACATATAGAAAAATAAGCTTTTCAGTTTATAATACATATTTGTCACTGCAGCCAATTTCATTGTAATCAATTATGTTCATGTGTTTATAGAAATAATTTATAAAGTGTACATCTGAACACTGTGTGTGACAATGGAAAGTAACTACAGATGGACACTTTGCTTAAGTGCTCTGGGAACAGTGCCAAAGATCTCCTGCATACTGCGAAAGAGGAAAGTCTATTTGATCATCACTTTTAAGGAGCCATCATTTTGGGAATAATACTCTTACTGTTTAATTTAGTGCCTTTTGTTGTAGCTGCCTTCACCATTAGTGGTGGATTACGGTAGTTTTTAAAAATGTCTTACCTGAACCTGGTGGTAAAGCAGATACACGTTAACAGATTGAGAGGACCAATGTGTTGCAGTGAAATCCTAGTGAGGCTTACAAATACAGTATTGATAAATTTCCTGCACATCATCTTGAAGTTAAATAGCCCTTGAAAATTAATTGGCATGTAAACAAACTTCTTTACAAGAACTGGTAAGAATTTGAAAACTGGAAGAGGAACATATTTTGAAAACAAAATAGCTGTTCTGAATCATACATGAACAGTAAAATTTGCTTTCAGGTTCTATATTGCAGAGTACTTTCTTCTTTTAATATAGCCAGCATCAAATAAGGTACTGTAATTAAATCTATGTTTACATTTGAAAAATGGAAACTGTAAAAAAAAAAAAAAGTGATATTAAGTATAAAATTATTTCTGATATTTAAAAAGATAATTTTTCCTACAGACTTAATATTGAATCGCTGAAAGGTCTGCACTAACATATCAGTTATAAGTAAGGCATTCCATACTCTGGCAGTGTAAGCAAGTCTGTTCCTTCTACAGTTCTCAAGTAGCAGGGATGCATATCAGTGGTGAAGAATTGGGGAACTGGCTAGAAAGTAATCAAGCTAGAACACTTTCAAACCCAAATGCTAATATGTTATCAAGCCTGTTTGGAAAACTTGTTGAATGGGAGAAATATAATAAAAATCATTGTGTAGATAGAGGGCAGTTCATCTGATTGTTTTGTTCAGGAAGCATCTTTAAGAAAGCATAATACCTGGAACATAACTTAATTCAGTCCAATTATCACAAAAGTCTAGTAGCATTGGCTTTAACTTGGCTATTGAAAATACTAGTTATTAACTTTGGAGGTGCCTTTTTTGTTTCAGATTCAACCTCAAGAGATAGCAGAAAACAGCTTTTGGGTAAAAGCTGAAGAAGATAAGTTTGAAAACCCAGAACTGTTTGCAAAATTGGCCCTTACCTTTGGAACGCAAATGAAAGGTACCTTCTCCTTTTACTTTGTATTACGCTTTTGTTAAGATTAAAACTGTGCAATGACAGTCTCTTTTGCAATAGCATGGAATTCATATCATGGTTTTATAGCAGGAAGATGATTTAAAATTTATGTTTTTCTTAAGCATAGCAATCGATTACAAGAATTGCTCCTCCTTCACTTTACAGCATGAGGGGAGGAACATTTTGTAATAATACCTCTTAAAAGTGCAGGCTATGTTGCAGACAGATGCGAAATTTGTTCAAATTAAATTATAATTAAATTCTAATCCTAAAATCATGCTCATCTGCATTAATATTCCTAGCTGCAGGAACTGTAAGTTGCCAGGTTCTTTTAGATATTCCACACGTGGAGAGTTTGTTGTGTAACAAAAATTTACTTGCTTGTATCACTTTGCTAAATCAAAATCCTCTACAAGTACAAGTAAGACTTAGAATGTAGCAATTCAACTGCACATTGTAATTATAAAATCACAACTCTATAATATGCCTACTGTCACCTTTCTGGAATATGTGGGTTGAAACCATCGTTCGTTTCAAAAGTTCTTGTGTTTGTGTCCTTAGTCTTTCCTTTTGCCTTTTTTGTTTTTTTGTTTTTTTGTTTTTTTGTTTTTTTTTTGAATACTATCTGCAGCTCTCATTTAAGAAAAAAGAAAAGTCTTTATACTCCTTTCATTAGTATTTAAATTTGTGTTGTGTTATCTAAGAAACGTGTGTCGTCCCCCCCCCAAGTTATATACAGTTAAAAAGCATTGTTACTGTCATTAGTGAAAGATGTAAGTTAGTTTTCAAAGGCTTGAATGTGTAAGTACACACTCTTTAAACTGTTTGCGTAATACCATGGGAAAGTGTCAGATAGTCTACAGATTTTTGTTGGAACACAGTGTGAAATGGGTCTGTTTGACTACTAGAGAGCGCTATACAGTGAGAATAAAAACTATGCTGGAGCTTTCTGTCAAGTGTAACTGAGGCTGCTCAGTATGTCATGTAAATAGCTCTTCTGCTATTGGTTTTAGATTAAAATAATCATTAATTTCTCAAACAATTCCTTCAGTAGGAGATATGATAATATTTGTATCTTGAGTTGGGAATGCAGTTACTAACAACTGAATATTGGTTGTGATTTTGATACTTTAATACTATTCTCAGCTCTTTATGGCTTTCAAATGGTCTTTGAGTACTTCTGAAGCTGCACACAGCCTCTTCAAGTCTTTTCATTATTATTCATGGTTAATGGTCAATTGATCAGTATTTCATATGTGGTCATTTACTGGTAATTGGTTTCAGGCCCTGAAAAGAAGCAAGTACTGTTGAAGTATGGTTCAATAATAACTTACTCAGGAGCTAATGAGGAAGCCCAGCAAATTAGAGTCCAAGAAGTGGTAGATGCTGAAAGAATGAATTCCTGATCCATCTGCAAATCTTTTGTCCATTTATCAACCAGTTAGAATATGATACACTTTAGGGATGTGCAGTTCTTGCAGGTGGATGGAGTCAGATGTATCAAGTGTTCATAGGCCACATCTGAATAAGGAAACATGCACTTAGGATTTTGAAGTGAAGGTGTGTACTCACTGTAACCATTTTTGTGCTGCTGGTTTTTTTTTACTTTAACTTTTTGTCTTTGAGGATTAACAGTTCATGTGATGCTTTGTATTTGAACTGTAGGGAGTCTTCTGTTTTAATTTGAACCACTAGAATGCTCTGTCAATTATTTGAGGATTTTATTACTTCAAAATTAAGTTGCGTTGCATTGCATATAGAGGTTTGTGGTATCCTGGCTGTTGTCTGAATTTCAGGAATAAGAACTGTAGTTTATACTAATACAGTGTTTGAAAAGTTAACTCAGGTTAAGGAAGGTCTCTCAGAGAACCATAACTTTCCTGAACCATTTCTTGAGTAGAGTCCTTGAGTTATTTCTGAATGTCTTTTTCTGTGCTCTTTTGAAACCCCTTCAAAGAGTTAGTCATAGCTGTGTTTTTCATAAGATAAATATATACTACTTTCACTCAGAGCTCCTGCTCTTTTCAGGAGTCAATGAATTTGAGCCATTAGTATTCTGCTTTTACAATGCTTCCCACTATCTGCTCTAAATGTTTAGATATTACATGCAGTAATACAAAAGCATAATCTGCAGTAATTTAACACTTTTTTTCTGTACTGAAGTTTGATAGATTCTTTGTTCGTAGCATTGCAGTGAGGTTAAAATGATGTGGAGTTTGTCACTGGTTTTAGTGTGACAGCAAGGCAGGAAAACCTTTAAGGGAAAGAACCCCTAGCAGCAGATAACACTTACGATGGAATGAGACCCTTAATGAAAATGACAAGCTTCTGCCTTGAGCTGAATTCTTTCATCAGAAATATGAAGAAATGTTTCTGAATTCCTGAAAAGCTTCTTCATTAAAAATGCTGATAAAACCCTCTTGAAATTTTGACATAGCTGTTGGTTTCATATGCGAGGAAGTTCTTGTTGACATAGCTGCACAGTTCTAAAACTACAGACAACAGAAATTCTCCAAATAGCTTACTGGGGTGATAGCCTGGCAGATATTTTTCCTGTTCTTCCTTCTGTTGTTCTCAGTTAATGGTTGTAGAAAATAACATGCCATAACAAAGGATGGGAAGACTGTTAGAAATGCTACTACGTGTTACCCAGGATATTAAAGTCCTATTTGACTGACTAGTAGAGAAAGTTAGTGTCGTCTTTCTTTGAGTTCAAGTTTTTCTTAAAACTTGAGAACCTACTAGAAGTCAAGAAGAGTCTCAGAGCATTTAGTTGCAGCACAGGCTCAAATAATTGCAATCCACAAGCAGCTTTTTTCTGCAGCTGCTATCTGCAAAGGGAAACATTAAATTATATTCACCGTGCTTCTTCACCTTTTGCCTTAACAGTCACAGGCAGCTCATTAATCCCCAAAATACTTATTTCAAGTATCATCTAGGATCAAATTTCTCTTCTGCTTTAGTCCCATTTCTTGGTGCGGTCTCCTAATATATTACAGGAGAATGATAGAAAGACAAATAGAAATGCATTTTATATTCTCTCAAGAGCACAGTCAGCATGTAAAACAAATAAATGGATGAGTGGAAGAAAACTGACAATTGCCAAAAGCAATTGTGATGACTTAGTGTTTACTATCTTGTACTCCATGGCATTTTGGAATGCCAGTGGGAATGGTAACTGAAGTAAAACAAATGATAGTATATACACTTATTAAAAAATTGTAATTCCATATATAGGTTGCAGCACTCAAATTTGATTAAACCTCGGAATTCTATTCATGATTCTCTGGCACAATGCGAGTCAAACTTTGGAGTCTTTCCTCATTTAACATAGTTTTGTTTTAAGATACTCCAAGAATAACTTAATGTTGGTTGTTGCTAAACTGTGTGCTGCCTTGCTACCTGAGTACCGTCTGTTTTCAAGGAAGGTAGCCAAAGCTGCAGGGAAGTGGTACTTTTGGAGACCAAAAGTATGGAGGGGGGAAAGTCATAATAAGACACCTCTGAAGCACAGTTTTTATTAGTTAACAAATTATTGCATTCATCAGTTAGCTGCTTGTAAAACATAAGAATGTTTAATCAGAGCACCAGGAACAAAAAGGGATGATCCCTGACTGGTAAAATAATTTTACTTCAAATTTACCTAGATCCAAATTTTCTTTTAAAAAATATGCGTAAGGTTAAGTCTTTACTTGCTACTGTAACATTAGATATTTAATACTGATGCCCTGTGAGTGTGTGGAATGTATTTAGTTAGGTTCAAATCAGTACTAACAGTCAAACTGCAGTATTTGGTCTGTGAAATCAGTTACTGAGCACAGTTATGAAAACATCTGTTGTACAGGGAGCAATGGAAACATTAAAAAGTATTCCCTTTCAGACTTTACAGGATTTTGAGATCTTGGGGTTTGAACTAAGTTAACTGAGATCTAATTATGACTATCTCAGTACAGTCTGGAAGAATTTTCTCCATTTTTCTTCAAGAGAAATACAGATGATCCGAATACCTTTAAAGGGCCTCTGACAAGTGGACTCCAGGGCTTCAAATTTTCATTAAAGATCTTAGATGTGTTTTGAGCTTGGAACTGTGCTTCCAGATGCCAAGATGGAAACAATTATAGTCTCACAGACCATTTTGGCAAGTAAATGACATTCCAGATCAGGCACACTTGAAAATGAATGGGCTGCTGTGGTGGTCATTAATGATTTGGGCGGTATTAAGATGTGGGAGAGTTGCTGCATTGTGAGTGGTAATGAGACACATAGATGCTTATTTCCTTGTGTAGCTGCACAGAGGAAAAGAATAAAGATGGTATTAGTTTCCAATCAGTTACTTGTTTTATTATGACCAGGTTAATTCTAAGAGAGAATCTTGGTATCATGTAGAATTTTATTTTGTGAATCATGTATTGCTTTAAAGTGAAAGCAGTGACTTTGCTGGTGAAAACATGCATCATCCTTTCACAGTTTTTGAGTCATGACTTGAAAGTTTCAGGCTCAGTAGTATTTGGTTTGCAAAATAAGATTATCATGGATTGATTTGTGTTTTGATATTTAAATAGCAAGAGGAATGAATTCTAATGAGGTATTGTTAGCTCAACCATATCTTCTTATTTTTAAAACAGATAAATCTTACCTGCAAGCAACAGTCTGTTCAGACAAGGGTTTTTTTAACAAGTAGAATAACCTTTACATAGTAAGGTTTTTTCTTTTTTAAAACTTGTGTGATCAATTTTAAGCTTTGTGTGATCGCATAATTATTTTCTTAATTGAAAAGAAATCCTTTCCAGTTTATGGAGTATAAAGAAAATGTGAAATAAACTCAATGAACAGTCCTCTTTAGCTGGATTACATAGTATGAACCCTGCAGTAATTCTTAACAGAAGAGAGGAGATCCAAGTGATCAGATAAATGCGTCTTGTCCTTGTGAGTCTATTACGTGATCTTAAGTCATTAATTTCTGTTAATACACAGTGAAATAATGAGGTGTGTTGTCAACTAAGAATGTCTTATTGTTGATGTCTTTAGACGGGCCCACTATCAAAATTCTAGAACTAAAAAAAATTACGGATTTTTGATTAAATACGTAACAGTAATTTTCTAGGGAGGGAAATATTGTAATGAAGCTGAAAAAGAATTTATGCTTAATATATTAATCCAGTCTGATTATACATCTCTGGACGCTTAAGCTACTGCTTTTTGGTGGGGTTGGGGTTATGTATATTTGTATTTCTGTAGAATGTCTTTAAAAAAACCCAACAACTAAAATAAAGTGTTTAAAATGTTAGTGTTCTTGGCAAGAACCTACTTAATAGCAAATCTTTGAAATCATTTAAGCAGGTCGTATTATGTTGTGCAGCTAGAACATTCTTTTTCTAAATTTTGCTTTTGTCCCTTAACTGACATCAGATTTTATTTTCGGCTACCAGTGTAAGGGAAAGAACACCATCAGCAGTAGTGTGGTGTGTGCAGTGCTTTGTGGAATATGATCTCAAAACCTCCTTATGTTGGTGTTTAATTTTTTTAATATTAAATACATATATAATTTTATGATGAAGTGTCTTCTAGCACATAGAAGTAAAGGATTAAAATGTTATGGCTCTGTAGATAAGTTGTGATACATCATATGCTTGGGGCCTCAGATAACTTTGTAACAATGTGACAATACTCAGTGTATCAGGCCTGCTGCTATCAAAATCACTTTTCACTGTTTGATTGATAGTCTAATTGCAAAACACTACAAAGCAAGTTAATGCCTTCTCCCTAAAGGATTGTGTTAATTTCTGGCTCTTGTAATTTAGGTTGTGTATTTTGCCAGTCAAGAATGATAGTGGTGCTCTGAAGAAATTAATTATGTGTACAGTAGATCTGTAAAGGTAGTAATTAGTACATAATAGTCTGTAACTATTGGGATTGTTCCAGTACAGAATTCATTATCCATCCAACTTACCTCAAGGGAAAACTTCTTGATCAGGGTTCTGTTACTTCTTTATGATTAGACTTCTAAAATACAATTCAACAATCATTTTGATATGTTTTTAAAATTGAAGCAAGGTTTTAATAGCTGAGTTGTATTTTTCATATTAGGCGAGTTTGAGTGAGAAAGGACAGGAGAAAATACAAACTTGCATGTAAACTATAATTGAACAAAACATGAACAAAATATTCAGGTTTTTATTTTTAAATGTATAATGTAATAATATATATGTAATATAAAATATATTAAATAGCTTACTTTAATACAGTCTTGTTTTAGTAATTACAATATGAAAACTTAAGTGGCTGTCTAGTCCTACCTTTGATATCTCCCTCTGTGAACAACTTCTAGGACTCGTCTGTAGCTCAGTTTTAAAATTTTAGTAACCATGAAAAATTAGTAAAACATTGATAGGGTTAACTAAAATTTAGTTTTAAGTTCTTCATATTTTGGGTCAGTGCCAGGATTTTAGTATCTGAACTTGTTTTGTTGGTTGAGGAGGAAGAGGGTTGAAATGGGCAACTGAAAGTAGTATGAAAAGGCTGTTGGAAAAATTTAAGAGCGAGCATAACACAAATACCAAAAAAGCTGTAGAACAGTCCAGGGAGACAACATGAGTTCTGAGGAAGACACAACATATGACATGATGATGTTAAGAAAAAGATGATGTTTAAATACCACGAACTACAGTCATGTTATCAACATCCTCTTTTGTCAACATTATTAATAATGTTTATTTGAAGGTGATAAATAGTTTCTTTTTTAGGCTATAAAGGTTAGACTATCAACAGTTCAGGAAACTGTAGTTGTGCAGAACTGTAAGCAGATAGCAATGCTTGTCCAGATGAGCTTATTGTAAACATTACAAGGTAAACGTTCTTTTTAAATTTGTCAGGAATAGCAAGGGGGCTGGCTTGAAAAATAGGTGAAGGTGGAATACTGGCTGTTACTGTACATAGGTGGTATGATAGAAGTATGCAGGTGTTGCACTCAATGTTTTCATGAATAAAAAGTATACAAATATGTACAGACTTCACTTATTTGTACTTTATTAAAGTGTTAAGTCTAATCAAAATACCACAAACACCATTATTCCAGTTATGTTGACACTAACACTCAAACATGAATTTCCATTATCATCCATCCCTTCTTTTTTCTGATGTTATGCTCACACATCCTGTGTCCCCGAAGAGTGAAGGTCGAATGGTGTTGCAACAAGTCATCAGCATCTCGAGTTCTTCACCACAAGTTGTATGATCTTACAGTGGTGATTTTCCTCCTTTTAAGTCTGCCTGGGGTTGTTCTAGCTTGCTGGTAAAATACTATTTAAAAGATACTGACAATTTTTTTTTCTGCTAGGACATCACTGACTAGCATCTTCTGTTTACATTTGTTGATTTTGGGGTAGCTTATCAAGAATTCCTTCAGTTCTGGTAAAATTTCTGTACGTTATTCTTCCCTGACTTAAAGTGCTTGGATGACTACATTCTAATTAAAGTGAATTATTAAAACTTGAGCTGCAGTAGTCTTTTGACTGCCACCTACTTTCTGTGGATATATGGCATTTGAGGTCTAAATGTCAGCTTTCTTGGAGTAGTGAATTAAAGGCCAGAATGTAGGTGGGTTGCTATTCCCACCCACTTTAGCTTTTATTTTCCCTTGCTTGCAGCATCCACAAGAACACCTTATTATACGTTGAAGTTATCTTTTCCAATATTAAGAAAACATGCCAGAAAATTTGAACAATTTACCTACTTCAGTATTTGAAATTATTCTTGTTCCCCAGGAAGTTCTACAGTGCAGCAGTACGAAAGACATAACTGTCTGTATTTAATTTCTTCATGTGTGTTGAACAAATTAGATCATATAAACCAGGAAGATGCTATGTCCTTAATATATTTTTATTAGGCTTTAATTAAAAAAACCCCAAACATTCTGGTTTGAACACATTTTGTTGATACTATTAACTTGTTAATTCTGTAATATCCATGTGCAAGTAAATAGTGTAGTCTTACTCGTTAACATCATGCAGAAGATATTCACGTTATGTTTGCATGTGGAATACCCATGTGCAGTCTTCAGTGAGTTTTCTTTGAGGCCTTTTGCTGCTACTCATTGGGCCATTTAATGTTCACAATGGTTTCTGTCTTTTAAACCTTATTGTACTTTCTAATTTCAATTCTGCAAGGTACCTTTATGCAAGAAGAGAATGTAGAACTGACTACCAAATCACCTAGTCATGAAGGGCATTTTACAGCTATGTCTTTTGCTTTCTACATCTGATATAAAGCAGGCTGATTTTTTGATCTCCTGAAGAAAATAGTGTGTAATTTTTTTCCTCTGTGAAACCACCCATTCTTAAAGGATAGTGTGTTATTTTGCAGGGTTTTTTAAATTTCAGGAGTAACTTTATACTCTTTCTATTTACATCTCTGCCAGATATTGAAGAGAAGGAAAAAGAAAGTAAGACAGGCTAGTTTCAATGTAAGTCAGTAGATGCTGTTGATTCAGTTGATTTTTCTTCCTTTCCTTTGCTCCCCTACTTAACAGGTATGTCTTTCTGACATGAATTTTATTATTTTTAACCCACTCTGTGACCAGTTAGCTTGCTGAAGCAGATAGCATTCTTTCCTTGATCAGAATGAATGTTTTGGCTTCAAACATTCTCATTGAAATAATTAAGTTTGCATGCATTAAATGCAATTTTGTAGTTTTTATTCTGCCATCGAAGTGATGTAATATTTCAAGATTGATTCTACCTCTGGCCAGTGTTCTCTGTGAATATTACAAAGCTTGTATTCACTGTTATTCTTGACTGACAAATGACAAGATGAAATATGCATCTTTTCTTCATCAGCCCTTCCTTTTTGCTTGACTTAATGAAACATTTTTAGTGGGGAGAAAAAAGTTTTATTTATATATGTTTAATATCTTTTCAGCTATTTCTTAGTAAAGAGATAAGTAGCAGCCAAAGAATGAGGTTAGCGCACCATTAAACTTGAAGGAAAACTGTTTGCATTCATTTACATTTGGTACTTATAAAGAAAAGGAAAAGGGATTAGTATGTTTAACACAGCTGTATTTGCAGGTGTGAGACAGCAAGCTTCAGTTTAATACAGGAATCTCTAGTATTAAGCACAGATATGTTGTACTAGCTCAACTATATGGATTGCTTTGGTGAAATAAAAAGAAAAAAACCACAAACTCATAATGTATTTGTTTCTGGATTGCAAGCTGCAGGTGGCTCCCTTGGTCTTCTGATTAATTCAGGATATGTATGTTTGTTTCCTTTCCCTCTTTGTGCTCTCCTTTTCAGAAATGTATGAGTCCAAACCAAAGGAAGATACTGCTTTGCAGTGTAGGGTCACCAAATGTTTCTGTGTCTTACAGGAATTTAATTTAGTTAGATTGCATGCTTAGGTAATCAGTCTTCATATCTCAGTTTCACAACAAGTGGAACAGGCTGGTTTGTTTTCATCTTTAAATGTATTTGAAATTGTTGTTCTTTTTCAACAACAGAATAAATTCAAGTACCATAAAGAAGAAAGAGTGAGTTATTAGTTTGCCATTTTTCATCTTTTCCTTTCCTTCTCAACTGGATTTATCCAATAGGTAAACTGTCAAACTCAGGGATGGAAAAAGCTTTGCATTGTTTAAATAAGCTAATGCTCGAAATTATTACCACTTAGCATAGATTTGTATATGTGTGTGTCTATATTTGTGTTTTTATATGTTTTTATACGCATTTTTTTAATTCCTAAATGATCTTAGAATTATTTAAACAACAATCATAGTAAATGCATAAGAATATTTCTTGATTAAGAAAAAAAAATTGTATATAATTACCAATGAAATAAAAGCTTTTCTGCCCAGAAGTGTCACGGGCAATTTGTATCAGGTGACGATACCCAGTCTCGCTATGTTTGAAGTATCAAGAGAAAAAAGAAGGGGAGAAAAAAAGGCACATGTGTTCTTTGTATTCAGTTTTGCATCAGGTACTAAGGCTTAAGGGCAGAAGTTGACTCCTTAATAGTTATACATTATAAATAAACTTTCAATAGTTACACAGAGAAGCACAGTTTCCAAACTGACCTTAGGAATGATGCATGTAGTTTCGCTGCAGCTGGGCTATTGTTCAGGAGAATCACAAATGAGGCCTCCCAAGAATTACTTGTATGTATGGTCCTGTGTAAATTTTTTCGTATGAGGAAGCCACTGTGCAAATGGTAGCTGTTCGATAGCACCTGCTTCTGTTGAAGGGAGTGTGTGTCTTTTATTTCAAGAGCATCGGTACCCATTTCATTCATCATAATACAAAAGGACTAAAATGAGAATAGCATTCTGAAGGGGCCAAAATAAACAAAAGCTTCCAATTAGGAGGCAATGTTTGTAAATTTTAGTTCTTCATATTTTATTTAAATAGCATTTTAGCACACTTACCTTTCAATAAGTTAAATGATTCCTTTTCTATGTGGAAGGTAATTTGTAACATTGAGTCACAAAGAAAATATATTTTATTTTGAAAAACCATAATATGAAAAATAGAGGTAGTGTTGGTATGACCTACTAGCAATTATACTACTTACTTGCTTGAAGTATATCAGAAGCTGAATATTCACCCCCAAATTGGTATTTAAAAACCACTGTAACAAAAAAGTCTTTTACCTGTTTTACTTGGGATTGCCTGACAGTTCTGTGTGGATTGTATTTAACACTAATTCTAGATGATAAAACACAATGTTGTATGATGAAATGTACAGATAGATATTGTTTTAAATATTACTTCCTTGTAGGAAGGAGAACCAGTGAAGGCTTTCTTTTCATTATCAATGACTTGATAATATTTTGACCACAAGTTTTGTCTTTGGACTAATGTGAGGGAACAGTGATATTTTCTGAAGACTTTATTTTGAAACGTATAGGAAGTTTGAATTTTTTTTCTTTCCCAGTTGGGGACTGTAGAGTTGTTTTCATCCTGTGACAGTGAATGGAGAATATCCCAGATAAAAAAAAAAGTATACTTTCTCAGAAGTTAGGATCAGTCTCAGTTGTGTTATTTTTGTTTTGTGTATTGTCTTGTTTTCCTGTAAAATCTTATATAAATAATGCTTTCAGAATGTTCATGCCATAGAGCTGAACAGAAGCAGGAATTTAACTGGAGATCTCAGGCTGTAGTACACTTTAGTTATGTCTCTCTCGGGATTCTGCTTTTAAAAGCTTTGTGGTATATTTCTAAGGGAAAAAATTAATGAGGAACAGGTCAGATAGATGCAACTATCCTAGATCTTCTCTTTGTTATTCCTGGAGCTTGCTTTCTTTACGTGTGCGATAGTTAAAGTTAGTATTTTTTTCAGAGTATTGGTGTTGTATCAGAAGGGTTCAGATTGAGTGGTTTGGATATTATCTTGGTTAGCATTACATAAAGAACTCTAAAAATTGCAGCTTCAGAAAAGCAAATACAAGTAGTCTGTATGTGAATTAAATTATATTCAGATTAAGAGACGGATGGGAAATAGTTTGAGGTCTGGGATATTTAGAAGTTGCTAGCTTATTCATTGTTTGCTTTGAGGTATACCATAATGTATTCCACACAATTCCTATAGAAATGGAGTTCATTTTCAAAATCAGCATTATATCTATTCTGAATCCAGGTGAAATGCTCTAATGTAGAGGTGATTCCTTCAGTTTTATTTTAATTAGCACTGCTTAACCCTTTTGAAATGTCACTAGGACAAGTTAGTCTTCTCCACTGGAGACGTGAGGAGCAAGGATACAAAATAAGAAACGCTGCTAGTTACTTCCTGACTGTATTACTTCTTCAGATACATGCTGATTATCTGCCTTTTTTAGTGCTAAGTGAGAAACTGAGATTGTGGAGGATGTCACATGTGTATATGCTTGCTGTAAGACCATCATTTGGTTAAGAAATCTGTGGAACTGCAAGTGTTTCTGAAGAATACTAATAAAGAAACCCCTGCTCCTCAGCTTTACTGCAAGTTTAAATTAGTAATTTTGTCAAAAAGCTTCAGCAGTAGAATTTAAGGAAGGCTATTTTCTTTTCTTTGAAGTATGACAGTTTTACTATCATAGTTTCCACTTAAGTAAAGTATGACAGTTTTGCTGCTTGAGTAACTTTAGGTATTTGTTGGTATTCCTTCACTAAACTTTGGGAACTGCTTGGTAATTCTAGAAATGTAATAAATTAATGAACCTCTTTTGTATTATTTCATTCATAAAAATCTAATTTTGAAAATGCTAAGAACTGATTTTCAGAAAGTGTGGTTGGTGTTGGGGTTGTGGTGAACTTGTAGAGCAGTGTTTTGTGTTAGAGGCTTGGATTGGAAGGAAGAATCCTGGAGTGAGAATAGCCATGCATTTTTTTAAAAGGTCTCATGTATGTGTTTTTAACAATGTTGTGACTGAGCTGTCTTAGTTATAACGTCTTAAATTTTAGGTGGTAACTTACAGAATTCATGTATTAATTTGTTAGACCCGAGTTCTCAGAATTTGAAAAAGAAAATCTTGAAGAGGAAAGGTGGAAGAGTCAATTTTGACTATAAAGAAAATCAAGGGGAGGTAAAGTCTCAAAGGCATGCATTGTGTTTTCCTACATTTGGTGTCTCAGAGGTCCCCATTAGAAAAGAGTAAGGATCACTTCTTGTTATGTACAGACAAGTGTATGTTATCCACATACACATAATCAACAAGTTTGGGATTCCAGCCTACTGTGAGATAACTCTGTTAGTACATTCTGTACCTACTATATGCCTTGTTTTTCTAAGGGAAATAGAGCTTTTGTTTGTAGCAGCTTTATAAAATACAGCAGAGGAAGAAAAGGCAGTTTTGTATTCTGAAATGTCTATTTTGGTCTCAGTGATGCAGTGCTCAAATAAACTATAGCACATTTAACGAGTGGTTGAAGACAGAGACACATGTACTCGGCACATCAGGGAAAGGGATTGTGTACAAAGACTAATTAGCATGAAATATGAATACATTCATGAAGTAGTCTTGATCTATAATGCTCTTACAGAGTATTTTTTCTATGAATGCAATGAAAAAGAAATTCAGGAGTTGAACTGAAAAAAGAATCTGTGTTGAACTGAAAAAAGAAGTGGGTTTTGTTTGTTTTTAAACAGACAAAAATCTGTATTCCTGGAATAAAGCACATTCTGTATGAATAGGTAAAAACATTAGACTGAAAAGAATGCTTTCTCTAATGTCAAAACAGGAAAAATAACCCTCAAAAGATACTTTTTTCAAGTTTTTTTTTTTAAACTTCATTTTTTCCAAGGGAATTTGTTAAGTACTAGAAAAATCTCTTTAATTTGAAGCTAGTTACTCAGAAGATGATTAAATAGCCCATTCCATGGATTTTACAGTAATTTTTTGTTAAATGAACTGTTAAGATTATCTGTTGTTGAAATTTTCTTAAATTGTGGCTTATCTTTCATGTGTAAGAATTTATACCTATATATCTACATAAAATACACTGATAATGAGTTGGAGGTCAATCACTTGTCTTTTCTAGGGCTGTGTTCTATAATTCTATGCAGGATGGTTTTAAAACAATGGCTTTTGCCTTCTGATGTGTTAATTGTAGCTGTAGCTGTGTTTTCTGGAAACTTTCTCAATATTGGTAAAGAAAGCTCCATATCTAGCTACTGCTGGAAAGCTGAGTGTTGTAATGCAGGTTCTTCAGCTGAAGTAAAGCCACGGAGCTGGCTGTGAGTTTGTGACCCAAGTGAAGGTGGGAGGAAAAAAAAAGAAAAGTCTGGAGGAAAGGATGGAAAACAGATCAGCTACTTACCAGGAAAGTTTGTGCTGACTATTAAATAGACTATGCACCTATATCTTAATGTCCTGAAAGCTTCCAACAGAGTTCCAGGAAGAACAGTGTATTTGTTTAAATAAATAAAAACCCACCGTAAACAAAGATGTAGTTATAAGCAAAATTTATGGCCTTGTAAAATAATTTTTTTAAGTCTATATTAAGGAGATGTTCCCTCCATCTTTCAGCAGCACCATAGCTAACACATACTACATTACTTCCTAAATGTACTTTCTCTCAAATTTCTCCTATATGAAATACAATGTGAGTGTTTTCTGTAAAAGTGTAAACTGACAAAATGTGGTCTGATTCATGGCGTAGCTGCAGTTGTATATTGTGCTGACCTGCAATGATGTCATGTTTACAAAAAATGCTCCCCTCCCCATGCCTGTTGGTTTTATGTGCAAAACTGCTTTTTCTTCCTTTTTTTCTGACCAAAAAAAAATATTCCTCATCTGCTTTTGAGATTGCAACTTTTATCTGATTGATTGGTAGTTGTCTCAACTGTAATGCTATCAGGAGATGCTTTGAAAAGAATATCTGCCATTGCAAGAATTTCTGCCATATATACATAGAGTAAGGATAGATCTGTTATCTAAATGAATAAAGGTTCTTTGCAGAAAGACACATTAAAAAGCTATCTAAAGGATTAAAAGTTAACAATCATGCTATTAAGTTTCTGAATTCAATGAGAAATTTAAAATACTAGGTACATAGGCATTAACACAGATAAAAAGCTGATAATTTTGTTGAGTTATTGAATTACTTGTTAATGATGTCTAAAGGATGTAAGGTTGAAATTACAATTTTGTATATTCTGGAAATGCTGTGTGTCTTGGGCAGTCGTGGGAAACCGAAACTTCTCTGAAACTTCGTTCTTTCAGATACCTTTTTCTGTTCTGTAAGATGGGAATATAATTATTTTAGAATACTAATACAGAATAATTTCCGAAGGTCAAGAGGGAGGGGAATAAGAAATTTATGGCTTAGAGGCTTTCTAAAAGTGAAAAGTCTGCATGGTAAACTTGCAGGTTTTTATAAGTCAATGCGGACCTGTCTGTGAGTTGAGTATTCTGAACGGCAGTGTGTGTGGAATAAGCTTGGAGTTTTTCCTTTTGATGTGTTTTGTTCTTGCATTTAAGACATTTGGATGTCAGACGACAGCCCAGCTGAAGTGCCTCTACACCAATGCATGCAGCATGGGCAACAAGCAGGAGGAGTTGGAAGCCATTGTACATCAGGAAAACTATGATATGGTTGCCATCATGGAAACATGGTGGGATGACTCACACAACTGGAGTGCGGCGATGGATGGCTATAAACTCTTCAGGAGGGATAGGAGAGGCAGTGGGGTAGCCCTGTGTGTTAGGGAGCGTCTGGATAGTTTAGAGCTTAATAGTGGTGACGATAGGGTGGAGTGTCTATGGGTAAGAATCAGGGGGAAGGCCAACAAGGCAGATATTGTGGTGGGAGTCTGTTACAGACCACCCAACCAGGATGAGGAGACTGACAAACTATTCTATAAGCAGCTCAGAGAAGCCTCACGATCGCTAGCCCTTGTTCCTGTGGGGGACTTCAGCTTACCAGATGTCTGCTGGAAATACAATACAGCAGAGAGGAAACAGTCTAGGAGGTTCCTGGAGTGTGTGCCAGATAACTTCCTGACACGGCTGGTGAGTGAGCCAACGAGGGAAGGTGTCCTGCTGGACCTCTTGTTCACGAGCAGAGAAGGACTTGTGGGTGATGTGATGGTTGGAGGCCGTCTTGGGCAGAGTGATCACGAAATGATAGAGTTTTTGATACTTGGAGAAGCGAGGAGGGGGGTCAGCAAAACTGCCACCTTAGACTTCTGGAGGGCAGACTTTGGCCTGTTTAGGAGACTGGTCGACAGAGTCCCCCGGGAGGCAGCCCTAAAGGGCAAAGGAGTCCAGGAAGGCTGGACATTCTTTAAGGAGGAAGTCCTAAAGGCACAAGAGCAGGCTGTCCCCAGGTGTCAAAAGATGAGCCAGCAGGGAAGAAGACCGGCCTGGCTGAATAGAGAGCTCTGGCTCGAACTCAGGAAAAAGAGGAGAGTCTATGACCTCTGGAAGAAGGGGCAGGCAACTCAGGAGGACTACAAAGGTGTAGCGAGGCTGTGCAGGGAGAAAATTAGAAGGGCCAAAGCTGAGCTAGAGCTCAATCTGGCTACTGCCATAAAAGACAACAAAAAATACTTCTTCAAATACATTAGCAGCAAAAGGAGAGCTAAGGAGAATCTCCAGCCTCTAGTAGACGGGGGAGGGAACACAGTGATCAAGGATGAGGAAAAGGCTGAGGTACTTAATGCCTTCTTTGCCTCAGTCTTTAATAGCAGGGCCAATTGTTCTCTGGGTACCCAGCCCCCTGAGTTGGAAGATAGGGACGGGGACCAGAATGGAGCCCCCATAATCCAGGGGGCAATGGTGAGTGACCTGCTGTACCACCTGGACACTCACAAGTCTAGGGGCCTGATGAGATCCACCTGAGAGTACTGAAGGAACTGGCAGAAGTGCTCACCAAGCCCCTTTGCATCATTTACCAGCAGTCCTGGCCAACTGGGGAGGTCCCAGTTGACTGGAGATTAGCGAATGTGACGCCCATCTTCAAGAAGGGCCGGAAGGAGGCCTGGGGAACTACAGGCCTGTCAGCCTGACCTCGGTACCAGGGAATCTGATGGAGCAGGTCATCCTGAGTGCTATAACACAGCATGTAGAGAATAACCAAGGGATCAAGCCCAGCCAGCATGGGTTCAGGAAAGGTAGGTCCTGCTTGACCAACCTGATCTCCTTCTATGACAAGGTGACCCGCCTAGTGGATGAGGGAAAGGCTGTGTATGTTGTCTATCTAGACTTCAGTAAAGCCTTTGACACAGTTTCCCACAGCATTCTCCTGGAGAGACTGGCTACTCATGGCTTGGGCAGGTGTACTCTTCGCTGGGTAAAGAACTGCCTGGATGGCCAGGCCCAAAGAGTTGTGGTGAACGGAGTTTACTCCAGTTGGTGGCCATTCACAAGCAGTGTTCCCCAGGGCTCTGTGTTGGGGCCAGTTCTGTTTAATATCTTTATCAATGATCTGGATGAGGGGATTGAGTGCACCCTCAAGAAGTTTGCAGATGACACCAAGTTGGGCAGGAGTGTTGATCTGCTTGAGGGTAGGAAGGCTCTGCAGAGGGACCTGGACAGGCTGGATCGATGGGCCGAGGTCAATTGTATGAGGTTCAACAAGACCAAGTGCAAGGTCCTGCACTTGGGCCACAGCAACCCCATGCAATGCTACAGGCTTGGGGAAGAGTGGCTGGAAAGCTGCCTGGTGGAAAAGGACCTGGGCATGTTGGTTGACATCCGCCTGAATATGAGCCAGCAGTGTGCCCAGGTGGCCAAGAAAGCCAATGGCATCCTGGCTTGTATCAAAAATAGCGTGGCCAGCAGGACTAGGGAAGTGATCATGCCCCTGTACTCTGCACTGGTGAGGCCACACCTTGAATACTGTGTTCAGTTTTGGGCCCCTCACTACAAGAGAGACATTGAGGTGCTGGAGCGTGTCCAGAGAAGGGCAACGAAGCTGGTGAAGGGTCTGGAGCAGAAGTCTGATGAGGAGCGGCTGAGGGAACTGGGGTTGTTCAGCCTGGAGAAAAGGAGGCTGAGGGGAGACCTTATTGCTCTCTACAACTCCCTGAAAGGAGGTTGTAGAGAGGTGGGGGTCGGTCTCTTCTCCCAGGTAACAAGTGACAGGACGAGAGGAAATGGCCTCAAGTTGCGCCAGGGGAGGTTTAGACTGGACATTAGGAAATTTTACTTCACTGAGAGGGTTATCAAGCATTGGAACAGGCTGCTCAGGGAAGTGGTTGAGTTGCCATTCCTGGAGGTATTTAAAAGATGTTTGGATGAGGTGCTTAGGGACATGGTATAGTGGTGGTGTTGGTAGTGTTATGTTTACGGTTGGACTCGATGATCTTAAAGGTCTTTTCCAACCTATACAATTCTGTGATTCTGTGATCATTAGCACTGAGATGCTGCCTTCTTAATGAATCATTTTAGCCTATTAATGAATCATTTTACTTATGTTGTTAATATAAAGGTAAGCAGAGCATAGATTACATCTGCTACATTTAGAATATACTGTGGATTCTGTATACATATATGCTTAAAATGTGCTGAGGTGAGTAGTGAGACTTGACTATTTTGGTGAAGGTAAGAGAGTGGTAGCTGTATGTTTCAGGACTATTTTTAGTCTGCTGCAGCGCAAGTGGCTTAATTTAGTACTCTGGTAGGTCCCCTAAGACTAATCCTGTAATGTGGAAGTAATTTATCTTCTGCCTCTTGAAGGCAGATAATCATTGTGCATGTATTCATTGAGCACCTGGGTGTTTTCAAGACTCTCTGAGATACTTGGACCTCAAGAAAGCTTTTTCAAAGTGGATCTGTTAGAAGGCAGTAATAACATATACAACCATACAGGGTTGTCTTCAGGTGGTTGAGCCAGGTATTTTGTCTTCAGCGGGTGACTGAGAGCAGAAGCTTAGACAAAAGAGTAAATATACGTTAATTAATATATATTAAATGTCTGTCTCTTTATGTACATAGACAGAATAAACTAAATAGGGATATTTCCCAGCTCCCAACAGCTGCCAGTTTTTCCTGAGCCAGAGGTCACATCTTTATGCATAGTTAAGTCTTCAGTGTGTTTTTTCTTCTGTGAACTTGTGATCTTTTAGCATTCATAACCTATGGGATTGATTTTCTCTGTATTTCCAACTGATGTGTAGTTTTCCAGTGTTTAAATCCTGCTGCTTGCTAGTCTTCCTGGTTTGTTGCCTCCTTTTTCTGTCATTGCAAGTTTCATTAATTACTAATTTATATTTACTTTCTCTGTGTTTTCAAATACCACAGAGGAGAAAACCAAAATTGTACCTGATATGCAAAAGACAAACAGTAATACATCAGTGAATGATGGCTATTATCTAATAAATATCAGTTGATCTACCCCAGTTATTGCAGGGGGAACCTCACAGTTTTGGTTGTCTTAGTATGGAATCATCAAATGTCTCAATTGCTGTTTGTTTTTCAGAGAGTTACATTAGTATGCCAGAAACGTTTCACTGTCACAGTATGTTGAAACTCTATTGGGATGACCTTAGAATAATCATTAGTCAGAATGATTGTAATATAGAAAGATGCAATACGTCTTCCCTGTGACAGTGCGTGGTGTGGCAGTTCCTGTTCCAAACAAGTCACTGTCCTCTAATGTGTCTGGTTAAAACTGCAGTTCTGATCTAAAGGTTGCAGTGTTTTGTATTCTTGTCACTGACATGAAAAATATTTGTGTCCACGTATGATTAGGTCGAAAGGGATGCTTCTTATAGATTACAGGCAACTAATTAGGTTTATTTGATACTGTCCACCACAAGGCCACAATTTCAAACATTTGTTTACGGAAGACTAATTTCTGAACATTTTATAAATAAGGATAAAAGTTTCTATTTGTATTTATTGACTATCAAAGCTCTGATTTCCAGTCAGCTTCACAGGGCACTGCTTATGGGTTATAGAAATTAATGGAATCTGTTAAGCTAGGTAGTTTCCCAATTATTTTTAATATGATACTCTTCCCCTGTGAAGTTATGCTTTGGACCTGATGCCTATGAAAGCATCCCTTAGGGTTCTGCTGGCTTAATAAAACAATAAATACCAGCTAATTACCAATATCTTTTAAAACTCTAAATTAGTAGGAGAATAGAATTCCTTTTATTAAACATTAAATTTCTTAAGTACTAAGTCAATGGAAATGTAACATTGTGTATTTCACTGTGTAGGTCAGAGTGTATACCACTATGTACCACATTACACTTAAAATACTATAGAAGATCTTGAAGGTAAACGAATTGAGGATTTAGGGATTTAGATATATACATGTGAAACAATTTTTCATGCATGTTTGTTTAAAACCTTGATGTTAGAGAAATACTTTAAAAAGAGAGAGGATACTGGAATATGCATTTGGAAATGTGTATTTTAGTGTTTAAATATTTAGTCAGGAGCTTTGTATGTCAAATATCACAGTGAAGGAGGAAAAGAAATCAGTTTAGCACTTCATTTTTACTAAAATGTTAGTGTATTCCATTAAACACCAATGTCTATTTAACTTGACTGTATAAAGGGATTTTTGGATCTTGGGATCTTTTTTTAGCTTCGTTATTTCAAAAATTCCTTTGGAAAATGTGATTCCCATAAGTGTCTTTATTGGGAAAGTTGTGCCTTTTACAAGCCTAATCAAGGGGAACAATAGGTGAACTATTCATTCACTAGACTTGTCATAGTAATAACAGAAAATGAGTTTATTAAAGTCTTGATAAAATATGATAACAGTTTTTTGACATTTTGTTTTCCTTTGAATTTTTTTTTGTCTGAGTCTTGGTGCTTTTCTTTTACTTTTGAAAGTTTTATGGGTAACAGGCGTACCCGTTAGCTATAATTATTTTCCACGTTCTATCCTCTCTCGCAGTTCTGAGGTGATGATGACCTGATATCAGAGGAAGAAATGTAACTGGGACATGCAACTGTCTAAATTAGAAATACTATTATAGGCAGCATTTTATTTTTATAGGCAAATGTCTTCTCTGACCCACATAAAAACTTACTGTATTACTTCTAAAATGCATTAACTGGTCTTTTTGGTCATTAGTCAGGCACTAATATATAGGCAGGAAAGACATGTAATGCCTTAGTGCCCAGCAAAACAGACCAAGGATAAGCATCTCTCTGATGCCAGCATGTTCGTGTTGGGCATCACAGATGTTGAAGCAGTGGCAAAGGGAGAAATGGGGAGGACAATCCTGCAGCTTTCTTCTAGATAAATAGTCATGGAGAGAATGTGAGAGAAGAGTTCATGGAAAAGGCTACTAGCTTTTATTCCAGCTTCTTACAGCACATCGTACAACACAGTTAAGTAGGCCCATTGAGGATCTTTTCAGTTTAATCATTGTTTGTCTGCTGTTTGATTTCTAATATTCAGAAGGGGTACTTGCATGTATTTCTGTGACTATTTGTATGTGATGAATTGTTAATATTTGCTTACTGTCTTTCAGCAAAAGCAACATCTTTTGGATTACCTTTAGCAGGGTAAATAGAAGGGGACAAAATCAGTTGTGTGGGGCTTTTTTTTTTTTTTTTTTTTTAAATAAAGTATTTGTGGCCCAGACATCTACTTGATTTCAAGCTGTTGATAGAAAGCTGAAAGCAACTGCAATATGGAGCGGTTAATTAAGTACACTTTAACTATACAACTTTACTGCACAAGTTCCTGATGCAGATTTTCAAATTGCACTTGAAATTTAGACTAGTTACAACCATTTCAGGGCAATTTTAACAGAACAAGAAATATTTAATATAGCCGTTAAATGTGGTGATCAAATATAATAACAATCAGTTGTATTATAAGAACAAATAATAAGAATATAGATCCGCTGCTATTTTTTGACAAAACTCATTTGTAAAACTAATTCATGAGTTTGTTTTTTTTTTTCTTCCATAGAGCATAATCTGTTGGGTTGATGTCACTTCCTTCAGCTTGATTACATTAATTAGGCAAAAAACATACAAGATTGCAAGAGGTTCCATGTTTTTTTCACCTGTCAGTTTTATTTTTTTTATCTTGAGAGCTCAAACTAAGATCCACTTTCAGATCAATTGCTTGCTTTCCTTGTGATAAAATTGTTTTCTTTCTTTTTTTTTTTAAATGCTGTACCAAGGATTTAGTTCTTCTGATTGCAGAAAGGACAGAGTGACAGCAGGAGTGCTTAATTAATTTTACTTCAGAAATTGATAACTGAGTGATTTTAGGTGAACTGCAAAATGCCAGGTGGCATTGGGAATAAACATGAGATCACACAGCTACGGACTTACTTGACAAGAGGGCGTGGCTGGCATCTGTTAATGCTCTTGCATTTGTCCCTAGATATTTGGGGAAATGGTTTGCTATTTGTCAAAGTTTAAGACCAAATGACAGCGTGGACTGCTTGTGGACTTCACACACCTGGTGTGAACTGCTGCACTGTTTCATTTGTGCGTGGAAAGTATGTGGTTAGACAAACAGAAAGGCTTAGTGTTGGTGTATTGGTGAGGGAAGAGAACAAGTGCAAATTTGAGACTGTTATGTTTGACTTTTCCTCCCTTTTGTTGATTTTTATTTCCATTCTTGGGTGCCTCTAGAAGTAACACAGAAATTGAAAACTACTCGTAGCTTCCCAACATCATCAATTTAGCCAGGCTTAAAGAAGTTTGATTATGTTGCAGTAGAATTTACTGAATTTTTGTGGTACAAAATATCTTCTGATCTTTCAGTGGCATTCCTAGCTCCTTATTTCATTTTTCTACCAGACTGTATCACATGGGTTTTTTTCTGAGTGAACTTCTCAGTGTAATTAATAGTTTCAGCTGTTCAAGCATACTCCTGTATGTATAGTTTACAACCCTTGAAACTGTATGTACATTACATTTTTTTTTTCCTCCTATACTCTTATACTAGCCATAGATCTTCTTTCAGGTAAAGGGAATAATAAAGCAATTAATTTCTTTTGTATATTTACTTTTGCTGCCAAATACTAGTAAATGCAATTGGTAAGCCATTTGCCAGATGGAAAGAAGATGAAATTACTCATTCATTTCCTGTGACAATATAAGGTCATTTGTTCACTGTGGGTGCAGACTTGAGAGAAATTCAAGATTAAGGCTCAGGTTCAGATAGGCTAAAGTTCACCTAAATCTCTGCCTTCTCCACATTGTAGTTCAATATGCTCCTTTTTGTCTCCCTTTAATTTTCATCCTCATCATGTTCATGACTGACAGTTTTTACTGTAAATTCTTTATTAAAATTACTCACTGCCTATTTAAAAAAAGAAAGAGGTAGGTTAATACGGACTAGACATTTCAGCTCAGAGTAAAATGCTTTAACAGCTCAAATAGCATTAAGTAAAATTGTATGTATTTCTAAAAATTTGTCATGATGACTTTTGATGCCATTCAGTAGCTGGGTTAATGAACAGGTGTAGAATGGTAATTTTAAAGAGCCATGTGTGCTTACTTTTTTGCTACAGAAGTACAAAAGTACTAGTAGAACTTTTTCTTAATTACGTCTCTGAAGTATTTCACCATGTTTGTGTATGTTCTTTGCCATGATTATCATTAGTCTTCTTTAATGTATTTTAAACTTATATAACATTTTGTTTAGTGTTGCCATTTTTTCTTTAAACCCTACATGGGTTTCAAGCAGTGCACTTTCTGTGGGATTAAATTAGATCCCAGCTGAAGGCATCACTAAAGGTACACACTTGAGCTGCACATGCGTTGCATAATGTAAGATGAACAGAAAACAATCCCTTGCAGCATGTTGCATCAGCTTTTTTCCTCCAACACTGATAAACAGATATGTTATTACTAACAAAATAGAACTCTAAATTTAAAAAAAAAAAAAAAGTAGGTTATGTAATGTTGGTGTTTAGATCTGTATTTTCTGGTCTTCAAAGAGACATCTGCGTACGCTAAAACTACCTTTTCCCCTTTTGCTTTATCATATTGCCTCTCCTTCCCTTTCTTTCTCCTGTCTGCTTGAGGTAGACAGTAAAGAAAAGTAAACTCAACCAGAACATTCTATAGGTGTAACTGGTGTGAGATAATTATGCATTAGTGGGTATTTTGTCATTTCAATGACTGTTAATTGTTTTTTTAAAAAATGCTTGCTTCTTTCTTACTTCTTTCCAACTGAATGGGGAAATAATTTGAAACAACCAAGAGTATCATTTTCTCCATTTCTTCAAAACAAAAAATCCACACATGTATGTGTGCCTGTTTGTGTGTGTGTGTATATATATACGTACATATATATTCCAGATAAGTCCAAATATTAATCTACATAAATTTGAGTGAAAAGGGACTAACTTTCAAGAAGAAAAACAGAGATGTAGGATAGGGGATTTAAAAATGCTTTGCATCAGCACAACAGAAGTGCATTAGCATTGTCGGTTATCACAAGACATGGTGATCTGAAATACGAGAGGACAACCTGACAGGCCCTTTTCAGTCTGAACTCTACTCTGCTGGTACGCAGGCTTCTTTCATGTGGTGACAAAATACTTGGGCTTCTGGACTTTCTTCATGAGAACTTGTGAAGGAGGTACTCATCACTTTTGCAAAGAGTGACTTGCTAGTGTAACCTGGTCAGGCTTAACCACTTACTGGAGGATTCTGCCATCATTCCAGGGCTGTTAAATGCAGTGGAGGACTGACATAAACTTGATTAGTGAGTATGTTCTGGGAAGTGAAATAGGTGAGCCATGAATTTGGAAGGCTGAATTTGGATCAAGCCTGATTTATGGTGGGGAAAAAGCTAGTCATGTGTTCTGAAACAAGAGAGACAAACTGAAGCAGGGTACTCAGAGGTAGATGGCTAGCTCAGCAGGGATTTGGGTGGGAGATGGACCCTGTGGAATAAAGCTTCAGACTTGGAGAGCTGACCTGTTTCTTTGAGTGTCCTATTGCTTAACCACTTGTGGTCAGAAAGTAAGGAAATTTCCCCTCTGCTATACCTTTTTTTTCTAAAATGTCACCATCGTTGTTATGGAAACCTGGGTATGACTGTCACTAGCTCTAGGTACTGTCTAAGATTTGTCGTTTTGAAAACAAGCTGATTTTGAATGAAGATGTAAGCCAGAGCCATTATCAAAGTGCTGTAATGAATAATCACAGCACTAAACTCCAAGGTCTGTATGAAGTAATACAGATGCTTTAGCTTCCAGATTGATTTTTCATCTTGCTTTTTTGAGCTACCCTATGTTGACTGCTATAAAATCCTTTTTTCATCTCTCCCTCTGGTTCTGTGGCATCAAACCAAAAACCGTGTCTCATCTTTAAACAGGCACTTGTGAAGGGAGTAGCTGAAAAGGGCTGGGAGGTTGGTCAGCAATAGTATATTGATTCTGAAATGTATCAAGTAGCTCTTTATTTATTTAATTATTTTATAAAATTCTGTAATCCATGGTTCTGTAATCCACAGTCGAGTCACTGCTAAAATGGACTATGTGATCAGAGGCAGAGCGCACCACTAACAGAAGAGGGAAGGGCATGGCTTTTGGTAGCACTCTGCTTAATGTAATCTCAAGCATGGGTCAAACTGTGTTGGAGAAATTCTAGTAATTTAATGTCTCTTTCCGCCTATGAGTCTTAGGTTGGTAAGATTGGTGTTGATGCTGGATTGCGACTTTGGTGCAGTCACATAAGTACTCACTCTAGTTTGAGTATTTCTCCATGTTTTTTTGTAAATTGGCATAAAGCTAACATAGTCTTTAAAGTCTTATGCTTGAAAAGGTAAGAACCTTTGGAAAGAACATCTTCTCTGGTCTTTTCCAAATGGAAAAGTTTTAATCTAACCAAGATATTAAATATTTATAAAATGGATGATTTATAAGTGATGGTGTTACAGCCCTTCAGACTTGCAGGTAAGAGTAGCCATGGTTTGTTATAAAACTTTTGAACGTATGGTCTTTTGTGTTCTAAATGTGGTTACTAGTTTCACAACCACTAGAAGAGTGCAATCTGGAAACAGGTGAGGAAGGATGATAATGAAAAGTGGTTGTTTGCCTTGTGTGGGCAGAGGTACCATTGTGAATTCTGACTCAGCACATCCTCTGTGTGTCTCTGTATAAAATAGTGTATGCTTAAAAACTGAACACCCAAAATCACTTTTCCTTTTTTTGATGCTGTAGTAGCTGACGAACTTACTAAGTGTTTTGAGTTGGGCTCATATAACACCTTTGCCCTTGAACTCTTGCTCAGAAAAGTATTTCTCTCACTTGCTGTGTCTGATCAGGTGTACGTGAATTATCACTGTAGGAAAAAAGTTACCTTTATGTGGGGTGACGTTTGGTAACAAAAACATCTATGTTTCTTCAGTTTTCTTTTACAACTTCGTATTTTTGTTACCTCTGCAGTTTTGCAAGCCACAAGACTGAAATTTTGTGTATTGTCTTAGCTGGTTACAGAACAGGTTTGTGTTTAGTGTTCACAACT
This sequence comes from Mycteria americana, assembly GCF_035582795.1. Lineage (NCBI taxonomy): Eukaryota > Metazoa > Chordata > Aves > Ciconiiformes > Ciconiidae > Mycteria > Mycteria americana. The sequence goes on along the minus strand of NC_134374.1, from coordinate 20,018,991 downwards.
AATGTGACAAGTGCAGTACTCTGTGAGCTGATTGTGAGGGTGTGTGGTGTTCAACACTTTACAGACCCAATCACATGTGGAAATCCAGAGGGTTTAATTCTTAAACAGATGAGGTTTGGAATAGGTCACTCATCTTGAATCATTTCTCACAACTGTCTCAACAGACACAAATCTAGGCTTTTCCATAGCTTCTGTTCATATAACAGAACTCATAATGTTTATTGCCTTCTCATGGGACAACTCATTTTTAACTCTTGGGTGTTTTTTGTTTGTTTGAGCGCCTCGTTTTATTTCCTTGTTTAATTGAGAATGATTAGTGATAAGGGTGTGATTATTTCATGGAGTGTCACTTCAGGATTTTAAACGGTAGTTCATTATAGTTAAAGGTCAGTGCTGGTGGGAATTTTGAGTATTATCTGTGTGTTATGTTGGATCTGTAGCTCTGTCCTTTTACAAATATAAAGCAAACTGGTCATATTATGTAGTTAGGCTTGCAGAATAACGGCAGGGGAGAACCAGTATTGCGTTGGGTTGAATCATCATTTTTGTTTAGCTTTTTCTGCTTTAGGCTTTTTTTAGAGGTAGCTGGGGATGAGAGAACTATCTTGTGCTAGCTTAGTTTACGCTGGTATGAAAATGCCCAAGGTAAACTAATTATTCAAGTAGTATAAACCCAGTAGAATTCTTTTATGCCAGATGTTTTCCTAGTGGTAATGTGTATAAGGAGAAAAAGAACTGTTTTATTTTTTTTCCTTTTTCTTCCCCCTTCCCCCCCCCCCCCCCCCCCCCTTAGAGGTTGAAACTGAGGCTTTGGTGTTATTCTTCAACTAAAAATTACCATTTTTTCTTAGGAGATACCTGTAATGAAACCCGTGCTGATGAAATTAGTACAGCAAAAAACAATGCTCAGAGAAGAAAGGCATATTTAGTCTGCTTAAAACTTCCTCTTAATTGGACTTTCAAGTTTTTCAGTTACTTTCGAATGACTTAAAATGTTCATTATCACGTTACTTTCTATATAATTTTGAGTACTGATTATAAGGGTAGTGATCCTTGCTAATTTAAAAAATAAAGTTAAAATACATGGTATTTTCTTATTTGGTTTTGCTCTTTACCAGTGACAACATAAATAATTACTAAAATAGTAAAAACCTACCTTTGTGTAGTGTCATAAATCTCAAATGATATATCTTACTGGTTTTGGATGAAGGACTTCATATGTTATTTGAGTTATTAATATTTCAACAGAGGGCACTCACGTGCTTTGAGGTAACACTAAATCACTGTATTTTTAAAGGTGCTTGGAATAAACAGAAGCTGATGATAATGGATTTTGTGGGTTAAAATATATAAATATAATTTGGTAGTGCTTGGGAAAATTGGTCATTGTCATAGTAACATTTTCATTTCACATTCCTCCTAATTTTGTAAATTTACTTTGTTTCTTTGGATATTTTACAGTACATTGAGGCAGTGGATTCATTTTGCCTTGAACTGATTCTAATAGATGCATTGTTACAGCTTTCTAGCTGAGTTGCTCTTAGTCTGTTAGATTTAACAGTTATAATAACGAATCAGAATTTAATAAATACATTTGTTACAGCTAAAAAGGCAGTAGAAGAATCTGAAGAAAAGAAAATAGTTCAGTCAAAGAAAAGGATTAAAGAATTAAGAATTTTGGATGGAAAAACCGCACAAAACTTATGTAAGTGATGTCAAATGCATTAGGCGAATATCTAATTAACATGTATGCACAACTGTTCTTAACTGTTTTATTTCTTCTTTGTTTACCTGTGCAATATTCTTTTTCTAAAAACTGGCTAATGTGAACATGAGTCTGAAGGTCAGAAGTGTTTTACATACATGTGATTTGAATTCACTATATAACTTGGGAAAAATTTAAAAAGTAACATGGAAAAATGATGTAGACTTATGTTAATGAACTATATATTTTTTTGTAACAAAAAGTTGATTCTTTCATTAATTGCTTTAGTATAAAGCAATAGTATAAGGGAAGGCACAGTGTTGGTAGGTTTTGTGGGTTGGGGTTGAGAGGCCATTCCTAATGGTTCTTTCTGGTTAGAGCAATGGAGAAACAGAGCTTGATGGAGGTTAGACTTTTAAAGAGAAAAATATTATGAAATAGGATAAGTTAGGTGCAAAGACTGCTACTATAAATTGTAAGGAAAACAGCCCCACCTATTATTTTTAACTTTTTATCTTTAATTATGGAGGGAAATCAGTCATTGAGGGTAGTAGATTCTTTTGTTTGAATTAGAAATACCATAAAATGTCACTAGTCCATCTATGCCTGTGGCAAATGAAGTGAGTAAAACCAAATCTGTGCATTGTTTATTACTACATCCATGAGCACATTTTCTTAAGCAGAAAATGCACTATGACACAAGTGATATAAAACTTCAAGTTTTGAAAATATGGATGCAGCAATATCAGCCATAGTAGTTAGGTTAAATGTATAGCACTTCATTAAAATAGTATGCTAATCCATCTCTGTTAGGATACTTTGTAGTTTATTGAATGGGGCTCTGTTGAGATTTTATAACATCCTGAGATCAAATTGCTTTGAGAACTCTCATCTTTGAAGGGTATACAATATACGTTGTCTCTTGTGTAAGTTTAGTTACCCTAAAAAGTGGTAGAGTTAGGGTATTGGGGTTTTTTGTCTTTGCCCAGCTCTTCATTATCCTTTTGACATGGAATTTTTTCTAGAATGTCATGTAGATGTCACTTAACCAGTTGTAAATGCAATACAGCTATTCATACATGGTTATGAAAGCAAAAAATAATAGCCGAAGTCTTCTAGTGGCTGAGTAAGTCTCTTTAAGCAGTAATGCAAATATGTTACCATTCATAAAATAGGACTTTATTGCTAGAGATAAGTAACGCTGCTAGAGAGCAACTCAGGCTGATTAAACAGTTAAAACTGTTGTCATAGTTTCATTTCTTAGAAGTAAAATTCGTAAGTTGAACTGCAATAGTGTGGCTCATCTACTGTTTGTTTTATATAGAAAACTTCTTCATTGTGAAGCATTTTAATTTGGATCAAGATATGATTTTTGAGTTGCTAGAAATTGTTTGCATTCTTGTATCAATCTTCTTTACCTTTTTGGTTCTAACTATTTATTACTGAATTTCAGCAATATTTTTGGGTTCTTTCCGTTTGCCTTATGAAGAAATAAAAAATATAATTTTAGAGGTTGATGAAGAGAAGCTGAGTGAATCCCTGATTCAGGTATGTGAATGTTTCTGGTTTTGTTCCTAGTTTGTTTTCCACATAAAAATGCTGTAGAGGTATTGGAATTCAAAAGTAAGAGTAGTGCAGAGCTCTCTAGATATCAGCTACAAATGTATCAGTTGTTTTTACTGTTTTTTTTTAATTTCACTTCTACTTTTGAATATGGCCGATTATAGCAATAAAACTGTCTTTAAAAGACACTGTTAACAGAAGTACTTTTGATCTCTAACTTTTCATAAAGTTTCTCTTTCACAAGAAAATCTCTGATAATTCTAGTTGTTCAGTTTTGAAGGCAAGCATTTACCAGATTTAGGCTAGTGGATAATGAAGTTTCGTCAGTCGTCTTGTGTAAACAACTCTGCTTGTCGCTAGTGATAGACAAAACTACCTGAATGTTTCAGGATACTGCTGCAACCCAAAACGCATCTATAAATCAAACCTGCTCTCAAGCTGGTTTGGTCTTATTTTGAACCCAAAATCTCTCAGCTGGAGAGAAGAAAGTATGGAATACAGCTTCTTTAAATCCCTCTCCAATTTCCTCACAGCAGGAGGAGAGAAAGTGTGTACGCTGCCCCTCATGATCTCTGGGGAGTGATGGAGTGCAACACAGAAACATGTAAACCTAAAATGGTGTACAGATGTAGCACAGCAATGATACTGGTGTTGAATTGGTTTATTTTAATATCGTACACAGGTTCACATTCTAGCTAACACACTGGGCCTCTATTTATCCTTTCTTCCTTCCCTGTCTCCTGCTTGCTCCCCTGTCCCAGTCCCCCCAAGCCTTTCTAAATTAATTTATTCTTCCTTTCTTGGACTTGGAAAATGGTTATTCCAGGGACACTGGGCTAAACTGAGTTGCCTGATCTTTTCGCAATTAGTTACATAATTCATAAATTCTTCAAATTTTAACATGAGTGTTTTTTAACAAAATTACTATGTTGGAAAACATACAGTGTAAATAAAATTAAAGTTTTCAAATGAAATTTGCTTGTCCTTTTTCTGCAGTTTTTCTTTGTTACCAAGGCCTTCCTACATTTCTGGAGTTTTGTTTTCTTGAGGGTCTGACGGAAGGGCTGCAGTTTTCTCATAGAGCCGAAACTGTTCGACTCACAGCACTACGTACAGTTATATTTTCTTATAGTGTCATATTCTGAGACTTATACCACCTAGCCTAATGTGTTTGAAAATACAGATTTGATATCCAAAATTATAATTCAGATTTCATTTGGGATAATCCTTGATTTTTTAATATTTTTTTAAATTGATTGCTATGGTGTAATGTTTTTGGAAGTTCCCATTTGATGGGAAACTATTTCCAGTCTGACTTTGTGTTTCGCTGTGATGTCCTGCTTCAGGCCATGTCGGCCTGGATTGGTTTTGAGTGTGGGCCCTAAAATTAAATACAAAGCATTTCTAATAGATATATTTACATTGCTAAAATACTATCTTTGGCCACTGAGTAAGTCTTCCCACAAAAAACTTAAGCACATGATAGTATTTGGAAATAAGTAAGGAGTATTAAGTTTGTTTATTGATCAGGGATATTAGATCATTCGATTGAGAAGCCTACAGGATTAGTAAAATGGAGAATCAACAGGGAGAAAAAACCCACCTTGAAGACCTCAAATGCAGAATAGTTTCATATTGGTATAGTTACCTCTACAGCAAAGGTAGAGATATCTTGAGACCTGGCTTAATAGAAATAGGATGTAATATGTTATGCTGAAGTATAAGGTCATGATCACAGAATCACAGAATCGTATAGGTTGGAAAAGACCTCTAAGATCATCGAGTCCAACTATAAACCTAACACTACCAAGACCACCACTAAACCATGTCCCTAAGCACCACATCTACACGTTTTTTAAATACCCCCAGGAATGGCGACTCAGCCTCTTCCCTGGGCAGCCTGTTCCAATGTTTGACAAACCTTTCGGTGAAGAAATTTTTCCTAATATCCAATCTAAACCTCCTCTAGTGCAACTTGAGGCCATTTCCTCTTGTCCTATCACTTGTTACTTGGGAGAAGAGACCGACCCCCACCTCTCTACAGCCTCCTTTCAGGCAGTTGTAGAGAGCGATAAGGTCTCCCCTCAGCCTCCTTTTCTCCAGGCTAATTAACATGATCTTACATGTTAATTGTAAAATGCTGGAAGCTGATGTTGTAACGGTTGCGTATCAGTTGGAAGTGGTTGAGGAGAAGTAATAGTGAGTCTGTGCTCGACAGGACAAGTGTAGCTACCACTGTGGTGCAGCTGTATGTGGAGCAGCTAAGCTCTCACCCAGTCCCAATCGCTTGTGGTGGCCTCCTTGTCAGGGTGGGGGTTGGACATTGCCCACCCTGGCGTACTTGCAGAATGAGAAACAGAGAAGGCCTTCAAGCTGCACAAGCACTGTTCAATAGTAGCTGAGGCATTGGTGTGTTATCAACACTGTTTTGGTCACAAGTTAAAACAGCACCATATGGGCTGCTATGAAGAAAATTAACTTAATCCCAGCCAAACCCAGTACACCATAAAAAAGGCAAACGTGATTGCAAGGTGTATCAGATCAAGTATTTCCAGTAGAGAGGATAATTATTATTAGAAAAGATTGGCTTGATTAGATTAGCAATATAAATAGCTGAGAGGGGATATGACTACATTATAATGATATGGGGAGCAGAGTGATGTGCATGAGCATTGGGGAGAAAAATGAAGTCACATAAGTAAAAGGCTATGTTAACACCAGAATAAAGGTATATGAATTCATCATGTATGCAGCTATCTAGAAACTGAGCTGCCTATAATCTGCAAAAAACCTGAGGCTTTGGAGATCGGACTTTTTCTGAAGGGAATCATGTGGCAGAGTTGCTTCTAATAGCAGGGAGATATAGCTGATAACCCAGAAGAGATTCCTTCTGTGTTTCTAAAGATATTCTTAGAAATGTATTGGGGTAAATAAGCTGTATCATCTATTTCATGTTCAGTCTATTCTGGTTTATTTTTATCCTAATCTTCTGGCTGAGTTATTAACTAATTTACCAGTTTAACAGTTTTCAATGCTACTGATTGGAAAAATTTTACAAAGCAAAGCTTACTTTCTTTCATGCTTAGCAAAACTTGTACTTTATAAAAATGTACGTGTGGAAACTTCTTTGTTCTAAATATCGAAGTGGTGAAAGCCAAATGGGTATAGCATAACTGAGCATATAAAAAAGTGCTTTTTCAGTTATGCTTCTCAAGTCCTCATTTCTTGCTGCTTTTAAAACTTAGGTTGTAATACTTACTAAAATTAATTGGATTAATCAGTTTGAGTACATGGTAGACGATATACTGTTGTAACTCTTCCATGAGGAAAAGACTCTAGGAAAAAATATTCTCAGTTTCCAGTGTGGCTTTGAGATAAATTCTTGTAAACATACAGTTGTCAAACATCACGTTTTGCAGAATTCAAGGCATTGTGACAGTGAGTAGTGAGTGATAGTTTCAGCCTCTTAATGTCAGCCTTAGATTTCTACTACTGTTATGTTTATGTAAACCATTTTTATTTACCCTATTTTTATTTAAACCTGCATCATCATGAATACATTATGAAACTCTGTTTCCTAAAGTACTGACAAGGATTTGAGTATGTGATCACTGAATGCTTTAGCTTCATTTTCAGTTATTCAATACAATTAATAAGAGTAAATTATTAAATATTTAATATTTTTTTATATATATATATATATATATGGGGGGCTGCAGTGCTAGTAGAGACAAACTCTTCTTAGAAGCTGAGAGTAAAATGAGTTAATCTGTTAGCTCTAGACCATGAAGGGGTGTGGATGAGGAAAAAGAAATGATTTCTTTTTCTGCATTGATGGAAAAAAAAATGTTTTACAATAAGTTTATTAATGTGTAATGATATATACATTTCTGACAAATAGTGTGAAATTATTGATGACAGCATTTGGTAAATAGTCTGCCTAATGAAAATAGGTTAAAAAAAATTACATGATTTAGGTAGTTCATGTCTTTGATCTTTACCAGTGTTAAACAGTCAATCAAATGATCAAGAATGTTTTACAGATCCTTAATTTTTTTAAGCAGAAATTTGTGGGACATAGTTTGGGGTTAAGAGGAAAGGAAGCATGCTTGGGTTTAAACACGAGGCCATAGCTTAATAGTATGGCATCCAGGTGAATCTGATGCTTATCTCTGTCAAGTATACTGAACTCTGCTCGCTGAGACACTCCGTAGCTCCCCGGTGTAAGTGTAAAAATCTTTCTGTAACAAGGACGTTTTGTATGAGACTGCTTGTCGTCTTTATTTTTCCTTAAGATGGGTGAATGTTTGATTCTTTCAGCTTAGAGAATTAAGTTTAGCTATCACTTGCAAATTTGACAAATTAGACTGATGCCTTTCTGAAAGTTGTACCTCAATGCCTACTTCATCAAGCCTGGCAGAGTGATCAGTAATCGAAGTCTCCTAACGAATAAGAATATTGCAGAAGTCATGGCAAGATTGGTACGTTTGAAAAATAAGACGTGTACCTCCAATAGTACAAGTTTTCTCCAATTAAGATTTTTATATCTGGAAAAAATTTGCTTCTATATCACTGGTTGCTTTTCTGATTTTAAAAGACACATAACTTTTTCTCATATCAGAGTCTTTTTTTTGACATAGACCTAAACAGTCATTATCGGTTCTCTGATAGTGTCAGTGTGCATGCCCCTTCTATTTTAATCATATCTTATGGGAATGCATGGCAACACACCTTTTCTGGTGGAAGGGGAGGAGAACTGATGTGCTAATAACCTAACCTGAAGAACTTCAAGCTAGAAGAGCATGTTTTTGGAATGTTTTATTTCTACAACTAGTGTTGCAGAAAGTATCAAAAGACTTGGTTATTTTAGCTCTACCACATTAACTTATTTTCAATAAAATCTGTGTTCTGATTAAAATGCTATAGAATTGCATATTCCATAGACACTTTATTGGAAGTAAACCTCTAAATCTGACGGTTCTTCTGCCGTTTACTTATGCAAGTTTCAGAGGGCACCTTCATAAAGTAGGAGCTTCTTGGTGAAGAACATGGACTTACGGCTTTTCTCTTTAATACCTCGGGACCCACTGTGTTTGTGTAGGAGCAAAAATGATTTCTGTGTGAAGGCATTTTTTTTCTTAGTTATTTAGTACAGAAGTCATTGCACTGTGCAGTTGAGTGAATACTCATGTTGATTTTTCAGAAGTTATTAATAACAAAAGCGTGCTGCTACTTTGGCCTCTGTATGCATATTGTCTGTAAATTATCCAGCATACAGAAACAGGGTGCCTGGTTAGGCATTAGGTTAGGTTACGATGTGGTTAGGCAATTACGTCCCAAAAAAATCCCCCTAAGGGCCACGGTGGGAAAGCAGGAGGGACACTGTGTTCACCTAGATTTGGAGGTATTTCTGCCTCTCTTCTATAGGTAAATGTCTCCAGCTCAGTCCATTTGATTTTTTCAGTGGCTAGTGCTTGCCCATGACTCAATGCCCTTTGAAATTTCACAAAAAATCACACTTGCCTCCAAGCTACTACAGTGTTTTGGATCCCATATCCAGTATCCAAAATATTACATTACTTTTGTTTCTTAATTTTTCCTGTCATCAGTGTTTAATATGCACAACGGTGGTTAGTGGAGATGGGAAATGAAGTAAAGGGCACTCTCTGTGTGTGGACAGCTGTGTGTAATCATATCGGCTAATAATATTTTAATACACTTTGGTGTTTTGATCTTAAGATTTATGAACCTTTTTGAACAAAAAAGGCCTGTTGACTCTTGCTTGCTTGACTGTAAGTGTATATATTTTTTTCCCCTTGAAGGGTTACATTTTTGTTTTGTTTTCAACTGACATATATATCAAAATTTAAATATAACCTAAACTTATTACTGCGTATCTCTTAAAACAAAATATTCTTCAGCCTTAATATAAATATTTTATGCATTTAGCATATCTGTATTTTGAGATGTTAAGATCATGTAATAAATCATACAATCTACTCTGGGGGCATGGATAAGATTTCAAGCGAGTTCTACTTTTTGCTGAGTTCCAGTATATTTGCCATCCAGAAGATGTGTACAATTTTGAGATGTTGCTCTTTTCTTGTGTAAGGTGTTTTTAAGTGATGTTTGTGCACAGCTATGTTGAATAATGTCTAAAGATTTTTATTGTTTTTAGATAGTTATGGCTTGCTTTACACAGACAAGTTATTTCTTGATTAATATGTAATGAGCAAGACACAATCATGAGGGCAAAAAGATTGTAGATAGAGTATAATTCTTCAGGGTCTGACAGCATCTAAGAGTTTTATCTAACTTTTTAATACTGAGAAGGCATTCTTCAAATTAGAGACTGTAACAGAGGTGCTGATGTCTGTATTAAATAATTACTGGTTTGATTTGATGTTTATATAGTGTTAAAGCTGTGTAAATAAAATAAGCTTCCCATAATTTCCTCATGCATTTCCATGTTGTGGTATTTTGAGCGTGTTATTTTAAGATCTCAGCTAGTTTAATATAACAAATTTAATATAATGTCTTGTTTGTTTTAGAACCTAGTGAAGAATCTTCCTGAGCAGAAAGAACTCGATGCCTTAGCCGAATTAAAGGATGAATACAATGATCTTGCTGAGCCAGAACAATTTGGAGTTGTGGTATGTATTAGTGCAATAATTAACTGGAGAGTTCTATTTTGTCAAATAGATGAAAAAGAAAAGTTTCAGGTTTCCCTTGTTTTGTTTAGTGTTTTTGCAAGTTGTGTAGTAGGAAAAAGTTACCATCTCTTTATTGATGAGTAATAATCTAAAAATCTCTGTAAATACATATTTGGTGTTTTTCTGGAAGGAATTATGGTATGCAGTTGAGATCAACAGGCGCTTCTGTGCCAGACCAAATCTTTTGTCTGACTGTCTTGTCTTGTGTGTTTATTAAACAATTATGGAGAACACTCTAGGTTCAAGTAAAATTTCCAAGAGTTCATAAAAGACCCATTAACTCAATGGCATTGACAACTTCGATAAATTTATTCTGCTGTGTCAAACACTGTGAACAGCTGAAAGAGTTAATATACCCATAATATCTCATGTCATGTTTTACCCTTTGGTTAAAAAAATAAAAAGTGTGTATATATATTTTATGTGTGCATGTGTATATACACATATGTATGTATGCATATACATATAAAATATATATGTATATGTACAAACACATAGAAACTTGCAAAACTGCTCTAGAAGAGGTGTGGATTCATGTTAGAACTGAAATTGTAGATGATATTCTGTTGCTTTTCCTAGTGTTCAATACATATATCTATTCCAGAAGTAGGGATATTGAGTATTATAATGGCTAGAACCTGTCTCTGCATGAAATAATAAAATTTGCATAAGTTACCCTAATACATGCTGGTAGTTGATTGTATGATACCAAGTACTAAGCTAGGACTTGGAAGGCTCTTTTTCTGCTTCTGGTCTTCCAAAGACCTGGTATAAGTCCTTAGGCAAATTAGTTCCTGTTTTCACTTCACTTTGTCAGTCTAAAAGATTATAATAATGATGATAATCTCTGTAATGTGTTTAGAATTTATCCGTAACTCCACAGGAGCTAGGTTTGCTCCTGCTGGATTTTTATGGTGTTAGGCACATTAAAATATATTAAAACAGAAATAGAGGTCTCTTAAAAGGAAAGAGTGAAAGCAGCTTCAGTAGTGCCTTTTGAGTGACTTTGGGTGGGGGTTTTTTTGGAGGGTGGGGGGGTGGGGGGAAGCAGGGACTGACATAATTTGACCTGCTGAAATTTTTTTGTAGCGAATTTAGAAAATGAAAGATATCAGTGGCTTCTTTTGAAAAACTGTGGGCTATTGATTTTATTTTTTTAATAAATGGCATTAAGTTCTAAACATGTTTTCTTTCAAAACAAAGATGAGGCATTTTGGTAGAAGTGTGATACATTGGTATCACACTTGGTGTGATACATTTGTCTTATTGGAAGGTCTGCAGTAGGAATACATGACCATCTATTTATTGTTCAATAACAATCTAAAAATCTCTATAAATACATATTTGGTGCATTTCTTGAAGGACTTATGGCATGCAATATATATAAAATATAATTATAGTATAATATATTAGTATAATATATAGATATATATGAAAACTTATCCATATATATGGATATATGCGGATATATATTATATGCATAAATTCTATGTTATGTTTTATATATATTTTATATACATACACATAAGTGTATGTATATTTTAAAAAATCTGTTTAAAAGCACTGGAGGAATACTTTGTTCCCTCTTTGTCATGTAACACACACTTTCAGAGTGACTAAAACAATGTGATGAAGTGACAGTAGTACTTCCAGCCCTACAAGAAGATGGTCTTTTGATCCCTGGGAAGAAAGGAAGGAAGGCCAGAACAATTTCCCTGTCTACCCTTTGCTTCCTGCCTATTTTTGAAATAGCAATGAGCAAAGGATGCCAGGGAGTGATTGATTTACCAAATGAATATTTTCTTATTTCCGTCCTACGTAAATAATGCCAGACAAAGTAGGAAATTACTTAGATTTTGTGCAAGGGATAATATCTGAAATGTGTGTAAGGAAAACACAGAATGGAAGCAAGCAAGGTGGAGGCATTAGGACAAATGAAGACTCTGATGTCTATGAATTCTATTCAGTCAACTATTTAAAATAAGCAAAGAAAGTCAGAAAATTGTGCACAATGACCTTGATTTAAAAGGTGCTGTAGATAGTAGTCCATTTTACTGCTGTAAATTCCTTAATGTTCCCCCCCGATCTTTATAACTTCGATCCTTTCCCAAGTCGATCCCTTCTTCTGCCACACGCTTCCCTTTTATAAACATCATACCTACCTTTTCTGCTTCAGCCTTTCTCCCCTATTCAGTTTTACTGCATTGCTCTCTATAACTTTTATATAAAGATATTTCTGGATTACTATACTGTTTATCTGCATCCTCCCATCATGCTGATCTGTGGTGGGCAGTAGTAAATTACCCTTCTGCTGAGGAAAGCTGTGACAGTGGCACTGCATTCCATATTCAGCCACCTTTGTGGTCAACAATGTATTCCTTACAGACAGAATTTCCTGAGTGCCGTCTTGTATTTTGTTTCTTGTCCTATTGCCATGCACCTTCAAGAATCCTCTGGTTCCATTTTCTCTGTACCTTCCCTTTAGGTAGAAACAGAGTCAAGAGCAGCTATTCAGAAAAGAACAGGTGTGTGGATTAACCCTGGTAGGCAGCTAAGCACTGCACAGATGCTTACTCCCTTCCTCCTCCCATCCCCTGTGGGATGGGGGAAGAAGAAAGGAACAGTGGAAGTGAGAAGACTCATGGGTTGAGATAAAAATAGTTCAAGAAGTGAAGGATAAGTGGAAGAAGAAAGAGAGAAAACAAAGGGAAAGAAAAAGGCAATCACTTATCGTCTCCCATGTGTAGACTGATGTAGAGCCAGTTCCTGAGCAAAAGATGGCTAACCTATCTAAGCCCCCCTCCTCCATGTTTTATTACTGAGCATGATGCTATATGGCATGGGATATCTCTTTGGTTAGTTTGGGTCATTTGGCTGGTTGTGTCCCATCCCAATCTCTTGCACGCCCCCAGTCTATTCACTGGGTTGTGCAGAGTGAGAAGTGGAGAAGGCCTTGACACTGTGCAAACACTGTTCCACAGTAGCTAAAACATTAGTGTGTTGACAGCATTGTTTTGTTCACAAATCTAAAACACACTACTCTACAGGCTGCTATGAAGAACAATTCACTCCCTCCCAGCCAGACCCAGTACAACAGGATTAGTCAAAGTTTATTCTATTCCTGCCAAGGTTTGTTTGCTTTGCCTAGGCTTGCATAGAAGCATACGAATTTTTAAGAATTGGGGTAACTATATCTGACCACTTAAGCAGAAATGATGTACTGGCTGTTTTTTTGTAGATAGAATTATTTCCCCAGTTTCACCTCTGTGCAGAAGGCATTATGAGAGAGATTCATTAATGTCTGCAACTTCATTAATCACCTAGTCTGAAATTTTGAGGGGGCATAGGACAGGCAGGATCAGGTTTTGCATTTTGCACTAATTTGGTTGTATTTGACTAATGGCCTTTTCATTTTGGGTATATGCTAATATGCTGCTGGAAATGAAAGACTGAAAATAAATTTCAGGTGTAATTATTATAGATATCAAAAGGCTGATCCAAGACAGCGGAAATATTTTTCGTAAAGCAAAGAAAACCTGAAAAAAAAGTCAGTCTGTTTAATTCTGTCACACATTCAGTTTCATCTTGGTTGGATGAGTATGAATGATAAGTGAAAGAATGTAACTGATACTCTAGTTTAACTGTTTGTATGTGAATTGGCTGCACAATGAGTATAAATGACAGTGCAAAACCTAAGTTTTCTGTCATCAAACGTAAAGTACTGAGATACTACAAAACTTAACTATATGAGAACACTTGGAGAATTTTTGCTCTCATGTCTGGAAGATTATTTACCTCCAACTCAGAAGACCACAGGTTAGAAGGAATAGTTCTTTTGTTTTGTCTTGAAAACAGAAGCATTTAATGAAGTTGCCAACATACAAGTAGTGTGTATTAAATATGTGTAGATAGTAAGTGTTCTTAGTACACTTTTTACCAGAGTTCATGTCAAGTTACGTTTTACTGATAGATATCTGAAAATCACTTGAACTGAGAGGAGTAGCCTTGGGTTTTTGTCGCTGTCGGATAGTTTGGTTTTTGTTTTGTTTTTTTCAGATGTCTATCAGTTAGGTCTAGTACTTACTCTTTTTTCCTCATTCTTTTTATATAGTAGTATGATTTATTTCTTTCTTGTAATCTTTCAGTCTGATTCTGCTGGCAGTTTTTTTCCCAGAAAATTATACAACTGTAAATTAAAGTCGCTTGGGAAATGGTATCATCTCTGTTGGTTGTCTTACATACCTGGGGATCATGCATTTATCTCACTTATGATTACTGCTGGATTGAAACTAAATGGGCCTTGTTTTTTCGCTCGATTGTATTGAAGAAGTCATAATAGTATCCTTATTTTCCGACAGTACGAATATAGTAATGATCACTTTTTTGTTGATTCGTTCTTTTGAGGAATGACCAGTACATAAAGTTGAGAAAGAATGTAAAAGTATTTAATGGAACATTAATTAGAAAAAACTGCTTAATCAAACATCTCCAAATGGTGATGTTTGCCTTATGAAGGGATTAAGTTTCCTGAAGCTTGTTTGCTTATTCAATTTTACCATCTGGTTTAATAAAAAAATACTACATTTCCTTATGGGTAGTAATTCTGTCTTATTTTTAGAGGCCTTAAACTACATTAATATTACTAAAATGCTAGTTTTGTTTCCGATTTTGATTTAATTGAACAATCTATTAAAGTGGAAGAAATTAAGCTGAACTGAAGCTCTTTACTTGACTGGAGTCCTTTTTCACTGTGTTTCAAATTCATTTCAGAGTTTTGCATTAATAATAATTTTAACCTTGACGTTAAGAATATGTTTAAGAAAAGAAGATGACAGAAAGAATATGTTAAGTAGTATTTAAAATGTGTACCCTTATTTGTATGTGAATTTAGGTATGTTAATTATTAAGCAATGTTAATTGGATGATCACTGTGCCCATCAAATTTAATAAAGGTTGGAATAAGTTGTTTAAAATTTGTGTAGAAAAACCATACTTAGTAAATTATTAACTTACTAGACGAGACCCATTAACTTAATATTCAGCTGATATGCAAATGAAAATTAGAATTGAATTTTCATTTAGTTGAAATGTTAATATCAATTATATATTCGAATTAGGTATTGGAACTGTTTTTGAAGTTATATCCTGGGATCAAAAAAGACAACACAACTTCATATAAAGAAAAGTTTGCATTGATGTTGAAGTAGAGAAAAAAAAATGGATTAACTGAATCAGTTGTATAACATTAAAAAAAGCTAGGCACAACATTCTCTGATTTTTAAATGTAAAACTTGTGTTTAAGAGTTAAATTTTTTTTTATGTCATGGGAACAGCTGCAACTTCAACAAGGGTACTTGCTTTGAATTTCAGTCCCAGTTGAACAGTTTAAGTATTGTAAAAGCGTAAGTCTCATCTGTGCTGTAAAGTGTGAGTACTAGCCATTTCCTGTCAACTCAGAGGACAGGCTGAAAAAAAAAAAAGATTAAATCTTTTGCGGTGTTAGTGGTACTTAAACTCAGAAAACTGGACCCACTGTTTACCACCAACTGTGAGTTTTGAAGTCAAGTTAACAAGAATATTACCACTTTTAAAAATCATCCCACAATTATGTGGTGCAAATTTTAGTTAATAACTCTTTAGTGAACCAACAAAACCAGTGACTGGAACTGACCAAAGAATTCCCTTTCTGATGTGTATTCTGGAAAAGTGGGAGGGTTTTTTGCTGGTTTCTAGTGAATGCAAAACTTCCTTCAGCTGTTAAGAACTGGGTTATCAGTAATTTAATTGTGCAAGAGGGTAAGTTTCACTGAGTAGTTGAGTTGTAGTGACTTGTGGATTCTGTGATCCTTTTTGCTGTATAACCAGGATTAGCTGTCCTGAACAGTCCTTGCTGGGAGGTGGACAAAGTGGGAAGAATTGTGCAAGTTTATTGCACCTGCGTTGGTTTAGAGTCATTCAGTCATTTTAGTTGAATTTATTTACCACTTGTTTTGCCTCATTGTAATTTCTAGAGCTGCTGAAGAATTAATCTTTCTAGAGCATTGCTAGGAAAAAAAAAAAGGCAACTCTCTATTATAGGTAAGAGGCTAAGTTGTCTGAGTAAGTTGACAAATTTGTGTTATAGGAATGTCAGCTTTTTACCTTAGGAAGCGAGGCAAATTTAATTGTGCTTTTTGCCTCTTTTTCCAGTAACCTTTAATCTTAGTTTTAATACAGGGCTTGAGAATTGAGTGATGATAATAAAGAATAAAGAACTGAATAAGGAACTTGATTAGGTAGAGAATTCAGACAAGGACCTTTATGAAAGCCCAGAAGGGGAAATAATGACGTGCAGTCCAGTGCTCACAGTTGCTTGGAAAAGAAATACCTATTTTCTTGCTTCTTTAACTGTTTGTGGTGAAAGCTAATGCTTGCTGTTACATGTACCTATTTGAATGTGTTATTTCTTATATGCCTTCGACACTAATTTTGTAGAACTATAAACAATTTGACCTATTTCTTAGTGAATATAATGTTAGCACCTTACCTATTTTCACAAGATTCCTCTAAGTTCAATATGTTTACCAGCCATTGAATATGTGTATTTAGACACATGCATATAAAAGAGAAACCGGGGCAGGGTGGGAAAGGAGGAAATTAAAATAGCATTTGTGATCAACTTCTGTTGATACATAAAAAGTATAATGTATATAAAAATGTTTTGAATTCTAAGGAAACAACCCACTTGAAATGGCTCTTATGAAATTGTCAAGATACTTTTTAAATATTATGCAGATCAGCAAATTAAATTAAAATTTACTACTGGTTTGGTAGTCAAACTACCTTGCAAAACAAATAAATGGTCAGTGTTCTGGGACACTTCACAGCATTAAAAAAAGCAAGAAAGTACAAATTGGCTGAAGTATTGTAAAGGATTATTCCTTACAAGTGTTTGTCACACTGTTCTGTTGGCTTATATGTGTTTTGTTGCACTCTATTTTCAGGATCTAAAGCTTTTGACAACTTTTTCTGTGCAATTTTGAGTGAAATCGGTAATTGGAGATTGTTCTGCAAAAGTTAAAGCAAATTATGTGTTTAATTTTAATTTCCATCTACTGCAGCTTAGTGAAGGTAGATCCTTTCAAGGCAGATGTTTTCAATATGATATTTATGAGATACACAATGATTAGAAGAATAATATTTCAAGACTTTGCATGACGTTGGCTTATAGAGGCTCCCAGAGAAATTGGTGACAGTGGAGATGTATTAAAAAAAGATAGCAAGTTATGCTGAAACTTTTCTGATCCTTTCCTCCTCATTCCAGTCTGATCATGTGAATTGTTTGAGACCATGTGGAGTGCCTTCATATTTATTTTCATTTTAGTATGAATTCATCATTATTCAGGCCACCCAAGTCTTTCCTGTGAAAGTTATTGCTGCTGCTTCTGGTAGCTGTCTGTGGTAGATAACACCGGTAGAAAAATAATGGTTCCTCAAGAAGCCATGGTAAATAAAGCTTTGGGCAGCAGGGACATGAGCACATAAAAATCTTTCTGTTTTGATAGCCAAGATCTGTGATTTGTCACATAACAAAGCTTTTCTTTCAGGGGGAGAAAGTGCTTCAGGAACACCACTGATAGTGAATACATTGGGGGAGAAATCTTTCTGTATTCTGCTAATTAAAATTAGGAGTTAGATTTGGAAGGTAATCATTCTTGCATTTAAAGGAAAATTTTTAAGTGGATTAAAAATTTTCAGTACTTATTTTTCTCTTAAATTTAAATATCTCTTGTGAATTGTGGCCCGCTGATAAGTAGGAGAAAATATTACTGATCACTTGTGCAAAATATGAAATACATGGACATATTTTGGTAGCTAGTCTAATGAAATTGGTCTTGGGGATTTAAACTAATGAATGACTGTTACAGATACTTTTCAGTATCTCTGTCATTTACAATGTTACAATGCTGTGAAACATAAAGGTGATACTATCTTGGGCAGTAGTTTTACAAAATCTGTTTAGAAGGACAAAAAGACAAGAGGTTAAAAAGCAAGCAGTATGTTGCCTACAAAATGTTTTGTCATGGGATCAGAACTGAAAGAGTATACCATCAGTATATCCTTACTTTAATATCTTTAGGTATATTGTTTTTTATATAAAACTTATTGTCATGAATTTCAGCCAAAACTTCTTTATCCACCTCCTGAATCTGATTATTCTTTGGGATACACAGACTGGGATTTTCGATGGCATGAACTTGAAAACTCTCAGGATCAAATATATGTCATAGTGTATCTTTAAAATACCTTTGAGCTTGTTTGGTAACTATCAATACTGGTATGATTAATATTATTTATTTTATAACTTGCTATAAGTGTAGGTAATAACGGAACAAAACCCACTCTGGGTTTCATTTTAATTAAAAACTGCAAAAATAAACACCTCGTTAGATGTAGCACTGATGTAATCTGTAAATATCACAATTAACAGCTCACATCATTACAATGGCAGAAAATATTTTATGAACAATAGTACTAATGTGACCTGGCTTTATATGAATATCTGACTAGTGAAGCTTGATCTCCTGTGTCTCAAACTCACTTATTCCCATGTCATTCCGCATGGGTCCCTAAGAATTCATCGTCTCTCTCCCCTATTATGCTCCCAGAGACCAAGAGCAAGTTGAGAGCTATGTGTCAGCTCAGTAAGAGAATCTAAAAATGGAAAGTGTAATTCCTTAGCTTAATCAGACTGAAGTGTAGCTGTTTGCATTTATGCTGGTATCAGCACACACGCTTGAGAGGTTGTTGTACCATTTCTGAAGGAAGAAAAACTGAGAAGCTTAGTTTTAGGAAATTGGTAAATATCAGAGTTCAAGGGTAACTTCGCTGGAGATGTGATGAAATGTTTGCCATGTGTACCTTCAGGCTGATTTTCAGTTCTTGTCAACTGGTGGAATTGGCTTACATTTCCTTTGCTGGGAGGAAGGGCAGTGTGCATTTATTGCCAGTGAGTTTGGAATTCACAGGTTAAATGGTTTGGTAACACAAAACACTCTCTTATTCTCAGTAAGTTGCTTCACTGAATTTTTTTCAGGCAAAGTGTACAGTTTGGGAAAAAATACCTGTGGGCAGGTAGAAATTCCTGGAAATACAAAATAAGCAATGAAAACATACAGAAACTGTAGTCTTGCTGGCTGCATAATATTGTTTTTTAATATAAGCTATATTGCTTAAATAAGCTTTTGGTTTTTTATGTTCTGATTTAATGTTTCTTATTTTGTAGATGAGTTCAGTGAAAATGTTGCAGTCACGTCTCAATGGGATCCTTTTCAGGCTTATGTTTGAAGAGCATGTAAACAATATCAAACCTGACATTATGGCGGTTACACTAGCTTGTGAAGAGCTCAAGAAGAGTGAAAGCTTTAGTAAGCTTTTAGAATTAGTGCTGTTCCTTGGAAACTACATGAACTCTGGCTCCAGAAACGCACAGTCTCTTGGTTTTAACATCAGTTTTCTTTGCAAGGTAAGATGAAGCTATAAAACTTGTAAGTGCAGATTCATGAAACGCATGACACATGAGAAAGTACCCTAAATAGGGAAAAACGTTCAATCAATGTAATTTACTGACTGCGTCTCTGTTTTTAATAATGGATAGACAAATACAGAGTAAACATTTCTAGGATGGTTCCCTGTTATAGTTGTTTTTCTCAATGCAATGGGGATTTAAGGCAGCTGTTTAATTGTAAGTCTGTTCTGTGTCTTTCTGGAGTACACAAGTAGAACAGCTTTTTTTGATCTGAATTTGTTCAACTATCATCTTGTCAATAGAATATACATAGAACTCTGAATATGTTAAATAGCTCTAGCTACTCGTCTTTCTTCCCAGCTTCTACCCAGCTATCCCTCAAGCAGTGTCACTGAAATAAGTATTTGGGATTAAAGATGGACATTGTTATCTTAGGTTTAACTTCAATAGTGGTGGCAAAATATGGGATGCAATGAGAGCTTCAGAATCTATAGCGGTCAGAATTAAATGTGCAGTGCTTGTTTAGTTATGTGGTAAAATGTGTGTAAGGCATTGACCTGAACTTGACCATCTCAGTTTGTAAAGTGCCTTTTGAAGGTATCTTTAAAATAAAGTGATACAACATTTGTAAACAGATTTTGTAAAAAAAAAAAAAAAAAAGCATAAATCTTTCAGAGGAATTTTTCAGGGTGTTTTTTTTTTTGTTTTTTTTTTTTTTTTTTGGCCTAATCAGAGGGTCCAGGTTTCAAGTCCCTTTTTTGGGCACCATAAGGAAATCTGATGTGTACCTCAAGGAGATTTAACCTTGGGGGGAAAAAAATATTTCAAGTACACAGCAAGTCTGATCTAACAAATTTCAGTAGAGACCCTGCTTGCTGTAGTTTAATACAAAGATGTTGCTAACTTCTGGTAAAATGAAAACCATCACCTGAGAAAACCGTTCATTCTTTAATAGCTTTTTTTAAAGAGAGGCCAAGTTGAAGGATTTTTTTTTTTATAAATCTAGTGCTGCAATTTGGTTTTGGTAGTAGTGGAATGTAAAGGGAAATTAATGTTTTAAGTAGAAAACTACTTGTTAACGAGGGGGAGGGGAAATGATGACTGTACATGAATGGTACTCTAGCATAGCATAGATTTGAGGAGGTATTCTTGCACTCCAGGTGATAGATTTATGAATTGCTGTCAATGCAAATCCCACAGAAGTTGACACAGCTAATATAGATTGACTAATCCTGCAAATTGTTCTCTACTAAACTGAATAATTGCTGAAGCATAGCTATCTGTGCTTACAGCTAAATTCCATTTAAAATAACTGAGACAAAAATCTATGATTATTTAATTCAGCCTTGCCCTCAGAAACAAAATCTATTTGTTAACTTTTTTTTTGTTTGTTTTCAAGATAGATATTTCTGAGGGAAGTGTTCATTCTTCCCTCCCCCCCACTGTGAGGTTAGAGAAAATACCTAAACGTTCTCCCTAATGAAATGTTGACTGTGCTGTTGCATTTAGGTACTAGGTATATTTTGTTATAAGGTGATGTCTAAAAATAAAATAACCACAAAGACAGTTATGGTGGTTAGAGCAAAAAAGAAGTTATCACCAAAATCTAGATATGAAATGGTATCATTAATAGTTCTACATATTGATTAAACCTTGTAAATTATCACTCGTAAGTTCCAAACTCAGAACAAGTCACTTAAATAATGAAAACGTAGATAAGTTTCTCCAGACAGTGACATGTGCATTGTCTGCAGTTTAAATTTATTGTTTATTATTCAAGTTAAAAGATGTTTTCTGCTATTTAAAACTCCAGTTTTCATAGCTTTATGTATTTGCCATTGTAATTTGAATTAGATTAGTATATTGATGTGCTTTTGCAAGAGTTGTTTTTTTTTTTCAAATGGTTTTGTACCTGTACTTTATGCTTTAGTAACATATTTAGAGAAGTAACCTTCTACTCCATTGATGTTTAATTTTATAAATAAGAGGTGCTTACACAGTTAGTATTCGCAACAATTTTTTTTTTAATTACGGTTAAGAATACAAATATATATTTGGGTAATGACTCTTTTTATGCATTGATTATTTTCAACTGATAGTTGCATTTGGTTTCTTTGTTTAATAGCTTTCAAATTCTGCCCTCCGATTTTCCACCCAAGAGAGTAAGATGCTTTATTGGCTTTGCGTTATTACCTAAGAGTACAGTCTGACAGGTCTTTGTTAACTGTTGTGAATAGTACAAAATATTAAATTATACTAGGTGGCGATATCTTTTATAAGCACCAGGTTTAATATCTGTCTACAGCCACTTACCAGCTTTACATTATTCAAATGGTCTCAAAATTTAGGATCATAGGTCAATACTTGGCCTTCACTGTGAAAATCAAAACTTCTGTATGTGTAAGCATGGCATGGTGAGTATATTGTCCTGTTTACTGAAATCTTGCTGTGAATTAAGATTTCTTTTATATATATGCATATATATATATATATTTATTTCTTGGCAGAAGAAGGCAATAAGAGAAATAAGTGATATCTAACAGCAAGAACAAGGAAGCAGTCTGCCAGTGTCATGTGGCTTAACATGTTTTTGCTTTGTGGGGCATCTGGATGCTACTAAATTTTGAAGGCTATGTGAACATTGAAAGTTGGGGTGGGTTTTTTTTGTTTGTTTTTGTTTTTTTATTTGTTTGTGTTGGTTGGTTGGTTGGTTTTTTTGTTAGTGTGGTGGCAATTTGAGAAGGCCCTGTTAGCAAATGAGAGGTCTTCCTTGAATAATTTATGTCTTTTCCCAGGGAAAGTATTTCAGTCTTCAAGCTTTTCAAGAGGAATTTGGGAGCCTTTATTTTGCATTTTGATAGAATACTTGTAAAGCATAAAAATTACTAACTTAATTTAATATTTTGTGAAATATTTTGTGCACTGTTTGTTTTTATGTATGGAACCATGATGAGCAATAGGATGTTACAATTTAGAAGTCACCCTTCCATAACCTCAGATACATAGTTAGATTAGAAGTCAGATATAACGTGCCAAAGAAACTTTGTCCTAATTTTTTGTTTTGTTTGCCATAAAACCTACTACTTTTTTTTTTTTAAGCAACGTTAGAATGAGCAGCAGAATTTCTTACCAGTTTTAATCATTACTTGCCTAAAATAAGGACTGTTTCAATAGGAGTTTTAAAATCAAACAAGACCATCTGGCTTAATGTTTTAAAACGTTGGTCATTTCTTTGTCTAATCTTTTTGACTCTTGTGACTCTCACTGTAAGATACTTGATAGGACAAAGTAAGATACGAGTTGAATAACAGCATTATCCTCTGAATATTGTTGTTCTGGAAGGACTTCATCTGTTACATGAACAGAATTTCTAATGAATCTAGCTGACTTGACTAATTTGTTGGTTTTTAGCTGTTCTTTACTGTATGTTGATGTTTTGCCCAAAGACAAGGATTAAGTCTCAGAAAAAATAACCAGAAAACATAGTAGGATAAGGGGAATCAAATCAGTGGATATTCGATCAATGCTTTTTAAAGGCTTGATGTTTGTAAGTTTTTAGTTTGTGGTTTGGGGTTTTTTTTTCTTGTTTTTTAGATGAGTGACTTAAACTATCTTTAATGTCAGTGGACTTCCTGCCCATTATAAGAGAGCTTTTTTTTTTTTTTTTTTTGGCCAGAAGGGTAGGACACATGTCTGTCTGTGTACACATTTCTATGTGCAGAATATATATAGGAGGCAGAGTTGTTTTAATGATGAGGTATCCTAATGTGATGAATTCGCTTTTCAATAAAACCTGCTTTTTGTATTAATTTTTTTTTTTTTGTTGTCCTTGAGCAATCTTAAATATAATTGTCTGTTTAGTACATGTAGTACTTAGGTTATATGATCTGAAAAAAGAAAAGAAAAAAGGCAGGTATTGATCTGGGATAAATGTTTGTTTTTGTAAAATAAATGTTCTTAAAACAGAGCTGGTCATTTTGTACACAGAAATCTGTTATTGTGTAACAACTTCTATTACAACCTGATAAAGAAAAGAAAGCGTTAATTCAAACCTGTCTGGTCATGGCTAAAAGGTAATGCCTGTATAGTAATTGCAAATCCTTAAAAACAGATTATCTTTCTGGGTGTTATATTGTAGTGTATTATGTTATTGAAGAAAGAAATGATTTGTAAACAACCTTTGGCAGAAGACAGAGAACTTAATTTTGTTCAAATAGAGAGATCAACATTAGAATTCATGTGCTGTATCAAGGCTGGCAAGCAGTAGCAGCTACTCTGATGTATGCACTAGCAGAGCATTCATGATTGCCTAAGTGTTAAGTGCTCTGTGAAAATATAAATATGTCAGAAAAAGTAGTAAAGTTCAGAGAGGCTGCTGTAGTAATTCACTAAAGGTAAATCTTTTTTTTACCAGTTGTTGCGTTTGATTAATGTGTATGAATGATCCAACTGCTATTCTGAACCCCTATTGCAGCAGTTATTATCTCTTATTGAGGACAGGAGAACCCTCATTGTTCTATAAAGTTATGCTGAACAGAAATTTAATTGAAAGAAAAGAGGTTTGCTTTAGGCATATGTAAGGTACAACTCCTGTTCCTTTTGTGGTGAGTTAAGGTCAAGACTAACAGCAAGCATCCCTCTGTTTTAATAAAGCTTTTGTAGTATTCTAGCTGGATCAATGTGTGTTTTATGTAATAAGTAATATTATGTTGCTTGTTCATAGTGCAAATAGTACAAGACAAGCTGTTTATCTAGTTTGAGTATTACTGACTAGCATACATTTATTAATTGTCTATGAGCCTCTTTTCTGTTAAGGTGGGAAAGATTTCTAGGATATGAAAGTTATATAATCTCATAAAAATCAATAGAAAGCTTTTTTTATAGTTACATAATCAAGTGTCACTCTAGTGGTAGTTAAAACATACATTTTTCCTTATGTTGGCTGTCACTTTTAACCCTCACACCGGAAAACTTAATCCAAAAGTATATGTAAAAAAAAAAAAAAAAAAAAAAACAACCAAATCCTGGATGTGGGTTATTGTATGATTTGCATGTTTCAAATGCTTTATCTCCATTTACATGTAGTGTCTTGGTTTTTGTTATATTGATGTTATTTCTGAGCTACAGAACCTAAACATTGTAATTTGTATATTAATTGATTTGAATGGGTGTGCTGCAAGTATTATGTTCTGTGTATGTTAGTCTTTAATCCTTTCCCAAGCAATGAATCTGATAGTATTGACCACTCAAATTGATGCTTCAACATTCAGCGGGAAGCTGCTTTCTGAGGCCTACACTGATCTACTGATTTTTTTTTTTAGCTATATGTGTTATTCCCAAATTCTGTGTCTCAGATAAAGAAAGGCCATAGAATCAAAACCTATATTTAAAAATTTTAACACTGAAGTGTTAGTGTCATCATTAAAAATAAATAAATTTGAGAAATCTTAAGTCAGTGACATGCATTGTTAATGTTTTGCAAATGCCATATATACAGACACTGCTCTGTAAAAGCTTTTATGTTCCAGTGTGTTAAAACTACTAAAGATGTAGAATTAAAGCAATTATTTGTATTCCAAATGGTGAATTCTGTTACTGTTGGTGAGTTTTGTTGGTTTACCAAATCTCAGGGAGCTATTTCGACTTTTTTAATATGGTAGTGCTTTGAGAATTAAAAGGATGAAAATACAGAGTGCATAATGCAAAAACATTTGAAAGGCAGGGATTTTTAGGATTCACAAACTTGTCTTCCAGTACAGATTAGGCGGGAAGCAAAATCCCTTTTTTAACCTATTTTATTTGGTTTTGGTTTTTGTTTAACATACCTAGGTTACTAGCAAGGAAATTCTGGCTACTTCTAAAGATGTAACCCTTTGTGCAGTCCACCTAATCTTTTGCACTGGCTTATGTCCGTATGTACCTACAGTCATGAGGCTGGAACACTTCGTAAGACTGTGAAATGGATGTCATTTTTCCTTTTTTTTTCTCCCATATGCACCCATAATATCACTTGGAATTTAGAACCCATAGAATATTTTATTGAAGTATGTGTTTCTGATTAAATTGTCTGTTAAGATATACTTAAGAGCCAACGTATTTTAAAAAGTTCTAATTACTATTTACTGTAAATTTTAGCTTCAGTTATCATCTGTGACAGTAATGAGTAAAAGTGCAAGGAATGAAAAGAAGGGGAAAAAAATACTGATTTTTTTTTTTTTCATGTTTTGCTCTTAGTCTGCTAACCCAAATAAGACATTTCTTTAGTTGAGAAGACAATTGACTAAATGTCAGCTGCCTGAGGTTTGGTTTTTTTTTTTTAATCGTAGTCTTTTGATGAGAATAGGTATTTAGTCTTGATTTTCTTGTAACAGAGGCCCTAAGTGTATTTTGTTTGTAAGTCTAGCATCTTAAACTTGCCCTTCTCCAGAGCTCTTGCTTATAAAAGGACAGTTTAGCTTTATGCTGAAGGGAAATAATAGTATTGTAAAGGTGATTATGTATTTAACATGGTGATATTGTGATGTGCTGCCTACAAAGTTGTGCACTTGGGACAGGCTTAAACTGCTGCAAAGGTGGTGTCTTGAGGGCGGGAAGCAACTCTGCAGAAAACCTGGGGCCTGTCCCAGTGGGAAAAGAGAAACAAAGGTTTGGGGCGGGGGGGACCTGTAGCAACCTTCCAGTACCAAACAGGTTACTGTAATGGTGGAGCCAAGCTTTTTATCAAAGTGTACAGCAAAAGAATGAGAGACAGGGATCGTAAATTGAAACTAGGGGCACTTTAACTGGATATGAGAAAAACAAAATTAACTTTCTTAAAAGATGACTTTTTAATTCAAAATACCCACAGTTGTCTTTTCCATAAAGTAAAATGTTAAATTCTACGCAAGAATAAAAAGAGAGAGGAGACAAAAAATTTACCCTGAATACAACTATACTCTGTGAACACAGAGAATGTAAAGACACAGCCATGCTGGTGTTAGCATTCCAGTTCCTATCTTTAATTTCTATTTTTATAGTTAAATAATACCTGCTAAACTACACTCAAGAAACACCTATCTTCCTTACCATCTCATTATAATACTAGGCTTAGAACTTGATTTTAAAAGTGTATATATTGATTCTAAAGTTCAAATAGAGCTAAATGTTACTCATTGTGTCTCTTAGCTATTGAAAATACAGATTAATGTAGATAAGATGTGTTTCTTGATTGGGCCAAAGAATTGAATTTGACACAGTTGTTTAAGATATGAATGGCTGTTTACTACAGGTTTTAAACAACTCAGCAGGTGCTAATATTAAGTCTTGTTAGTATGATGTAACTGTTGGTGACAAAACATGTTTCATTTGTAATCTGAAGGCAAAATAATTTTGTCCATTTAGAAAAAAAAATCTTTATCCACTTGACAATGTCAGAGAGATCAAAGACTGCAAATCCCACAGTTCTTGTTCACAGACAAATTGAAATGCAATTTCTTTTTACCATGCAGATGTTTAGCCACTAAATCTACAATTTTTTTCAAGTTGGAAAAACTTCTATGTACGTAACACATTAAAACCTTTTAACTGCATACCATTACTGAGCATTGTTTAGTCGTTAATCACCGAATCAGTATGAATTAAATTGCATTCTTAATTGCCTAAATACCTTATATTTTTAAAAGCCTGTTTTTCGACTGTACTCATTTATTCTTAACAGGGTAATCCTTAAAGCTGAAAGGCCTGTATTAAATTGAACATCGATGGCAAGCCTGTCATGAGGATTATAGAATTAGAACTTCTAGTGATTTAGAGAATGAGAAAACAAATAGGAGATTTTACACACACATTTATCTATTCTTCTTAAATAAATCCTTGATTTCATTTGTTGTGTATGTTGTATCTTACTTCTGTGTAAGAACTGTACTAGATGAGTTAGTAAAATGTGGTTAAAAAATCTTTACAGATATACTTGTAATACTAATTCTCTATAAAAAGTGAAGTACACTCATCTCAAACTCTTGCATACACCTACTGTCTCTATTGCCTTTGTGAGTAAGGGTTAATCTCTACTTCCACTAAATCTTCAATCAATTCATACATTCATTCTTTATGTCTGCATAAAAATGGAGAAACTAAATTTGGACTTAAATTCATTTTCTCATTCTCTTAAGTTCATGATGTTCCTTTGCATATACACATGCACTCGGCCGTGGGATTTAGCCACAAGTATCTATGTTTACTTGGTAATTTGCCAGTAGTCCTGTATTTTAACAGTTATTTCAGAATTATTTTTTAAAAATAATAAACTGATTCTAGCAGTTAATGCATTTAGGTTAATGGAGAACAGAGGGTCTTATCACCTTCAAGAAGACTAGTTTATTTCAGACCACTAAAAATTGCCGCTGCACTTGAGAGGATAGTGAAAATATGAAATTACCTATTTCTTCACACTGTGCACAATTTTCATGCAGCTTTTCATAAATAAAACTGGACGTACTAGATTTCTTTTACTGGCAGTTAGGATTACCTTTGCTTTTCTATTGTCATTTTGTATTCCAGTAAGGCGGGCTGCATTTGTTTCGTGTGTCTGTATAGAATTTGTCTGAAAGTCTTTAGGATATAGAAGTATGCTTTAGGTTTTGCTTCAATAAAAAATTGTGAATTTATGACAAGGAGTTTCTTTAACTTGACTGGTAAAAGAGCAAATTCTGATTTTTAGCATGCTGTCCAGCATGCAGCATTTCAAAGGGATTCCTTTAGAAATCTGGCGGTGGGGAGGCATTGAAGGAATGAACTAAATTCTGTTCTGCTTAATCTCTGTGCACAGTGAGCATTCTGAACTGGCATTGTTAAAATTTCAGAACTTTACGGACTGTCCTCAGGTTTTGTTCTCAGCATAATTAATTATTCTTTAAAAAATACAGGATAGGGATAGATTCCCTTTGTAGTCTTAAATAACAAAGATTTTCAGAAGTTTCATTTTTTAAGTAATTTGTTCATCTGCAGGCAACCAGTGTAGGTAACTTTTTTCCTAATGAGTTTACATCTGCAATATTCGCTTTATTTAAACATTTTACCCCAAAAAAGTGATATTTTTTTTCTTCTTGTTTTCTCCTGTGTTCACTTTTTAGATTCGAGATACTAAATCATCAGATCAGAAAACAACCCTATTGCATTTTCTGGCAGAAATATGTGAGGAGAATTACCGGGACATCTTAAAATTTCCAGATGAATTGCAGCATGTTGAGAGTGCAAGTAAAGGTAAGCAAATAGATAAACACCTAAAGGTAATAGCTGTTTGCTTTGACATTAAATACTTCCAACATTTCATTTTGGACTGTAGGATTATGTAACCTGTAAGCATCGATAATCCATGTGGATTTTGCTTTTCTGGTATCTATTGACCTGAGAAACAGTGAGGAGGGGAAAAAAGGTAATAAAGTAACTCCTCTTCTTCTGAAGTAGGTTGGGGAAATAATACAGCATATTTCAGTGAAGTACTTACACAATTACTTCTGAGAAGTTGTATAAGCAGTGTAATGATGATGTTAGTTTACCATTAAGCCTTTGAATTCTTGTTGCTTGAGTGTGAGCACTCGTGTGTGTGTGTGCGTGTGCCTACATGCACAGTATCTCTCTCATTTTAACACTTGATTTAACACCTGAATGGAGAATAACAACTATGCTTTCTAAAGTTCCCAGACTGTATATGAAATATATAGTTGAATTATACTGTACAGTCAATGATTAATACTGATTTTATTCCTGGTCAGTCAGCAGTATAGCCCGATGAATCTGACAGAAAACTTAATTCATTTGTTGTTGGATATCTTTTTATGTGAAATACACTGTGCTGCTTGGTGCCCTTGTTGCTTAGCTATGGAAAGCAGAGGCTATGTGATAGTGGTTGATGAAGATAACACAAACTGTTTTATTTTGACTGGGCATTACTGATTCATCAGAAGATAAATACTTGGGGGAGCACAAGAATATGAAGGGAAAGAGAGGGGAAAAGAAGTTGGATACACATTTCCACTAGCTCTATTCAGGTTTTCTCTTGCAAATTTTTATCTCCTTTTTTTCAGTGTTATCAGTCAGTGTCTTTCTTCAGTGCAGTGGTTAGCTGTTAGATACTTTTTTTTTAATTAGGCCATCATTTTCTTTCAGTTTGTCGTTTTCTGTCTTAAACTTTGGTCTAGTGAGAGCAGAACTCTTGTTTTCCCAAGGACTTAGGGAATAGTTCATCAATCAACCTAACTTTGCTATTGTTTCATCTCCAGCTTTTTCACATATTTATGCGGTTGTCTTTGTCATAAAATTTTTTTCCTGTTTCTTGAACTTCACAAGTACCTTTCCATGGTTTTTTTCTGCATATAAACTAAGTTTTATTTGTATTGATTAAATGTCTCCATGCTTCACTTTCCTCTTTGCTTATGGCAATTGGCATGAATGCCTATTGACAAAATAGAACTGATCTGGCTGTATCATGTTGAGGATGGTATTGTGTTTTAAGGCAGTGTAGAAACTGAAGAGATAACTTGTACATTACCATCTTGAATGTACCATATATATATATATATACACACACATATATATTTAAAAAAATAAAGGTGCATGCTTAAACAGTGTACAGTTGGCTACTTATATCTAAGCACTACTATGGATATTACACACAGAATTTTGGCAGTCAACAGAAAAATTAATAGTAATTGTAAATGTTGTTTGTTCCCTGCCTCTGGAGGGAGGATATGGAGTCAGACAACTTTCTCATACTGATTTGGTGTCCTGTCCGCCCCCCCCCCCCGCCCCCCCTTTTCTCCCCCAGCCTTACACAGGAACAGTAAGTGTCACTGGTCTGGCCGGTGTGTTCACGAGGACCTATGACAGATTAGCATAGTGATTAATTTTATTTATGCAAATAGCAGTTTGTAATCTTATCTAAATTCGAGAAATGTTTTCTACCACTTAATAATTCTTTTCTGGAGGTGATTTTTTTGAAGTTTAATCTTTTTCTTCCTGCATGTCTTGTTAAATTCTTTACAAAGCCTTACAGTTTACTAGGCACATTTGATGATCTTTTATTAATTTTCTCCTGTGTTAACACTTTACCTTGCAGCTTTGAGATTTTTAGAGTTTGATTCAAAACCTCTGATGTTCTATAAGTTGACTTGGGGAATTAAACCAAGAGGGTTAGTAAAGTTTAGTTAATCTATAGCATCCAAAAGAGAGAAAGCATATTAATGGGAGCAAAGTCACTAATAATCCTAATGCTTAGAATACACATGAAAAAGGTTTTACTGCAGTTAAATTTGTTTCATTCTGTAAGATAAAAGCTCATTAAGTTTCCTACAAAGAGCGCTGACTTCTTATCAGAAGCATAAATTACCATTCATTTCTAATGACCAAAAGTTCCCTTTCAGCCCTTCTTTGCTTTCTGTAACAAAGCAGGTTTTTGGCAGAATATTTGTGATTTGTGCAACTTGCTTCAACTTTTCCCCATGGTACTCTTTGGGTTTTGTTTAATTGTAAAGTTCATCTGCTCTGTCATGTGTGGTCATTTTTTCTGTGTAGTTAGTGAACGTGCTTTGTGTGGAAGAGAAGATTTTCACTTTTTGTTTATTGTTTGGTGTTTTATAAACTGATGGTTTCAGGGATGGACAGTTAGGTTTATTTTTCCTGTAGGAGGCTTCTTTTGGAATAAGTTGGCTACAGATGTTAGGGCATTGACATCACTTAGTTATACATAAAATAGAAGGAAATCTACCAGCAAATATTATCTCTGCATGAATTTTAAGTAAGGAAATATGAGCAAAACAGGTGACAGTCTGATTACTTGAGATGTATCCTTCTCACTTCTTAGGCAGAAGGCAGCCTTGTAGTTTGAACTAGACATAAATACAAGGCTTACCATGTTCAACTTCTTTTAAATCTTGGGTGCGTTTTCTCAGTTCCATCTAAATAAAAAGAAAGTCTTGTTTTGCTTTAATTTTCATCTAAGAATAAGGAACCAACATCTGAACAAGGGATGTATGTTTTTTTTTTTTAAACTAATAGCGGATAAAGCATAAAACTGGATTTTAATATGAAAAGGTCAATGGGATTAGATAAACTGCCCATGCATGTACTAAAATCTTCAATAATCTGATATTCGGTATAATAAAATATTTGATCTTTTTAAAGATGGAAGATCAACCTAGAGGTTTATGAAAAGCAAAAATAAATTAGGAAACAGTTTTAATTTGGAAAGTATAAGCAAAGGTCAAACTGATTAACTATCAAGAGATTACTGGAAAAGCATTCCTTCTTACTTGAAGCAGACTGTATGAAAGGAAAACCAATAAAAAAAAAATCACAAGATCGTGACAAACAGGATTCTTTGATGGAAGTGATATTCACTTACCTTCCCCCAGTCTGCAGTGTTTTCTGCTTGTTCCCCTACAGTTGAAACTATGCAAAGTCTGTATTCATATTTCTACCTTGTTCACTTTACTTGTTATTCCAGTTGCTGTTTTTCATGGTATTTGCTCTTGCCATTTTATAATCTGTGATTTTATTAAACACCTGACAAATTCCCATCCCTTTCTGCAGGTTCAGTCAAACAAAACTTCAAAACAAAAACAAGAGGTACCTTACTGAAGTCAGATAACAAGTTTGGGATTTCTAGACTTTTGTCTAGAAAAGTCATATTGTAAAAAGTATTTTGGAATTCTTTAGAAAAGATACATATTTTTTAACTTGAAACTCCTCTGATTGTCAAGCCTCCCAGAAATCATAAAAAGAAATATGTAACACACAAAATTAAGAGGAGGAACATTAGCCCTGTATTTTATAATAACAACTTCATTTCAGATTTTAAAAGAGCAACAGTTATAAATCACAGTTCATGGTTTAAACATCTTGCTTGGATTTAAAATAAAACATAACCATATCTTTATCAGTTGAACATTGTGTCCAGCTTCTCCGAAGTTTAACAGTTCTTGGCATACTTATGTTACCTTCTTGCTTTGTCTGCCAAGAATGGGAGTTACTAGGCTGTGAGTCATATGAAGTTTTGTGACCTTGTGTCATCCCACTGGTGTTTATGTCAGAAACGAGTGGAGACAGAATGCTGTTATCTGTAGTCGGCCATTGGCCGTTCTATATGTTCTCCTGACATGTTGGACAAGGTCAATCAATACCTTATACGTATAGATGAAATATGGGTTTTAGGGTTAGCTGAACAGTTATGTAGGGCTCCCAAGAACAGCTAACTCCAAGTGAAGGACTGAGCCTAACTGTGATTGCAGTATAGATAATAAAGTCTATTTCAGAAATAATGAGGGTTTTATCTAGTGCTTAACATACAGAATTCTGTGCCTGATAGAAAGGCATACCACTTAATAATTGTTTTAAAGTATTGTTAAAAGAAACACAGAGCATTCTGAGTAAAGTCAAGTAAAAGATGCCTTGAGGGAGGTGAATTATGTCTGTGTAGTAGACTAGAAAGTACTAATGACAGGAGCGCAGATTTCTCACTCATGTTGACACAAAAAATTTATTTCTTTAATTTGCCAGCATATGGTTCTGATGGTTGAGGCATCCCTCTAGAAAGGACATTAGCAATCAGAAGCACTGTGGAATGCAAATATGTATATACTTAATATATTGTTACAAATACTGTAAGAAAATACTAATTTTTAAATTCTGTACAGGTACTTCACTGTGATTTAATGCCATAATTTTCGAGTGGGGAAAATATTATAAAACTTTCTGTGCCACTGTTGCTTTAAAGTATAGCAATTTAAAGCATACTCATAAGTAGTAGTCGTTTTTCTGTCAAACAGAAGTTTTATAGTTCGTTGCAGTAGAAGAAACTGTGTTTTTACAAAGAGATCTGCAGTATTTTCCACCTCGCGCAGTTTAAATTGCTGAAAACAGATTTTGCCCAATCTGGCACATTAGTGGATATAAAATAGACAATGCCTTCTGGCGTGAGAAATTTAATGCCTGCATCTGTGACTTTTCTCTCCATAATAGAATCTGAAGTTGGCATTTTGCATCATAATCAAAAGTCAATCTTGCACTGTATAGTGACTTCTATCATTCTTTTCATTCACGTAAACTGCAGTATTGAAATGTCAGAAACTCTCTAAGTGTGTTTTTCTGAATGTAGTAAATACACAGTTAGGTACATCAGATACTTGAAGACTTTTTTTTCTCTAGTAACAGTCCTGTATTTGCATATAGCATTGCCATATTGATGGTAGCTTATGCACCATCTCATTAAAAGTTTTTCAACAGACGTGTTCTCCTTCATTGACAAGCGTCAGTGAGGAAGACAGGGAAGCAAAAACTTCACGGATAGGTTTTGTGTTGTAGTTCCAAGGTGCAATTTCTGAAAGAGATCCTGTTGCAGACTCAAGAGGATTCTGGATTGGTTTACACTCTGCAAAATTGCTTACTAAATTTTCCCAGTGTGTGAAGATTTTGAGGGTTTATTTAGTTGCTATCTTCTAATGTATAATAAATGGTATGCAAAATTGTGGTAGTTCTGAATTCTGAAGCTACATTTTGAAGCTACAATTTGTATTCTATGTTAAACAAAGTTATTTTGTATGGCATACATTTTAAGGATCCACTTCTCTCCCTGAAGTGTAAATATCAAGGGCAAAATTAAAGAGTGGTTCAAATGACTCTCACAGGCTGTTGCTTATTAAAGAAATTAAAGCATTTAAGATTTTCTGACTGTATTTAAACCAATTCAGATTTGAAGACTGCTTTAAATGACTTCTCAAATTATGTAGTCCATTTAGAATGCTTTAATACCAGCTGCTAGAGAGAGATGAAAGCTACAAAACAGCACCTACTTTTTTTTTTTTTTTCCTCCTTATCTGTTCTTGAATTTGCACCTTCATTGATGTAAGAAAGGTTGTTATACCTCTGGAAGCATGACTTGCACTTCAGTTAATGGGAAAGACCACTCCTGTTACAAGCTGAGAGCCTGAAGGGAGGTCTGTTGGATGAAGCTGCTCAACACCTTCTCTAGTGAGGTTTTAGTAACAACAGATAGGTTGTGTTACAAAAGCTTTGCTCCTTCTCTCTCTTTGTCTTCCTTACTTTCTCTGATTTTTGCACAGGTGCACCACCGAATATAGTGTGCCATAGCTGGCACATTCATTCACAATGAATTACAGCGTTAGATATACAAACCAAGCAAAGTTGGACTATGGAGAAATAGTGACAGTGCAAAATATGAGCTTTTGAAATAAACACAGCAGAATTTAGCATGTTCAGTTAACACTTCCAAATCTGGACGCAATCAATAGAACATAAGAGTCCAGTCGCTTCTTTCCCTTGCCTCACTTGCAATTTGCCTTATACCTTTGGCAGGAAGTCTTGCTTCAGTATGCTCATTTAATAGATACTGATTTTGTAATTGTAAACTCTGTTTTCAAAATTAACTTAACTTTTGAGATCTTGAAAGACATTTGTAATTAAATTAACATCAAAGTAAGGTGAGTTTCTGGAGTGCTCTGGAGGAGATATCCATATTGCCAGGAGAATGCTACTGAACCCAATGCTGTTCTCACTCATCTCCTCTAATGCTTCTGGTTATGTTTCTGAAATTGGGACATCTGTTTTCTCGAAGATTTTTATTTGTAATATGAAAAGTCAGTTCACATTCAAATAATAAAGCTTATATTCTACAATATACTATTGTCTACAGTTTACTCAGTGAGGTAAACCTGAAAAGTTGGATGAAAAGGCTGGTATTGACAAGAGTGTTCAGAGAGGGTAGGAGGTTGGCACGCACAGAATTTATGCAGGTCACAAAAGTAAGCGTAACACTTGTCAGGATTCAACCAGAAGGAATCCTATGGGCTCAAGAGAGTTTTTTTCTTTTTCAGAAAACTAGTCTTTTCCTGCCAATTAAATTGACATTAAGAAGTAAACAATTTTGAGTCAGTAATGAGTTGGATAATACGACCTGTCCACAGCAAGGAAGAGATTTCATGTTCTGATATGTCACTTAGGAGATCAATGACTTTGTACTATGCTGTGCTTTGGAAAGGAGTCTTAACAACTGGCTCATGTCAATAGTGATAGCGGTAATCCATTTTGGGCTCCTAATGCACTGTTTGTAACTTATAATTGATTCTTAATGTCTTAGTTATGTTACGTGCATCGGAATTACTCTTTTACTCTTAAAACATGTACATAGGCACGTAATTACTGGAACCGAGACAAGCACATTCTTTCCCTAAACCAGAGTATAGTTCTGTACATACATTGATATTAAACATAAGCTACTCACAGAAATTTCTCTTTTTGTTCTGTGGATATATTGAGTGTTTTGGGATTATAAGCACTGTTTGTAATTTCCTCAGCTTCAGAGGAGAGAAGACGATGTGCTGCTCATGACGTTTCTGATTTTAGGCCTAACAGGCAATGTGTGTTGGGGTTTTTGTTGTTGTTGTTGTTGTTTGTTGTGGGTGGTTTTTTTTTTTTTTTTTACTTTCCACTATCTCACTTGTCAAGAGAAGCTTGTTAATGGCATTTGCACTTCAGTGTGTGTAATATTTAAATTAAATTTCCTCACTTTAGATGGCTGTTATTGTTATTCTGAGAAGCTGAAAATCTGTTCATAGTTTGTACCCAAAATTTGTTTTTTATAACTTTTTAGCTTGTGTGGTATAGTTTTTTCCAGATGTGTGTTTAAAATCTTTCATCCTTTTCTTAAATTGTATCTGATATACCTGTTTTCTTTCTGTGATAAGACATATGAAGATGTCATATACATTTGTAAACATTTGTATGGTGATGATTTTAGGTCTTGATCACAGTTGAGATTGTGACCCCTTTTTTTTTTTTTTCTGGAGTGCTTTGGGTTTTTTTTCCCCTTCTGATAAGGATTGAGAAGTCTCCTTCCTTTCCCTGTATAGATGGAGAACAGTATTGCAATCTAGCACTTCTGCACATACATGCCTCATTAAACATCATCTCGGACTGAAAGATAATTAGTGTCTTAGACTGAATCTCTCATTAAACTGGGCTGGACTTGTTACAGGGTGCTCTTATCTTAAAATTGTGGTTCGCCTCTGCTTGCAAACAGACAGGACCATAGAATCAATGCACAATTGCTTTATTTTTTGGTTAACTAAGATAATGATTTTACTATAGAAGTCTGAAATGATAAAGCATAGCTTTGTCATTGCCTTCCGTCACCATTCTATATCGATGTTGTGATAAGGCAACTAAAATGCAGAGACCCTGCTGGTGAATGAAATCTTAGCATCCAAATTTGAAGTGCAAATACACATCTATGTGTGAAATGTATCTGTTAAAAATTCTACTTTAAAGCTTTTTCAAATTACATGTTTTCATTTACAGTACATTGTCATAATATATAAACAAAACATTACCATTTGGGCAGAGTTGGTGTTTTTCCTAAACTTTACAAGGTTCAGGGAAAAATCTGTGGAAGATTTACAGGAAAAAAGTGTGTTATGCATGATGTATTGACTGTTAAGCATAAATAGTCTGTGTCAGAAAGCATTCCCTTTTTTCTTGGAAGAGGAGAATGGTGATGTGCCCTAGCTAGTTAGTATACTCTCTAGTTTTTTCCCTTTCATCCCAGGGCGTTTAAACCTCCACTCTTAAGCATTTCTAACATTTCTTTTGAACTTAATTTCTTTTGCCATATTTGGTGTTCTGATTTGAAATTTAGACACTATTGGCCTAAGAATGTACTTTTGAATACTTCTTTACTTCTGCCTAAGTTATTTTAAAAACGCATGATGTTTATCTGGAAAGAGGAGTGTTTGCTTGTTATCAGCAGTAGGTTTAGTTGGATGTAATCTTAAGAGTTTGTCTGATGCCACCCATCTTGACTGTTCATCTAGTTTCTTGTAATGATTAAGTTCAGTGTCCTTCCTGGGAAAAATATTTCAATATGGAGTTATTTTTACTGTTGAAGTTTATTCCAGGTCTATCACACTAGCATGTAGTGAAGACCTAGTTTCTGATAAAGAAAATAATGCATGTATCTACAATTTTTTTTCCCCTCTAGTTTTGAGGAGGAATTATGACCGAAGCCATATCTGTACCATGCTTTTCAGAATCATTCTTCTAATGCTGGATTTACCTTTTCAGCACAATGGCTTATCTGTATATCAAAGTGCGACAACATGACTGATCATAGTTTGTATCCTGTACACAGTATAGCTGTGTTAGGAAAGATTTCTAGTATGAATAGTGACATGTTAATTACTTGAGAAATAACATGTTAAAGGGAGCTGTACTGCTTGCAAGTCTGGAAGCTGTTCAGCCATGAAGCTTCAAGTATGGGTTGTTTTGTGTGATACGGGCATACTGTGGTGTATACCACAGATAGAGGGATGGGTGTGTGTGTGTGTATGTGTGTGTGTTTGTATACACACATATAAATGTATGTACGTATACATACATGCCTGTGAGCTATACATATCATGGTACATCTGTATCACACAAAAAATACACATATAAAAGTATACATATGTATACCTGTCAGAGATATTTATCAGTATATGTACATATATACCCATATAATAGGCATATTCTGAGACACACACACACTGTGGTACTCAGAATCCTCAAGTAGGCTGTAGCAGCACTGTTAACCTAACTTGAACAGAACATTTATTCTCTTAATAAATATAAACTTACTTAGTGGTATGAATTGAGTAATCAATGATTGTAATTCCTGCAGATTATGCACTTGCTCACCCATTTCTCCTCAAATTGTTTTTCAGATTTTTGTGAAAGACTACTTCCAACTGCCCTCAGGCAATAAGAAATAAATAATCATTAGTATACTCACAATGTAGTTATGGCACAAATACTGTCTAGGCTTACAAACCTACTAGTTCATTTGCTTCATATAGACTTGCCTTTGCTTCCTGAAGTCATGTATATAATTGGCTCTCACTTTAGAGTTTTTACTAAACGTGGACATGGCCATCCCTGTTTCGCATCGTGATCAGAGACCCTTTGAATTTATTATGCAAGCGACACTGCACCAAATCAAAATGTATCATTCCACCCCTTGTTATAGGGGAGGACTCTTAGTCTGACGCAATCTTATTTTGGAAAGGATTAGTCTGTCCTTTGGTACTATTACTGTATTACTGTAAATATAAAATGCTTAGCTTGACTGTGGGGACTAGCTAGCATTTGACACTAACATGAGATTAACTGCTTGTAGCATTTTTCTAGGACTAAAGTGGTCTACCAGACATTCACTAAGCCCTCCTTAGCGTGCAGTCTGTGCAACTGCTTTCTCCAAAATAAGTGGATGGGATTATTTTTTTTTTTTTTTACAGAGAAGAAATTAACACAGGTAAAATAGTAAAGTGAAGAAAAACATTATCACCTTTCATGTTAAAATGACATTGTGCCTTCTCTTCAATAAGTGTGGATTTCTATTATAAATAAATAATAATATACAAAATAATCTTTTAGTCAGTCGTCGATTTAATGATGCATGATTAACTGAGCTTCATTCAGTGTTTGTGCAGAGAGAATACTGATAAATCTAGGTGCTTATATTAGTCTTCCACTGACACGAAAAAGAATCTGACAATATATTAATATGCATAACTTCATATTCACCTTGTTTATAATAATTCTATATGTTAATAGTAATTCTGTGTGATAATGCTTTAGTTAGTTGAAATATATATGTGTTTAATTTGTGGTATTGAATTTTTCTTCTGTCTCAAATCCTTTCATTATAGCGGTTTGAGGTATACATCTTAAAGATGCTGTATTTCTTTCCACCTTAGAGTTGCAGCACCTCTCTGCAAGCCAGTCTTTTCTTATTGCTAAATAAGGGGCCAGTCTGATACAGTCTGGTTCAGATTGAGAAATCTTGCTGCCTTTTTTCCTCTCTTTGGCCTTGAAGATGGGTCAGTATATAGGTTTTGGGGTTTATGTGGTTTTTTTGACTTAAGGCATAAGAATGTACTAAGTGCCCTCTTGGGACAGACCACATGCTCTGTCCGGTGCTGGCAGCAAGATACAGTATTTAGGGAGAACATTGCAGTTCCTGCAATCTGTTTCCCCCACCATCCGCACATGTTCTCAGAGACATGTTACACGTTACATCCCTGCCTATTCCTGTTGATATCTGTTTATGGATCTGGTGTATATGAATTGAAATAATCCTTTTCTAAACTTGTTTATGCCATCTGCCTCCACTACTCTCTATGTCAGCAAATTTGACTTTCTTTTGACTTCTCAAGCTTTCCCATTTCTTAAATGCTGACATTTCCACTATGGATGGGGGTCTTAATTCTCCTGTAAAGCTGTGAGGGTGCTGAGGTG
Organism: Mycteria americana; assembly: GCF_035582795.1. Taxonomy (NCBI): domain Eukaryota; kingdom Metazoa; phylum Chordata; class Aves; order Ciconiiformes; family Ciconiidae; genus Mycteria; species Mycteria americana. The sequence goes on along the minus strand of NC_134374.1, from coordinate 19,979,180 downwards.
GATTGTTTATTGCTGTTGATTTGTTTTACTTTTGAAATGTGGCAAATATTTTGTCTTTGCTGCTAATACAGGGAAATGTCCAGACTTCTTGTAGGCTGCTTCCTTTTTTGGGACTGCTCATTCTAGTGTGTGTGTGGGTTATGGAGAGTTTTTTCTGGTTGTTGTTGCTGGTGGTTTGTGTCCGTGTTACCATGTCGTGTCCCATGTGTCGTCTGTTGTCCCTGTCCCGTCCATCTGTGCCCCCCCCCCCCTTTTTTTTTTTTTTTTTTTAGTATTTGTCTCATTGTTTCTGTCTTGAAATGAGATATTTGTGTACTGGATTTAGTTGGTTGCTCTCTCCTGCTGCAACGTTAAATGGAATAGTATTGTAATTACTGCTACAGAGAGGCTTTCCCAGTAATGGTTCTTGAACAGTGCTTGTGTGCCACTGAAGACCAAATGCTACATTTCATGTAGATTTTTAGTCTAGTTCTACTAGGATGTCTAATTTTCATGTGGAATGATGGGCAAATTGAAGGTGAACAAGCCTTTGTCTTGTGATCACCAGCTTTGAGGAGTATAGTGATAGACACAGTCTTTTTAGTATGTGCATTTATGGAACGGTTTCAAAGAAATGGCATTTTGCTGCAAGTAGAGTTTATGCTTTCATAAATTAAAACCTTGCAAGACTTTTAAGAAATTCACATAATTTTCCCTGAAAGAGTAAAAGGTATTCATGTTGCCTCCTCTTCACGTTACTGAAATAGTAAATCTCTAATAAAAAGGTTTATGGGAGGAAATGCAGGTATTTTACTATAGTCTATATATATGTTTCCTGTTACGTAGTCTTTTTAAGCTTGTCTTGCAGAACAACAGCTTCATAAATTGTTTGAACAGAAACTTGTACATTTGCCTGGGCTAGGCAAAAAAAAATTGTGAATGAAAATGAATATTCTACAATGCTTTTTGATAATTCAGTGTGAATATAGAAGTTAGTTATGGGAAGCACAGCTTTTGAATGCAGCTTTCTTGCTTGGATAGATTTCCTTCTTACTTGCAAAGTCAGTATGCACCTAATGTAAACTGTTTTCTGAACTTACTTTTATAAAACAGAGTTACTGAAAATGCTTTTCTTCCATTTTAATCACAGAGGCTAGGACTTCTTAGTTGTCATTGCTTGCTGAATTTCTTTGCTCTTTTAAATTTCAGACAGAAATAAACTACTACTCTTCCCAAGCGGTCATGCATTTAAATATTTTCAAATTGCTGAAAACAGTTAAACTTTATCTGTTATGTTGCCTATTTACTTACCAGCTGCTGTTCTTTTTACCAACAAAATTACCGTTTGCATGCTCCTAATTTATTTTTTAGTTCTAGCATTTTACTTAAATGCTGTTTGTCTCCCTATCCAACTACGTAACAGTTTATAAAAATATTATAGTAATTCAAGTTCTTCAGTTCAAGCAAAAATGTGTGCTCCTTTTCTGACAATAATATGAAATGGTTAAACTAATGCAGCCATAACCGAAAAGCTTTGATAATGTTTATTATTCAGACTGCTTTAGTGGTTGGTTTCAAGGTTAACTCTTGAATGTTAAGTTAATAGCTACAAAGGATGCTGTGGTCAGTATAGATATATTATTTTTCTCCCCAGTTGATTTAAGCTTAAAAACCTGTGTGATTTTAAGATTACATGATTAGTAGTTCCTTTGGTACCCAGTATAAAATACATAAAATTGAAAATAGAATCAAGATTATGTCTGTGATAAAGACAGCTGTATTGGTGCCTTATGTGTTTGAACATGCTTGTGAAAAGTTAAATTGGTGGTGTTATGGCTGATATGAATTGTTACTTACAAAGAATACAGAATTAATTTTGTTCTGGGAACAACTTCCTTATTTACAGGATTTTTATTTCCTATACACTGTTTTTCAAGCCATCTTGAATCAAATTCCTGCTACTGTTTAATGTCATGTAGTCACAGCACAATATTTTAAATTACAAGGAAATAGGAAAATAAACCATTCTTTTGAAGAAAAAAAAAACCTCTATGCAACTTTTAGACAAATCGATTACCGTCAAAAAATAATAAAAAGCAGAAACCCCTTTTTAAAAAAAAAAAAAAAGTCATGTGCTTATCTTGACACAGAATCCTTGGGTTAGCTGGGATGCAAATCTACAGTGTTAGCTTTGTAGAGCAGCTGCCTGCAGTCAATAAAGAGCATTGGCTTGGCCAATTACTGAAGAGTAGATAATGTGCTGGATGCTTTCACCTCTGGTTCCACATATCAAAAGTTGTTTGTGGCACTGTCTTTCTAAGAACTGACCAGGATTATGTGCACTGTCACTAAAGATTAAGTAGTTTGTAGAGTATAAATTGCCTTTGAACAGAGTATAGTTGAAATATTCTGTACTTAATTAATTTAGAGGAAGGACGTGAAATGGTGCAAATGTTACAGTGCTCTTTGGGGAAAGGTGGTGTGGAGATTGTCTGCTTGTTCTTGAAAGCACGTATTTGTAAACTATGCAAGAGGAGACAAAGAACAGAAGATAGAATTTGATTCTAAAATCCATCTTTAAATTGAGAGGAAGTGCTTGTCAAACTGCTGTTTATGATTAAATTGAGAATGATAAGTGGACTTTATGGATTATGTCATAAAACTCAGTATTATGGGTTCAGTTTGTTTTAATGTTACATTTTGACCAGGGGCTTCTCTACAGAGATTCTGTTCATCTAGTTCTGGAATTTCTTTGTGGTATGGTATTGCTTCACCTTCAAAATTACGATGTCATTGTTTCCAGTGGAGATTTCTCTCATGATGTATCAATTAGTTGTTGTTTAATACGAATTACAGAAATAGTGGTTTACATTAGAATAGCATATGACAGAGTAAGCTGTGTTTCTTTAGAGTAGCCTCTCTTTTTTTTTTTTTTTTTTCCTTGATGCTGTACTGGAGGTCCTTTACTTCTTTTTAATTATCAGTAGCTTTTGTTATTCAAATCTACCTTTGATGTTAACGGAGGGTTTCACAGATGTTGGTTTCTAGAAATCAGTTTAATTTCAATAAAAGAAAAATATTTGATCTTTTCTCCATGTCTGTTCCTTAAATCATTTCTGTAACTGAGTACATGCATTAATAAGATCATTCATTTAACCAAGTACATGCATTAATAAGGTAAAATCTTTTTGAACTGTAGTTACTTTTTAATCTTTGAATTAGATTTTAAAGAACGAAATATTAGAATTTTTACCAATAAATTTAAATAGAAGTTGAATAATTTGAACTAATGGTAGAATTAAGTGGTGACACTTAAACATTAAATATGATGATTGGGTATATTACATTAGATATTTTCACTTAATTTTTATGAAGAGTAGGACTTTTATGAGCAGTAATTCAGAAACATGTGAGTGTACTTAATGGAATCATTCTCCTCAAGACTATTTATACTGACATTGTTTTTTCCCTTCTGATACCCTTTCTGGAATCTGGAAGCTTTTTACTCATTGCCATTTTTTTCTTAGTTTCAGCCCAGACTCTGAAGAGCAACCTTGATTCAATGGACCGTCAGATCCAGAACCTAGAAAAAGTCATTAAGAATTTCCCGAAAACAGAAGATGAACATGATAAGTTTGTAGAAAAGATGAGCATATCCTTTTTGCATGTCTTCGTTGGTGATCTGAACATTCTGATCGTCTGGTTAAGTATTTACAAGACTTGAAAATAAGTTTTGAGTCTCCTCTTCCATGCTTTTATTCTAGTGCAGAGAAAAGTATAACAGAACGTGCTGAACCTAAGAGAACATATAACTGAGTATAGCTTAAAGCATTTATAATCAGACTTTCAAGGGAGGAAACAGGATAGCTTTCTTGAAGTAAGTAGTTATAGTGGCTGGTCATAAAGATAGTACTATGGGGTTTTTTTGTCTTAAAGAATGGTATTTAATGATAACTGTTGAATCATTTCAATCTAGAAAACTATGAGTAGTAGAGTATTAATTATTTTAGCTTCAGATATGTTGTTTTGTGAAGGGGAGAGTATGAATTTTGTTAATAGTTTTTATTTATTTATTTTTAAACGATCATTTTAGAGAAAAAAATATTTACATGTTTTGTACTCAAGAGTGATTTGTCCTTTTATTTCTGTAGGGAGTAGGGACCATAGATTCTTTACGCACTAGTAAGTAAAATCTGTGGGAGAATAACAAATGATGTCTGTCTAGCCAGTTTTCCCTCCAAAATTTTTATATATCAAGCTTTACTTTTGCTCAAAAGTATAAAGTAACAAGTAAAGTATACTGTAGATGCCAGAAGCTCACAAAACTGTGAGAAACACCAAGCAAAAGTCCATTTTTTTCTTAAAAGAAATTTGCCGGTTTTTATTTTGCAGAAAGCACATTTCTGTATATGTGCGACTCTGTGGTGTATGGTACATGGCCAAGTCCAAGGCATTTTGTGCATTTATAGAAGCTCAGATAGCTCGTGACATCTATTCTTTCTTACTGCAACCAGACAGAAGTCATGGTTTTGTGGGTTTTTCAAAGGGAAAAAAAAAAAAAAAGAAAAAAGAGGGGATTGATGTCTAGAGCCATTCGTAGGTGCTCATCACATTTAGTAGGTGGAGGTAATGAAGAGGTGGTCTTAACTACTGTGTATTTGGAAACTAAGTTTTAGCAGGATTAACCATCTGAATGGATTCAGTGACAGAAATTCACAAGAAGATATATAGTATCTTCTCTATATGGATTTATTTTAAGTTTCTGACAAGACTGAAGAAAAGTAGCTTAAGGGAGACAACTCATGACTAAGTGGAAAATTGTTTCTTGTTACTTACATATTCTCTTCCACCTTGTCTTATTTGCAAGGTTAGGAGACTTGCTAGTAATCACAATCATCAGTTCTGCTATTAAAAAAGAAAAAAGGCTTATTATTTTCCTGAGATACATTCACATAAAAAAATCTTATAATATTGCCTTGTAACTGTCTTTTGCCTTGTCATCATGTGCGTAGGCTGAATACACTGTCAAGTAAGCCCCACTTTTTTGTTCATAAATGAAACCAACATATTGAGATGCACCTTTTGCAACCGTATTTTCTTGTTAAGCTTGACAGCTCTGTTTCACAGGTTACACACATTATTTTTCAGTTGTGTTGAGTAAATGCTTTGCCACTTGTTGTTTTGCTACCTATGTATTTACTATACTTATAAAAACGATTTGCATTGCTTAAGTGATTTGGTGAGGAAAAAAAAGCCAAGTAGGTCATGTTTACCCTTTTCTGCTCTGTGGTTTATCACCCTTAAAGAAGAGGGATCATCTGACAATGCAAAAGAATTAAAAAAAAAATTTAAAAGTAATAGTGCTTTTTTGTATTAGCAAAAATATGAGGATCCTATGAAATTTTTGAAAATTAATTGCTGAAAGTCTCCTGGGCAGCCTTGCTTCAGTGCACGTACATTGATGTCACAGCTAGATTATCAATTCCTGGTAATTAAAATGGGCACCCTGAACTGTAGATGCTGACAGCTTTTATCATACTAGTGAATTTGGTGGCTTGACAAAATAGATAAGACTGTAAGAAATGAACTGATTCTGCCTAAGGATTTATGTTTTCATAATTAATAGATGACCTGATAGATGGTGTTTTTCTTTTTTAGAAAGTCATCTCCAGTTATGTCAAGTGATCAAATTTGTTTCTGCTTATCATTGAATATTTTTAAATTTTCTACACTCCTCTTTTGGTTTTTTGTGGGTTTTGTTTTGTTTTGTTTTTTAGATTGAAGAATAAATGTTGGTGAGGGGGGGAATGACATTTTAGTGTTCAGTGTGAATTTCTTTTGTTTCTGTCAGCTTGCTGAAGAATTGTTGTTGATACCACATACTGAGCTTAGAAAGTTAAAGAATTTCAGGCTGAACATCTCTCTAATTGCTTGAGTGTTTCAGAAAATTTGAGACGTGTCTGAACATAAATCATCTCTCAGTAGAGAGTTCTAGGATGCAGGAATTATACCATAATTAAAGGCATAGTTTCCCTTTCCCATTCCTGCTAATAAACAAAGCTGTTTACGAGTAATTGTGGATGAGACTTTCTTCAGAGAGTATGAAAGGAATATTGCTTGATATCATACTAAGGTAGGAGATCAATTACAATAAAAATACAATTCATAATACTCATTCATAATAAAATGAATTCATATTCATAATATAGAAGCAAATGCTATGAAAGAAATTACTTTTAGTTTTTTTAACTTTTTTAGCAAATAAGTTTTTGGTACTGTGAGTGACAAAAAGATTAATAGAAATTCTACTTGCATTTTCAGCTAGGATTTTTTTCTTGACCTATTTCTAAGCAGGCTAATTTGTGATTTCACTTAATCAGTGTATTTAGCGCATACAGTTATTCATCTCTGTGCATACTACTTGATGTAACTCTTGAATGCTTAAAAATAACTTAAAACTACTTTAGGAATTAAATACAAAGACAGGAAGAGTAGTATGTTACTATTGCACAACCTGTTTAAAAAATTGCAATATAATGCAGAAGTAATATGTTCACATAAATATACCCCATAGATTAACAAACTTTGAATTAAAGCTGTTAAATTAAATTCATGTAGTTTTGACTGCAGCCTGCTAACTTGATACATATCAAACACTTATGTTTTATTTACAAACTGAGGAAAATGAGTTGATCTTGTCTGAATAGTTTATATTTTAAGTAAGGCTATAGGCAAATAAATGAAAGAATTTGATAGCAGAAGCACATTTGGTATTACGTCACTTTCTTTAGAGCTGTGCAGATATTCATGTGAATTGATTCTGTAATTGTGTCAGTGTGACTTCCTGCTTTACTTTTTCCATTTATGATCATAAAGTTCAATGAATATAATAACAATTTCAGATGCTGTAGCTATAGGTTGATTGCCATCTTTCATAAACAATTAAGATATAGTATGATCATCTGATTTGATTTCAAGCATAATAGAACAGTCTCAGCAAATAATGCCACTATCAACTTTATACCTTCTTTTTAACTAAAAGCATATATTTTATGACAGTATACAATCTTAACTTGACAAAGTGTAAGTTGTACTACATCTGTAATAGATCGTACCAATGATTTTTCTCTCAAATATACATAATGATCTGGTTTGACTCCTTGTGGTTTCAGTTTCTGGCCATCATGACACTTTAAAAACCTTTGAAGTTTTTTGGGACCTGTTTGTAGATATCTTTTCCTCCATGTCAGAATTTCTGTACTGTGATCAGGTCACTTAAATTTATCTCCAATAACAAAGTAGATTAACTTCTTTAGTTTAGGACTTTTTTTCCCAGTCTTTACTGGTAGTTTTTTAATATGCATTTTAAATACTGATTTCAACTAAATACAGTATTTCAATAATTTTGTAGCTTCATAGGTATGAAGAATAAAAAAATGTAATATTGTTTATCTCTTTTTCTACATCAAAAAACTGGCTCTGTTAGCACCGTCATTGTAGTAGAACTTTGTGTTCAATTAGTAAACGGTTCAAACTTGCTTCCATCACTGCTTGCTGGGACACAGTTCTGCATCTTGTGTGTGTCTGTGTTTTTTGCAGTGAACACTGTGGACTTTTTGAGATAGCTGTATGGAAATACTTCTGTGGGATTCTGAAGCGATTTTTATGGTTGCTGTCTTGCTATCATGCTAGGATTTTAGTTTGTCTGCCTTATATTGGGATTTTCTGTAAGTATTTAATTTCCGAAGTTTTAAGGAATGCTCACAGCACACTCTGAAATCTTTAGGATCATGAAGCTGACCTGTGTGGTTGGCCACCAGAAATAGTTGATTTCAAACTGAGGTTTACAGCTATGCTACAACAGAAAGTAGAATATAGTATGGTTAAGGAAGAAAAAAAAAAGATTAAAACATTCTTTCTGTGTGTTTCATGCTACATTAAGTAACTTATGTGTGAGTCTTGAGACAACTTTTTCTTGATTTGACCAATGGCTAGAATTGTACTTTACTTGAAAAGCAAATTGTAAATAATTTAACTTTAAATGTGAGAGGTTTCTTTTATAATTAGCCCAGCTTCATGCAGCACTGGGGGGGGGTCCTGATTTAACAGTTTAGAAAAGTAATTACGACTATGACAAATCTGGCTTTCACTCCTTGTTTTATTTCAGTGTTTTTGTGTCTAATTGAAGATTTTTTTTAAATTGAAAACTCTGAATTTTATACTTACTTGCCCTAGGTGTATATGCTGTTTTCTTTTTAGTGATGTTAAAGCATGAGTGTCTAGTTGGGGACAGAGAAAGATACTCAGATTAATGGGGTTTAACTTTAAATGTTATTAAGAAAGATTAAAGACAACAGAATGAAAAGTATTTCAGAGGGAGTAATGGAAAGTTGTACAGAGTTAACTAATAAGTTAAACTTGACTTAGATTAGAACTATAGATACATAAATAATAAATACCATCTCTTCCGCCCTCCCAACATGTCCACACCCGCCCCTGCGACAAAGGTTTAGTCCTCTAGAAAATAGGCAGGAGCTTTGTTCTGAGGAGAAGGGAGAAGTGGTAGAGCTAGGGTGGCAGGAGGACATGCTGTTTGATCACTGGCCATTAGGTTCATTCTTTTTATTATGCTGCTAGCTGGAGAGACTTTTTGCTGTGTTGCTTTTGGACGATTATATAGTTCGTAAGCAGTCTTACGTTAGTTTATTTATATAATGTATCCTAGATGTACTAGTATGTCCTTAAATGAAGATTTTTGTATAGCCTTTCTGTTTTTCAGCTCTATCATTTACCCCAGTAAGAGAGATTAACATGCCTAATCTTGTTAAATTCTTTTGTCTACCAGAGCAATAAATGGTGCCACTTGTTTTTTCTAACTGATGGCATACATGTGAAGAATTAAAAGCTTATTTTTAAAAAATTGCAAAATTAAGGGAACCATGAATGAAAGAACAAAAATTACTGCAGATCGAAAATTTTCGAAGCAGTGTGTATTCATCTTATCATTAAATAGAAGAACAGTGATTTGTGAACTAATTTTAATTTTCAGAAAGGAACACCATTTATTAGAACAGACTCCTTTTTATGAAATAAAAAGCTGCCTTGAAAGGCATATACTCTCACTTGCTATGTATTTAAGCTCATGGTTCTATCTAATAATGACTATTGACTCACAACTAAGTATGAGTTTTATTAGTTCCTTAGTTGATGTACTTCAGTGGTAGTCAAATGATCTGGGGAGAAGTCTACTTTAAGTGTGTGTGGGACTTTTGTGCACTGAGAATGTTAGATAATATTTAACGTGCACTAAACATCAACTGATAGTTCTCTTGTACGTACCACTGTACTGCAGAATCTCTTATAACACGCCACTAGGGAAGAAACAAATATACTCTGAATCAGAATCTCAGCATCTGGAAATGGCTGTGAACCTTTTTTCTGTCTCAGAGTGAGTGAGCAGCAGGACATCATTTACACACTGACATGGAGTGCTGAAAGTATGTTAATGGCATTAACACTCTTGTCATCTGTTAACACTTGGGATTTCCTCCTAGCTTGTTATGGAAAAATAATTCACTTAAAGTGTTTTGAAATGTCATTTTTAGGAAAGCCTGGTTTTGTTTTTCACACAATCTGAAATGCACTGGTGCCTTAATTTCTGCATGTGAATATAGATTAATATCTGAATTTGCTCATAACTAGAGGCTTCTCAAAAAATAACCTCAAAGGGGGAAAATTTCTAGGAACTCTTGTATATGCCCCTCTGTTTGAAGTAACTATCTTTTGCATGCGTGTATTTGAATGTGTTTTTAAACGCAGAGGCATTTTTCAGTACTTTGGGAACTGGAAAAGAGAACCATTCAATGGTTTTTCAAATTCTAGGTCATGTATAATCCTTAAGACAATTTTATAAATGTGCTTTTTCTTACAATATTTATATAAAGGTTTTGTTCTTGCTATCTGCAAAAATGACATTTGAAAACATTTCATTGGAAAGTGCAGTTCTTGACTAAAAGAGGCATTTTGGGAAAATAATGGTTATTTATCCAGATAAAATACTTTTCGTAAGTAGTGTCTAGGGAGAGAAGGTCTACCTTACTGAAGTTTGCACATGAATAAGATTTTTTTTTTTTTTTTGGCTTCTCAAAGAACCTGGTTCTTATCCCCTCCCTACTTCCCTCTCTTTCTCTCTTCTCCCCCCCGCCCCCCAGCCCCGCCAAGTGAGAAAACCTATGTTGTCCAAAAAAGGCAGTGAAAAAGTACTTACTGTAGTTTGAAAGTTATGAAGTATTAAGTTATGTGATGAATAACAAAGGAACAGAAAGTCCTGGCTTCTAGATGTAGCATGGATTTTTTTTTTTTTTAAAGTTATGGTTACATTATAGGAATATAATCAGTGTGTTTTGTTACTCTTAGTGTTGAGCATTTGTTTAAAGTTAAGCCTTCTGCTTACAGATAAAAACAAACTCCAAGGAATAGTAAGCAGAAAGCACATGTCTTAAGACGTGCTAGCACCGGGGAGTAAAGTCTTGTTTAAGAAGACTTATGAGTGTATACAGTGGAAGGAAATGAAACAGGAGTCATTTATTCTAATTTGAGATCAAAATGTCAGCTGTTTTCTCCAAGTCTTACCTCAGAAAAAATTAATACTTGATTAAATGCTTAGTCAAGAAATTTTTTTAATGTTTTCAACCATCAATTGTTGGTTGTTCTTGCTAATATAGAGAAAACAGAACAAAACCCACTAAATTCATATTATTGATACTGTTTGTAAATGAGGAAAGGCTAGAAACAATGGAACTTTAAAATCAATTTTTTTTTCCAGCAGGGAAAAATGGACTTCTTTAAGCTTCACTCAACTGTTTTGAACTTTGATTTATATGATTCTTAAGAGGATCAGCTGAGGCCACCATATGATCTATTTTGTTATCACCCATGAAACAACTATGAACTTGTTGGAACTTTAGGATCTTGCTTAATGTCAGGAAATTAAAATTAGCATCTAGTAGTAGTGCTTGTACTACAGCATTTAATGAGACTTCTCCTATTTGGTATTGATTATTTAAAAATATACAATTTTTGTAGTTTGCATTTAAATATGAGCTAAATTAGTTCTTCAAAAATAGACTTGTGGTTAATTTATCTTTCTATTAGCAACATACAAGAAAAATCTTATTTTTTTTCTAAATTAAAATAGTAAGTGGAAAAAGAAGAAAAAGACTTTGCACTGCCTACTGAAGGTACAGCACAGAAAAATAACCACTTATTTGCTGTTGAGTCTTTGATTTACGGAGTTTTCTGTTTAAGCTATATCTTATGTGGTTTCAGTATCTCTTTACTTACTTGTGGTTTACAAGTTTCAAACCTGAGGAAAGAGAGCAAAAAAGCCTTCTAAGGTCTGACCTTCCTGCTAAAGAGACCTTACAGTTGCCTTCTCAATATGCAAGTATGTGCAGTATATTAGAAATATAGTGATCAATAAATAATTTTCTTCAGTTGAAAGTTCTCTGTTTCCCTTTCACTTTCTGTCCGACAAGAGTACAGCCAAAAAGACCATGTTAAATGAAACGTAAAATCACCCTGTACGTTGGCTCTTTCTATGCTGATTTCCTATTTAACTTCTGATTCTTACAAGCCCATACAGGCTGAGGACAACTGCTGAAGTAGGAATGTGAATTGAATTAATTTTGAAGCTATGATTCTATTGGGCTTCCTGTCTAATCACTTTCATTCATTGTTCTGTTCTAGTCAGATGCGCAAAATAACAGAAAGGGAAGTGAGAATGCAATCAGCGAGAGAAAGATTGGAAGACAATACAGTAAGAGGAGAATGGAAAGTAGCCAGTGGATGGAAGGATGAAGATTGAGAATCCAGATTTTGAGATAAGGGGCACAGTGTCAGAATGACAACGTTTAGCAATACTCTTATTAGTGGCAGGAAAATTTCAACATGACAAAAAGATGCAAACTTTTTCTTTCCGCCTATACCCTGAAAGTCACAAATGTTTTTCCTTCTTTGTAAGCCATTCTTACTATATGCTCAGTACTTTTTAAATGGAAAATGCTTTAAGCAGTAAATATAAGTCCTGTTATGCTGTACATCTTTTGCTTTACAATTTATTTCATACTTAAGGTGGGAATTTTTTTTTTTACTTCTATCTCTAGAATTGCAATTGTGCAGATAAATGTACACATTTATCTGCTTTTGACTGTAAGCAACTTTTTATCCCTTTTGATGTTCAAGTTTTCTGGATTTCTGTTATCCTAGTGCATTCCCAAGTATATAAAATGTTCATGTTGCAAGGAACTTTTTGCAGTAGAATGTACATGTAAGTACTAGAAATACCATTTTTTTTTTTCCTCTACTACAGACTTGGGTCAATTTGAATTAATTGTTAATGAGATTCAAAGATTCATTGTTAATGCTCTTAAGAACTTCCACCTCCTACTACATATTCTGTAGGCTTTTTACTCAAATTTACATAGTTGATTGACATGATGAGCAAAGGAAAAAAAACCCCACGTGCTTGGTGTACATTAAATTTTGCGTCCCGGATTCTCTTTTCTAAGTTCATGTACCTCTAGGAAAGCTAAATTTGTGACTTGAGTATCAGATTTGAGATTTCAGTGAGTTGCTTGGCTGCTTGACTGACAGCCGCCAAATATGTATGCCCCAAATGCAAGAAAAGAATCACTAAAGTGCACTTTTGAAAAGGAAATCAATAGTATATCATTTTATGAGAGGTTACATTTAAAAACCTTTTATCTCTGAACAATCGCATCATATTTAAATGGGTATGCTAAAGCAACCAAGACACACTTGATTAAACTGATCATGCTTGTAATTCTTAGAAGTACATCTGAAGGTCTGACGTATTTCATCAGTGTAGGCAGAAAATCCCACTTCTGAAAGCACTGTGATAGAAGATAGGAAGAATTAGTACATACATATAATCTGCTTTTCTTTTCCAAACTAGCGGCTTTTTTAGAAAATTCAGGGCATCAATGAATAAACAGTGTTTTCTGTTTCCATTTTTGCATTGCTAATTGTTCAAGCTCATAGCGTGTCAGCATTTTGAATCCTATTGAAGAACTGACCCTGCCAAGTTCAAAATCAGGTTACAAGCAATTTGTGCTAGGTTTAGTTATGTATATTCAATTGACATTATTATGCTATGGGGAAAAAAATAAAGACTGCTATTTGATGTTCTTGAGCTCAAATGTACTAAAGTTGTTTACTTAGTCTTTAGAGAGTGTGTCTCCCCAGCATATAAAATGATCTGCTTGTGCGGACTAGCCTTTTTATAGGTAGCAGTTTAAAAATTAGATAATCAGCAGGTGAGAAATATGGCCAGGACCTATTGCAATTAGAAGGCACAATATCAGAAACACATTCTGAAGATCTCAGTCCTGAGCAGCACAGCAGCACTCACACAGAAAGAATCCCAGAAGATGTAATTTTTTATTTTTATTTTAGGAGATTCTGTTGTTCAATGACGATCATGATATAACTGTTGCTATTCGATTTCATTTCCACTGAGAAATGTCAGTATGGCCTTGTGGCATTTACTAATCCTTTCACTTACCTAATTTTTCACCCTGGAAAAAAAAATTAATCCCCCACTAAAATTGCTTTGAAATATTTGCATGACTGGTGTCACATTTTGTATGACTAGATATTTATCATGAAGGTCAATAGACATCATTGAATTAATATAAGACATCATTGAATTAATACTGTTTCTGCTGCGTGTAAATATTCTAGACCTGTAACATATTTTCCCATTGTGTTTGCTGTAATATGCAGCAGATGAAAGCTGTGAATTTTTGTACTAAGTTAACTCATAAAGATATATTGCTGAAACAAGGCAAGTTATTTTACTGTTGTAATAGAATGAGTCTCCTTTTCTGGTTATAACTGAAAACCAGTTGGGTTTGCTTTGTTATTTAGTACAGTAAATGGTGGCGTTGCTAGTTTTTTTCCCAAATCAACTTCTTCCTAAATTAATGGAAACATCAATCAATTTGTCATGATACTGTTACAATCCTTATGGGAGTTCTAGGAAGTATTATATTTTACAATTTCAGAATTGCTATACAGGTTTTTATACTAGCTATTTGAAATTAAACTTTATTTTCATCTATTTACTAATGTGCTTTGACCATCCATAGTTACTAAGCTGCAGCCCGTGTAGAATTAGAGAGACTTTCCAATTAAAGATGAGTTTAACCTTGTAGAAGAAACCCTTTGATATCTTCCTGCTTGGTGAAGTCCAGTCTTCCTACTGAGAGACAGTATAACATTAAGTTATATATTCCCTATACCGTTTCTTTGACAGAAGTGGGTTGAGGAATGAAGGAGGTTTGAGCATAGTTTTAGCCTTCATATTTATGCCCTCTGCTTTGTTTCTTCTGAGTAAATGTGATACTAGGAGATACGTGAGAAATAGTGGTGGAAGAAACTGTCAGTGCGTCTTCTACATTAAATCTGTAAATGTAAACAGCCAATGGGGAATTACAAAGGCTTCTTGTAGGGCATGTGGAGTAGCAGGTTTATCTTGAACCGGAGCAAACACGCTATCGGTTGCAAATCTAAAGCCATCTCCTTTGGTTTACTACCTCTCTCAACTTTAATGGGTTTGTGTGTGTGTGTGGGGGGGTTAATCACACAAAGTATGAAATTTTCCTTAAGTTATGCTGAAATTCTATATTTTTCTCTGAGGTGCACTATGCATCAAAAGAATTGTTAGTCTGTTTTTATTACATACCATCAAATAACAGATACTGTTGAGATATTTCATGTTGAGATATTTCATGTTAATTGCTTAATTGGATACAGTCTGTGTGTTGCTCAGTGAAATAGAATTTGGAAAACTTTAAATTGGTCAAGTCTAATCTGGCAAGGTTCCAGATGTTTATTTTTGTCCTAATACAAGTTTTTAATGATACCTTGCTGTGCTTTTGCTAGGTGCCTGGCTTCATTCACTTTTTTTATATTCCTGTATTTTAATATCTTTATGTTCCTTGATGAAAAAAGAATTATACACAGGCCTGCATAATTGATCATGAGATACTCCATTCTTTTATGAGCAAAACATGATATAAGCCAACAGAGAGATATTAGTAAATCATTGTTTCAGTGCTTGACCAGTTATTTGAAAATTGTTCATTTGCTTTGAGACAATATCAGCCTCACAGACTACAGGCTGTCTTAAGGGCATAAACAAAGGGTGATGGTAAGTAGCAATATATTTAGTAGAGTAAGATATCAGTCAGGTTCTTCAGGGACTGGTGTGAAGTCCACATGTATATAATAGTTTCAGGAAGAGTCTGTAACAAAAATCACAGAAAGTATCACAGAAAGAGATGTGACTGGGCCTGGAGGGGAGGAGAGCAAAATAAGAAGCATATAGAGCCAAAAAATATGAAAGAAAAGTGTTAGTAACTCATCTTTCTTCATGAAAAATTATATGATTTTTCATAAAGTGTTCAATCTGTGAATTAAATTAAAACTTTGTGCTTAAATGCCCCCAGTTACGTCCGTTAGAAGCTTTTTTGAAGAACTTGTCTTCCCAGATGGTGAATTTACCCAGTTCATCTGGATTTTCAGAGTCAGTTGACATTTTTTGTTACTTTAGTGTTACTCTTTAAAGGGCTCTTCTGTTTCCTTCTAGTTTTCCCCTTCATTCAGAGGTATGCAGGAAGAATTGAGTCATCCGCAAAATGTCTTTCTGCCAGATTCAACGCACAACGCTTTTTTAAGAGCTTTACACTTCCTTTATCATCATACATTCTTTCTTTTCTTTATTTTTTTCCCATTTGATTAATCTTTCTTAAAGCAAACTAAAAATGCCCATGGTGTTCCAGGTGATAACTATAGGATTATATAGGTATAATCATTACTTAGATTGAACTTGAAAACCACCTAATAATGTGTCATGTTTTAATGCATAATGTTCATTTCTCTTACAACTATTTGATATCAGTAAAAGAAATGACAAATCCCTTTGGAAAATGATCCTTTGAATTTTAACTGGTCTGGACTAAGGTACAGTTTTCATAAAGTTAATATTTAAAAGTACAAGAACTATGGAACATTTATAAATGAAAATAGTGTTATACAAAGCAGATTATCAATTTTCTTTCTGACAGTACATTTCTACCTTCTATTTCAGATCTTCATTTCTTTTTAAGAAGGAAGGCCCTGATGTGAGGGGACATAAGATTGTATTGATTTCTTTCATATTGAGCTGTACCATAAATACTGTGAACAGGAGTGTACAAACAATTTGTAGGCTCCATTATAGTACAAATAAAGGAAGAAATTGGACACATGTTACAAATGGGGAGGCGTAATGATATGCAACAGGTAGCTGTGTGGCAATTAAGAACTTCAAATAGCTTATTTTTCTGGGTTTTATTTATTGAAAAACATATATTCTGTAAATTATATAGTACAAACTTTTGTAGGTTATCTGTTTTAAGTCCAGACATTTGACTACAGATTTGTGTTGGATTTTTTTGTTGTTTAATCCCTGAGATTATGTAGATTTACCACACGAGGGAGCTCCATTCTATTCTGCACCTTGAAGACTGCATCCAGAATTGTGCTTCAAAGTTAGGACTGTATAAGATTGAGAGAGGATTTTACAGGAGAAAGGAGAAAAGTATAAAAAGGTTGCTGAAATGCATTTTTAGAGTATATGTTGGCAAACTAGTGAGAGAATAATTTTTTGACAGTAATCTACACGACACGTGAAAAATTATATAGGAGGAAAAGCCTGCTTGTTTAGGAGATTTTAAAAAATAAGATTCTATGAACAAAAATCTACTTAAATACATGGGAATCTAAAGGCTTCTTTATTGTGAATAATTGCCTAAGGGAAACTGTGCTTTCATCCTTAAATTTATATTAAACCAAGTTGTCCAGATCACTGAAACGTATTTTTGTAAAGAAATGTGCACTACTAGAACGATAATTCATTAGAGATCCATTTTCTAATTGCTGTATGCTTATTTTAAAATCTGAAATTAAAGGGAGAGTGTACACTCTAAATCCCTGGAGCTGCAGCATTAGATATCAAAATCAAACTGTCATCGAGACATTGCTTTATCAAAAATGTTGGCATTGATGGAACTGCTTTTTGCCCTCCACCCTCACCACTCTCCAAAAAAGAAATTAAAAAAACCCCCACTTTTTGGAGAAAGCATACTTTTTTTTTTTTTTTTTTTTTTTTAAGCGGTGTGTCTGAGTATAAGAAACTTTCATTTCAAATCCTGGTTACCCTGTGATTACGCTCTTTGCTTTTCTGGCTGACCAGAACATTTGTTTAAGAAATATCCTTAAGTG
The DNA here is from genome assembly GCF_035582795.1 of Mycteria americana. NCBI lineage: Eukaryota > Metazoa > Chordata > Aves > Ciconiiformes > Ciconiidae > Mycteria > Mycteria americana. The sequence goes on along the minus strand of NC_134374.1, from coordinate 19,961,852 downwards.
TTTGTTGGCTGAGATAGAAATTTGAGGCATTCCTTCACTTTCCTGACTTTTCTTTGTTTTAATCCCAGTCATTTGGGGCAAGGCTATTTGTGTGCATGTGGAGGTGAATCCTAGCAAATAATTGCTCAATCAGTTATGGTTACATATTTTTGGTATTAATATCTGGAGAGAAAAGAGGAGGGAAAGAACAATGCACCCTTTTACTCCAATCATATATGGTGTGTGGTTTTAGGTATACAACTGCTATTAACTCTGGTATTATAATTAATAACTGGTATTATAATTAATATTATAATACTAGGAAAATAGTATTCAAAATACTTTTTAGGTGCAAAATAGAGTCTCATTTTTAGAGTGTAGTCTTTCACTCTCATTTTCTCCTGCACTTGAATTTGTGAACTCTTCAGTACAATAGTTGTTTGCACTAAACAGATCTCAATTTTAAGAAATTTATTCTCTGCTTTTTTATCAGGTGACGTAAAATAATTCCTTTTCCTCCTTGATTTTGAACATCTAGGCTCTTGAAACATCATATGATCTGAACTTTTTCAGATTTCTAAAAACAAGAAAATGAGGACTTCTGACATTGCTACATTAAAGGAAACCTAGAAATATAAGGAGTCAGTTCTCTTTTCCTTCCCCACACTTTACCGAAAAACTTTATCTAGATGAAGTAACCATCAGATCTGCTGATTGAAGCTTGTGAAAACTGGGTACAACTGACAGCTCAAACATAGCTCTCTTAATTAAATCCAGATGAAGTGAGGAAAAACTGCATGATCAAAGAGAAAGTGAATGTGGTTGCAGTTTCTCTGAAAGATTTAGGGCACACAAAGCTGTAATTATTGTTTAAGGCATCTCATTGTGTGTTCTGAAACTAATATAATATTTCTAGGAGTGGCTACCTTGCTGTGGCTGTGCTGAAATAGGTATCAACAACTAATTTTTTTATTGTTGTTAGAACATTGTTTGTCAATGGTTTGTGTTATTTGAAAGTCACATTTAATTAATTTGAATATAATATGCAAAACAAATTTTGCAGAATAATTTTGTTTGTACTAGCTGCATTTTACTTGTTTTCTTTCTTGTTTTTATTCATCTAAACAGATTTTTATCTAATTGTTCTCCAGGGAAGGTATGTTAGAAATCCATTACTCTTGCAACATTTTCTGTTTCATATATTCTTGACTATCATGTCTTGTGTGTTGCTTTCTAATTAATGCATGAACAGTGATTATAATTAATTGTTTGCCACCGCAAACAATGAGAGAGATTTGAGTTTGAAAAAGCTACAAATATCCTTCTTCATACTGTTTCAAATTATTTTTAAACCAAAATATCACAAATGAGAATTGAGTTAAGAACTGGATGATTTCTGTTGTAAAAGGTGCTGGAGTAGCACCTGCATGAAGTATATAGGGAGTGACTACATTTCAGACTTCTTAGTATGGGATTCCAGGCAAAAATGTGATCCATGACTGTGAAGGATCTAAGCAAAGATCTATGACTTTTGTACAAGTATAGGAAAATAACCTGTAAAGCATTACCAAGCTGGAATAATAAACTGGAGAGTTCTTTACATTTTTTTGTAATTTTATAAGACTCTCTTTGCCTTTCTTCTGTCCTGTCATCTTCTAGTATCCATTGTTCTAGCACTCCCACCAGTTACCCCTCTTCATGCTATCGTCATATTGCAGTACGTGCTGTAGGTCTAAAAAGGCTTAAGAACTGCAAGGGAAGATCATGAAACACGTAACCAATATACACTGAATGTGAAGTTATATCTATACCTGTATCTGTTTCATTCTTCATCTGGTAAAATATCTTCTTTGTCTTTATTTTTAACAGCTCTCACAACTTCCTTTTCAGAACAAATGAAGCTAAATAGTCCACCTCTTGCATGCCAATGGCATTTTGCCATTCTCTTAAAAGGACGTTTTTCACCTGTCAGGCAGTGTCAGTAAATTCAGTTCCTCTCAGCATGTTTTTGCAAAAGCAGTTTCAAAATTCTGGTGACTTCATCAGTGGAAATAAAGCTTTGGTTTTGTCAGGATGAAAGGTTTGTTTTGCTTTAAGTTCTAGAGCTTTTAGAAATTGTTTTGATCTTTATGTCCCCTGTTAAAAATGGGAGTATGGACTTTGGGGATCATTTCCCTGTTACAATTATGGAAAAACCCCCTAAACTTCTAAGGTCATCAACTGTCTTTTTCTCTGAAGAAAAAAATACTAGTGTTTTTAGGTTAATTTAGGTTAATACCTAGCTCTAATTTTGGAGTTTTTGCAATTTTAAAAAATATTTTTATTTAAGATAGACAAGATCTTCCCTTCTCTCTAGCCTGTGGCTTTATAAATGCTGCCTTTTATGTATTCTGTTTGAGGAGCCAAGTGCTCTTATTTACTTTTAAAGTTTTCTTCTTTATGCTACCACAGGAAATGCCTAAATCAGCATCGTAAGTCTTTGAGTAGATTCTTCCAATATAAACCAATTTCAGAAACAGCCTGTGGAGCTTTGTTCCTTGGACTGAATATTTTATAAAATAGTCCCTTGTTTATCAGTTTTTGCTTAGAGAGTTCCTATGGGACTTTTAGAGAAATGAGCACTGATCTTTGCATCCTGATTAACAGAAGTATAAATAAAAAAAGTATTGAAATTTTGTTGACATAAGCTTTCTCTTGTGCGTACTGAAGTGGTGTATGTAGAATCAATGGAAATAGTCTTTTCATTATTGAGAAGTTTGAATGCATGAAAATTAGGAATTGATATGATTACTTAGAGCTAGGAGTAAGTAAACATTGACAGATTTTTCTAGTGTTTATTAAGATGAAAGTTTTATGGCCATTTAGGGACAAGTCAGGAAGCCTCATCTGAATTAACATGAACGTAAGCATGATTCTGCAATTTAGGGAGAAGGAGCAGGTCACAGCGAGGATTGTTAGCAGGTGGTTATGATCTTTCTGTGCTTCATTTTCATGAACACAAACACTGAAATAGTGTTTGTACACAGTGAATGTAGTTGCATTAAATAATTCTGATAGTTAATGACTTCTTCAGGTACTAATGTAATGAAGGCCAGGGAGATGAATAGACCTCTTTGCTGTATGATAACTGAGAAGCAACTGTTCTTTTGTGGTTTTTTTCTGGGTTCTTCTGTCAGAATGCTGAATGATGAGGTAATTTGCTTTGTAATGAGAGAGAAATTCTCACACTGAGCTTTTTATGGGTATTTTATTAGTGAATCTTTAAGCTATTCAGAAGTACATGATTTTGTGTAAACAGATAAAATGGGACTCCTTCTATGGGTCTTGGTTTCTTTGAGTTCTAATTTGGGTAGATGAAGTGTATTGTAATGAAGATTTCTGCACACCACCACCCCCACCCCCCCCCCCCAAAAAAAAAAAAAAAAAAAAAAAGAAGAAAGGCTTTCAACAGGAAGGAAAGATTAGGTATATAATTGTGATTCATAATTATCTGTGTATGCTTCAGAAGTCTTGTCTTCTGTGTAGTCACAGAGGTACATTATGTATGTAGTGTGAATGATAAAATTGTTAGCATCTGTTTACATACTGATAGCAGGTGAAAATAAAGCTATCAGTGTAAATGACTTACTGTTATTAAAGCTGAATTTCTGTCTTCAGCTAATAAGTTCTGTTTGTGTTTCTCCAGTTCAATTCAAAGAATGCTCTATTATGAATGAGCTTGGAGATTAGAAACTCAGAGCACTGGTACATCCTTCATTAAAGATGATGACCCCATTGAATCAAACTTTCTCTTCTAGCTATATGAAACATATTTTTTGCCTAGCTTGGCAGTTCCTTGATCCAGAATCCTGCTCTGAAATGGTATGCAGGAGTTTTGAAATGACAGAATGCAGTTTGTATGGTTGAAATATTTTTAGTAAATTTTCACACTTAGTGGTAGTTGTTCAGAAATCATTAAAAAAATATTTGTATTGTTGTTGAAGTGTATTTCTTTAATATTAGTTGTAGATAAGTGGACCTGTGTGTGTGTGGGGGGAAATGTTTTGCTCTATGAACAGTATATGGCAATGGATTAGCAAGTAGTGTACTTATGGTTTTAATTTCAGCTGATCGTGTCAAGGGATTATATTATTGTCACGGATGAGTTTGAAGCATAGGTTTGGTTCTTTTTTGGAAAGTCAGACAATGAGTTGGCTTAAGTGTGGATAGGAAGCTAAATCAAACCCAGTGCAGATAAACAAACTCATTTATTTGGTCCTTATACTTGCTTTAGCTGAATTATTAGTATCTTGTGAAATTCTGATGATGATGAGAATCCATTTTATTGAACTACAAGTTTAAATAATAAAGACCATTTGATTTGTTGCAATAATGAACTATTCAGCAAGGTAATTTTAAAACTGGATGTTTATAGTTCATAGTGAGGATTCTGCCAAATGGTTTGTTCTTAGTGTTTCATGTTTTTCTTCAGCAGTTCTCACAGTCTGATTCAATTTTGGTGTGCTTGGAGTGGGAAAAGCTATATTTGAGTCAAGTACAGTGTGTAAAGCTTATTTGTAAATTTGGGATTTTTTTAATGGAATGAAGTTGCATTATATATCCAGCTTAGAGGGGAAGAAATTATTTGAGATGTTATATAATGAAGTTGAAATTATGTATAAGCAGGGTAACCAAAGCCTTGTTCATTTTGATTTCCCAGAATGACAGAATGGTTGAAGTTGGAAGGGATCTCTGGAGGTCCTCTTGTCCAACCCCCCTGCTTAAGTAGGGCCATCCAGAGCAGGCTTACAGAACCATGTCCAGATGGCTTTTGAGTATCTCCAAAATTCCATAACCTCTCTGGACAACTTGTTCCAGTGCTCAGTCACCCATTTAAGCTCAGCTTGGCTGTTACTCAACACTTGATTCAGACTCAGAAATATAGAAGGCTAGATATGAATTGTTGAATGTTGTGAATTTTCATTAAAGTACCTTTAGGTATAAATGCAGACCCCTCTGTGGAAGCAGTCTTCTAATTGTTTTCTGATTTCTTGCCTGCTCTGCTGTACACTTAATTTCTTTTGTTGCTAATTTCTTACCGCTGAGGATGTCAAGTGCCACCTATGTGTAAGGTTAATTTGCAAGCAGATCTGGTGATACACACATTGATATTAGTAAAATGCAACATTTATGATGAGTGGTGTCACAAATGTTTTTTACTCTCACTCTTGTATGCTTTATCTAATACATCATAAATGCATACAAACAAAAATCAGCTGTTGTGTGATTATTTACATAATTCTTTCTGCCTAATTGGTTCTCCCCCAACCATGTCATTTCCAACAATTTTACTGTCAAGCTTTTTGAATAGGCAGTTTTTCAGCACGTTTATTAATTTTCCCACAGTGTCTACAGTAACATGTTATGGATTGAGTTGACTGACAATGAGTTAATGGAAGTAAAAATAACTTCTATTTCTTCAAAATAGAATAATACACAGTAAAGATAATAGACTGGTTTTATACTGTTAAAATTTATATACTTTGTGTTGGATTAATAACGAAGTTGTAATCTTATCAAAGCATCAAGTTGTCCAGATATATCTGTTGCTTTTAAAGAGTTGTAGTGTGTATGTGTATCTCCAGAATAGTAAGGTGGCATTATGATATGTGGCTGCATTCCCTCCTGCTTCAAGTACTGCTGACATTAATTCCGTAGTTCAGCTCAGGACAGGAGAGAAACATTCAAACACATAATTTGTCATGGAAATTTTAATAAGCCAGTTTTAATTAAACTGTATTATTCGAGACACAGAACATTCTGATGGAAATTGTCAATTTTCAGAACATTAAATGAGTACTCAAGAGTTTGGAGGAGTTAACAGAATAATAAATTATTTCAAATTGTAAATTTAGTAAAGCATGAAAGAATACACGTTGACATTTATATTTTCAGTCTTGCAGTATTTAGGATTATGAAGGCTCAGAGCTTCATCATTGCATAATGATATAGTTCATGGACATTTTGCACTCCTCAATGCAGATTTATCAATCTGCAACTTAAAGCTAAGAAACAAAACACTGTGTATTTTTCAAAAATGCATTTTAGGAAAAAAGCTATTTACATTGGAAATAGTAGATGGATTACCAGTTTTCCTATTGTAAATTATGATTGACTATGATTATCTAAAACCAGTGTGTCTCAAAATCTAACTGTGAAATCAAACAGTTAGAAATGCACCTAAAAAGACTGGTGTGGACAAATTTTCAGGAAATCATATGGAGATTTATAATAAAGCCGTGTTTCTGGGGTTTTTGTGATGCTGTGCTGTCTTTCATTACAGCAGAAACTGTTCTCAAGTATTAGGATCAATGTGTATAGTAGAATAAGAAACCTTGATACATTCAGTAAAACTGAAGTTAACTAAAAAATAAGTAGATCAGATATTTAAATAAATTAAGTTTAGGTGGCTTTGCTTTTCAGACTCCTAGAAAATTCCAGGCTGAATATTTTTTACCTCCTCATTATAGTGCTGATTTATATAATACACTAAATACATTGATTCTTTCCCTTTAGGTTGAGTGTATTTATAAATGAGAACCTCTTCCATCTCTAGTCCCAGTGGGCCTTTATTTTCTTTTGTTCTTATGTTTTTGCTCTCTATTAGGAGTTAAGGCATCTGTAGCATAATGCCAGCTGCCTCTTTCTTAAATGAATTTTTTTGTCAGCACAAACTTTTGAGAATCAAGCATTACATGAAAAACTCTCCCAATGGAATGCTGCTTTCACCTGTTTTCAGCTTCCTGTAACCAGTAGCTGGAAGGACATGTCAAAAGAACTTCTATTCAGTCTTTGAAATGCTGTTGGAAAGTGTTAAGAAGCTTCTGGCAGGTATCTCCTTTTTGTTTGCAGTGCATTCTTTATTCTTCTGGAGGTATCAAAGACATCAACTCTGTGGTCTGTTTGTTTTATTGTTTCAGACCTGTGGTCAACATGCCTTAAATCCCATTTTTATAGGGACTGTATATGCTGGAGAGAGGCCTCCTTAACTGCTGGAACACCAGTTCATTCTTTATAATTACAGTTAAATTACCAATGTTCTTTCTACTGTGGCATGTTTATTGTTGATGAATGCCAAGCTGTCAGTGTTAGCTTTCATTTTCTTTGTAAATGCTGACAGTGATAGGTCTTGCCTTTGGGCAAGTGAGTTTTTTGTGTGTTCAGGTACTTTATTAACTCTATTATTCAAGTTATTGATATATTGATGTGAAATTCATAGCAGATGTTATGGTAGAAGTGATGACTTTCCCTCCAGCAGATTTGGGGTCTTTAACCTTGATTTCTCTGATCTTTTGTTCTCATCTGTTTACATGGAAGAAACCAGGAGAAAGCATGGAAGTACCATGGTAGTGGTCCTAATATGGATGTTAAGAATTTAATTCTACTATTGATGGTAATTAGTGATTCTTTATCTCTGACATAATGTGGTAGCATAGTGTCATGGTAACATTTGTATCCATTGCTTGCTTAATTAAGTTAATTTAGGCATTGCACTGAAATGCCAGCAAACTGTAGTCATCTGGTCATATTTCAAAGTGTAAAAACTCATCGACTTACAGAAAAGATATTTTCAGTCACTACAGCTGGCTTTATACAACTGTACTAATATTTACTTGTATTTTGATAATGACACTACACTTAATATTTTTACTGCAGAAATCCTTATCCGTCTGGGTATCTAAACGTTTTTTTTCCCTTCCTGGTGATGGTCATTGTCAAGCAAACCACAGAACTGAATGGAAACTTAAGTTGGCAGCTGTAATGCAAACACAGAAACAAAATCCTTTTAAAGGGGGGGAAAAAAAAAAAAAAAGAAAAAAGAGAAAGAAAAAAGGTGTGGAAGTTTCCCAGCCTCTTTTTTAACAAGAAGACAACAGGAACAAGTAGAACTAGTAGATAACTTAAATTTGGCAACAAAAGTTAATAAAGTCATAAGGATAATGCAATTTAATGGTCTGCATTTATCTGTATCTTTGTTTAAAAGACATGAAGTTTTCTTCTGTTATTTGTTTGCATTTTAATTTTCTTTAGAGTTCTTTAGTGACACGGCGCACAGAGAATTTTACAGATTGCACGGTAAAGCATATATTGCTAACTTTTTGGTGCCGGTTACTGAACAGTGATTTATTTCTTAATCTCAGGTTGGTGTGTTGAAATCAATGAAATAGGATAGCGCTCTTGGAAGATGCCTGTAAATTTTAAACTGCAATAGCACTTCTTCAAAAAATCAAACTTGACACTTAGAAAATCTAAGAGTAATTTTGTGTAGTTGCCATCTGCAGTAGTATTAAAATGAAAAAAGGAAATGGATTAATGGGCATAAACTTTCCTTTAGCTAGTAACCACTAAAATAAGGAGTTCAAAAGTTCAGTAAGTGTTATAGGTACAAAGTTGCCTAGATGGTGATTAGATATGGTTCTGTTATTGTAGCAGTGGTGTATTTCCCTATCTTAATAAAGCAATAATGCTCCATATATTCAGATTTACAAACCCATTTTTCTTGGTTTATGTGGAACTTTGGGAGACAGGTGTGGTACTGCAGATGCAAAAATGTTTCCACATGGGTGTTTTTGGTGTTTTGTTTTGTTTTTTAATTTTTCATATAACAGTATTTACAGTAAAGTCTTGGCTTTAGAATTTTCTTATGGTTATGAAAGAAACTAGAAAATGTGTGTGTGTGGAAAAACAAGCTCGTGAATCGAGTAATTTCTCTTAGTTGAACAAGCATCTTTACACCTGATAGTTCTGTGATTGGTTTTTTGGTTCAGAATAGTAAGAATGAAGCCTTGTTTACAGGGTTTAAATGAGCACTCATTAAAGCTTCAATCTATATTAATGAAAACTGTTGGAATTAAGTATTTCTATCATGCAAAGTTTTGATAGCTTAGATTTTTCAATAATGCTTTTTCATGAAATGGTGTAGGCAAGTATGGCTTTGCTTCTCTGGCATGATTGTATTGACTAAGTCTTTGCAATGACTAGAAGTAGTATGTTTCAAGGTGATGTTTCAAGTTACTAATATTTTATAAGTATGAAGACCTGTTCTCTCTTTGGTCATTGCATTAATCCATCTTACCGACATTCTTTTGTCTTGCAAGCCATCTGTTAATGGTATTTCTTATTTGCACGTTGGCACTTATTAGATAAAAAATAATAATGTTGAAATTACAGTATATGTTTCTACAGTGTTACTTTAAAATATGTCCTAGTTTCAATAGCAGTATTGGTTTTTTTCTTTTTAGTGATTACCTTTGTTATTTCTCATGTTGAATGTGCAACCTGAATGGAGAATTTGACTCTGGGAGCTTTGTCTCAAAGAATTAATGTCAAATCTGGAATGTTTGAAGGTTTTTTTTCTTTTTTTGGTTTCAGACTTTTCAGTCACTTTTAGTATATCAATTTGGTTTTATATTGTAAGAGGTTGTTTTTAAAGGAACCACAGATACAATTTGTATAATTACATACCTTCGTATTTCTTTTTCCTAGTATTTTTGGTGAGTTGTTCAACACAGTACTCTGCTGACTCTAAGGCAATTCATGTTTTTCTAAAATTTTTACTCTGCTCAATAATTCAGTAATGTGCCATTATTACCTATTTAATGTATTCTTGCCATTAAACTTTCATTTCTTTTTGTACAGTTAAATGTCATTGAAGACTGAACTATACCAAGTTTGTCTTGTATTAAGATGAACAATTCAACAGTCCAAGCTTGAAATTCTAACCAAGCAGGTTAAACCTCATTTCAATAAACTGAAAATATAGGTGTTACTACTGTATTTGCACTGGCATGAAACTATATCGGTAGATACTACTGTTTCAAAAATTTGATACTTATATATTAAGATCCATCCCATTGTTGGTTTCTTCTTTTTGCCATTCTAAATCAACGTTGTAAGGTGACAAAAGAATACAACTTTCTTTTTATGCTACTGAGGCTTTAATGAAGAAGAGAGGATTACTTGGAAAATAAGTTTCTTAGGAGGAAAATTATATTATAATTATATATATATATACATACACACACATATATACACACATTATATAAAGTTTTTGATCATACTTTTAAAAACCAGTTCTTAAATTGACTGTTTACATACCTCCCAACAGTTAGAGCAGGAAAATCCAAGTGAAATATTAGGCCTCTTTCCAATGGAAGATATTTTCAGCCTTGTTACTCTTGCATGTACTTGTGAAATGACAGCCTTTTAAGTACTCAGCAGTATCCAAACACTATGAAAATGTTATGAATAGAATATCCACCTGAATTTCCTGTCTTTATTCTGTGATTTGTTGACTGTTTTCTGAAGAATCATTTTTGCGTTTAGTCTAATCTCAAAAATAAATGGTTTATACGATTTCTTTGTATGTCTCTCTCCCCTAATTAGTTTCCAGGTTGTTTGTTATTTTGCAGAGAGATAGGCATCTCAACAATATTGAGTAATTAGAAATGTGATACTAGGCAGAGTCTCAAATTAGTGTCTCAAGCATGGGGAAAGGTTGAAGCATGAGCTCTGCTGTATTAAGAATCAGAATCCGCATGGAAGAGAGTCATTACAAATAAAAGCCACAGGGAGCCAGGCTGCATGATTTTTGTAGTTCAGGGAATAACTTGTGTCTTTTGTTCTTGGGTTTTGATATGTACAGCACAACACTTTCATCAGCTACAATTCAGTATCAGCAGAAGTAGTTTAATCGTGTACTAGCTGTGTTTTTTAACAGTGATTTGGGACTTTGTATCTTTGTGGATATAAACAACCACCACAGAAGAAAACAGCAGACTGAAACTTACTTGCTTTGAGGCAAACTAATATTTCCTTTAGTAGCTTGCACCCTTCTTGTATTTGCAAATGAATAGTTCTAAAAATATTTTTTTCATATTGGGGGAAAAAATGCCACATTTTTCTACTTAATAGGATTATGCCAAACTTTTAATGATGACTGCTGGGATGGAAGTCAATCTCGGTTTCATTTCTAGACTTACATATTTCCTAATGGAAAAAAAGACTTCTGTTGTTCCATGGTGTTTTTCTTACTAATAATTTTTCAAAGCTGTTTGTCAGTTAACTGGGGCAGGTGGGTGGATATTCCATTTTTGTAAATTCTGTGAAATTACATAGTTGAGAGAGTGCCCCAAATAAGCGTACCTAGTACAGGAAGCCTGAGGCATGAGCTGAGCTATGTGACTAGGCATTAAAGAATCCACAAAGAAGACACATCTGTAATAAAAGGCAAAGAAAATTAGACGTCATACTATGTAATTTTGTCATTGGTAGTTATGCACAATGCAAATTTTACAGATAAAATATATGCCCATAATACAGGGGACATGACATCACTGGAGCAGAGTGGGGCATTATAGTCAGATTCTCATGGCAAGCTAATTCTCAGCATGTCTTTTCATAGAATGTCTTTTACAAAATCATTTATTAGAAGAAAAATGTCCAAGATATTTGGAAAATTTATAGTCAGTAGTACAGTCTGTTAATGGTAAATCTTCACCATTGGAAAGGGATCACTTAATGGAAAAGTGTGCCATCACCTCATGTTGATATGAACTTGCAGACATGTAAACATACAGTAAAATGTCATATTTGAAAGCAGGACAGCACTATAAAATTTTCCAGCTCTAACCTTTGTACTGAGTTTTCTTTTTTTTTACTGTTAGATTGGATTACATTTGAATCATTTTCCTTAACAAAACCTTACAGCTTTGCTGAGAGTGCCCGAGAACAATATGAAAAATTGTCCAACATGCACAACAACATGACGAAATTGTATGAAAATTTGGGAGAATACTTTACCTTTGATCCCAAAGCAATAAGCATAGAAGAATTCTTTGGCGATCTGAGCAACTTCAGAACTCTATTTTTGGTGAGTAATGTCTGCAAAACATTATACATATTCTTATTTCTTCTTTCTCCCAGATTTAGTTATTTCCTCTTCTCTCTCTTTCTTGTGTTAGTTAACTTTATGTTTTATTCTATGGCAGGAAATTGGATGAATGTTTCCAGAATTATTTAGATTTTGGTCACTGATAGCTGTCATCCTCCAGTTTGTAAATTGCAAACTCAATGTGGTTGAGACATATGGATAATTAGAAAATATTTTTCCTCTTTTAAAAACCTTGCCTGTTGGTTGGCACACAACAAACAGGCGTGATACTCAAAAACATGTTAAAATCAAGACCTGAATGGACGTGTCTGCATTTATCTGGCTGATGCCTTAATGATGCTGTGATGCTAAGGCTGAGACTTTCAAGATGACCTCTGTATTGCTGACAGAACTCATGGAGTTCACTTAAAAGCTTATATTACTATTTCCAGTCATCCAGTGTGGTTGATGTCAGGGTATGGCTTTTTTAGGAAGGAGTTTAAGAATTTCATTTTAAACAGCTAAGTTTTTTAATGGGTTTAATCTCATCTTTCCTAGTGGCTGTCTGGAAGCCATAATTAGCTGCACCATAAGAAGTGTACAGGGAAGCAGATGCCTAGAATGTCACATTGTGTCTCCAGAGAATATTAACATCACTTGGAAATACCACTGTTTACCATACAGCTGTGGCTCACTGATCTGTCTGTTGCCAGTAGCTGGCTTAATTTATCATGTAATCATAAGGACTTTCAGTTTCAGTGTGATGGAGGAATAACTACTTTAAAACATAATTTTCATACCAAGTTTACTTTATTACAAAACTTTTACTACAATATATTTACCTATTCATTTTAAATTCACTGAAATTATTCTTTTTTTTCCATAAGAAAATCACCAATTTTTTTATAATTAGTGAGTATGCCAACGCATCTGCGTGAAGACATGTCAAGAACAGGAATAGCTGTCATGAGATGTTTCAGTGCATTTACTTTTTCATAAATCCAAGACTTACATTTTCAAATGTGGATATCTGAATTTGGAAATCTACTCTATTGTAACTACTTGAAACAGACTTCAGGCTAGCAAAGTCCAAATATTGTGATGAAAGTCTGTCCTCAAGTATGTATTTAAACTCCTATGAAGGTGATGGGAGCTAAAGGGCAAATGTTTTCTAGAAGGTATATTGGAATGAAAATACTTCCAATTGCTTACTTTTATTTTCCTTTCTTTTGACTTCCTAAAGATCTGGCTGATGGCCTGTTGCTCTTCAACGGTTATAATTGAATTCCAGGGAGAATATTTATAAGAGATTCAGGTATTGCTATGGAGTGGCTGAGTAATACCGGGGGGGAAGTGATATTTCAGGTTTTCCATGGGTAAATGTGAGAAAGTAAATACAAAGTGCAATAACTCTTCTAATAACAAAGCTGGAATATTTTCATGGCCTTTCCAAATGAACCAAAAGCAGAAAAACTACTATGTGTATATCACAGTTCCAGGAACAGATGAAATTGTCATTGTTTCAGGTTCAGAATGAGTTTCTGTAAGAGTGAAGTGTTGAATTCAGGGGTGAGGGTGTTACTGAATCATATATAAATATCTTTATTTTGCAGCAAAAAGCTGTACTTAAGACTTTAAAAATGATAGTGATGATAATTTGACTATTGACTTTTCTCAGTGTCGTGAACTTTGGACGATATGATGTATTAGTGATATATGTCTTCATTTTATGATTTCAGTAACACTTGTTCTTTTCAGTGTTTTTGTGTGGGTGTAACTGATAGGGTGTTGCTAATTATTTTGATAAGGAGATGAAATACAATCTAGCTGACTACATTTTATCCATGTTTACTGGTTGCTAGTTGAGAGAGGAATTCTGTGAGATTTATCTGTATATCTTCGTACAGAGGACAAATCTCTTGAGTTTCAAGGTATAATAGTTTTATATTTTCTACATTAACGTTGTATTCTATAGAAATAAATAGTTATTCTGTCTTTAGCCTTTAATATAATGGCTATATCATGTATGATTATAATAGTTAATGCTTTACCTATGTCCATTATTTTGATAACTTAAAGGGGCAAATGAAGAAAAATCTTGGATTAAAAGCACTGGTTATGAAGGAATCGCCACAAGACTTGTGGTGCCAAAATTTCAAACGTATGGACGTGCAGTGCATCTTGCTCCACTACCTGCAAAGACAGAATCTGAGTTGGTTTTATTTTTATACTTTCTATACAAGATCAACACTACGTTGCTGGCTATCCATGACTAAGTTCATGGAATTACATTGGTTGGACTTCCAGAGATTATGTATTTTAACTTTCTGCTCAAAGCAAGATCAAGTTAGAGCGAATTGCACAGGGCCTTTTTCAACCTCTCTGGATGCATTTTTCCAGTGTTTGATCACACTTGTGGTGGGAAAAGAAATAACTGAATAAAATTTCCCATGTTCCAACTTTTGTCCATTACCTCTTGTTCCATCACTGTGCACCTCTGAGAAAAGTCTAGTTCTGTCTTCTCTACACCCTCCTATTACGTCATAGACAGCAATTAGGTCTTTGCAGAGCCCTCTCTTCTTACAGCTGGACAAACTCATTTCTCTCATCTTCTGCTTGTCATGTGCTTCAGCCTCCTCACCATATTGGTATCGTCTGCTGGACTCACTCCAGGATGTCCGTATCTGTCTTATACTGGAGAGCCCAACCTGGACATGAAACTGCAGATGTGGTTTTGGAAGTACCAGTAAAGTAGAAGAATCACTTCCTTTAACCTTCTTATTACAGTTTTACATAGCCCAGTGTGCATTCAACCTTCTCTGCTGCAAGGCCACAATGCTGCCTCAGATTCAGCCAGTTCCCAAAAGGACCTTTGTTTTTCTGCAAAAGAGCTTTCTAGGATTGCATTTACATTTTATGTTAGTGGCGTTTAGGGCTAAGTAGAAGCCTTGTAATGCAAGCCTATGCTATACAAAAAACGGTAGAGGTTGGCCAGGGGAAGGGTTGCCTTTTTTTTGCCCCCCCCGCCCCCTTTTTTTTTTTTTAAACTTGGCTCAGTTCTGTCTAGTTTTAGGTTTCAGTGCATCTCTGATGCCTGTACTTAAGAGGTGATTCTTATTTGGCCTGAATTGTGTGTCGTCGTCTTCCCCCCCGCCCCCGAATATTTGCTAATTTACCTCATTTGAATGAGGTCCTGTTTTAGGTACATTTAGTGAAATACTTTATTCAAGTGCTTCCCAATCTAGATTGTTCAGGTGGCGTATTTAGTCACAGAAGAATTTTAATTTGAATTGAGAATAAATTTTTCTTCAGTATGAACTCACTTCATTTGTACTTATAACAAAGCTCCAAATACACAATTCTCGCTGTTTTAGGAAGCTGTCAAAGATTAGGGCAGTTCTAACTTTCTTTTTGAGCACTGAAATAGCTATAGCAATCAGAGTAGCAAAGGTATTGAGACTGCTTGTGCAAACTACTGTTAATTATTATTTACACATAAACCTCTGGCTAATGCTATATACACGTGTATGCATCTTACTTCTGCAAATACTTATCTGTGGATATGGAACAGTGGTGTAAATTGTATAAACTACCCTAGTCATTTATACTGAGAAATATTATCTGGGTTTTATTTGCCAGAATCTCCTTTACTTTGCTCTTTATATGTGATTCCACAAATACCTGTGTTCTTCTGAATAACTAGACAGTACTCAAAGCAGACAGCAGACTGTCTTTGATTTTATTATTATTGTTGTTATTGTTATTTAATAGGAGGGGAGGAGGCTGTTGTGAAAAGGTTTGGCACAGTTAAAACTCCCTCTGTAGCTGAACCCTTTTCTTCTGCTAGATTAGATCTTGCGTAAGTAGGTTTTGTATATTTTCAGCGGATTGTAATTACTCTGCCTTTTTCAAATGTAATCCGTCTTTTGTATTTCATTTATATACTAAATCAGTTTTAATGGACTTTCCTTCTTTTTAAAATTTTGATACAAGGAGTAGCTATGGACACATCAAGAGTAAGGCCTCCTCCTGATAGGCACTGTGTAGTCGTGAACTAGTGGTCACTTGTTACTGAGGATCACAATAACCTGACACATACTTTCTTGTACTCCTTGGTATGAGATTGTTATGTTCTGATAACATCTCATCGAAACCATTCATCTTGTGGTGTAAATACACTCAAGAAATTAATGCATTGCAAGACATTAATGTCTCGTTACCTAATTGACATAAAATGCCTTCTGTGTTAAGGGGAAATCATTATAGATACAAACTTCTGTTACTTCTCCGGGCAAAAGTCACAGTCCACTAGGTGTTTCAGGGACTGGGGGCCTTTCTGTCTTTGGAGTTTCTATAAACCTATGTATGGTCAGTTCTTCTTAGGATATTCATGAGATATTTATGTTTTACCTAATAGTAATGAACTGCAATAAAATGCTGTTCTAGGGTGGAAAATTATCCCAAAGACTAAGTTTCTGTAAATTACTCTAGTTTATCAAAACAGAACTGTCAAATTCTGTATTCTGGTTTGGAATATTAAAATAGCAATCCAAATAGAAAAGACAGACCACAAATAGTCTTTCTGAATTTCTAGAAAAGAGGGCTAATTTCTTGCATTGCTTTATAATTTTAGAAAGTGGACAAAATAATTTGCTAGGATACTGTTCTAATGCTTCATGTTGTTTTAAATAGTTAATTATATCCATCTGATGTTATGGTCTTTAAAATTCTTATCTGCCCTTTTATGTTCTAAGCCTCTTTTTAAAAAAAATTATTGGAAATGAACTCCTTTATTAAGGAAATGAACTCGGACCATACATATGATGCATACTAATTTAAATGGTAATGCTTCAATATAAAAACTAATAAGAGAATAAAAAATAATAGAAAGATAAATATAAAATTTTCTTTTTTTATATAAAATAAAAGAAAAATTTTACAAAATAAAAAGAAATCCAAGGCTTACGTAGCTTAAGGAGACACTTTCTTTTCCTTAGCATCATTTGTGCTTCACTCAATTCACTTGTTCAGATATATATGGTACTAGTAGTAGTAATTGTAATTAGGTCTTTTGAGAATTTCTTGACTTATTTTATCCACTAGAGCAGCATCTTGTAGACTTTAGTGGCATAAATATTCTTGTTTAGTGATTTAATTTTTTCCAGACACTTGAGGAAGGCCTAGGGCAAGCATTAAAAGTTCACAGTACAGTAATGTTTTTTTTTCTATAAGGAAAAAATTACTAAAAAGAATCAAGATTTTCTGCAACATTTTGATGGTTGTGAGAAGTTTCCCAAAAGGAAAAAGACACTGAAACTCATTTAATCTATGGAATTTACTGTAAAAATGTCATAACTACTGATAAGAATTCAGGAGCAATCAGAAAAGACTGAGGATATACAGCGTCTCCAGATGTTCCCTAGAGCATGCTTATTTATTAAATTTGTCCAGTTCAGACTATTGTAATGCCTGCATACTTTCTCTCAGTGGTCCCATTAACTTTTTTTAGTATTTTGGTAAATGACTGAAGTATAATTCCAGATACTTTTGAAATATTGATGACTTGTTTCTTCCTGTTTGTTGTTCTCCTGTGTTATTGCTAATTCCTGTCTATTGATAAAGCTTGTTTCTTTTGCTACTGGCAATTTAAACTTAGAAGTTCAGAAGTTACTCGGATTGCTGCTTCTGTTTTTGTTGCTAACATTTCTGGTGTGAACATTTATGACAACAAGATAAACCATAGAATCATAAAGTAATTTAAGTTGGAGTGAGATGCTAAGAGGGTGTTGTCATTTAACCCCAGCCGGCAACTGAGCCCCACCCAGCCGCTCACTCACTGCCCCAGAGTGGGATGGGGGAGAGAATCAGAAGAGTAAAAGTGAGAAAACTCGTGGGTTGAGATAAAGACAGTTTAATAGGGAAAGCAAAAGCCACGCACACAAGCAAAGCATAGCAAGGAATTCATTCACTGCTTCCCATGGGCAGGCAGGTGTTCAGCCATCTCCAGGAAAGCAGGGCTCTGTCACACGTAACGGTGACTTGGGCAGACAAACGCCATCACTCTGAACGTCCTCCCCTTCCTTCTTCTTCCCCAGCTTTATATGCTGAGCATGACGCCATATGGTCTGGAATAGCCCTTTGGTCAGCTGGGGTCAGTTGTCCTGGCTGTGTCCCCTCCCAGCTCCTGGTGCACCTGGCAGAGAATGGGAAGCTGAAAAGCCCTTGATTTAGTATAAGTGCTACTTAGCAACAACTAAAAGACCTCTGTGTTATCAACACAGTTTTCAGCACAAATCCAAAACATGGCCCTGTACTAGTGACTAGGAAGAAAATTAACTCTATCCCAGCCAAAACTAGCACAGTGGGTCATTTGAGTTTGACATCCTGCTCAAAGCAGGGCTAGTGTGGAAGTTAGTTCAAGTTGTATGGGACCTTGTCCAACTGCAATGAAGATTCCATGACTGTGGGAGACTGTATTGAAGGCTTTGCTAAAGCCAAAGTAAACAACATCCATTGCATTCCCCTCATCTACAGAGCCAATCATCCTACTAGAGAAGGCAATCAGGTTAGTTAGGCACAATTTACCCATTTTTCCAGTGTGGCTGTTTCCATTCACCTTCTTGTTCTTTCTGTACCTGCAAATGGCTTCCAGAAGGAATTGCTCTCTGATCTTCCTGAAAACAGAAGCAATGGCTGACCAGTGTGTAGTTCACCAAGCTTTCCTCACTCTTTTGAAGATGAGCATAATATTTGCCTTTTCCAGGCATTGGAGATGTCCCTTGAGTCCCACAACTTTTTGATGAAAGAGAGGCCTTGCAGTGACATCAGTCAGTTGCCCGAACTGCCTGTGAGACAGCGATGGCAAGGGTTGAGGTGAAGGTGGCACAGAGTACCTCAGCCTCTTCCTTCATGTTAGGTTCCATGCTCCATTCAGCAGCAGACCTACGTTTTCCTTAATTTTCCTTTGTCCTTGTAGCTGTAAAAACCTTTCTCAGTGCTTTTCACATCCCTTCCCAGTTTTATCTCCATCTGACCTTTGACTTTCTTAATTACTTCCCTCCCTAGGCAGTATCTCTCCTGGATAGCATAGCTGCCCTTCCACTGTTCTGTGTTTCTGTTTTGGGTCGGAGCTCTGTCAGGAGTTCCCTGATCAGCCGAGCTGGCCCCTGCCCCACCTCCTCAGCCTCCTGCGTGGCAGGACGGGTGATTCTTGTGCTTTGAGAAGGTTTCCCTTGAAGGTCAGTTACCAACAATGAATGCTTTACATACACAGTGTGTTTTAATTGATGCTACAGTGTATATAGTTTGAGATAATTGGCCTTTGTGAGCATTTGGAATTCAACATAGGCCTTCAGAAAATCTTGACTTGTCTTCTATTACCTTTGTGCAACAGCTATTATTTGTATTTCCCTCTGCTTAACCTGTGATTCTGCGTGTGATTCCGCTATGTAAAAGCAAGAATACTGACTTAATATGTTGATTGTAATGACAATTTTTCTTTCTTTCATTTGCAACTAAAGAGAAGAATATCTTATGTTATAGAATCATGCAATTCAGCTGGTGTATTTGAAAAAGATGGAATATATATGAATCTTTTAAAAGATGAATCTACAAGAATTAGATTAGAAATATACTCTGAATGGCATATCCTCAGGTCACAGAAAATTCTCTGAGTGTGTTTGTATGTGTGTATATGCATATATGTAAAAAGTACGTTTGGAGCCTGATACGTGTTTGTCTTGTAATGCTCATATCAAGCTATTTTAATGTTAAGAAAACGGCTGATCTTTTGAAAACTCATGTTAAAGACTTTTGACGATCATTAGAGGAAGTGCCAAGTATCAAATGGAAAATAATGCCCATTTTTTGTTACTTGAAATAAAAAATATATACGTTCATAATCTTTTCTAATTGCTTGCCTTTTGCAAGTTGGACAGAAATGGTATTTAATAAATGCATCTCCACGTGGTATAAGCATTCAGAAGTTGTTAGGCTGAATGACAAGACGTTCAGTATATGAGGAAAATTTTCTGGAACAGTCAATGTTGTTTTTTCATCTTTCATTCTTCTGATCAAAGTGTATCAGCAATACAGTGATATTCCTTTGGGTCCAGTAGTTTCTATTCAAGTTATTTTCCAACAAAATTTTCCGTATAAGTAAGTTGTTATTCTGTTATCCCTAAACAGGAGGAAAGGAAATCAGAAGTAGGCAGTGTGGGCTGATTCAGTAGCTGACCTTTCTCAGTTTCTTTGTGAGGCATATTGATTGCCATTGGAACACTTTCTATGCTTTTCCCAGCAATAGGCAATTACCCCAGAAATTGACTTATTTGTGGACATTTTGTTGTTGGTTGTTTTATGTCTTTAAAACTGTCCAGATACAAAGTTTCCAGTCAAGTACCAAATTAATCTTTTGTACTTAGTTTTTGCCAGCATCTGTTTACCTTTGTGTGAAAGAGAAAAAGTATTTTTGGGGCTGTTCTGTGATGTTAGGAAGAGGAAAAAAAGCACTGCGTAGTTAGGAATTCACAGTCTAAGTGACACCATTAAAACTGCCCATCATAAGATTGCAAATAGCCAAATAAACTTACAGCACCTCTGACCAAGCATCTAACCAAATATTCCTTGTGAGCCATTTGAATTCACTGAGCTGCAATATAGTGAATCAGCCTAGAGATGCAGATAGAAGAAACAGAGTTTGTTTATTTATTTATTATTCTATATCTGTTCCCATTTTATCCCCAGCCTTCTCTAACCATTTTTGCAGGAAATGTAATTAGAGCCAAGGGTGTAGTGAGACAACGAAATAACGTTTGCATCGCTTTACTTCTCTACCTCTTACAGTTAGAAATCTTGTCCCTCAGGGTCCCCTCATGGCTGTACCGCTTCTTGCTCAGTCTTTTTTCTTTTTTTTTTTTTTTTTTTTTTTTTGTCCTAAGATTAGGTAGAATATTTAAACCTTTGAAGTGAGCTTTTAACTAGTTTTTTTTCTGGTACTTGTGTCCCCTCTGTCTATGTTTACTTCTTTGATTTTGTGCTTAGGTATGTCTTGATAACCTCATTGTATTCAAGGCATATCACAAGAAATAAGTAAAGCACTTCCGCATGACTTACCTTTGCAAATGGAACACAATTCAAAATCAAGCCTGGAATTAAAAAAAAAAAAAAAAAAAAAAAAAAAAAAAAAAAAAAAGTGTATTTATTCTTCTCTTGGAGCTGATGACTATGGAGAAATTGAATCAAAAGTAGCAATAAGGGGCTTTTGTTTTTTTTTTTTCCCCCCCTCTTTGCTGTTAAAATAATAGATCCACTGAATAATAATATGCCTTTTATATTTAGGACTATTTTAAAGTAGAAATGTTTTTTAGATTTTACTGATTTAGTCCTTTCTTCCACTGAAAGTAAACACAAATTTCTATTGTCCTTGAGGACAATTGCAACCTGATACATTTTGGTTTGATATAGTTTCAGGCTCTTATCAAATGATGATGATTCAGTTGCCTGAAGCAAGATGCCAGTTTGTTCTTTTCTGTTTTGGTTCTTCATGTTAACCTGCTGTCTCATAGAATTTATATAAAAAGATCCGAAATATTTTTAATCTGTCACTTTCTGAATGCTTGTTTCTGTTGGTGCCAGAGTATTTTAAAATATCCACCAAATCTGTCATGTCTGCATTTGCAAATGGACATAAACTTCTTTTCAATCAGATTGTGCTTTGTGGAAGTTGTATGAAATATATACTTTAGCACTAGATAGGAAATGTTCTTTTTTCTTACACAGTTCTTAAATGTTTCAAATTATTTTTGCTCTGTGGGCTCCCCCTTTAATGCAGATAGTCTTAAAGGTGAATTTTGAGTCTAAAAAACCGATGTTATAATAATGCCTATAAGAATAGTCAGGTAAAATTTGAAGCAGTAACAGGCATTTATGGGCATAGTTGTTCTGAAATGCCAAGAAGCTTTTTCCTTCAGTGAAGTGATATATTTTATATCTGGTAGACAGTTTTATCAGTGGTGACTGCTTCCATCACATTTGTGTAAATGCAGCTCTTTGAATAAGGAATTAAATCTTTAAATTACATTATAAATGTACTTAGGGAAAAAAGGTTGTATTCTAGTATAAGTAAATATTTAAGCAGATGTGAGTAACTCTTCAACTGGCAGTATGGGAGATGGGTTCTTGTAAAAGACCTATGAAATAAACTGCCCTTTTGTATCAACACTGACTATTGATTGACGATTACAGTGTGGCTGGGATCTTTTACAGTAACCCTGTAATACAAGATCCAGAAAGTGAAAATCTCCCCAAAATGATAAGACATATTAAATGATCAGTAAACTAAACACTTTTTATTGGGTGAGCACCACCCTGGTCTTTCAAGATTTTATAAGATTGATGCCCTGTACCAGACAGGAAACAAAAGATCTGTTATGTTGCCTTCATAAGAAAAAACTTTCACCATAGTGGATTGAACATCTTGATTATAAATATACCTGTAAGACCTTTTCTTTCTAATATTTGTTTGCTTGTAACTTGCTTCAAAGTAAATTTCAAGCTCCATAACTCAGGAGCGCTTTTTCTGTGGCTTTTTTGAAATGTCCCTTGAATACAGCAGGTCATTGGCTACGGTAATATAAATCAATGAATATACAATACATAAATTAATTCATAATAAACATATGATTTACTATGAAATGCAATACATAGTCAAGCTAAATTCCCAGCTTTCAAACTCATAAATTGAGTTTGTAATTCAGGAGTGGTTTAAAAGAAAGGCTGTATTTATTCATTATTCTCCCTGGTTATTTGTCTGGGAATACAGTTTCTCCCTTCTGCCTAAAAAGTAACAGTCCTTTAATGTAGTCTGAAAGATAACAATTTCTAGCTAGCAGGAAGGTATGAAAAAATAAAGAATAATGAGCAAGAAGTATTTTCTCCAGTGAAATTTCCCAAGAGGTAATATCAAAAATGAAACATTGGCCTTATTATCAGGCAGTATATAGCAAGCCCTTCCTCCCCCCCACCCCAAAAAGCCACACAAAGACCCTTTTGTAAGCTCTCTAAATTCTCATCTGAGTGTATACATCCAGTTAGTGCTGGGGAGATTTATTTATTTTTTTAACCATGATATTGAACAAATCAGGAATTAGGTGTAGGCCAGGAAAGTTTACAAGTAATGTGATCAGAAGCAAAAGAATTCACATAGGAGAGGTAACTCATCAACTTTATTAACAAACTGTTATTACTGCTAGATAAGTAGCTACTCTGTTCATGATACAAAAGGGAAGGATGATGTTTCTCTTGGAAGATATCCAAAGATGTAAAAATAAATAATAATAAAAGAAATTAAACAGAATTACAGTACCCTGCATTTGGAAGCACTTAAAGGTAGGCAAGCGTAGAAATAACAGGCAGCATAGATGGGGTTGGGATTTGTTTCCAACAAGTCTAACTTGTTTCTGTGGCGCCACGGTTGCCCTTGTGGATGGGGTAAAAGCTATAGATGTCGATTTCACAGTAGTGATGCCTTTGATTAAGTAATATTTTCAGAAGTAATATAGGAAAACATAGTCTAGAGGAAACTATGAAGTTAAGTTTCCTAATCTTGGAAAGGAACAGGATTAACAACTTTTCTTGAGAATTTTCCATTTGAGAGTTTTAAACAGACTCTCCATTCAGTGCTGATGGCAGCAAGTCCAACTGAGTAATCTCATTATTCCCAGGCATTATCTTGGAAGTTTATAATATTTCAATGAGGATTTTGAATCCTCATTCCACTCTGGAAACCAGGCATAGTTTGGGAGTTTGACTATTGCAATACTTAAGATGTGAATTTAACCCAGATGTTGAAAACCTCTTGTAAACCAGTAGACTTTATTACCTGCTCTAAGTGACTACCTTTGGCAAGATTCTAAGTCTAAAAGAGACCCTTCCACAGAAGACGCTTACAGGCTACAGGTGCTTATATCTGCACCTAACATATTTCTAAAAAGCTGTCGTGAGATAGAAAGAATCTGACTTCTCTCTAAAAGCTCCACAAGGGTGTTTCATATCATCTTAGCCTCATCATTCTGTTTGTTCATATATCATATTAAGATAATTTGATAATTTGAATCCATGTTTCTCTTAATTGTGATTTCAGATTGATCACTGCATTATTGCATCTTCAATTAGCTTGCTGATGTTGTAGTAAATTATAGCTTATTCACTTCCTTAAGTTCATATTTGCTTGTTTATCATGTTTCAGAAAAGCAAGCTAATAGAATTGGATTATCCTGTCAAAATGTAATATGAAGCATGAAGTGGAAGGTGTAAGAAACCTCAAGAAAAAAATTGCAGATGAATAAGCATATCCCTTCAATGTTGGGGTTTTTTCACATTTATAATTTCTTTGGAGTGGAATGCCACAAAACCTCTAGGGAACTTTCTTCTGATAGTCTGTCAGCCCTGTCTTGAAGGAAGCATGCAAAATCTTTCAAACCCAGGCAGTTTTATTTTGTTATTTAAATACTTATATCAATATACACTGCATTGTGTGTAATTCTCACAGCCTCTGTTAAAATTTGTCGAGAATTTCTAGCTAGAAACTTTGAAACCTTTCAACACATCATAGTCAAGGGCCTGATGTTTTTTTAAAAAAAAAAAAAAATAAATTCTACTGGATTTAGGCTTTTGTAGGAACAGATTTTACAGATTTACGTTAGAGTGAATTTCTGTTAAAGAATTTAAAGGGTAGTGCTTGCATGATGATGCAAGGCTTCACATGCTGACCTATTGATTTGTCTTTTCCTTGATCCAGAAACATCATTTTTTGAACAAAACAATAATTCATCTGCTGTGGGCCTTGGTTTCTCTGCTCAGATTGTACCCAAAACAGCTAACGTTTGTTTTTCTGTTTTGGTTTGGTTTGGGGTTTTTTTTGTAATGACAATAATACAGTTTTGTTAGTGTGTAAGTATGTATTTCAGCTGTCTGTCTCTTTCAGGAATAACCTGAATTAGGCATGCATGTTTATTCTGGTATCCAAATATTGATTTAAAGGAGCTATTAAAACAGTCCCAAATCTGTCTACTTGAGGGCTATTTAGTAATTCTTCAAGGATATACTGTTAAGTAATTAAGACCTACAATATAGTTTTTCATTGACAGGCTTAAACTTCATTCAGTAAACACTGAAAACCTCTTCTACCTTATACTGCTAGACAGTTTTAAGTGTTTTCGCAACACAGCTGATAAGCCGGCAGCAAGACCCTTCTCCCTACCTGAATATATAACAGCAGCTACACTTGCCAAAAATCTTAATCTGTAATGGCATGCCAAAGACATTTCATGTCAGATGTGATGGCACTGATGCATGAACCATGGGGCAGTATCCCAAATATAATCTCTTGTACTCACTGTTTCATGCCCACCCATCAGGAAATTCAATTTTTCTGCTCTTGTTTAATACCAGCTCATTGCATCTCTTTTCCGTTATTTTCCGTTACATTGTATTTGAATATGTTATCCTCCAAGGAATACTCATGATAGATCTTTCTTTTACATGTAAACTGATTGCTCAATCTGCTGTATTTTAACTCGCTTTATTTCTGTAGATTAACTTCCAGTTAATCTGAGTTCGTTGTTCCTAATGAGTTATGACTGAAAAAGATTCCCCCCCACACACACACTGGAACTTCACAGATTTTGCAGTTGCAAGGCAAATTTAGGGAGGGCCTGAGGGATCACAGGCAGCCTTCATTATTGGTGCATGACTGCTTTGTAGCCAACTGCATCTTTAATATCCAAGGAGATTTGTGCGTTACAGTTTGTTTTCTTTCTTCTTGTTTTTAATAATTTACCTTTGAGAGTCTATTTACAACCATGTTGGTGTGTGAATATCTGTTTGTCTGTCAAAACTCAAGATATGTACAGAATGCAAGAGATACATTAATTTTTTATTTGCTTCTTAAGGAAGCCAAGCTATAAACTGGCAGTCCTGAGTACAAGAGCCTTACTTCAGTGAATCCTAATAAACGCAAGAGGAAACATCAAGCTACATGCCCCTTCAACTCGCTCCCTTAACAAGAGATAATATTCCTTGCTGAATCTATTTCTCTGCTAGGAGAGACAATAATTAGGTTTTGGTTTTATTAAAAAAAAAAACCAAACAAAAAAAACCCCCAAAAAACAAAAAACCACCCCACACTCAAACTTTCTCTAACTTTTAATTTGCAGTTAAATTAGCAAAACTGCATGCTGTTATGCACCAACCAAAAATACAGAGGGTCATGAATAGCGCATTTAAAAAAAAAGGGTTGTATACATTGAAATATTTCTGTCCGAGATTCACTTGAAAATGATTTCAGTTCTTGCATGCACTTACATGTTTTGAAAGGACAGCATCTAGATGAATACTTTCCAAAATGTTTTCTATGCTGTTGGGAAGGCTTTTATTCTTAACTGTGGATTGCTTCTTGCTTTTACAATCAGACATTTGTCTGATTTGTAACTGTTATATTAGTTTGGTTTTATCCTTATAGTTGTGTATTGTGTATATATATGTGTATTGTATAATGTGTATTGTAGTACACTAGTATGTACTTAGTCCCTGAGCTACATTGCAGTAACAAAACTGCTGATTTTTTTGTCCCCCTGTTTTAAAAGCAATGCCAGTTACAGAGCTAATTTTTTTCAGTATTCAAACTTATCTCTACCTTTTAGTAATTAGGTAATTTACCTACACAGAAAGGATATCGCTGACATTCGATACTTAAAAATAACCTGATAACCCAAAATAGCACTGCTCTCTATTAAAAGAAGTCCACTGAAACTGAGGAGTTTGGAAGAGAATAGGTATAGAGGAGTATAAAAGTATGCCAAAGAAAAGAGAGGTGAAGGCATGAGATGATGTCCAGACTTCTTTTAACTTAAGCCTTAACTTTAGATTGGTGGGGCCCAAGTAACACCATGGTAAGGCAGGTGCAGAATCATGTCACCTTTGTATTAGAAATTGTTAGGCTCATCCACAGTCTGGAAGTCTAGAAAGTGAGGAAATAGTAAATAATGAAGTAATTGAAGCCACATGAGAGAGAAAAATAACCCTTTGCAGTAAAAGTGTAGAAAAGGAAACTTAAAAGACCGGTGGTATAATTCAGGCAGGGCAAATGCTGTAGAAACCCGCTATACATCTGAGTCAAAATTGTCTTTACCTTTATTTACAGTCGTCTTCAATCAGCTTTGAAAAACTATGATCAAATTTGTTAGCAATACTAATTCAAATATAAAGTATGTTTATAAATACAGATGAATATATATTTATTTTGCTTTCAGCACATAACTTGAAAACATCTGGGAGTATGTTCTTGCAAATGATTTATTTCAGGCTTTCATCCAGCTTTGACTAAATGTACAATCTGTACAAAATGTACAATCTAAATGTAACAAATATGAAATGGTTAAGAGTCAGACTGCCTGATGGAGAGTAATAACAAACAAGTACAATCCAGGTGGTTTGGTTCTGAGATAATTTATGAAGGAAAGGGATTGCATGCACTAAATGATGGTGAGGATTCAAATAAATCAGCCTTGTTCTTTTTTTCACAATACTAATTTTGAACTGGTATGTAGATGAAAAGAAGATATGTTAAATTTCAAGGAACATGGCATAAAACTATTTGGGTGGGTAGGAGGTTCAAGAGAACTGGGGATGGCAGGAAGGAATCCACTAAATACTGATCAGAAATACTAGAGCTGTTACCAAGCGGTTACCAGAGTACTACAGCAAAGCTAAGAGCAGATAAGACGCTTTTTTTTTTTTTCCTCTAGAGTAACCCTTTTATGTTGTTATGAAAATGCTTCTGAAGCTGTATGTGTGCAGTGCTGCATTGCACTGTTAGTTCCGAAATGGCCAGTCTAGGGACCAAGGGCCCCAGGGGCGTGTTGGTGTGACGCCCTGCTGGGGTTTCTCTCTCCTGCCTTGCAGAGTGCCCAATTTGGCCACTGCAGAAACTGCCGGGTGTTAATGCTCCTTTGCTGCAACCTGTACCTGTTTTAGCAACAGGTTGTTCCAAAAAAACTCTGGTATTTCAGGTTAGCACTCTGTGGATTTTTACTTGCTTCCTTTATAGTCTCTGGAAAGAGACTGTATGTGAAGATACTCTAAAAGCATTTACATTCTGGAAGAAAATAAAATAGCAGGAAATGTGCATTTTGAAGAAATAATGGACAGGCCCATCTCACCTCTTTGTGCTTCCTGTGCTGCAGGTGTTGGAATGGTGGGTTTTGTTTTATTTTTGTTTGTATGTAGATATGCTTGTATATGAAGGGATGGGTGTAGGTAGATGAAGACAGGCACTCTCACACACAGTTATCAGTATTTTGTTATCTTACTGTTCTTCAGGAAGATTAAACCTTTATTTTGAATGGCTTTTGTTTGAATCATCCTTGGTAGCCAGCATATTTTATGAACTACAATCTGTGTTTTTGTATAACCTCCCTTCAGCTAGGACTTGTAGAGTCTGGCTCAAAGTGAATTTCCAGATACAATAACTTTAGAGCTTGTTTAGGGCAGTCTACTGTAGTCTTCCTGTTACAAAATGTGACAGAATCTATGATCTAATCATAGTATGTCAATGGCTAGTGGGCTACTAGTTCAGCCATGACATTTCTTACTTGCTTTCTCTCATAAGATTGTGGGCATTTACTTTCATTACAGCTTGTGAAGTTGCAGTAAAATGAAATCTCTGTCAAGTGTGATTGAATGTGCAGAGACAGAACTGTCCAAAACCAAAAAGGGTAAAACATTGATTTTTCTCCTTTAATTCTCTTTTCTGAAAGAAAAGGTGTTTCTCTGTGCGATCGGTTATGTGATGGTACAGCAAATGCAGTTCTTGGTCCAATTTTCAAGTTTGTCTACAAGTAACATCACTGGTGACTGTGGTATCCAGCATCTCTACAAAATAGTATCAGCTATTACAGAAGGGGCTATATGTGATATTTCACCTCAGTAAATTGTTGAAATGGCATATGCACACTGAAATATGCTGTCTCTTGCTTGAGTGAAATATTCTGTATTTGGAGGCATTTGGGAGTCTTGGATTACCAAATACTGATATAATTTATATAAATCTTGACACTTAAAGATGCTTTATATAGGATTTTCTTTTGGAAGTGACAGTCATTGTCCATAGTTTCTTCCTAGCATGTACACAGTAAGGTGAATAGTCATCTTCATTTATAAACATTTGAAATGTCATATCTGAGGAATATATTGAACTGTGTAATACAAGTCTGCCCTAAATTGGTTAAGGAAATTTTACTTGTGGAATAATAACTGATATATTGTCTTGGATGTTTACAAAGACATCCACAAAGAAATTTTCTTTGTATGTGTGAACATATATGACTTTCTAGTTTTTAAGCCATGATTAAATTGCGTAGGAAATAAACATTGACATGGAAACCATTTATCTTATGCCCTGTGCTTTGTAAGTATTGACTGTTCAGCTTTTTAAGCTGAAACATGATTAATGAGCATGTGCTGTATTAATTCTGGACTTTTTTGGACCCAGTATCTTCTTTACTGTTATTACTACTTGTCAGACATAATGTGTTGAGACTCCCAAAGTCACCTGAAGCCCAGACCTACAGTACTTGTAGGTAGAGGATGTTAGTATACTGTGGGTTGGAGAGGAAAGGGAGCAATACATTTGTAGCTGTTGTGAATATAAATAAGAAAATTATCCTTAACATTTATCATGTCTGTCTGTGACATTAGGTGAAATTCCATCGTGATGGATTTCAGTGAATTTCTTCATGATAAATGAGTCTTAGGAAAGACGAAGCTAAGGAGAAATTTAGGATCTTGGGGAATAGCTTAAGGGAATTAAAATATTTCTCTTTTTTGAGAGAGCAAGCAATGTAATAGGAGTTATGAAGGTATTTGTGCAATGAAGTAAGTGTAATGGGTGTATGTGTCCAGGTGCTGGCAGCGAGGGCTGCAGGGGCCTCCTCTGTGAGGAGAGGCCAGGGCTGCCCCGTGCCGGATGCAGCCAGCTCCAGCCGGTTCTGGATGGCTCCGCAACAGCCCCACCGCAGGGCACAGCCGAGCCCAGCAGTGAAACTGGTGGTGCCTGTGTAAAAACCTGTTGAAGAAAGGGCAAAATGTTACACGACAGTGAAGAGTGAGGGAGAAAAGTGTGAGAAACAGCCCTTCGAGCAGCAGGGACAGAGAAGAAGAAGGGGAGGAGGTGCTCCAGGTGCCAGAGCAGGGATTCCCCTGCAGCCTGGGGAGAAGACCCATACTGGAGCAGGTTTATCCTGAAGGACTGTAGCCTGCAGGGAGGACCCATGCTGGAGCAGGTGAAAAGCGTGAGGAGGAAGGAGTGGCAGTGAGGAACTGTCATGGACTGACTGCAACCCCCCATCCATGCTGCATTGCTCGGGGTGTGTGTGGGGACATAGAGGAGTTGGGAATGGAGTGAAGTTGAACCTGAGAAGAAGGGGGGGGTGGGGGGAGAGGCGTTTTCTTTTTTTTTTTTGTTTCTCACCATCCAACTCTATTTTAATTGGCAATAAGTTAAATTAATTTTCCTCTAGTGTTTTGCCCATGACAGTAATTGGTGAGCAATCTCCCTGTCTTCATCTCAACCCATGAGCTTGTCATCTTATTCTCTCCCCATCCTGTTGAGGAGGGTGAGTGCGAGAGTGGCTAGGTGGGTGTCTGGCGGCCAGCCAAGGTCAACCCACCACAGCAAGAAATCGAGATGAACCTCCTTTGGGAAAGGAGCATATCGTCTAGACTGGACGGAGGCAAGATCATGTGAAGTGGTGGTTTGTTTTGATTTGGTTTTTTAATTCAGGGATGTTCTCTTACATTTGTAGTTTTTAGTTTGGTAGTTTGTGTAACTTGTTGACTCAGAGACTTTAGATTTGGAGTTTTAATCTATAAATTCAACTGTTTCGCATTACTTTTGATGTGTTTTGTGTATTTCAGTGATTCAAACTGCTTTGGGTATTTCAACAAAAATATCTGAGGAATTGGAGCTTAAATTTTAGTAACTGAGTTCCAATTACTTGTAATTGAAGTCCATTGTAGTGGGAACTTGCCTTGATCCCCACTCATCCCTCCTAACAGCAAGATACAAGTTTAAGCTAGACTTACCGTCTTAATGGGAAAAAAAATACAAACATGTTGCTGCTGAAAAATTTGGAACTTTTTCATTCACCATAACTGCAAAGCTATTTCAATTTTCGTTCTTCTAATTATCTTAATAATACTGATGTGTACAAATAGTATGGTAAGTTATGTTCCCTCTAAGATTTCTGAAGATGCTTGAAGTATTGGGTGCCAGTCCCTGTTTTTTTTCCCCCCATTGGACATAAATACAATATCTGTGCAAACAAGGTTATTTTTGTTATTCTTTCTAGTTTTCCTCAGTATATAGACACCCATGTTCATTTTATCTAATCCAGGAGGCATTAAAAGAAAACAACAAAAGAAGAGAAATGGAGGAGAAAACGAAGAGAGCCAAATTGGCGAAAGAGAAGGCTGAACGAGAGAAACTGGAGCGACAGAAGAAGAAGCAGCAGTTGATTGATATGAACAAAGGTAAGGCATCACTTTTAGTGGAGAGATTTGTTAAAAGAAAAAGAAAGTAAGGAGTAACAAACTGAAGGCTGTTCATGATCAATATGAAAAATACTTTCTGTCTGTTTTGAAAGCTGAAAAAAAGGCTTTTTTCAGTGAAAATTCTGTTTTGTTTTAGCCTACCTGATCCTGTAATTCCATATCTGCCACTTAATATGCATAATGTTCCTTTCAAGGCGTTTTATTGTGAATTATTGGCTTGTTTTCATTTCTAGCAGTTAATTGATTTTTTTCATATGGATTTACTTCCACGAAGAAGTATCTTACTTGCTTTGTTGTTAATTTCATTCTGTAAACATCTCTATAATCAAGGTAGTGTGGCAATTAACATCTTTCTTTTTGGGCTTGGAGGCTCCATGTTATAATGGATGTTCTCCCAACAGTCCTATTAGGAGCTGGAAAATCTGTTTGAGCTTGGAGCCTAAGTACAGAGTGACATTTCAGCATGATAAAAAGCAATGTGTTGAGCTTGTCAGCTGAGAATATTGTATTTTGCATGAAGCCCCCCTAAGAGAGAGGAAAGTAAGAAAGCAGGAGGAATCAGGTGGTCCTGATATTCATGCTGTGCTGATTTCCAGAAGGTTGTAAAATACAGGCTTTATTCTTTACCTCTTTGACTCCAGAAGACAAGTAGAGGTGGTAAAACTGTACACTGGATTGTGCAAGAGATGACTTGAGGCTGCAATTTTTTGTTTGGTTTCCATGAGTTTGTGTTAATCTGCTAATCTGACTCAGCTGTAAAACACTTCTCCTTTTTATCCACTGAACAGACTAACAACCACATACTCATGGTGAAATGCTTTTTGGTTTTTGGTTATGATGAACTTTAGGGAAGATGTGATGATGTATTAACTTTGTGTAAGGATGATGTTGCAGTAAACCATGTAATTATGACAAACTCACATAGTGCTATGCTGGAGATTGATGGAATGGGGGTAAGTTTAGAAATAACACTGCCTTTCGAGGGCATATGTACAGCATCTGTAAAGTCAATCTATGCAAGGATGAAAAATACTGGAGAAATACTAGACCAGGCAAACAGACCCACTCCAACATTTAAGAGGATGACTGTGGAGGTGAACACAGAGCCATGAAAAGACAAGGTTCTGGTCAGAATTTCCATCACTGGTAGTGTGGTAGTGCAGAAATATTGTCACGTAGTACTTACGATACTGTTTGGTGTCGCATATATTTAGAATGCCAGTATTTCTGGCGTATCAGTAAATTTCCCATCACTAGTGAAAAATCTGACTTGTCCGTGGACAGCCAGCCCTCAAGGAATGTTAGCCAGCCAACCTCCCCTTCCTGTTTGGCAACCACATTTCTCTAGAACCTGCAGTTACACTCGTACTAATATATGTTACAAATATATCATCTATTTAAGCATTACTTTGTCAGACTGAGTCATATTTACAGTGATTTCAGCAGGTTGTGCTGTTTTATCTTTATTGATATATGTATACAAGTGTCACAGCGTCGTGCTTTTTTTTCTGCTCAGAAATTTCACAGTTTAAATTTGGTAAAAATGGGGAACCCATGTATACATCTGCAAAAACACACAAGTGGACAAAGTGAGAACGAGTTTTATTTACATGTGAAAAATCTTTCTTCTGTGATCACTTTATATGTACTATTCTATTTTAAGAAATCATAAATTAGATTTTCTATTGTATTTGCTTATTGTGATAAATTGTTTTTTCCAATACTTCATTCTTTGCATTCTGAGTTTTAAAAATGAATTTATATTAGTGTACTGTAATCTGAATACCATGATAGAAAACAAACTATTTATGTGGGAATCTTTAAAAAATTCTCATGTGTTTGTGTACATCACTTTGCCACAAAGCCTCAGAGTTGTTCAGTTTGATTGGTTTCTGTTGTTTTTAAAGTGACTTCCCTAGGGCTGGTTTGAGGGGTTTCTGCAGTGGTACCACAAGTCCTATTATTTTTGGCCTTGCTTGAAGTGGCAGTGACACTGCATGGAATATACTGTAGCATAAGTTTTAGTGAACAACTCTGTTGCTTTGTATAGATGAACTTTGTATATATAAACTTAAATTTCATACAATATAAAGATTATTCTAATAATTTCAGTTTATAAACAAAATAAAAAATATAAATATAGGTGATGCATAAATACATTTTCGGTATTTTGTGAAGTTAAGCTCATGGAGATGTCTAATGAGACTTTTCTAATCCATTCTTTCAGCATTTGATTAATCTTTCTTTAATAT
Organism: Mycteria americana; assembly: GCF_035582795.1. Taxonomy (NCBI): domain Eukaryota; kingdom Metazoa; phylum Chordata; class Aves; order Ciconiiformes; family Ciconiidae; genus Mycteria; species Mycteria americana. The sequence goes on along the minus strand of NC_134374.1, from coordinate 19,928,099 downwards.
CTGTCACCTGACAAAAAAAAGTCCTTTGTAATATGGACAGGCACTTTTCTGCAAGTGGGATAAGAACCACCTAAAAATCCCATCATCAGTCTTCCCTCTACCAGTGTGCTTGAAAGCGTACTGAGAGAGGTTAGTTTGAACTACCACATAAGACAATATAAGCTAACATGCTTTATTAGCTGTTGAAAAGTATGAGGCCCACTTAGATACTGTTGTCAGTGAATTGGTCTGTGTTTAAAGGCTGTAGCTAACAGATCAAAGTTACACCCACTTCAACTGCTTCAGCTCAATCTACATTCGTTATTTTTTTTAAGCAGATGAGGAGTAGACCATGCTTAGCAGTAACATAGATGCCTCAGGATACTGATAGCATTTTGCTTTTCATTGTGAAAGACTTTTCCTATCAACAGATACAACTAAAGTTTACTTTTGCATTATATTTCATTTTTACTGAAACTGCAAATATGTGAATAACTGTACATAGCTAAATGCACTGAAACTGCCATTTAAATAACTAATGTTTCTAAACCAGTGACAGAGTTTAATACTTCTAAAATATTTTTTCCAATATTTAAATATATTGAAATATCCATTTGACATATTACAACTCTACTGCTGTGATAGGAGGCGGGGGGATAGCTCCATCCCCACTGGATTCCACGACATTGATATTCAATTAACTGTTTTTGCCAAGTAGCTATTTTTTTCTTGATACATCTACTTCTGTATGCTCATTGCTGCTTATATAAATAGTTTGCAAATTTGTCTAAGTGAATGTGACACAGAAGACTTAGAGGAAGGAGGCAGATGTCCTCTCAAGCTGTCATTTTGACAAGGTGATTTTCACCCAAAGGGTGTTTTAACCTAACTCTGTTTCCATTATTTCTCCAGCTATATCTTCAAGAATAAAATTTTAATGCATTGCTACAGCCTTTCTGGTCAGAGTAATAGGGTTCCCGCATTTTCCAGCCGTTTAGTGTGTAGTTCTATAATTTTTCTTTTTTTTTGCTGTTACCTGGTTACACAGCTACAACTGTTTTTGTGGCCACTGGAGAATCCAGATTAGAATTAATTAAATATTACAATTAATCTCTGTTTCTTGGTGTAATTTAGAGAGCAGAAAACTGCAGTGTGGCCAGAATCAAGGACTGGCCTGTATAATTCCTAGTTATAAAGTAACCTCAGAGTTGCCAATATTTTAAAGACCAGGTTACTCAGTTTGGTGTTTTGTGCAACTGAGAGGGCACGTAAATGCTATGTGTAAACTGATATAAATCCTGCTAAACATTCCAAAATGTGTAAAGATGAATGCAAAAATATAGAAAAGCTCTCAACTCCATATAAACTTTGAAGTGATTTACAGTGGACAGCATTGTACAAACTTAACTAATTCTAAATCTTAAAACACATCCACATTTAAAAATATGAGGGGTTTTGTGCAAAACTGAAAGTGGACAGATAGGTGACAAAATCAACATATACCTCCTAAAATAAGAAATTACAGTAGGAACTTATCCAACATGTACACTTCTCTTTGCCTCAAGAAAACTTCATTATATCAGTGTGTATTCTTTTATGTAGATAAGCACAGTAATACATACAGAAAGGTTAAGCGCTTCTCAGTTAAACAAAAATAAATATTAAATGAGACTAAGACCTTCTAAGCCTGTTGTTTATCTTGAAGTCAGTTCTATTGGAAGTTGTTTCTTCAGTTGCAGTCAGTGGATTTGGCATTATCAGTGATAAAATTGTTGATACAAATGAGCTATTTTGGACAGAAAAGGCTGTGCAGTGGCTTGAGTGAAAGACAACTTTTGTGACTTTCTGTAAAAGCAGTATGATGGACAAGGCATTATGCAGTACTCAACTTAGGGAACACCTCAAAATTTCTGAGAAATATTTTCAGAATTTAACACCATTTTTCTCTATCCATGACACGCTCAAACAGTTTTCAGGAAGATATTAATAGCCATATAAAAGTGTCTGTTTAAAGACTGATTAAAAATTACAATTAAAAAAATCTTATCAAAATTGTTAGAATTGGTAGAATTTGGCTGAGAGAAGTAAATTTTTATATGGTTGTGGAATTCCAGTCTTATCTGTGTTAATGTTTTTCAGAATAAATTTTAAACTGTTCTTAGCGAAAAAGTGTATTTCATATATTGTTGATTTAAAACTATACCTTAAAACAATTTATATTGAGACCTGTTGTTTAATATTAAAACCTCCATTTAAAAAATTCTTACTATTAATACGTATTTCCCATTATGTAGTGCCTGAACATCTCTCACTGATCTGTGGTGCAGTCAATCTGTGAAGCAGTCAAAGCCATAGCAAGACATTTTGGCAACTGTTGTACTCTGTTACTTCCAGACAATACTAGTGTGGGATGGTCAGCTCTACCTCCTCAGCTGTAGCTGTAGGGCTTAGGAATATTTGATCCTTTCTGGTGTTCTTTTCATCCTGCTATTATTTATGCATGTTTGTTATGTTTCCTGAATTAGAAAGGTACTTCTGTATGCCTGTTTTCCTGGTGAAGTATGGAAACATAGAAAGATCTAAGTGACTTACCCACACACCTAGAGATCCCAATTTTCACAGTCTGAATCATGAACCTTTCTTTCTTATGACAGGAGAGGAATTCTGTAGGAAAAGGGCTTAACACTCCCTTCTCTTCTTTAGCGTTCACTAGCTCTATGGAAAGAGAACATTCTTTATAGCTGTTTTTCAGCAGTGTTTCCTATTTTTTTGAGTGTTGTAGCAGACTGGGCTATGATACATTTATACGTAGTCTTTCATGACTTCCATCTGATTTAACATCTGCAAAATTCTTGCAGCATTGCTTCCACATGCATATCTGAACAAGAGAGAGGGGAAAAAAAAAATGAAGACAGCTTTCTAGGAGCTGAAAAGTGTATAACAGCAATTCTGATGCAAATGTTATTTAATCAGAAACAGTTTTGCTCTTCATTATATCTGATTACTATGGCAATTAAAATCACCTTTTAACTACCAGTATTAGGATAAAAGCTAGAATGAGCTTCCTCAGTCCCAATTAGCATTGAATTAATTGTTTTGAAGACATATTAACGTTCTCCCCTAATGCAGATGAAGATAATGGAAATGAAGTTCTGTGCTAGTGGTTGATGGATACTCCTACGTTCCCTTTTCAAGTACTCTTATATAAGAATTCACATGCTATTTATTCAAACTGGTACATACTAGTATCAGCAAGAATTCTGTTGTGTTTCCTTGAACTGTTGTTATACTTGCATTGACTGTTGCAGGATACAATTCATACGAGGTTACTTTTGCTATAGTTTTCTAATGATCCTGTGCTTTCCTGATTGTTATGTCTTCCTTCTCTGTCCTTTAGCATAAACAGAAATCCATACTAAGTTTATTACAAGATATGTATTATTTTGTAAATGTCTTGGCCTTAATTCTTTGAATTTATACATTGGCTAGTGATTGCATGGACCTGGAGTGAGAAAACTTGAGGTTTATTTACATTCCACAGATTATTAGTTTATGGTGCTGGATGCCAATGAGGCAAGTGCTACAATTCCTTTGGGAAGTCATTATCTTTCATATTGATGTCGATGGTCTGTTTGACTATGCTGCACTCTTCCTGAAATATAATATTCACAGAAAAAAATCAGATGGAGATTTACATTATGCGTAAATATGAGCATCTATAGAACCAGAATGAGGTTTGATTTTTCTTCTTCAAAGCAATTATGCATGAGTAGCTCAAAATTCTTGAAGATCTGTTTATGCAGGAGTTTGAAGCCATCTTGAGAAGTGGGGGGGGGATGTCAAAATCACTGTAAATGTTATTAATATGGGTCAAAACCAGCTCAAGAGAAATGCAAACAGATGTGAGCATGGACAGGAAGTTAGAAAGAAATTACAACTTAAAATTTAATCTCACCTTTTAAAATTTTGCAATGGAAAAATTTCTGTTTGTGTATTAATATGGCATATGATACCTTACAAGTAAACTGATTTAATGAGGTAATTTGTTGGGGGGGTGGGTGGTGGTGGTGGTGGAATATGAGACTCTCTGAAATCTGAGGTTGGGATAATTACAGGTGAAGAAAGGCAGAAGAATTAGATTCTTTTCTCTTAAAAGTAGGTTTCTTGGAGACTATTTACTGAACAGTAACAAGTGTTACCTTTGGATAGTTGTCTATGCAAATTCAACTTTCCTTTTCCTTGGAGAAAGTATTCTTATTTCAAAAAGCAGGTATTGTTTTTAATTTTGAAAATACCGGTAATATTTTTTATCTCAAAGTAGTTGCTATGTAACATTATATTCGTGCATTTTGTAGAACTTCCAGTGTTAAAAAGCATTTCTGAAATAATTAAATTAGTTGATCAACTAACTGTTTCTTTAGTATAAGGTTTGTTCAGGAATTAGAGAGTAAGGAGGAGAATTGCATGTAGAACTTTTGTGAAATTGAAGTTTATTTGATTGTAATGGTGGGACAAGTTTGGTGACTAAATTCTGTCTTAGTGGAATGATTATGTTTTTCTGTGGTTGTAGTATCTCATTTCTAATGAAACTGTTAAGATGCTGTCTTCACAAGAGTAGTTTCCCAAATTATGTAGGAAAGAATATCACACTGATGAGCCTCTTTCTACGTATGCTTACTGTTAAACACCCCTCCCCCCATCGTTTAACAGTAGTATACATAAAGTTAATTTCATCAATTAAATAATGATCATTTGCCAATATATATCATAATAGATCTTCACTAATAATTTTCCATATGAAGTACTGAATAATGAAATGTTTATAACACTTCTACAAGCGTTAGCACAGTTTTGTACCCCAGTAAAATCATTGTACTTAAAGGTAATTTAAAAGGCTGATGATAAAGTAACGTATACTTAAAAGGAAAAGTTCTGTAAGGCATTTATTTTAATAAATGGACATTTATTTTAATGATAAAAGCCTATTTCTTCTCAAATGTAGAGATCTAATTAAGTTAACTTGAACTTTATGGTGTTGATTTCAGTCGTTCTTTGTTAGTTGTATAACCAGACTTTCAACTTGAAATTGCTGGCCATTGGTGAGTTGTGCAATCTGCTGGTAGAAGATTTAAAAAATTCTAAACATACTGCATTTCATCTTCTAAATGTGCAGCAAAAACAAAGACTGCATCTGGATTTGTATCCAGAAGATACATTTTTGTTGAAAGCAGAAAGTAGAAATATGGTTGGTTTTTTAAGACGCTGCTAGATGGGCAATCAAGGTAAAAGTGTGACTTTGCAGGTCTGGAAATTTAGATTTTAAACCTAGAGAGACATCATTTGGTGTCATAGTCTCTAAGATGAGAGCCATAATGTAGTAACATTTGTCTTGAGAGTACAGAATGTTCAACTTCACCACATAAAAGATGATTTTCAGAGCCATCAAAAGCTAAAAAAAAAAAATAAAATATCTTTAGACAATGAAATACTGTAGTAATGAGGAACTATCAACTAGAAACATTGCAGAAAAGTCAAAGAACCAATAGTTGGTCTGTACCAGTATAACAAAACAGGTAACTCTGTTAATGAGGAAATTTATATTCAAGGTTGGGATCTAGATTATAAACAAGTTCTGAAACTATGTGTGGCTTCTGCCATCTTCTGTATTTTTGTAACAATATTCTCTGTAATAATTATTGTTTTGAGTGAAGTTTTCCATGGTTGCGGTAGGGCTTGGCTAGTCAGTAGATTCCAGGTAAATCCTGTGACATTATTAGGGTCAACAGTAAATTTCCTGTTGGAAACATCTTGGGCTACACATTCTGAATTCTGGTAAGTTTTGATGTCTGTGTTATATTCAGATTCCATACTTGTCCAGTCCACCTGAAATTGGTTAATCATGGAAAACAATCTAGGTTTCAGAGCCACTTTGGAATCTCCGTAGAAAGGATTCAAAAACATGGACAAGTTAAAGCTTGAAATTGGCCATGGCATTTTTCTATGTACACATTCTTAGTAGGAGAAGTCCTGAAATAGCATGCTTGACTTTCCAACCCCTATTCAAAAAGCTAATTCACAAAAATGAAGTTTAATAAAGATTCTTTGAAGGAATTTTTTAATTTTTTTTTTTCAAACTGGATGCATTGTGAGGTATCATGCTAAGAAATTAAGGTCAGCAGTTTAGTCTGAACTAATTGCTTCCCTTTTTTTTGAGATTAAATGTGTGATAAAAGTAAACGTACACTGATAGGGCTGTCAGGAGCTGGCCAAGAATTCTGTAAGCCATTTGATGAAAGATAATTGATTCTCTATCATATGGGCACACAGTTGTTTTTTCTCTGAAACAAAATGTATTTTTAAAAAGTTTTCTTTCTTACAAACTCTGTAATAAGAAAGGGTCAACTACAGACGTTTTCTTCTAAAAGGTAGAAAGGCTCATATAAAGCAAGTACTGTCTGATGAATATTTTGTTATGTGTCACAGAGAGGTTTCTTTTTTACCTATTTGACTTTGTAATTGTCATCCCAAAATGAATTTATGATCAATGTTGGTCGCTTCTGGTTCTGGCACGGAAATCTGTTATTTTTTGTGACATCAGTTAGTATAATTGGCTAAAATTGATTTAGGATTTGGAATAATTTAAATATAAATTGAATGCTGTCACTACAAGATTAAAGAATAATAGTAAAAAAAAAAAAAAAAAAGAATATGTAAGAAAACCACCTTCCTCAAAATGAGTTCCCAAGACTGGTTTCTCCCCTAAAATATTGGAGTGGTTGTTCAACTATAAGCAAGTTTTAAAAGAAAATTATTTTCTAATGCTAAAAGCATTGATGATTTTGTGCTGCCTTATGTATCTGCTAATCACATAAATTAAAAGTTGCTTAGTACTGTAAGTGAAACGTAGCCTTCAAACAGCAGTACAACTGAATTACAGATGCATTTAATTGTTTAGAAAAATTGTCATTTTTCTTTCATGTTTTTGAGCTGTACAATCTTTTCCTTCCCGCGTAGAGGCAATGTCTTCCCATTTGTTTCTAAGTAATCCACGTTAAAGCCTATTTTTTTAAGTTTAGTGAAAGTCATCCTTGCAAGGGGCATAAGTCCATTCAGAATGAGGCCCCAGGGGTAATGCTGATGCATTTCAATTAAAAACATTAGTGCTGAAGTAGGCCTTGACCATTGTGACATTTTCTGAAAATGAAAAAGTGTATGCATTTCAAAAATTGTTTTCAGTAACCTGCCAGTACAACAAAGCACTTTTTTTCTCATTCTATTAACTTTATGTAAGCCTGAGATCAGGTTATCGTAAACAATGAGCTTAATTGGTATGTAAGCAAGGATTTGCCTTGTTTTGTAAACTGACATGAGGTGTAGGTTCACTTATCAGTCATACTGTCCTAACTTGTTCTCCTTTAATTAAAAAATAAATAACAGTCATGAGATTGTATTCTAGTGCAAAATGCCAAGGAAGACTGCTTCCTGAAGATATTTATTATGCATGCAAAATGAATTTAGCAAATGAATAAAATGCAAATATATGAGGAGAACACAAAAACCCACTTTACAAAAGACACTGAAAACTGACCTTTTTAAGTGAATATATTGCAATTAAAAATTCTCGTACTGATTATGAATAAAAAGTCTTGTTTAAAAGTTTATACTGGACACACATTAGACTTATGAAAAGTACTTAAAAGTTCAAAGCAAAACAATGTAGTGCAACATGTGAATAGAAGTATAACTTTGAAACCATTTGGAGAAGCAGGCAGGTAGACAGCATGTGTTACCTGACATGGTATTGGAGTGGACTCTTTTCAGTAAGGACCCAAATTTATGAAAAATTTCCTGGGAAGTTCCTGTAAACTTCTGCTCAAATGGCTGTGCAATACTTACACTTTTTATTAACTTGGATTAGTTTACAATTAGTATATTTGTAATAATAAGAGCACAAGAAGTTTTGCAAGGTACATGTGGGTATTGCCTTTACTGGAAAGTGAAAGTGCACCGGTAAAATATATGGGTATTCCTGTAGAAATCAGTGCGGACAAGTAGAAGGGAAGGCAGCAAAACAATCCAGAAATAAAAGCGCATTCCCGGGGCATATTGGAGCCATAGCTGTGAATCTGAACCGAAGAAACCAATAGATAGGAGGTGGATCATGTTTTGGATGTGTGGGCTGAGCTCTGTTGCGGCTTCAAGTGCAGTGCAGTTTCTGTAGTCCTAAGTTATTCAAGTAACTTAAGCCTAAGCTGTTTTGTTTCATTTTACCATCAATAGTGCTACCCCAGTTCTTGTATTTCATTTAAGAACAGTAGTAGTTACTCAGTTTTTTTATGTTCTAATCAAAATAGCCTCCTTTCTAGTGCAAACTGAAAAAGCAGTCGTCATGAAGGTCCTGAAAAAAAATCTGCTATAAGAAGCTAATCCCTACCTTTTTGATAGATGATAATATGCTGAAGGCTGAGGTAAAACTTTGTGCAATAGAGGCCACAAAAAGAAACTGAAATTGGTCTCACCAAATTTCTAGTTCTTCCAATCTAAATCAGAAAGTTATGTTTCTGAATCCCTTCTCTAGTAAGTGCTGAACATTTTGAGGTGGGAAAAACGTGACTATTTATTTAGTGCATGGAAATATAGCTGACGTTTGGAGGCAATGTTTAGATAAAACCTCTTCCAAAGGTACTTTACCTCACTGAAATCTATTATTTTGGGGGGGGGGGGGGGGGGGGGGGGAAGAGAAAGTTAAAATATTTCAATACTTCTACTCAAAAAACATTTGAGTAAAAAAGGAAGTTAAATATCTTTAAAATTCTTTTAAAAATAGTTTATAAGAAGTGAGCTTGGCTTCAGGGAAATTGATACTTGTCTTCTTGAAGAAGGTAAGGACCTATTTTTAGGACAATTCAGTATGATTGTTTAGAGGAGAGAAACGAAGAACTCCCATGAAGTTGAAATCATCAGAGCTGGCCACTGCCACAGAAGCAAGTTCAAGAATGCCTACTGAAACAGAGGCAACCCGATAAGTTAAATATTCCCATCTTTATGTAAAGTCTACGAAAGAGCTCTGATTTTGTGTACGTTTCTCATTCATGGTTCAGGTTAGTCCCTAAACAGAGCACTACCACATGTTTTCTAGCGTGGTCTTTCAACAGTGCTCTTTTAATTGCAAGAATGACTTTAAAAGCCTTGTAGGCTACAACAGACTGAACACATTTCAGTTTCCAACATGAAATATTAGCAGCAGTTATTTAAAACAACCACAACAAGACAGTAAAACTTACTGTCCTGGCTCAGCTGTAGCTTTTATTGCTACTCAGACTAGCAAAAGAATAATACTTTACCTATATATTTTTTGTCAACTTCAATTTTCATTTTAATGATATGAATTATAAGTAGAAAAGAACATTATTTTGCATTTAATATCAGGAGGTATGGATGTTGAGATCTCTTTTTGAGGTTTAGATGAGATTTGGCAGGAAGTGATAAAGGAATGTAATATCGACAAAAAGGATGCTAAATCTAACTTAAGGGTTGTATTTCATAAGGTGCTAGCAGTGATAGCAAAGGGACATATTTTATCTTCATCTCCATGTTGAAATGGTTCCTCTGTTTCAGAGGAACTCTGTTAAAACAGAGAAAATGGCTACAGAAGCAGGTGAAGGATTGCATTTGCTCTGTGAAAAATAAGATAAAGTAAACATTCTTTATCATTCTCAAGTGTTTGTTTTCTACCTTTATAACACAGTCCTCATGGTTAATTTAGCAGTGCACAGATTATGCTAAAATAAATTACCTACCTATACTGAGGAATCTTAGTTCTACATCTATGTCAGATATAGTCATAATACAGTGCAAAAGCAAGCTGTTTCAAATAATTATTTTAAAAAGTGAAGACACTTTAATCCCTCTGCTGTGTTCCAGAGGCAGGTTAAATGTCAGCTCTGTATATTTATTTGTGTTTGGTAAACACAAATGTGGACCTGATGTGCTTGATGAGATTTATCTCTGGGCTGTGTTAACTCCTTGAACTGTTTTTACACAAGTTCTCATACAGTGGATATGAGCAACATGAGGTATACGGAAGAGAAAAGCATCTTTTTTTTTTTTTTTTTCTTTTCTTTTTTTTTTTTTTTTTTTTTTTTTTTACCATTTCCTATCTTAAGTACTTGTCGAAGAGAGAGTTCCATGTAAGGAGGGTGATAATTAAAAAACTTACATGTACGTAGAAAGCAGAAGGGAGACTCAGTGATAACAGGAGGTGTCTAAAAGTGTGCTTGAAACTTTTAGTCCTTCACATAATTATTATTATTTTTTTTAATCTTTATTTTATGTTTTACAAAGGGAGGCTTAAGGATTATGTAATATTATTGCAGTCTTTCCTGCAATAGTATTGCACATGCAGAGGCACACTTACATTCATTTTACCTTTTTAGAAAATGTTTCTTTTCCTGCCTTGTTTCTAAATATTTACAACTGAAATGTTAATATTGTCGTTCCATCTCCACGTGCCATTTTCTGATGGGTAAAATATAAAGAATGGCTTGAGTTTGGGACAGGTTATCTATCTTTGGAAAGCTGAAGTTTAAAAATAATGTTCTGGAAACATATGCTTTGTTTCTATCTGATATTTACTTCATTGGGAAGTACTTTACATGAGAATTAAACTGCTAATTGCTTGTAAAGTTTTGAATTCAGTGTGTTATATGAAGACAAATCAAGACAGACTAGTCATACCTGATTGTACACTTTCTAACATATTTTTGTCTTTATAAATATTCTAAACAAAATTATTATTTGGAAGGACAGTTTTCCTTTTAAATATAAAGGTCATATCTGCACTAGAAGGCATTTCAAAATAAAAATGCTTGCTCAGAAGTAAAGGCTTGGTTCACCACTACAGATACCCATGGATTGCGTTCTTCACGCTGTAACTTATGCAGCAGCCTCAGTGCCAATAATTGGTTTCTTGCACTCTCATTCCCCATTTTGTCTTGTACCCTTTTTAAAGATACGCCATCAATAAGGAGTTGCAGATTGATGCTTTACGTACAGTGGTTTGAAAAGATCATGTGACTTATGTTCCTGCTATTGCCTGTGCTATATCATGTAATTCCTTTCAGAATGTTTTGCTTCATCCTTAAAATCTCTAGACTTCTTTATTCCCAGTCTTGTTTGGGAATGCGTTCTAAAACACCATTTTTGATTGCAAAGATACTTCCACTAACTCAGCCTAAATGGTTTCCTGTTTGCTGCTGTACCAAAACAGCCCTCTCTTGGGGAAGTTATCTGTTGGGATGAGTTTCCTCTCATGGGACTTTACAGATTCTAAGCACAGAAGGACGTTGTCGTACCTCTCTTCAGTGGCTGCTTCATGTAGTCTAAAGAAATTGTGCTGCCTTAGGCATTTCTTGTTAGAATCCACTCCCCTGGTTATTGTAAAGGCTTTTCCAGTTGTGATTTGTCTTCTGTGAATGCTGTAATCAAGTTTGTATACCACTGCTACTGGAAATAGAGTATGCTGACTTTTTACCACACTGATCAAGACTGGCAATTCATTGTTTCTTTGGTCACCTCGTTATATGGGAGCTCTTGGTCATTCCCTAATGAAGAGCTCCTGGCTTGCACCTGAAGTTATACACTGTGTACACAAGTTATTCTGTGTATAACTTTAACTATTATTAACTAAATTATAACTATTATTTTCATTTATTTTATTATTCCAAATCTTATGCAGCTGATTTTATCTTCCAGAATGGTAGAATTTCCTATTTGTATGTCATCTGTTGTTGTAGCAAATCCACTGATTAGGTTTTCAGAAAAATTCAACTGATAAGCTCTCAAATGTTAAGGCTTCCTATCTATAAACAACCTTATGTTGTTACTTAGCCAGATATTTTAGTAATGACCATCTTTTGCACCTTCCACTAATGAATTAAGCTGCCATTATATCAAATGTTGAAGACATTTGTCTTCAACAAACATCTATGATAAATGAGATAGAGAACTAGATAAATGAGAGAGAGAACTTTTCTAGCCAAATGAAGTGCAGTATATTGCATTAACAGAAACCATAAACCAGAAATTTAGTCTAATATCTTTGGCAGAACCATAATCTCAAAATCTTGTGTTCTGTTGTCTTCAAAATTTGTTTGAAAGGTCTTTCATGCTGCCAGGTGAAGACTATCATGCTTTTTTTTCCCCCAGGTAATGCTTTGTTTTTTTCTTGTAAACAAATTCTACATTTGCTATCTCAAATAATAATAATAGTAGGTATTTGGTTATTTCAAATGGCATGTTAATTTCATAGAGATTTGCAACTTGCTTCCACATCAGCGGAGAGAACTTTATATTAGCTGATTTGGCATTACTCATCCATGGTAGTTTATCTATCTTGCCTTTGTTCCAAGGGGTAGTATTATTTATGTGCATGAACATTGAAGTGAAAAGTTCACTCAGTTTGACTATGTTGGGATTACTATACATCTCTAGCAATAGTCACTGTTCTGTTTGTAATACTGTCTTTCACCCCTCACCCCCCACCCTTTTGTACATTCAAATCTTCAGTTTCTGATTTAATTTCTTATGGTTTATCAAATATCTCCTCCTTTGAGATTGACAGTCTAGTTCCAGTGTACTAATGTTTAGAACGCCATTAAACATAAAAATCTGACCACAAATACTAAATGCTTATCATGACCAGTTCATCCAAAGTCTGTTGTTATTTATAAAAGCAAAGTGTAAAAGCCAGAGCATTGCCTTTATACACAGCAAACTCATTTATAGATGCACGATATGACTATATCATTCAGCATTCATAAGTGGATGAAGTTTATGCCAGTCTTTTTCATATATGCTTTCATGTTATAGTTTACTCTAATTCTTTTTCTTTTTTCCTGTTTCTGTTCTGCTTTCTATAACTGGTCAAAAATTAGGAAAAGTTTAGGTATCTTGGTATTAAGATTGCCTGCTCATCTCAAATGTGACTTTATTTGTTCATTGTATCATATCTTTTTTTCTCTGTCTGCTCTTCTCAGCTTGCTTGGGGCTCTTCAGCAGTGTAAGAAGCAATAGTATTGTTCTGTGGAAGAAGAAAGTTATTTTTGTCTTCATTATCATCACTGAAAGTGGCCAAAATCTGTTGACTAATACTGGTCTAAACTGTGGGACCTGTGAGAGGACGAGTCTTACTGTAACCTCCTAAAAACGCACCCATTTTCAAAACAGACTGTATGTGCTAAACCAAATCTGTAATAGAATATTAGTATGAAATCCAAACAGAAACAAGTCGGGCTTGTAGTTAACGTATCAAATAATGATTAAGAAATTTTTTGCCTTTTCACTTGTGTTTAATACCTGTAGTGAATCTGGCTCTTTGCTAGGGCTAATCAAAGCCTTATAGAGCCAGTCATAACATGGAAACAGCTTGCAAATTTTTTTGCATGCATGCATATATTTACTGTCTCTTTAATGCTTGGGACCAACTTGGAGAAGAAAGAATGAGGAAGAAAATCATTTATTCCAATTGAAACCCCTATCCTTGTGTACAGTGGAAGATATCTGAAAGAGAAATGAGGACTATGTGTTTTATTTCCACTGACCATTTCTGTTGGAAATAAGTTTCTCAGTTTAGAAACTTCTGGTAGTTTTTGTCTTTGTTTCTGATTGGTGTGTACAAGTTGCTGTAGGTAGTATTAAAAAAAAGGCAAATCAAGGAGATAGCTGGTAATATGTGAAGTACCTCAGCAAGAGCTGTGGGGAAAGGCTGAAATTTCTGTTGGATTTTATTTATGAATGTTAATGAAGGCTGAGTGAAAATGCAGTTCTTTGTCCAGTTCCCACTTAATCACCTGACGACTTTGATTAAGATGCAGTGCTGAGATCAGACCTAGCATAAATTTTACTTTGAGGAGTTAAAAATCTCATCACTGTGTTCTACAGCTTCCTTAGTTCATGTGTCTTTATATTGTATATTTTGATATTCCAAAAATAGTGTGGTTTTTAGCAGTTGCAGTAATTAGCAGGTAGAGTAGCACACTCAGCAAAAAAGAAGTGGAAGGCTGCATAAACATTTATGGAGTATTGAAGGATTTTTGTGTTTTTGAATAAACTCTGCCAACTCTTATTTTTAATGAAGATCGAATGATATTGTAATTTTTATACGCATAAAATATTCTAACTTATTAACTAATTTATGTATTACAGTCACATTCATTAAATGTTTCAGACAAACTTGATGTGTATTAGTTTGGACAAAGTGTATTCACAGACCTTTGATTTAGAAAATAGATTTAATACAGAGCCAACAATAAATCAATGAATAAGCATGTGTAGGGTAAGGAGCACAAAGAAAAATAATTACGTTGTGTGCTTTAGACAAAATTCTGGCCTTGTATATTTGAGTGTGAATCGAGAGAAGCTAATTTACTTACGTATTTTGCAGGCGCTTAGGTTTTTTAAGGCTTTTAGATGGAAAGTAATTAAAACTGGTATTTCAGTCTTCTGCTGGTTGCTACTCTTGCTCTGCTCCCTTTCATCTTACACTGGAGAGAACTTTATGTATGTTGTATATTATACATAATGGTTTAAATTACGTTGATGTATAATTTAAATTTATCAAGTAGTTACACTGATGATCATCATGTAGAAATTTTAACCAGCTACTGTTTTAGGATTGGTGTGCTTTTATATCAGGTCTGGATTTAGTCTAATAAATCTAAATGTAATGGAGAACTGGGGCAGAATACCTTTTGCATTATTAAGCTGCTTTTAAACTTGAACACTTGAGAGCTTGAATGTGCATTTAACCTCCTACACCTTGTGTGAGTCAGAAGTGTTTTACCATAATGTAAATCTTTAGCATAAAGTAATTATCTTCCCACTCTGTGATGGGGAAATTTATATTAACTTGAAATCTGAGAGATGTGAATAAAATGTCCACCTACCTGCTGAGTCTAGTCTATATTTTAGTTTGGGGTTATAACACAGACACGTGAACAGAAAAAGAGGCATTCATCAATAGTTTTGTAATATTGCCGTTCTTCGACCTCTATTTCTCATGCTGTTGAATGCTGCTATCAACTGTTATTAACAGACTGAAATGCAAAGGAAGTTAAAGACTTAAATACGTAAAAAAGAAATAATCTCTCTACCCAGATGTCCATAATGCACCATAAAGTCCAGCAATTTAAAGGCTACAGGTTAGCTTGGATATGAAAAAAGCAAGAGAAAGATTTAGCAGAAGTAGGATTCAGCTTTTAAGAAATGTTATGCCACTTACCTTCATGGCATGATTCTCCCCTTTTTGTTCTTTCCTTACCTTACCTTAAGATCATCTATGGTATACTGTTACATGTGTAGCATATGGCGTATGTATCCTAGCATGTCGTATAGATAAATATTCTTTTTTCAGGGATTTAATGCATTGTAAAGATGGGAGGCAACATATAAAATATTCGCAGTACTAGAATATTTAACCGTGCCATTCAGTTTCATCAGGTTTTCCAGCTGTGTTGATTAAATCAAAAAGAGATGACCTGTTTCTACTTCAGGAAAGTCTTAGAAGAATTTAACAGTGAAACAGCAGTCATTCACCAGCAGCTGTCTATCTGCATGCTGAAGAGGTCATCAATAATGCACAAGATAACATCTCTAAGTTGAAAGAACAGTAGGATTGGCATCAATTTTGCTTAATAGAGCATCGTACGTAAACTAGACTGATACCTGAAGCACTGACAGCATCCATTACATTAAAATGTATATGTCTCTTATTTGGAAACGTTATGCAAACTTGACAACACCTTTACTTTTTTTCTTTCTAAAATCTGATTTCAGTTGCACTGAGATTAATATTATTTTTCTCCGATTCTCAGAGGGTGATGAGACGGGAGTGATGGATAGTCTGCTTGAGGCCTTGCAGTCAGGAGCAGCATTCAGAGATCGCAGGAAACGAACACCAAGAGGACAAGGTAAGATGCTTTCTAAAAACTTTCAGTTATAAAATGAGTGGGCAAAAGATTTTTTGCAAAGATTTACCAACAGTTTTCACTGAAAACTGTTGAGCTACTGTTGCTCATTGAGCTACTGTGAAAACTCAGCGTGCTCTTTGTGATCACAGATTTTTAACTTGATAGCTCTATCTTCAGATAACTATGGGCTCTAAGGATGACAAAGGTTCCAGTTGTGGTTGAAATGGCATTTAAAACATTGCTGCACAAAGTATGTTTGTCTTAATCTTTAAAACCATAAGTATAATTAATTTATTGTAGGTGGCACTGTGAAAAATATTAGCTTCTTACACCAATAAGAGTTTGGGCATATAGCTGATAGTCTTTTTCAAGCACTGGTCTTAGATATGTCCTGGTTTGGTTGGAAGCTGTAGTGTGTGTAGTCATAAAAGTCAAATTACAATAAAGTAGCTTCACTTTCTTGAGGGAGACAATAGTATTGTACTGAATTTAGTCTAGTTTACTGGTTTAGTCTGAACAATTATTGCTTCCTGCAAATTTGGTTTTGAGAAAATTTGAGAGAAGGCTAAGGAACTGCAGTGTTTCCTCAGTTCACTTCTCTGCCTATGATATGCCAGTTGCATACAGTTTGTGAACTGCATTTATTCTGCATTTACTTTTCATCAAAGCTCATGGTAGTATATTATATTTTGAATTTTTTCATTTAAAACATGTCTTACAGTAAAAAAATACAGTCTTAAAAATTTACAGTTGAAAAAATTATAGTTATTTGGCATAAAATAAAAAGCTTATGTTGGATACGTGCTGCCAAAGCTTTGACAAAATGGAGTCCTCTTATTTTATAAATAAGCTATGTATATGTACCTAATCCTCAATGAGCGAGGGTTAGATTCATGTTGGCTGATTTATTTTTTTTTTTTAAGAGGAACAGAAGAGTACAGGCAAATTCTACTACCCTCTTTCATCTAGCTAGCAAAGATGGTGTATAATTATTTTTAATTTGCCATATGCCTGATCTTGTGGCAAAAGTAATGTTACATAATGTGTTCATACTAGGAAATGAATTCTGCTACACTTCCAATATCATTCTTAATTCAGAGCTTGTTTCTGCTCTCAGATCAGAACTGAAAGAACTCCTCGATCAAAATGTGGGGTTTTTTTTTTCCATATCTTGAGAAATATCAATGTGAGAGATGGTCTGTCTGTGTTGTGGCTTGAGGAGAGATTTGTCACCCAGTGGTGACAAAGAAAAGCTTCCCAGGGACCAGAGGAGATTGCACAAAATCTGCTGCAGCTGAGAAAGCCAAGGAGATGACTGAACCCAGGTCCAAAAACCAGTGACTCCTCTGCAACAACGGGGGCAGAGCTAATTAAAAATCCCTTTTACTTGTCTTCTATTTCATAGAGTCACTTTCTATGTGTTTGAAATTTCATTGTGTCAGTTTCTATTCTAGTGGGGTCTGGCCTTTACATTTAAGGAGTTTATTGACTTTGGGGAACTTAGTGTGAGAAAAGGTCTAGATAATCCATTTCCAAGCTCTGGCCAACTGTAAGTCTTCTCATAAGTGGATAAGACCATTATGTAAAGTTTTCAGGGGGTAGCTAAAAATTTAGACAAGAGGCAAAAAACGTTAGTCCCAGACAAGTATCTGATTTAAACTATGTAAATTTTCTCATGTGATTTAGGAACATGCATGACATCTAGTCAGTAACTTGTCTACACACCAGAAGATACTTAAAAAGATTACTATGACATCTCTAAGTAGTCAACTATAGCATTAAAAAAGCAGGGAACATGTTTACAAACTTCCGCATCTCTCCTTAAAAAATTGAAGGGTCAATGACAGTTTTCTCATTGGTACTATCAATAGACTGCGTGTTCTGGAGAGTTTCTTCCAGTGAGATTTTTGTAAACAGTTAACTCCATGCCTTCTATGGTTTAGTGGAAGGAACAAAAAGTAAATAAAAGCTCTGGAAAGAAGAGGTTGGAGGATTTCTGGGCTTGCTGGGTCGTTTGGTTGTGATTGGCTAGCATATAGCAAGTGGTATAGTACTGTCCATACATGATGCACAATGTAGGAGTTTTCTGTACATTATTCATAGCTTGCTGTGCTCTCTTTAATCAGCATGTATTCTTAACACACAGAAAAGAAAAATATAGGTGCTTCTATTCTGAAAGTTAAACTTGTACAGCAAAGTTTTGAGTTTTGAGCTTGGTAGCCGTCACGAAGAAAAATTGATGTTTTCTACATGTTTGGACACAGATTTCATTTTTGTGTGTCAGTTGTGGCTTTCTCACTCCCAAGTTCAAATCTAGTGAGGAGAAAAAACAACTTTTGCTTGCTTTTTGTGGTTTTATTAATTAGTTGGTAACAGGTAGGCCCTGCAGAAAGCCTAAAAACAAAACAAAACTAAAAAACCACAAACAAGAAAATGCCCCAAAAAAACGCTGAGCAACACAGAAAGTTCACTTGCGTACATTTTCATGTATGTGCTCTAGATGTCTGTTGCAAACTTGCTTATTCTGTTTGCAGCTACTCAGGGTGAAAATGAAAACTATGGAAGGTTACAGCCCTCTCCATGGTTACAGCCAGTAGACCATGAAAATTTAGCTTTTGTTGTATTATCTTCCAGTGGTTTCACAGAGTAAATGTAACTCAAAGGGGCACACTGTGGCATCACTACTAGTGGCATTCTTGATCAGTTTGACTGAAAAGGAAAAAACCCACAACTTTCCAAAAGAAAAACCTCTGCAATGGCATGTGGTCACTGCTAGCTTTAGGTGAGTAGGTTGGACTTAGGAGGGATCATTTAATTTGGATAACAGAGCTCCAATTACTGTAGGCCTACAGCTACCCCAGAAAAGTGTGATTCTACCAAAGATACCTGTTCAATTAGCCTTTTTTACAGAGATCACTGGTGTATCTTGTAGCATATATTTGTGCTCACATGGTCATGTCTTTAAAATATTTAACGAGTAAGAGACTGACTGGGTAAGAGATGGAGATCGGAAGGGAATGGTGCTCTCTTCATCTAGAATGGCAGCCTTATGCACGGGGAACTACTCAGTATCGCAGTTTTCCTACTGGGCAAAAAAATTTTGGTGAAATGTACAGACAGGTTTGGAAAAGTAAAACTCATTTAAAATATGTTTAACTGCATTGTTTTTGTTTGTTTGCTAAGCCTGTAAATGAAAAGTTACACTTTAATGGGTTGTATTATAACTATAGACTTTTCCAGTAAAATTCTTTTTGTTATATCAGGTCATGGAAGTAATAATAAAAAATTCCTGTCCTCCTCCCCCAGTTTTTTCATTTCATTGTACTCTTATGTAGTCTTTGTTATATAGACTTTTCAATGTGAAAAAAGTTTCTGTGTGGTTTCTCTCTCCTAAGCTTATTAGTGTATCTTTATTGTTTCTAGATACTGGATTTTAAGTACAGTTTGTCCTTTCAGTAGATTTCTTTGCTTATAGAGGCTATAAAATAACATTTCTAGAAACTGATTTCTAATTATTGCTTCCTGTTCCAAAAATATACTTGCTTTTTTAAAGTTTGCTGATATAGGAGTGAGAGGATAATAAAGAATGGTATTAGGTGGCATTCATCACAGGATACCAGTTTAAAATATGTGTCCAGTGCTACTATTACACCAATTATCCCTGACCTTTTTTTCTGGCCTTGGGGTATGATATTATTAAAGAAGACTGATTCAGGAATATTTTCTGTCTAATATTAGTTTAAGCAAATTTCTGCACAGAGCTAACTATTCTGTTAGGGTTCTTTCTGTTAAGCTGTTTAATTTTTTGCCATGGAATTTAAGTTTAATTTTTTCAGAAATGTTAATAACTAGTGCCCTCTCCTATATATCCAAACTATTGCAACTGCAATGCTAATATGTGCCATTATTTCTGTGGTCTTTCACTATGGGGAAAGCATAGCTATAAAGAACATGCATGCAGGGTCTTTCTGCTTTAGATTTCAGTGTAAAGTATATTTATCAAGTATTTAATGGGGTCTGCTAGTACACATGTTTTGGGTTATTTTTTAATCCATGCATCAAAATCAAACCAGTACAGTGAGATGCATAGCAGGCACAATTTAGGAACTTCTGAATTTGATGTTATTGAGAGTTGCTACACTGTCATTACTGTTTCCATATTAGCAGTACACCTTGAGAGTGAAAGAGAAAGAATGAACCTCCCTTGCTCAGTTTCAACATCTAATTTGAATCTTTTATGCAAGCCATCTGAAGTGATGCCACCGCTTGTTTAACTTCTGTAAGATAAAAGGAACTTGAGGCAATGGAATATTACTACTTTGCAATTGCTTCTGATAATTTTCAGATGCTGTTCAGACAATTCCTTTAATTTAGAATATACTTTTTAAAAATAAAGTAGTAGGTGCATATTTTACATCAAGACCATCAGAATTCTAATAGAAAAGCTACAATTTTAGACATTTTGTCTTCTGCTTGAAGACATAACTATGCTTAAAATTAAGGGCTGACTTCTATGTTTATGTTTGCATTGATTATATTAAATACATTCTCGAGAGTTAGTTAGGTTTCTGGTTGCACGATCCTTATTTACCTAAAACACATTAAAAAAAAATCTTCAGTCAAAGCATATCTGCTTTACTGAAAGTGTTGTGAATCATTTTGTATGTGGCAGTTTTGTAAATAAACTGATTTTTGACATGCTTACATCTGTCTGTAAATTGAACAGATTTATCAGTATTAAAATCCAAAAATGTGGTAGGTGCACTTCTAACAGATCATGATTTGTGCTCAACTAAAATGGTATTTGCGTAGCCTTGTTTGCTGTCTTTCAGTTGAACAGTCTGTTGTCATCTTTATCATTAAGTATCTGTAATGAAGTTAGAAATATCCATAATGGACTCTAAAAATGCTAGTCTCAAGTTTTAAAAAAACAGTATGTATTTTAAACTTATTTGGTCATCTTTTTAAGTATCCCGTGGCAAAGAACTAATATTCCTATTGTTATGTTCAGCTAGTATCTCTTAATTTTTTGTTATTTTACTTTGAGAAGCTGAATATTTAAAACCATATTTTGCTATCTCACTTATATAATGGAGGGGTTTTGCTTACAGTCAGGAATCATGGACTAATGAGACCTACACGTATGATCCGAGCACTTCAGAATTATCACACCTATAATAGAAAGAGCTAAACAAAGATCACCAAAAAGAAATTTACTGGTTTTGTCATCAAGGCATTATTGTAAGATTTAAGTTTGCTTTTATTGCTAAATATAAATATGGGTTGTATAAGGAAAATCTATTTATAGTACGAATCAAATGGAGTCTTAGCAAATTACTTTAGTCCGGAGAGCTCCATAAACAGTTCCAAAGCTATTTAAATATAGGTATTTGTGGTGTAATCTGTTTTTACTGTGTATGCATTTTGGCTTATGGTTTTTGTAATTAAAGGAGGAATATTAGATAATGTATTATTCTGATGGCTTAGCATGAAAGCAACAGCTGTAGCATGCAGAGGTTTTACTTGACATTTCAGAGGAATTCTACTTACAGGCAGGGTGAAGGAGAAAGGGTGAAAAAGGGAGGGGGAAAAGGAACTAAAGCAGACTGTAACCTCCAGCCTGCTTAGGCTGGGTTCTCCAGGTTTTTAGGTGGACAACACCCTTCAGCATGGAGGGAATGAAGAGGCTCTGAAAACACCTCAAGACCAATAAATGTATGGACATAAAGACAAAAATTCAAGACTTGTATACATTTGAATAATTGTTTTCAGCTGTGTCATTTTGTTAATTACCCTTCTCTAGAGCCAGTATTGATTAGTTGTCTTTCAAACTGATTCTCTGATCTTGGTATGCATGAGATTGTTCACATGTTGACATAGAGTGTGTAAAGTACTTAGGAATGTTTGGTAAACTAGACAGCCATAGAAAAGTGGTATTGTGAACTCTAGACTTTATGTATATTGCTGCTGCTTTGTCTAATTCTAAGTGGTTACTTACCAGTTTCATTTTTTTTTTCTGAGACAAGAATTTTGTCTGAATAAATGAAAATATGCCATGAAATAGCAATGGCATATACACTTTCTAAAAAATGTCCTTCAAAAAGATGGTGCTATGTAATTGTTACTAATTACATCTGAGTTTGTCATTCATCTAAAGCATTTAATAACTTACACAAGGCTAAGGAGAGTTATGTGCCCCTTGCTTTTATTAGTGTAAGTGCTTCAAAATGCATTTCAGCATAATATGAAAAGTATTCTCTGTAAGTTCTTCTGGAGAAGCGTTACGTAAAATTTTACACTGAAAGTATCAGAACATTTTTCAAATGTTAGTATTTTAAAAAATTAACACTGGTGTTACTTTACTCATCAAATTGTCCTAAGATCCCAAAATATAAAGTTCTAATTTTTTGTGACTTAAGACATACCAGAGTGCCTGTTTCCTTTTGAAGTAAAAACACATTGCCCATTAATGATGATGAGAATTACATGGAAGTACTGAGGATTATTCTGCAGCCTCATGACATTGTATGTTGCATCATATAACATCTGAGCTTATGCCAGCCAGTTGCAGGACTGTGCCAGTTGCTTCAGACATTGAAACTGTTATGTTTCTTTCTTTAAAGTTGTTTTTGTCTGTTTCATCATGGTACCCAGAACATCTGAAGGTACCCAGAACAGCTGTGGAGTTCATACGGAGTGTATATTACGGAGTTTCTTTTTCTGGGAGTTGACTCGGCACAGTTGCTTCTGAAGCTCTTAAAAGCCTTTAGAACTCCAAAAGCCTTTTTGAATGTCCTATGTTGTGAAACAGATTTTTTAGAACTAAAACAAAGCTTTTCTGAGAATCAGAGAATTGTTCATAGTAACCAGCCTCTCAAAGTGTAATCCAGAAGGAGGCTGCCAAGTTCACATGGTAGAATTTTGTATGAGTTGGAAGTCACCCACAGTTCTGAATTTTTTTATGTTTTTAATTCACACTGAATCTGAAAACTGTTCTATTTTAATGAGGTATGTCTTGCTAGATGTTAAGGCCTATGTTTCTAGAGATGGATAGCTGAGTTTTGGCTACATCTGTATGTGGTAGCTGAAGTTAGAGAAACTACTTTTGCACACAGAGAAACTACTTTTACACACAGAGAAAGGATGTTCATGCATTTATTTCCCAACTACATGAGTAGTAATGAATGATATGCAAGGCTAACTTAATTTGCATTTGGACATCTGAATTTTCTTTGTCAGCACTGTCGCTGTTATCATGCAATTATTGAGAAACAGTTCTATTTGAAAAAATTTCTACTGCAGTACTGTTTACTGAGGTAATGCACATTGGCTTTAATATTTTAATACATATACATAATGAATGTAAAGGAAAGGAAAGAGATGAAAATCAGTGTTGCAGTATATGACTTGGTAGCAGATTAATTTAACTGACATTAGGTCAAAATGGTTATTTTGCGGATGGGGATGCTTTCTGTTCCGTCCCGTTCTAGGCACGTAGTGTAGAATTGACAGTCCTCTAACCTCAGCACGGAGAGACTGTCCCAGGTTTTTCACTAATGGTTGTCATCTTGACTGCAACAACTTAATTAGTTTACTTTCTGCAAAGACAATATGCAAAGACTGGTTATGACATAACAGAACAAATCATGGAAATTCTCATTTTCTTGTTGCGCTATCAGGAGAAAATGAGATTCTCTGCTCAGCATACCCAAAATAATAGTGTTTAGTTACAGACTACTTGATATAATTTTAGCAGTAGACACATATTAGTAGTTTTAGTAGACACATATTAGTGTCATTATGTGAGAAGCCAGAATCTCAGTTGCTGTATGTTGCCATAACTCTTTCTACTTGACCGATCTTTTTAGTTTAATAGTCTGTGACAGGTTAAATTAAGGATTTAAGCCAGGGTGTCCAATGACAGAGGGGCAGGTAGAGGCCAGCAGTTCCTGTTGGAGAAAAAGGCTAAAAAGATTTCTAAAAATGATAGAAAAGCTCTGCCAAGAGAATGGAGTGGGAGGATACTACATATGGACTTGACAATGTAACCCACCAACTTTGTTTTTTTTTAATACTCTCTTCTCTATTTACTTTTACATTAAGTCCCTGATTCTCAAAAAAAAAAAAAAAAAAAAGTTGAGGTGACTTGAATGTACTGTACCATCTTTGTCTTAACCACTTTCTCCAGCAACTTGTTCATACATTTTTACAGTATTTTGTCTGAAGTACTTTTGTCCTGAAACCATAGTCTTTTATGTTTCCATTACATTAGGTTCTCGATGTTTTAAACTTATTATCTGGGGGAAGCTTTGTTAATAGCAGTCTAATGGATTCCTGCCCCCCCCCCCCCCCCCCCCCCCCCCCCGTTTTATTCTGAAGTCAAACAAGTGATGGGTTTGAAAGAGGGTGCTGGTGGGTATTACTCTGTATTCATTGTGTTGTCTCTATCTGAAAATCTGAAAGCTCTTTACAGAAGTGGGCACTACTCCCCCTTCCGTCATTTAATAGATGAGTAAACAAATGCTGTAGTTCTGCCATCTTTCAAAGCTAGCATACCCTAGCACTGGTGCTGAAAGAGCAGTCTTGCTCTGACAGCTTATTTTTTTTAAGCTTGTAGTAAATTCAATTATTCACTTTCACTTTGTGGCTAGCCCAAACCTTTATTTGACTCTCTAGAGGGTCTGTTCTTCATGTAACAAGCTGTACATAACTCCAGAGTATATTGTAGGCAGAAGTAGGCTGAACAGCCAGCCAGGCTGAAGCCAGCCAACTACCAGTCAGTTTTCTAAATGCTCTTTGAATTTGGCTAAGGCAGTGCTGATCCCAGCCTAGTGAAGATCTTTGGAGGCTCTGAAACACTGCACTAATGCAACTATGTTGGCTTCTGAGTGACTTGCAGTGTAGCAAAGGCAAGTTCATCTGTCTGCAAAAGACCCTATTGGTGTTTCTTTCATTTTCTTTATAATAGTTGAAGGAGTAAAAAAATCTTATATATGTATCAAGAAAATAAGTTTAAAAGCATTAAGTAGTGTCTTTTTCTATCGATCTTTTAGGAATCCTGAAATTATATTTGCATGTAAGTTTTCTTGGGGCTTAGCATGGAATGATGCATTATAATTACAGTGGAACTAGAAAAATGTCTCTGCAGCATTTGTGGTTTAATGCATTTTTGTATACAGAAATACCTGGAAAGAAAAAAGTTGAAATATTCAAACCAGGTAGAACTGTGTAATTTTCCTAGGGAGAAACTACTTTTCCCCGCTATCTGGGGAAACGTTCAAACTACTGACATGCATTGGGGGAAAATATAGCATAACTTTCAATTTAGGAAAGGGTCATATGCAGCATATAACATTCTTAAAAACAAGGCATCAAATTCCGTCAGTACAGTGTTTAAAGGACTGTTGTGGTTTAACCCAGCAGGCAGCTAAACACCACACAGCCGTTTGCTCACTCCCCCCTGGTGGGATGGGGGAGAGAACCGGGTGGGGCGGAGTAAAACCTGTGGGTTGAAATAAAGACAGTTAAATAGGACAGCAAAGGAAGAGGAAATAGTAATAATAAAAGAATATACAAAGTAAGTGATGCACAGTGCAATTGCTCACCACCCACTGACCGAAGCCCAGCCCATCCCCGAGCAGTGGCCCCCGGCCAACTCCCCCCAGTTTCTATACTGAGCATGACATCATATGGTATGGAATAGGCCTTTGGCCTGTTGGGGTCAGCTGTCCTGGCTGTCCCCTCTCCTTGCTTCTTGCTGTCAGGGCATGAGAAGCTGAAAAGTCCTTGACTAGCGTGAGCATTACTTAGCAACATCTAAAACATCAGTGTGTTATCAACACTATTCTCATACTAAATCAGAAACACAGCACTATACTAACTACTAGGAAGAAAATGAACTCTATCCCAGCCAAAACTAGGACAAAGGGGAAAAAGAGGCTTATAAGAAATCTAAAATGTTACTGTATGTATGTATTTATAAAATCAGGTGGTGTTCCTTATTGTCCAGTTGAAGGAATTCTAGATAATGAGTTTGCTTAATCTAAACAGAGCGGAAGTCCTTACTGAGGGACAAATGTCAGGGCAAGTGACAGAAATACCTTGAATAGGCACTCTTGTGTATAACCGCAGCAGTTATGAGACTCGCTGGATGCTGTGCTTGCTACAGACCCTGGGCAGTTGCTGCATATTGCATCCTTTTCACCACTGGAGCAGACCATGTTTCTGTCTCCTTATAGCTTAAGTACCTTGCTTATTTCTTGCAGAAAAAGAGAAATCTTGTTTTATTTGTGTTCAGCTTGTTCCTTGCGTACCCTGTTGAGATTTATTGTGTGGTGGGTTTGGTGATGTCTTTGTAATGGCCAGCTTCAGCAGCTGGTTGAATGCCTTTTTTAGATAAGTCAGCTGAGACTAATTTGAGGGTATTACTATTTTTCTTCTCAAAAGTTTCATCAACAGGGAAGAAACTTTTTTAAATTTTTTGTTCTACATAGCATTCAGTAGGTTAGTTTTAGGGAGAGCTGAGCAGTTCAGGTGTATTAATCCCTTATAAACACTTGTCTGTCAATACTTTATTCTGTTCACTGACTTGTGTAATTCTCATTTAGATTGATTTTTACAGAAGACTGTTTCTAGACAAACAATTTCTGATGGAAATATGCTGTAAGTTATGTGATACTGGTCAAGTTCCAATGTTCCTATTAAGATTTTCCTGCAAATGAGCAATTTTTAATGTATTTTTAGCATACTGTAATGAATGATTAAGCTACTGAACTGGAGAGTACTATTGCAAATACAAGATCAAAGAATGGAAGTCAGTGATAGACAACAGAAAATATAATGAAACAGAAGAATTTGCCTGTGAAAAAGTAGAATAGTTTAGCTGAGGAAGCAAACTAGTCTTAATTAGTTATAGATAAGACTTTATATGATCTGTGTTATTTTTTCTATGCTTAAACTTTTGCTGCTATTATGATGTTAATTAGAGGCATGCTACCAAAAAACACACTTTGATCTTTATAGCTTATCACAAGTAGAAAATCTTACCAATTTAGGGGTATAGATTTTGTAATATCAGCTCGGCCTGAATTCTATTACTTTTATGCTTCTAGGAAATTTGGAGAAGATAATTTTAGGGAGGTATTTTGTGTATTGGCAAGTTGTTGGCTAGTTTTATACTGTGATTTTCTGCATCTTTCTCCAAAGCATCTTTGGCCATTCATTCATAATATATTGGGCTTAAAACACTGCAAGTCTGACTTTGCATGGCAATGCACTTTGTCAGATTATATTTCCTTCTGTTGTGCTGCAGGCAAGTTTAAATTTCAGGGAGCATATTGAGACCTGGTCAATCAACATTTTTAACACAACTTCATGTCAGTACCTCCATTACATTTCTGAAACTCTAGCACAGGTGGTTCCTCTAATTATTGTGCATTATTGCCTCAACATAATGTAGCTGAGCCGTTACCTTTGTAATATATGTAGTTCCAAAATTGCTCTCACATCCTAAAAACTATCAGTGCTAGTTAATTGTAATACATTTGTATTGCTAGATTGTTTCAGTTTGAATACTCTTACATTTTAAAGGGTACTACAATTAGGGTGAAGTTATTTTTAATGATGAATTAAAACAGATGTGAAATATTGATGATGTAGGTTAATAGTAATTCTAATAGTGATATATATTGAGTGACTCTAATTTCAAATCCTAGAATGATCTATATTCTGTAAAAACAAGACATCAGCCTTGAAAGAGTTAGTTTTGTTCAGTCCTCTTCAAAACATGCTGCAGAAGATAACCTTTGGTATGATCTTGTCTCAGTAGAAGATCTCTGCATATTACACTCCTGATTTTTTTTTGGAGGAAAAAGTGATATAGGCTATAAGATTTTGTGAGAATATTATAACTAGTATAGCTATCAGTGTGTGCATTAGCTCATCCTCTTTTACTCTCACATGGAAATATATAACATCATAATATTGTTATTTAAAAACCATATACATGTGGTACAGTGTCTTCCAGATGGATGCCTAAAAATAAACAAGATACTGGAGTTCTTCAAGTTAGATCTTGTATTGGGTTTGTGTGGAGCAAGGTTTTGGTAGTGGGGTGGCTACAAGGGTGGCTTCTGTGAGAAGCTGCTGGAAGCTTCCCCGGTGTCCGATAGAGCCAATGCCAGCCGGCTCCAAGATGGACCCGCCACTGGCCAAGGCTGAGCCCGTCAGCAACAGTGGTAGCGCCTCTGGGATAAATTATTTAAGAAGGGGGAAAAAAACTGCACAACAGCAGCCGGAGAGCTGAGTGAGAATATGTGAGAGGAATAACTCTGCAGACACCAAGGCCAGTGAAGAAGGAGGCGGAGGAGGTGCTCCAGGCACCGGAGCAGTTTCCTCTGCAACCCATGGTGAAGATCATGGTGAGGCAGGCTGTCCCCCTGCAGCCCATGGAGGTTAACAGTGGAGCAGATATCCACTGCAGACCATGGAGGACCCCACACTGGAGCAGGTGGGTGCCTGGAGGAGTCTGTGACCCCATGGGAAGCCCATGCTGGAGCAGGCTCCTGGCAGGACCTGTGGATCCATGGAGAGAGGAGCCTACACTGGCACAGGTTTGCTGGCAGGACTTGTGACCCCGCGGGGGGCCCACGCTGGAGCAGTCTGTTCCTGAAGGACTGTGCCCCGTGGAAGGGACCCACGCTGGAGCAGTTCGTGAAGAACCGCCGTCCGTGGGAAGGACTCACGTTGGAGAAGTTCGTGGAGAAGTGTCTCCTGTGAGAGGGATGCCACGCTGGAGCAGGGGAAGAGTGTGAGGAGTCCTGCCCCTGAGGAGGAAGGAGCAGCAGAGACAACGTGTGAGGAACTGACCGCAACCCCCATTCCCCATCCCCCTGTGGGGGAGGAGGTAGAGAATTCGGAGGTGAAGTTAAGCCCAGGAAAAAGGGAGGGGTGGGGGGAAGGTGTTTTAAGATTTGGTTTTATTTCTCATTACCCTACTCTCATTTGATTGGTAATAAATTAAACTAATTTCCCCAAGTCGAGTCTGTTTCGCTTGTGAGGGTAATTAGTGAATGATCTCCTCTCTGTCTTTATCTCGAGCCATGAGCCTTGGCCTTGTGTTACATTTCCCGCCCTCCGCCCCGCCCCTGTCCTGCTGAGGAGGACAGTGACAGAGCGGCTTTGGTGGGCACCTGGCATTCAGCCAAGGTCAACCTGCCACAGATCTATAGTGTGTTTACTTCTCATTTTCTCTGTGATTTTTGTATTTTTTTTCTTCCATTTTCTGTTAATGCATTAGGTATTTCTTCTGTTGTTGAAGAGGATTCTATTTAAATAATTATAAGTCAGGTATATAAAACTGTACAACAGTGTCTATGTGCCTGTAACTCCATGAATATATTAGAGTGGATGTCAGCCTTTCTGCATTTTTTCCTACACATTTAAGTTACAAAGAAAAATAGACATACCACACTGAAATAGGGAAAATGTTCAGTTATTGTGAGGATTTTTTTTTTTCATTTTAAAGTGAACAGATTTCTAAAATAACGTAATAGAAAAAAACAAAACTTACTGACAGCATTCCCGCAGGAGCTTATCTTCGTCAAGTGTTTACAATGAGGTTTTTTTGGAGACCTTGGAACCACAGTGAGATCATTGGTGGCTTACGAGACAATGCCCAAGGTAAAACTTGAGTTCACCACTTATCAGGGGATGTGTGAAGGCTCTTGGGCTGCAAGGTTTGTTAGGTCAGTCTATAGAAGCTGTCAGTCAGGCTAAGCAGACAAGAGAATGTATTTGGGTTTTTTCCTCAATAAGAGAGGGAGGGAGAAATAACTTTCAGGGGGTACAGCATTTTCCTTCTGTAATCAAGTTACATTGTCGAATTATGTAGCTTTAAGCTCTGCAAGAATTATGGATAAAATAGAATTGGATGGAGGACACAAAAGGTCCTTATGACTTCATAGAGCATAGCTTGAGTTTGAATTAAGTTGATTTGAGGACAAAACAAAATTTAACCATTACTGGGGGCTGATTAAAATCTAGTAAGGTGTTGAATCAACTATTTGGAAATTAATTATTGATTTCCTTACCAAAAAAATAAATTATTCCTGATGAATCACTCCTGAAAAAATATTTTATCACTTTTTGTCAGGCATTCCCAAAGATGCTTCATAATTTTTTTATGTGTAAACACTGCTCATTACAAGGTGGATTTGACAAAAGCTTATTTTATTTTTAAATCTTCTTTACTAGAGTGAAAACCTTAAAGGAAGATTTACTAAAAGTTTCATTTCTTCCCCTAATGGACAACCACTGTGAAGGAAGCTAGAATTATGTTTATGGAGTCTTTTGAATATTTTTTTTCTGTGGAAATAAGATGGAGTCTATTACTAAGGAATATATGTTTCAGAAAAAGATGATATCTCTTCAGTGAAGGCAATCATGATTTTCATTTAAAGCAGTAGCAACATATCATCTAAGTGAACAGAATTTGAATCTATTTCTGTGTTGTGCTTAAACTTCTTAGGAAATTTTTTTAAAATGTATTGTTAGAGAATTTGAAAGTTTTGTAGCAGTGAGGGGAGAGCATTTAGGAGTATGTATAAGCTTTTAAAAAGCTGTTTTAGCAGTTTGCTGGAATTGCATTGCTGTTAGAGCTCTTATTGTTAGAAAAGTAGCTGAAAGGATGAAACATTCAAAGACAAAGCAATCTAATGGAACATAAAACCTGTAGAGCAATTGTTCTTCATTGTATGGAGATACAGTCCAAGGTCTGCAGAAATTTCTGTAATTCTGGCCACGTAAAGTATAATGAAGGATAAAATAATATAATGAGAGAGAAAAATATAAAACATTTTGTACTCGATGGAGTATCAGTTGTCAGGTAGTGAAGACATATTTGGAAGATATGACGCACCACACAAGTACCTGTATGGGTCAGCCTGTAGATAGGGACTGATGTGAATGCATAGCTGACTTTGTCATTTGATATTAAGGCCACACATTTGCAAATGGCACCTGTGTATTTAAATATCCACTGAAACATTTATCTCTTGCCATATGGGGGTAAGATGGTGTGTGTGAGGGGGAGTGCATATGCACATATGTACAGATTTGCTGGTAAAAATATCCTGAACAGCTCAAATACACTATATTCTGTTGTTATTTTGTTTGTCTTCCAGAATAGCATAAACCATGTGGGTTTTTGCTTTGCTGGCATATCACAGGAATATTTAATGTTCAGAGAGCTTTCTGAAATTGTCTGTATGACTCTCTTTTGCACTGAAGCTTCACATAATATCAAGATTGTTTTTGAATTATCCCTGGTAGTTTTCTAGATACAGGTCATTAGATGCCATCCTTTGTAGGTTTTGTTCTCCTGCAGAATTTTGGCAAATAATGCTCTGTAATTTCCTGTGATTGTTTCATACTTGCTTCATCTACATACCTGCAGTATTATTTTCTTTCAGGATAAATACAATACAATGAATACAATAAATAAAAATAAAACTTAACATTAAACAAATTGTTACAGAGCAGGGGAGATGACTAACAAAACATAAAGCACCTTGTGTTTCTTACCAAGCAGTTGCTCATGTTCTGTTTGAAACCTCTTTAGAGCACCACAGTTATTATGCTGACTTACAGGTAATTCTTCTCTTGCTTGTAGTCCAATGCCTGCTTCTGGAGTGCATTCTGCCCTCCAGATGTCAGTAGTAACATCTTCAATACAATTTTCAATTCTCTTGTGTGGCTAGCATCCCTGACTTGGAAAAATCTGTTGATATTTTCAGGAAAGCAAAGCTTTGAATTGTCGAACGTCTCTATAACTGCAGAGAAAATTTGATAATTTTTATTTAAAAAAACCCAAACAAACAACTAAAACCTCAAAAACCTCTCTTTAGTGCCTTCAGGTCCTGGGGGTGTCATCTGGTCCATGTAGTCATGACTATAGTCATTAGCAAACCCAAGAAGATAGTTGCAACATGACAAAAATGGTCTAGAAGCTTTTCAAATTTTGATGTGTCTTGGAATTTTCCATGTTCCCCTAAAAAAATCTTCCATGCTCTGCAGTTTCTTTACATTTCATTTGTATTTAAGAACAGAAAGATCAGTGTAAGCTTGGATATTCATGTCTTTTGTTTCAAAGATGCTCATGTAGTATGGAAAAACTTTGAAATGTCTCAGAGTAAAATGCAAAGGTTTACTCAGTTCTTTACCCACTAGCTGTCTCTTAGTTGTGTCCTCTTTTAGTGATGTATGCTGGAGAAATTATCCTAATGCTGCCAAAAGATCAAAAGATTTCAGAAAGGAAAATGGTGCAAGAGGATTCTTAAAGTATCACTAAAACAGCAAACTGAGAGAAAAGTTTTTGCAAAGTATCGATAATAAGGCAATGTTACTCTGAGAATTACGCCTATAGAAGTGTATACAACCCGTAAAAGGTATCTGTGGATTTTAATTGCACATTGTCATCTTTAAATAGGATGGCCATAACTTTAGACTGCTAAGGACTTTTTTAGAAGTTACTTATAAATGGACCTATTAAGCATAGTAGGTAGAGTACATTTGGAAAATATTGTTGGAGCAGTTTGTGTTTTCTAGCATAAAATACTTTTGTAGGGCTTTGGACTACCAGAATTTGAATATGACACAGCTTATTTTAACTGATAGTAGGAGCTTTCCTTAAAATGTGATTTTTTTTTTTTTTTTTTTTCTTCCAAGGATTAAGGAGGAGTATAGTAGAATAAATGACAAAAAACAGAGTTAGAAACAATGCTCAGACTTCCTCAGACTACAACTGTACAACATTTTTAGACAGGTCTTTTAAATTTAGGCCACACTACGCTACCAGATTCTTGTATATAACTTTATTGGTGTTAGGAGTGCCATGAATCCAGATGCATGTTGGGTAAAAGGGTTTCTTCTACTTCTGTGATGTATTTTATATTCCATTATTCTATTTATAAAATATGAAGATGTATTCCTTCCTAAAACATCATTTTTGCTTGTAAGTGAAAAAAACAGTTTAATCTCAATAGAAGCAGTCTGAAAACAAGAAAGAAAGAAAGAAAGAAGTTGCGGCTGCAGCTATTAACAGGTTACATTTAATACAGAAACAAGTAACACTGTAGATCACATATATAATTGTTTTAAGTCTGTAGGGATGTTTAGAAGGAGTTGAAATCCTGAACTCAATTATTTGATTACAAAAACAATGACAAATAGTGACTGAATCTGAACAAAACACAAGTTCTGTTTCAAAAAAACCCCTAATATTTTTATCTACAAATCAAATTAACAGCTGATGTTTTGTAAAGATTGTATCAGACATTGAAATACAGAGAGTGCTCTGGTTTATCTTGCTAAAAATGAGCCCAGAAATTTGGTGGTTGTATGATGTAGGTGGTGAAATATGTGATCTTGAGTGACAGTGAACAGAAACAGAACTAGGTACTTGAAAGACAAGTAAGTATTGTCAAGCAAATGCATCATTATCTGTTGAAGATAAGTATGTGCATGCAAATTATGATACTTTGTACTGGAGTGATGTACGCTCCTAACCACAATTCACTTTTAGAATTGTTGTGCATAGTAGGAGAAATAAGGTCTTCCTTAGCTTGAAAAGATTTTGTTTTTCCCTGAAATGCAGAGAGACCTGGATGCTGCATATTCTCCCTCCTCCTTTCTGTACTCTTTCAAAAGAAACAAATGTTAATCTATATAGAGCAGATACAGAACTCTTAAAGCAGACAAATATTCTCCCATCACATTTTTTTGTTTCAAGTGCAATCTTGAAGCTTTCTCTACTTAGTCAGAAAGCAGCTCCACCTCTACTGTATTGTATTTCCTGTTCTTTTATGAGTGCCTGTTTCACAAGTCAGTAACAAAGAAAGGAGGACATTCAGAGAAGTCCAAGGCAGAGTTACAATTCCTCCTTTCCTATGGTTACCAAGCACAGAAGATTTGTTTCTTCTTTAACATTTCTTGCATTGGTTGTGTATACCCTATTCCAACAAGAAGGCTTTCATGCCGCTGTAAACTGAAAGATAAACATGGTTTTGTTTCTTAAAAATTATTTTTTATTTTCCAAAAGTGTTTCTGCAATTCTGATTTTTAGAATAATTTTTCACCCGATTTATCTTATAGATTTGAATATCTTTATAGTGTTCTGTTTTTCAAGTGAAATTCCTGTTCCCCAATATTTTTTTTGTAAATTTAGAACTTGATATAAAATACAACAAGTACTAGAGAATAAGATGCATATAGGACTCTGTAAGCTTTTGATTTCCACCTTCAACTCTAGCGGTGTAAGCTTTTTTGCGTGTGTGTGTATATATATATTTTTTTTATAGAAGAGGCTTCATCTTGAACAATTAGGATAAAAAAGTTGCATTTGCTTTTTCTTGAGTTGAAATTTTTAGGAAGAAATCTCTCATAGCCTGCTTTTACTATCACTGTTTCAAGTTAAGTATATGTAGCATAGGCTCTGGATTTAGCCTTATGAAAATTATTCAGTACGAATTTACTGTAATGATGGGCTAATTTGTTAAAGTTCACTGAGTTTAGCTAAACATACAGTGTTTGATTTAGAGAGATAAATCTGTGGTCTGTCAACCTTTTCAGACATAATCTTACTTTCAACATTATCTGACAGGTAGTCAGCCCATCAGGCCTGAGGATGTGCTCCAAAGCAGCTCATCTCTTCACTCTTGACTAGTTATTTATCTTACGAAGCATAATTCACAACTGGCATATGGAAAGTGGGGAGGACCAAAGGAAATGTTCCAAGCCTTCCTTTCCTTCTTTCATGCAGTATGAAATGGTTTGTAGACATGTCTGCAACTCATGTTTCTGTGTTTCAGGATTTTGTTTCCATGGCAAAACGCACCCAAACATAGTATGTTTTGGTTAATGTAAACTATCTCTTAGGGCTGTATATTCTGGAATATGTATATTTAACTGTGCTCTGTTATAAATAACATTCTGCAAGAAATTTTTGTTACAGACGTTTTTTAACATTTTACAATTTCAGGATATTGCATAATTCCAAAAGATAATCTTAAAAATGTCTTCACAAGAGAGGTATTCACACTCTTAAGCTAAATAAGGGTTTTTTTTTTCAGCTGGTAATCTAAGGTATCTGTAGGTTTTATTTTATTTGAAAGGAAGATGATGAGTTGTTTCTAAATATCTGTTGTTGCTGCAGGCATACAGAAGAATGAGTTTAAATCAATCATTTACCGAAGACTGTGTCTCTGTCAGTTGGTAGATGTAAATCATTGAAACCAGGGTACATGGTCTTCAAAGTCATGTGCTGATGGATGCAACATGCTCACTTGGTGAAAGCAGCTTTCTTGAGAGCGCATTAAAGTACCCAGCAGCAAACCCTTTTTTCATTAAGCTGCTCAAATAGTTTGATCCAGAAAGAACTTGCTCCTTGGCCACAGGAGCTTAAAAAAACCAAAAGGACCCACAAAAGTCGTCTTTAACTCCACAGAATTTTCTAACAATTCATTGTAGAAGTCTTAACATTTTAGCAAAGAAATAAACTGAAAGGGACACAAGGGGAGAGAACCATTATGGTTTAAGGAGAAAATGACCTTGTCTGGATTCTGGTTTATGATTAAAATTAATTTTAAGCAAGTGAATAACCAATCTGGATAACTTGTACAAATTCAAAGCTTATCCTTTAAATATTTGATGGATCTATAGGCACATGAAAACTATAATAGCTTCAAAATTGAACATACCTCTTTGTTGTCTCACAAATCTTTTAATCCATGTTTGTGTTTACTATGCACTTGGAGAAGTCCATCTTTTCCCAGTGCATGTGCCGTTAATTTGCCTGTCATCTGTTCCAGTCATGGCCAATATTTTTATCCTATACAGAAAAAAGCTTGCAATTGCATTCTCCTTGGTTTTACAGTTTTCTGGGCTAAGCAGAAGCAATGGAAGCCTTTCTATGCAAACCTCAGTCACAATAAACCACTGTTTTATACCAGAAACATAAAAGGAAAAGTATTAAAAAAAAAAAAAATTAAAAAAAAATCTAACCACACTTTTGAAAACTCTGCAAACCAGTAGTTTTCTTACAACTGTAGACTATACAAATAAATAGTAGCATGGACCTCATCATTCTTGTATAACCCCATTTTTTTGTCATGAAAATGTTAAACTATAGTTTAAACTACTAGGTATGTTTGTACTTTTACTGAATCTGAGAGACTGGTACTGCAGGTATTCACATACAGATGAAGTTACTTCTTAGTTATCTGTTATATTAATTACAGTATTAAGTGTCGTATTTTGATATAAGAATAATAGATGTAAGGTCTAATCTCATTTTCAGAACTAATCTGGATCTGTTTAATTTGAATATTGTTCCGTTCTATATTTGCATGCAGGTATGCAGTCCTTATATGCAGAAAAGTTCAAACTATTTGGTAATAGTATGCTGTGGGGGGGAAAAAAAGGGGTTTTTTTTAAATGGCAGTCACTTGATATGGCTTTTGCTTCACCTGCTGGAAGTCTATTTGTCCTACTGGAAGAATATTGGTCTTTCATGAAGTCTTATTTTGAGATGAATGAAATAGTGTAAGATTTCATTTTGCTGTAGCCTCATGCCTTTTAGAGGCATAGCCTTTTAAATGTCGGAGTAATAGCATGTATGAAAAAATCACTTTAAATAGAATTGCCTGTTTGGAAATCAGTTATAGTCTGTTTTAAATAGTAAGATTTGAATACTATGCAGAAAAGCAAGCATGATTGCCTTCCTCAAGTGGAATCTTTCAAAGTACTAAAATAGCAAAGGTATCTGAAGTCAGGGTTCAAGTGATGTCATTAACAGTCCTGGGGTTTGGCAGAAGGGTCTAGGAAACTTTCATAGCACTTGTCCGTCCATATGATGCCCACTTGGTCCATATGTCCATGGATACCACTAGGTGGTACCATTAAACCTCCCTTTTTAAGAATATTAAAACTGACTCTCAATCGGTGTTTTAAAAGGACCTAAGTGAAGATTTATTTTTTTTTTCTGTGACTGCAGAAATAAATTACTACCTGCTTGGTTGAAATTGTTTTCACTAAAAGAGGCAATACAGTCTTTCCTATACTGCCACTGAGATTATATATACTGGCAATAATGCAGACTTTCAGGCGTACTCACTCTGAAGTTTTTTGAGTATGTGTCCCAGTTGCTGTCTAAAATCCGCTTTCATAGTATGTAATCAGTTCTCCAAAAAATAATTTAGGCTTTTAATCAAACTACAGTTTTTGTACGTTTTTGAACCAGTAGTGTCAATGAAGGAAAGCACTAAAAATATATTTTTCAAAATCACTTTTTATATTTCTATAGCTTAATTCTCTTCTTAACAAAACAATAAATGAGTCTTCATTGGACAAACCATCAAACTGTGATTGTGAATAAGGGATAAGACCTCTTTTTTTCTAATTTACTGTGTTTGCTTGCATTGTCTTATACTTTAGCGCTTACACATGGATGCTTTTATACAGTAATTAATCTTTTAGTACTGTCACAAGGCCATGCTAATTCTAGCTGCAAAAACCTGAAACATATTACTGTAAATGGAGATTTGTTGTGAAATGATGCAACAGCAGTAAAAAACAATTGCACCTTGAAATTGTGGAACACCTAGTAATGGAAACAGGTAAAGTTTGTTGTTGTGCATTTTTTTCATTGACACTACTGATCATAATAAAAGATTAGCAGAGAAGAGAATTTTCATATTGACAGTGGTTCCCTATCCCATATTTTCTCTTGTGTCTTTCACGTAGCAAAGGTGAAGCTTTTCATCTTGGGATCTACACAGTGCAGCTGCAGACAGCAGGGGGAAGAGTTTGGTCAAATTGCCACTATAACAAACATCTATAAAACAAAACAAAAAAATTTACATTACCAATGACAAATCAAAGCTGAAAGTTCGCCTTGCCTGTTGTCATTCATTGCCATTCATATTTAGAAAGCAGACTGCTGTGATAATTGATTTGATGGTCCAGCTTGAGTAGAAGCACTTCTGGGCATAGCAGGCCTCAGAGATGCCAAAAAAGAAGAAAAGGTGGGAATGAAATAATGCACTACTTTCTCCTCAGAGGCATGTGGCCCAGTTTTTGAGAACAGAAAAACATGCTTTAGAAGAAGGAAGAAAAAAAACTTAGTAACTCAGTAATAAATACAAAAATGACCATATAGTCTCAGTCAGATAAAAATAAGCATTCAAACAGAGACAATGAGTGTACATATTTTACTGGCAGGTGAATAATAGGAGAATGCTGTGGAAATAATCTGATTTTTAACGGACTCTGTCCATGGGAGTACCTTTTTTGCTGGGGTTTTTTTTTTGTGTAATGACAAAAGAGATTCCCTTTCCTAAAAAAAAAGAAAGAAAAACAACACTTTTTTTTTTTTTAAGCTTTTCAAAGAGGAATTGATAGTTCGGAAGAAGGAAAAGAAAGCAATTATTGAATTCGAAGGCAATATATGTGCTTGGATTATCTGAACTCCTATTGAGTTTATTTACTTCAAGCAATAGGTGATAATGAAGCTTGTCTCTATATTTTGGACTGGGGGTAGTGTTCACCCATAGCCTCCTGCTGATATGAATAACTTAGGACACTAAAGTGCTAGTTGAGGAAAAAAGTAGATTAAAAAACTTTTGAATTCAATGCTTGACCTCTTAATCACGACTGCTAGCTCAACTGTGCACCCTGTCATCAATTTAAAGAACCAAACAAAACTAGATAAAAGATGTGAGCTATCGAAACACAAAACTGTAATCAGAACTGGTTTGTCTTTTGAGTGATGCTTATTTACTTGCAAAAACAGTGTGGTCCTTAAACTTTACTGAACTCTTTGTATTCGTAGTCTTAAATCTTTTATACACAGCAAAGCAGAAGTAACTGAAATTTAACAGTAAAGATTAAAAAAGAGGAGCTTGATGAAATAGCAGGAGGTTGTAAGTATGCTGGTCCAGGTCATGTATAAATATTACTATCTCTAATTTTCAGTTTTTGGAAGTACCTTGCCTGCCTTAATGAGATAATAGTTGGTGTAGGCATGCAAAATATTCTAGACATATAAAGGAAATTCTGTAAAAAGACATACTGATTTATTAGGAGAGTATTTCATGTTTTCTTGTTTATCTCTTATGACTTTTTAAATTCCTTTTTTATATATTGGAAGCAGAAGCTCAGAGTCTGATAATCCATTAAGCATCCAAAAGTGGGATAACCTGTATGTCAGTATTCCTTTGAATTCTTTCTGGCTTTCCATCTACTTATCTGTAAAATTTCTTTTTAAATATCAGAACACTCCATTAAATTTATGGATAAGAAACTTGGACTTCATATGTGGCATGAAACGTGTTGAATGATCTACACTGGTGCTTTTAGATCCTTTCTTGCTGTTTGAGGAGAGGTAGGAAAATGAAACACAGATGCGTCAGAAAAACTGACACTTTATGAAGATTTAATAAAGAATTGACTGGTCTTATTCTCTATGTGACTTTCTTCCTATGCACGTGCAGAAACAGTTTAGTGCAGTATTAAATGGCCTACAATCAAATAAGCAGATTTCAAAATTCACCCCCTTAATATGTATATCCAATTTCCACCTCTCTCCCCTGGTGCAAGGAGATGAAGATGGTATCTGACCCTTAAAAGAAATAATCACTGCACAAATGTAAAAAATTTATGTCCAGGACCCCTGATCCTTTCTGGCTGTAGCGGGGTATCGGCTTGCAGTACGTACTTCACTGCTGAATTCGTTATCTCTCATCAATATTTAAGTTATTCCCAGTCACTTTTTCTATTTTTCCTGGACTTGT
Source organism: Mycteria americana (assembly GCF_035582795.1). NCBI lineage: Eukaryota > Metazoa > Chordata > Aves > Ciconiiformes > Ciconiidae > Mycteria > Mycteria americana. The sequence continues at coordinate 19,888,306 of NC_134374.1, read as the reverse complement.
ACTCCCCTTTATATATTTTTCCCTTTTCTTTCCCAGTTGTGTGTTTTCTGGCTGAGAAGAAAAGAAAAAAGGGTCTAGCTCAGGAAAGCTGAGCTTTATCAGCTTTATTCCTTTATCTCTCTCATACCTGTCTTGTGAACATCTGTAGTTGTTTTTGCTTGATTGAAGAGGGATGATGATGAAAGAATTAAGTTTTTGCAAGGCAGTGTATTTGAGCAGGATCCAGTCATGCTGGTATCACTGTGCAAATGAACCATTACCTGTGATCAGCCTGAAATCCTGGCTATGTCATTTTTGTATGAAATAATTTAATAAATGAGTATTTTTACCTTCAAGGGAACCTCATTTTGGTAGAAAGCCAGTGTGCGTATTGAGATACTTTAATTTTTTTTCTATGTACTGCCCCACTTTAAGGGTTGCATGTTTCTGCAGCCTCTCTGTCTTTCAAGACTTGCTCTAGTTATCACTGGGATTTTTTTCCCTGCTATGTTATCCAGCTGATGGCTGGCAAAGGCTTTCACTGCTCTGTAGAAAGCTCTGTAGGATTTCAAGCTTGGTAGCTGTTCTGTCTCTAGGAATTTTCAGAACATTTCAAAACCAAGTGACAGAAGGACTCCAGTGGCAGTGGTATCTTTGCATTAAAGCAGTCTTAGCATCTGATTCTGCTGTCATTGAACTCAGTCATTATACTGATTTCTCTGGAGTTGATTCAGGTTACAAGAAGTAATTACATATATGCTTGAATTTATGATAAGCATATAATGTCATCATTTGTATTACATTGCTAGAAATCATATGGTCATTCTTAAGTATGATCTGATATTAGTGGAGCATACATACTTCCCAGAATTGTATCTTTTGACAAATAATTAGCAGAAACACTTATTACAAGGTATAGATGTGTATTGAACCGCTTTTGTGCAAATGTATTTCTACCTATGTAAGCACACAAGTTCTGCAATATATTGTAGAATAGAGTTATCACGGTTTGAAGAGGATCGCATTTTCCACAGATAGCCTAGACAGAAATTACTGGCCTGAAGTATACTCATATTTCAACAATAAAACCCTTGCAATCTGCTATTTGAAGAACTCTAGGGAAGCAGGATATACTGTGAACTAGTTAGTGACTAGAATGCTACAGCGGTTTCTCCCAAAAGATAAAACTATCCTTTCTGAAGACTTGCAAAATACTTTAAGACTGTCCTATTTGTCCAAATCTCCCTTTTTGGCTTTCATGCTAAAGAAATTTGGAGGGAATATTTCTCATATTTTTGGGGAAGGAAGAAGGTATTTTTCACAGGAGGTCTAGTTGTTAGCAGCTGTTAGAAATTGATTTGAGTCTTAATGTTGAAGTAAATTCTTAATATAGAGATGACTAGTTACCGCATGCATAACTATCTGATCACCTAGGGATAAAATTTATTTTGTTGTTACATGTCCATGGAACTTAACGTGTTGATATTCTCTTTGCAGCAGTGTGTGTTCAATACCTATAGATTATTTCTTTTTCTTAAAATCTGAGAGTCTCTTGGTCTATGCTGAAAATGTTGTTTCTATGCCTTCAAAAGGTTTTATGAAACTACTTGCCTAAGTGAGTGGTGTTGCATTTCAGTGGATTTTATCGTTTAAAAAATTTTAATACCACAAGTTGCACCCTGTTTTCGAGCTGTCCAAGAAGAAAAGAAAAATATATCTTCATTACATGAAGCTATTTTAGAGTATTTCTTGTATTGTCAGTTAACAGTAAGCAAGAGAATATTCTATATAGAAAAAATGCTGTATATAGTAAATTTTTTTTACTATATTCAGTTTCACTTCTAAAAGCTGTAGATAATTGAACTGTAGCGTATAACTACTTCTAATTTCTGTGTTGTTCTCATGAAGCTAAATACCCAGTTTAGCTAAATATTGGCATAGATAGACAGTAACTGAAAATCATAACATATATGCCTAGTTATGTTTGAAGGAAATGCTCTTTGTATATCTTCTCAGAAGAAAACTTCTGTAAGAAGTCTTGCTTTGAAGGTAATGCTGAAGTTCAGTGGCAGGTGGGATGCTTGTATTGTTCACAATGAGCTAGAAATGATGTAGCAAGGAAGGTGGGACTAGTGGGAATTGAAGAGTTCTGTTATAGTTATGAGAAATTCATACAGACAGCTAGAAGGTGATGGCAGGAAGAATGCTCAGCTGATGCAGAGAGTTGCCTGGATTAACCTATCTCTGGATCACTTGTACATCAGTGCTGAGTTAGTCTGGATCTGAACCCCAGATCAATTTTGCATTAGTCCAAAGTGTGTGAATTCTCCTTCATATTTGGGGGAAAGTGTGTACTTTCAATGTTTTTGGAGTCATTTGTGACAAATTACTGTATTTCCTGAGCCTACAGAACTTGGCAAGTTTATTGGAGCTGGATCTATGAAAGAGCTTCCTGCTGAGCACACTGTAGTAAATATTAGCAGACCTTGATTAAAATATAATTTGAGTAGTATAGATTTTTACTGCAAATTCTGTGTGAGCTATTGTATTAATAATGATTTCTGGACTAGGGGTTTGTAGGCATTTCTAATGATTTTTATTCTATTTTTAAATTGGTCAGCATCGTCATCCTTCACTAATCGCATGTGCCTACCTCTCAGGCATATCTAGTCAGCCCATGACCTGCAGAAGGCTTAAGGCCAGAGAAAATCCAGGAAATGGCCCATGCTCAGCATCCTAGCTGGAGAGCACTGTCTGTACATGGAAGATTGTAGCAACTGCTGCATTACTTAGCTTATATGCAAATACACGCTTATGCAGGCCCAGTCATGTAGCCTGACATGAGGAGCCCTGCACACTGGGAAAAGTAATCAAGAGACCTTTTCACAACTAAGTACATTTCCATGGAGCTGCTGCCACTGCATTACCTACTTTATTCCAACAGTAAGGGTAGCTGGAATTGCATAGAAAAAGTCCCCTTCATCCTTTGAAATAGTCGTCTTCTAGCCATCTTCCTCCAAATGGTGATACAGAAAGGGGAGAGAACTGCAGTGGTGGTAGTTTATGTAGCCTGATGCATGTGTTCACAGGATCATAGAAAAGTCTAGTCTGGAAGGGATCTCTGGAGGCCATCTGATCCAACCTTCTGCTGAAAGAAGGGCCATAGACTAGGGTCTGCTTCCCTGTCAAGCTGTCTTGAGTATTTCTAGCAAAAAAATAGTATTTCTAGTATGTCCGACACTTATCTGGGAAGCCTCTTCTGTTTAATTGCTGTCACAATGCAGTTGAGTTTTTTTTTTTTTTTTTTTTTACTTAAAGAAGGAATTCACCCTGAAGGAACTCATGCCTTTTGCCCCTTGTCCTGTCATCATGCACCCTTGTGATGATAGTGCCATGATCTTCTCTGTAACTACCATTTAGGTATTCAAATAATTCTTTATCTGTGTTAGGTAAAACCTAATGTGATCGCCAGGTGTCATAACATTTCAGAAGAGCGCTACGTTTTCTGTAACTGGTTAAATGTGCTTTCCATGCTGTCACATCATTTTTAATAGTCATATGGAATTGCTAAATCATAAAAACAACCCGTCCAAAGCTCTTCTCAAAGCAAAGGAGAGATCAGCACAAAAGCATCTTATTCAAAAAGGAAGAAAGCTATTGGAAGGTGACAGCTGGAATTCCAGTGCTTAATCTGTGTAATTAAAACTTTTCTAAGGAGCAGGAAAAGCAGGTTGGACTTGAGGTAGTTTTAGGAGTTAATTAGCAAGGTCTTTTTGAATATTAAGAACGCCTTTGAAGGATAAAGTTTTGAAAACTAGTTCAGGGCTTTCAAACAGCATAAATTAAGACAGAAACTTTTTTTTACACATCCTCAAGATGCAGACAGAATCATCCTCCCTAACCGTGCTGTTTTCTTCCATCAGAAATATAATCATACATCCTCCTCGATGTCTGATCTTCATAAGGATTTATTAACTTACTAACAGTACAGTGGTAATTTAACTGGAAATAATATTTTGCAGGGGTTTTTTTTTATACATTCACAATTGCAAATATTAAATTCAGTAGCTCTTAAGTCATAAACTGAGTTTCTTCGCAGGCTGGATACTGTAATATATTACCAATATTGAAGACAACAACCTGCATATTTTAAGGTACAAGGTGGTCACTTCTAAGAAATTATAAAAAATGCAGTAACAATAATACAATCTTGATGTCCTCCATGTTTTCTTCTAAAAGTTCTGCATTTTTACAAGGGCATGTAACTGAAAATATGGCCTTGCTTGCTTTCACATGGATCTGGTGGGTTTTTGTAAGCAGTTGCCAAGAAATAAGACTTAACTACACTGAAAATTTGGCCATATCTCTTAAAACGTATGGACAGTGTGGGCTTGTTCTCTCCATATTTTATGTGCTTTTGTGCTTTGTTTTGTGAATGCTCTCACTTTCACAGAAAGAAGAGGTCTGTGGTTTTGTACTTAAGTATATGGGCAAAATTTAGAAGTTGTACTTTACTTTTACTCATTTTTTAATTAGTTTTGATGTACTTAACGCTTACAGAATTTCTCACTTGTGAGCTGTTTTAAACAGTTTTTATAACAGCAGAGTGCATCTTGATGTAAAACTAAATAAATTCACAATTCATATAGTATGTTACCTGTGAATTTGGAAAGCAAATCAACCTAATAGTTGTCTATCAACAATAAATATATCAAAGCCAGATATACTCAAAATAAGACTTTGAATGGTAGTAAAGTTCTTGTGGGATCTCTAGACGTTCTGTTTAAAGAATAGTGTGTTGTGAACTACAGAACTGCAGCATTGCGTTGAAGAAGTATGAGTGTATCATTGAGTTACTCTTTCTACAAATGTCCTCTACAATTAGTATTAGAGAAGAATAATCAAAATGGAGGTACGAAGTTTTCCAAGTAGTGAACTATACAGGTAATTATGCATGGATATAGCTATGGATGCTGCATCTAAAATGTTATGGACTGTTTATTTTCAAAAAAGATAACGGATTACCCATAGTTTGATAACAGATTACCCATAGCTTGAAATAATTCTGAGGATCTGTTGTTCCCACTGTACTCCCAAAAACTGGACTTTGTATTAGTTATAGGTATGTGGGTGAGAAAGGGTTATGAGTTTGTACAAACTCAGTGACTGGGAATCCCTGAGTTTTCTGGGTTTGGAAGGACAGTGGTTGTTTCATATAGATTTAGATATTGCCTAAATGCCACAAATGAATATTGAAGATTTCACTCTGGGTACAGGTATTGCAGATGTTTAAAAGTTGTAACATTTTATAGGACTCAGTCATTCATGTAGCCATGCTTCTTTACAAGTCATTATTTAAGTAAATTTTAATAGAACTTATTTGGTAATTAAGCATTGAGCTTCCCAAACTCTCAAAGTTTAAAAAAAAAAAAGTCAACAGGCTTCTAAACCTCTTGATGAAGAGTCAGAAAGTCCAGTCCATGTGGTAGCGCTGCAAAGGAGGATGGAGATATAAGTTGGTATATCAAGTTTTACCTCTGATCATTGGTGAATTATTTAGAAGTATAGCACTGATTCTCTCATAAATCAAATCTTATCTTCTTACTCTTTAAAAATACATTGTTCTAGAAACTGTAGAAATTTATAAACAGAACTGTCCAAAAGTAAAATGCTCTGCTTCTAAGAATATGAGCCTATAAGGGTTCCTGGTTAGAGGACAGAAACAAATAACAAGAAAACCCAACTCTGCAGTTAATTATAAAACTGTATTTTAATGGTAGTATTACACATTTGCCTGATACTGGACTAATTTTTACAGGTATGTATGAAATGTTGCTGTTGAAAAGGCACATTACAATTGTGATCTCAGCTACGCTCAAACATCATGGTCCAAGGATGAGAATTCCTTAACCATGCGAGCTGCATTTCTAGCCCAGTTTGACGCTATAGCTGTGCAGATGTATTTATCAATTAAAATTGTGTTTGGCATGTAATGAAGGCCTTCATGGTTTGTAATGGAAGTATAGTAGCATAAAGAAATAGTGGCAAACATAAAATAAATAATTTATTCATTTGTTCGGAGTGTTGTGAATTTTATGGTAATCCAAAAGAAAAAAACTAGTAGTATTCTGGGGCAAATGTCATGTCTCTTCTCTATTATACTTTAGTTCCATTATTTAGGATTTTTGGATGCCTTTTCTTTTGTTACATCTACCTCAAAGTCATAGAGGGTGACAATGATCCTTGTCATGTTTGACAGTGTGCCGTTACCTTGATTCTAGGAATTTTCAGAAGGAATTATAAAGAAATCCTTCATGTCATGTTATATACATAGGACTGCCTCAGACAATATTTGAATGTAGCAGACAAATCTCTGAGTAAAATGCTCCATGAGCAAGACTGATATATTTAAGAACATATTTTAGACAACCTGTCTGTGGTGCAAATTACAGATGTGAGAGGTAAAACACTTTTAAAGTAAATGTCAAAACATTTTATCATTCAAAAAATACTATGTCTTTTTATCATTCACTTCGTCTTGATGCTGTATAATGGGAATATGCAAGTCTTAAAAGTAATTTTTGCTGTGCAGAAAATGAGACTGAAAAATGTGTGTCGGTATGCAAGTGTGAGTAAAAATATGTGTATTATTTTCACAGAATAGTGGATATAAGTATCTGTAAGTGCTTTAAGACTGAAGTTACAGTCACTTCATCATTATACCTGATCTAGAACTTTGTCTTTGGAATAAGACCTGGAAGAGAAAAGAACTTTCCACATTCTACAAGTTTGTTCACGTAGGCAAGCATAAAGAAAGATATTTGCAATACTTTCAGTTATTGATCAAAGAAAGAGTACTCAAATTATATCAGCTCTCTGTAATCAGTCCTCCGTAGTCCTTCACAAAGCAGTAGCTAGTTCAGTATACTTTATATTGCTGTATTTCTGATTTTAGGTTTTCTTAATTGAACATTTTCTCAGCTATTAGTGAGAGACCAAATGATCCATTGACATTTTCAATGCAAGTGATTTCCCATGCTTGGTAATCTGATTCTGTCTTGATCTCCAGGTTATTTGTAGATTTTAGCCAGACTTAGATGAGTACAGAAGTGTCATTGGCTGTGTCCTAAAAACAATCAAACAAACAAAACAAAACAAAAAAACAAAAACCAAAATCCCCCCAAGAAAACATCTTTGCAAATTTATTTTGTTGAGTTTATTTTTAATTTGGCTACATAGTAGGCAAGATAGCTGTAGTAGTATCTTTTAATTGTAGTATTTATCTTCTTTTAACTATGTTTTAATTTATTTTATGAAAGCAGGCTTTTATATCCTGGGACAAATACAACATAAAGTACTATTAGGTGTATTAAATATGTGTGCTGAGCTTGCAAGTCTTACAGTGCAAAGATGGCAGTCACCTTTTTGTCAGACGTCGCTGTTAAATAGTCAGTGCTCATTAAGAGGGAATATTTATCAGGAATGGAAAGATGATTGTTTGGTCTTATAGTTGTGAATTAGTGTTAATTTTAAGTAAGTGCTTTTCATTTCTTGATGTTTAAAATATATTTTATTGCCAAACTGACTTGGTCTAGATAACCATTCAGATCTTTATTGGGCCTACTGAATCAAACCCCGTGCTCCAAGCTCTAAAACCAGTTTTTAAAGAAGGCGTTTTGGCAGATGACAGCAACCCTTTCATTGATTAGGTTTATTTTTCCTATGATGGGCTTCCAGGCGACAAGTGAGGATCACACAGTTGCTTTAAAATGGGTGAGATTGTGCTGAAAGGAGTGCTATCAGGGAAACAGCTTTTTATTTAGAGTTAATGCAAGTTGTTTTTCTTCACCTTTTTCTGCCTTTAAAAGCAGTAAGAATCATCACTATCATATAACTAGACCCCACAGTAGGTGAATATAAAAGTAATGAGGTATTTATTTTTACCGCATGGGGAAAAACACACACTCTTAAAGTAAGAAAATGCTTTCATCATCATGAAAATTGTTTAGTTCTATTTCACACAAATTTCATTTAATTAGTGACCTTTCTTGAATAATTTGTAACTCGTATTTTTTAAGGATGGCAGAGCATTCTAAATTTCAATTTAACTTCAGTTCTTTTATTGACAAGGTAAGGGATATAAGAGTTCACAAAATGCAATCAGTATTTGTCTGTGGAATGGAGTTTCCACAGCAGTAAGCCCTCCTTTTCCTTAAATTTTTTCAGGGTCAGAAGATGCAGTCTAAAATGTTTTCACATTTTTGTTTGATATCCTCCGATATTTTATTGTCCAATTTTTGCTGAATAATACACGTATGAAATACTAACAAACAGTAAAATAATGAAAAAGAATCAAATTAGACAACTTGAAACTGATGATAATTTTTAGTACAGATGATGAGAAAATTACTTTTGTGTGTTTGTTTCTAGTGCTAATGTAGCTTAAAGAAACTTTTCTTGTTGTAACCCAGTTTATTCCAAGAAAAGTGTAAATGTGTTTGAGTAAGTATTTCTCAGGTGCAAATAAACCATGCAACCTTGTATTTTTGCCATCCCAGATATGTATTCTTTTCATGTCTACCAAGTATAGCTCTGCTGCTTTAAATTCTACTACTTGAATTCCTGTACAACTAGTATCAAGGTTGGCAGGAGTGGACTGTTAGCCACTTTGAGTTGTTAGTCTTCACAGATACTTTTAATTACTGTTAATTATCTGGTGTTTACATTCACATATTTGTATCCGAAAAGCATGTTTTTATCCATATAAGTCTGAAGGTTCTTTGAGAATAATTAATAATAGTTGCTCATATCTCTGATCATAAATTATCTTTATCTCCCACAAACATAACTAAGTAAAGACAGTGATTTTATAAATAACAAAGGATAATTTTAAGTGACTTCACTCTTCTCATAGTCTTGATTTGTCATTCTCCATCATTAGCCAAAATAACATTATACTGCTTCATCCTTTCATATATTTTGCTCTGAAATAATAACTATGCAGTGTTATTGGATAATGTGTTCTAAAACACTGTAATTCCATTGGACCGTACATCTGAATGTAAAGAAGTAATACCCTACAAGATCTGCATTAACCAGTGACCAGCAGAATACTTGTCACCATCTCCAGAAGAAAGAAATCTCTCCAAATTAATTCATAATACTTTTCAATAGTAAACTAGAGTTCATTATAGCAACCAAAGAAAAAGAAAAATACTTGGATTTTAGAGTTTCTGTTGTTTTCAGAGAAAAGTATCTGAAACCACCTTTTTTGGGGTCTGCAGAGTATGTTGATAAAGTGGTGTCCAGTTTCATATCTCGCTGCATAATTCATAATCCAAATAAAGACTGAATTAGTGAAGATTTTAGACAGTCTTTGAGGAAGTTCAGTTTGGAAGTGATTTCCATACAGATAAAGCTATAGAGGCCTTGTGATATGTGTCATTTGATTCTAACAGAATTCATACAATGTAAAGGGCAACAAGTTGCCTTTAAGACAGTGTTGATTTTAAAAGTATAACCTCAAAATTAGTAAACTGGAATGCATTAGTTGACTCTTTTCATGCAACTTCGAATATAGTCTGATTCTTTAAAGAATAGTCTTAAAGTAAAATATGATTGTGACCATAATTAAATGCATATTACTGTTCTGAAATAAAGAAAGTATTTAAGGCTTTTGGGGGAGAGAGGTGAAAAAGAGCAATATGAATGTGGTGAGAGACAACCCTGGTGGTTTGGCTGTTATGTTAGTCAGTGCCTGTTTCCTGCTTTGAGCAGAAATGTGGCATAGTCAAGGTGACTTACCATAGCAAAACCCACGGGCATCTTGACTTTCACATCCCCTTGCTGGATTATGTACAAATGAAAACAGACAGGAACAAGGTATTTATGTTTTATAAAACTAAGTATTTAAAGACATCCTAATAAACTAATCTTGAAAGCACTGCTGTGCACTAGGCATGGTATCATGACAGTGTCTCTGCAAATGTTTCCGATACTGTGCTTTAGTGTTGTGATACTTCTAATGTTATACTGACATTTGCAGCCTTTGCACTGTGCATTATTGGCCAATATTTGTGATACGTGACATCCTTGCTAAGTACTGTCAGGTATAATCTATCATGAAACAATCCTTTATACACAGACTGCAGTCTTTCTGCAGGGACACACATCCTTGGGAAGATGATATTCTGAATTTAAAATTATCTGTGCCCTAGAGAATTAAAATTATTAGGAAAATCTGTATTTTAGGCCAGAGTAAGACATCTTGCGTTACCAAAATAGAAAATTTAACTTAAGGTGTGATGCTAGCAATTTAAAATTAGCCATGTAGCTCAGCACAGCAAATTTCTTATGTGGCCCATGCATGACACTTCTTTTCCGCTCAGCTCTAGTAAAACCACTTAAATTATTCTAAATATCTTCAGACAAAAATGTTCCAAAGGCTTTAATTGCATCAACCATGTACCAACTGATAACCTTCCAATCTGCTGAAGCTAGATAGAGAAAAGATACAGACTTTGGGGACTGATGCAAAAATTTTTAGCTTAATTCAGACTTTTGTTTTTCGGGAACATGGGCAAGAAGTTCATTTAGCTTCTATGCCCTTTATGAAAGAGGAATAAGGTCATGGCTTCTTCTGGTGCTAAATAGCTGCAGGTGGATTGGACACAATCGCTGCAAAAGAATTTTCATTATCTTTCAAAATTAGATATTTGAACACATGCCCTCTATTTTCCTTTTGAAGAAAGAGTTGCAAAATTAATCTAGAATGGAGATAAAGCCTTGGCTTAGTTGTGTTCTGCAGCTGATGAGGTTAGGAAATACGTTCTTCTCAGCTTAAGAAGAGTTGTGGACTAATTGCATGGTCATAATTGAATAAAACCATTTTGTCCTTATGATGAATTAAGGATATAAGAAGTGCCTGTTATAAATTTTGCAGATTTGTCTAGATTGTTCAGTTTTATAAATTGCTAGGACATGCTTGTAGGTGTAATGCTTAAGTATCAGGACTGGATTACACATTGGTATACATTTAATGTTTTCAATATAATTCAAATACTGATATTAATTTGCATTTTATTATTTTATTTACTCTGACACCATGTTTCAGAGATAAAATTATTACTTTATTGGGTCATCATCTTTTGCAACTGTTCTGCTGTAATTAACCACACCAAGTAATGAATTCTAAATTGCATTTTCAATTACTTATGACTAAAATGACCTTAAATTAAAAAAAATTGGGTTTGTCCTATGGAAAGCTTCATTGCTTTATCAGTGTTGTTGTAGTAGAGCTCTAGATTAGGGTAAGTTGGTTTTTAAATTAAATGTCAAATATGATTTGCTATTAGAAACATAAAGTGTATGCCTATAGTCTGAAGGAGAAAAAAGCCACTTCAGCATCATTTAATAGTGATATATATATGTAAAATCAGGTTTTTACCAATTAGATAATGTCTGGCAGAACAAAAAAAGTGTGTGTGTTTTAGGTGTGTATGTGTGTATATCTGTATGCACAACCCTACATTTCTATGTATGTATTTACATACATACAGTGCTGTAAATATAGGAATCTGCACTTTGGTCGCAGATCTTCTAGAAAGAATGGAATCCGTAATTTAATATTTTCCATAAAATATTAATGACTTTCAAAATGTGAAATTCCTGCTCTGTTGGTCATTGACATCTCAGGATGATGTTATGTGTGTGAGTGGATGTGTGATTGGCTGTGTTTAGTAAGCAGTCATATGTGGTTCTGTATAAATTGTGACCATACAAAATGGGAACCTCAGCACAACTGAGGGGATAGTGAACAGCAACAGAGGAGCAGATGGGGATAGGAATTTAAATTTAATGAAGAAATTGTAGGGAATTTGTTTGGGGACTATATTGTGGGTAATAGTATGAGTTACTGTTATTCAAAGTTTTCACTGACAATCTTCAAAATGAAGAATTTTATCTTCTATACTGAGATTGAAAAGAAGCTTCTAGTGAAAATAGAGTTCAGTTTTTTTTTTTCTCATCATGTACAGAAATACATGTTGTAAACATGGGTCTCAGCCTTTGCCCTTGAAGTCGGGTTTTTTTCCTAGGAAGTTAAAATAGGAAAGTAGTATGAGGTAAGCATTTTAATTAAAATATTCAAGATGTTAGGATTTTTTTGACCAGTCTGATACAATGGTTTTAGGGAATGTTAATCTAAAGGGAAATTTTGTGTTTGTAGTTAATTTAAAACCATAACAGCATAATTGTTAGCATCATTTATCATTATCACTTCTATTTGCTGCATGGAAGACAGCAATTACATCAATTCCACAAATGCCAGCATCTGTAATTTTTAATGTTACAACTTTGGCATTTAAAATTGCAGACAGCAACTCTTTGGGGGGAAGGGAGGGAAGCTGAGAGGGGAGTAAGTGTTTGGCCTGCAAAGTTTAAAGCTCTTCAGGAGCAGGACTGTGGTTCTCATGGTTTAAGAGAGCTGTAAGGCAAGCTGTTTCCCAACAAAGACGGCAGTAGATATCCTCTTAATGCTTTATACAGGAAAAAAAGGGTTCTTCTCCTGTCTATATCCCCATGAGATGAAGAGGGGTGGATTAAGCACTGCTCTCCTGAGCCGCTGACAAAATGTACAATAAGTATCAAAATTTATTTCCTGCTCATTTTCTAATAGTCTTGACATGAACACTGCTAGCAATTTTAAGTTAAAGCACATAAAGATTTATATGCTGAAACAGGAAAGGTGGTATCAAAGAATTTTAAAGCATCTTTCATATGAAGTTTCTTGTCCAAACTCTTACCAAGGTTCATGAATCTATGCAGAACACCTTCTGCATAAAAGCTTAGATTTACTGCATGAAGTTTTTAACATATGAACTCTGTATATTTTTACATTTAAAAAAACTGTAACATTATGTACTTGAAAGCAGCTTGCAGACAAAACATCATCATCCAACACTTAGGGTTGGTGTACACTTGAGCCTTTTTCAAAGTTCAAATTTAAGATATAGAAGATGGACATATGCTGCTAGCCAAAAATATTTTTCATAATTGGTGTAGATTAATATTTGTATGTAGAAAGAGTTTAGGGGAAAACCAGCATTTTTTGGAAATACTTCAAGAAAATGTCTGCTTTTCCTTTTCAGTGAATATTAAGTTTTTTTAAAGTTCCTATATTTGGTTCTTTAAGTTTATCCAATTCCTTCTATAACTTTAATGTTTGATATTTACCCTTTATGAAGGGAAAATATTACCCAAGCAAGTTATTTTGAGCAAGTTATTCCTTGATGACAGAATGATGCCTGTGTATTGCTATTGAGTAGCAAAGATTACTACATTCTCTTAAATACTTGCGTTATTTTTTTTTCCATGTTCACTCTTGCCTATATAGTTTCAGATTTTTTTTTTGCATGCATTGCCGCTTCCCATCTTTATGTTTTTTACCTGTCTTTCCTCGCTCACACTGATGGTATAAGAAGCTGTATTAAAAATGTCAAAATGATCTTAAATCTTACAACTGATGATGTTTTCCTAGGAAATCAGGTTACCCTCCAGTAGCATTATTGAAATCAGGTTCTATGACTGTAGAGGGTCATAAATTTTGTTGCTTTTATAGGCCGAATTCACTGCATGTTTGAGCTTCCACGTATTTTTATATTCCTCACTAAACTTCCCAGGTACTTCCTTGTTACTTCTATTTCACATATCCAGTTCAACCTGCATCTCAGTTGTGTCCTCATATCATTGACCTTTAATGCCTCACACCCCCTGCCTCCGCATTACCTCTACATATACTTAGAAGGGGAAAGATTAAGTTAAACCAACATTTACTTAAACTTCTGTAAGTAATGCTGAGTTTCCCTGTATAGACCCTTTAGGGAGATCCACACACCTTATATCAACACTGTATGTCAAACCAATCTGTACTAGACAGCTGTTAATAGAATATATATTCCAGTCATTTCAGTATCCTAGAGGAAAGCTCTTCAACTAAAATAATTACCTTACATTTTGTAGATTCATGCACAAATAAAATGCTTGGGAGATTGAGGAGTTCATAGAGAAAAGTAGCAAGAACTTCACTGCCAAAATGACCAAGCAAATTCATGGCTAAATAGAGATATGGAAAGTGATTATTTTTGGTGAAATCTGTCATATGACACAGGCATTGAAACTTATTTTTTCATTATTTGGACATAAAATCATGTTCCTTTCAAAAGTTCACCTCCATCAGCCCTTCCTCTCTAAAACATGTATAACAAGATTTGTCTCCTTAATCATTACAAACATAGTAGATACAGTAATACTGATCTTTATTATAAATACATGTATTTCTATGCTTTTTGTAGTAAATTTTAAAGGGGTACTTGATTAGTATGCAAATATGTTCAGATTATCAGTATAAAACATTTTCTGTTGGGAGTTTGTTGATTGACATTGTTATATGAGCTTTCATAGGAATTTCTTCCCAAATTCTGTTTGTGTTTCGATCCAATGCTCAATGCCCATTGAAATGACATAATTCAGTTCAGAATGTTTGGGGACAAGGGTGGGAGGAGGAAGTTTCAGGGGAAACTCTTTGGATTAGATCAAGTGTATGTAACTCTGAAAATTCATGCTGATCAAAAAACCTACCTAAAACCTAAATTAAAAAAATACTAAATGGATTTTTAAAACAGCTTTCATGTTGCTTTTCTTGCTTTTCTTGTAAACCCTAAGTGAAGAAAAAAGGCATTGACACATTGAACAATAAGTTATTTTGGCCATTGTTTTTTGGTGCGGGTACTAGGAGACTGTGTTTTTTATCATTACTATGGCTGCTTTTAAAGCTTCCTTCTTCCACTCTCTTTAATAGCCAGATGGTATCTCAAAATACTTTTTCAAATTAACAAAGCAGAATGGCAAGATAGAGTAAGGGATGGGTTTAAAGGCAAAGAGAGTTAATTACTTCCTGCAAGTCCCAAGTTCCTCGTATACCACTTAAGATATTCAGCACTTTTCAGTGTGCCTTTTAAGTTTTATGTTTAAAATAGCAAAGAAATAGATTTTCTAGATAAGAATGGCATCATTAGGGAACCCAGAAGTCATATAAAGTTAGAATGAAGGACAACTCAAGGAAGCTTTCACCTTTAACTCAGTCTGTATTCTACAATCCACTTAATACTAGTGATGTATACAAATCAAGAACTGTATACGTATCAAAAAATTAAGTGGATTAAACTCACTATTTAAATGTGTGGTGAATGTCATAGAAATATATGGAAGCCCTTTGCCAATGTCAGAAACATACTGTTAAAAATGAAACTGCATTTAGGTGAAATACATGATGACAGGGCAAAAACGCTAAAGGAGTTGCAAAAAGGAAATGCTGTTTTTGTCTTTCATCTTCACCCATCATTTCTGCAGATATAAAGAAGGTCTCCAAAATCTTTTGTCGATTGCTGTACAGAAATGTGTAAGGAAAAAAAAAAATCAAATTGTGCTGTATGATAGGTCTTAAGTTTTATGGAAGGCAAAAACTTGAGATTTTGCTGTGGCTTTCATTCAAGCAATTAACATTTCTTAACCACTTATTTATTAGTACCTGAGATCAGGGAAGGTTTCTCAGCTGTTTTGGTCTCCCTCCCTGAAACATAACTTGGTGTTGCAGAGTAGGGCATGCTCCCACCCCTCTTTCTTCCATTTGACGTGTATTGCTGAAATGGTCGGAGTAAAACAAATAGATTTGTCATCAGCAAGAATTTTTTTCACAGGTCAGATTAGTGGGAACCTCTAAATCCTGTTTCAAGTTTATACAACTAAAGGATTTCAGAGGAGCATCTGTCAGGATTTTTTATTACAGCCAGAATGTACTGGAACTGCCTTTAGAGCTTACTTTGGCTCTTAAATTTTCTGATGTAATCTTTTACTCAGTGCTAGACAGAATGCTGCCCTGGTTGAATTTTTTGTGTTTGTACTAACTTTGCATCAAGGAAAGGCAATGTACGTACATTGGAGAGATACAATTTTAATTGCTTTGAAGTATAAATATCATTAAACAACATACAAAATAAAAAATGAAGTCATATATAAATAGACTGTCATTGGCTTGTACTTTGTTTTAAAGTGTTTCTACTGACAAAGAGCTCTGGGGCAAAAAAAAAAAATCAATGTGCAGGCTGTACAGTTTCTGCATCTCCATTTTTCACACCACTGTTAGTTCTAATGTTACTACCCTGCAGACATGACCTGCAAGCTAAAAATTTACCTAAAAATCATTTACAGCACATCATTTTTACTAAGTTGAAATCAGTTTCTCTATAAAATTGTACAAAGCACATTATTTTAACAACTTTGGCCTGATATGCCTCGGTGAATAGACAGCTTGATCTTGAAAGCGATGTTGTCTTAAAGTAAGCATTATTATTGCAACAAGGTCATTGGGTTAAAATTCTTTCATACATTTTCTTATTACAGGCTCTTTTGAAGGTGTGCTTGAGGGGTTCAGTTTGTCTGTTTTATCTAAGTAGAGGGTAGCATGGTAAAAGGTCTGCAGATATTAATAAAGGTCCCCTTTTTGCTTGTAAACTTTTTACTGTACATATCGAAACATACTTTTTTGCTCTGTATTTTCTTAAAAATTACTTTCTGCCCCAAAGGAAATGCCTAAATGGACGTTCTGCATGATGTTTTTCTTATATATGTAAAATCATTTTATTTTGTCTAAATTATCATCTAAGTTTACTTTGTAATTCCTAAGGCTTATCAGATGATCATTAAATCTTGATTTTCTGTCAGGAAGAATTAATAATCTTGACTTCTGAGTGAATTTAGAAGCAATAGGGGATTGGAGTCAAATATTTGAATACCATTTCAGTGTTAAATCAGTTATTCATGTTTCAACTTAGGCTGACTGGTAGATAAAAAATAAATTCAATTCATAAATCCTTCTTTGCATTTTAATTTTTTTTTTTCCCCTCAGCTGGGTTAACAATGTACATGATTTCAGGTGGGGATTGCTGCTTGGGTGTCCTGTGTTTAGAACATTTTTTCATACAAGTTCTAATAAAGAACTTATGTAGCCATATGCATAGATCACATATAATGCTATCTTAAAAGTTAAAAATAAACTCAGTAGAATAAAATAAGAATTGGTTTCTGGGTGAATTGGTCAACTTTATTTTAAAGGAAAGCTAAAGTTAAAGGAAAGACTTTCATATTCTAATACTACCTTCCAAGAAACTGCCACTTAACTTTAGAGCATGTGTTTCTGGTTATTATCTATTATTGTATTTACTTTAAATGGCTGTGTTTGTATTAATTAGATATATTTTCACTCCTCAATCACAATCACAAGGACCTCTAAGAGAAAAATCAATTAAGCTGCAAACATTTAAGATATTTTTGTAGTCTTTCATGTTTTATGTATTTTTATGTATTTTTATGCCAGACTTCTCTTCTTGACACAGTATGTTCATCCACCATGTAGCATGGCTTTATATTTACAAGATAGGGAAGGTAGTTTTATTCTCTGCTTTCTTTATTCTGTTTATTTAATTTGTGTGTGCTGCTGCACACCATTTAATGTCTTATCTGAAGCTGTATGAAAATGTTTTCCTGAGCTATATTATTTCCCATTAATTAACTTCTCTTCCTTGTTTTTCCTAGTGTGACAGATTTCTGATCTGCTTTCCCAAATCCCATATATTTATCCCATATAAATTTGTATACATATATACATACAGTGCATACATCATAAATGTACATATATAGTACATATTATGGGTGTGTTTATAGCTTTAGGCTTGGACTCTCTGCAGTATTTTGAACCCATATGTCATCCCGTCTGTCCTTTTAAAATAAGTAAAATTGCTTGCCTGTATTTTGTTGTTCCTTCTGCGTTTAGGCTGAGTTTGAGGATACAATATTCAGCCCTCAGTGATCCTGAGTTTTGCAAATCTAAATCATGTTTTAGTTTCTGAAGTCCAGCTTCAAAAAACCATGAACTACAAGCAAAGGCGTGTTTGCAATTAAGTCTGAATAAGTATTTTAAATTCTAGATCTAATGACAGTGGAAATTAATCCTTTTTGGGATAACAAGCAGGTTTACTAGAAGCTGCAGGAAAATATGTAGTCAGAAGGCCGAAACCACTCTGTTTTACTGTCATAAAAGTTAGTTTATATATCTTATTTTGATTTCCTGTTGATAATGTATAGTCTTTCTATACAAAATAATATTTATACTTTCTAGAATAAAAGCTATTTTTAGTAATGTTTTGTTAGTTTGGAGACTTTTTTCCCATTATGTCTTTCAGATAAAGAGCACAAAATCTCAATAGACAGATATTGTTTATGTGGGAGCGGGAGAATTTGATGCACTTCCACCTGAAATGGGTTTGTTTGCATTCCAGGCAGGACTCATGAGGGTTTTGACTTCAGCACCCATGTCTGTTCAAACTTTGTGGGCATATAAGATGACAGCATATGAATCTTCATACCTTTTGGTAATTCCTCTCTTCAGTCCTGTTTGAACCGTAATTCTACCCTGAACAAGGGCTTTCTTGGCAGACACAGTTTGCAGTGGTGACTGAAGGTTATACCACAACTCAAAGCAGAATCAAAAAGATTATTACGACAGTTTTAGACCAAATAATTTACCATTTCCTTGGAGTTGCCATATAATTTTTTTTAAATAAGTTTAGCATATGTCATATATTTAGAATAAAGCAAAGCTGAAATTGCTTGTGCTTCGTGTTTTCAGACCATGCACACTGGAGAGATCTGTCAATCACTCCTGTCCTTACAGTTACAGTCTTTGCTATAATAAGGCCACAAAAAGTAACAAAAAAACCCAAAAAAAAGCCACCAAAAAAACCCACCACACCAAAACCTGATACAGATATCGGAAATCTACTTTCTCTTGGTATTTCACAAAGCAGTCAGTGCTGTATTTTTTTTTTCCTTTGGTTTCTTTTAACATCTTAATTTCCTTCTGTTTTCCATGTTGACTCTTTTCTCAGTTAGATGTCATTTTTCCTGTGGTACACAACATGCAGAACTCTGAGACATCTCAAGATTTTGTCAAAGCTTGCTTCTCTTCTTGGTATATTCTTACTCTTTGCTGTTTTAGAGCAGATTCTGTCAGCATTGTGTTTCTTTGGTGAAATCCCTCAGAAACCTAGGCATAATCAAATTAAGGAAGGATAACTAAGTTTTCCCAGCCTTCCACTACCCCCCTCCTCCCCCCCCCCCTCCCCCCCATCCCTGCACAACTTCCTCTCTGGGCTTTTAGCTGAAGATGATGGGAGACAGTCTCGAGAGTTTATTATTTATTTACTTTTACATAATTCAGGGAGGCTGTTCTCCCCATCACACTGCTGACTGAAGTCCCTTTGGCTGTCTCTGTGGCATGGACAGATGTTTTGATCCAAGAGTCTTGGACCACGTGTTCACTGCATCTGCATCCTGATGCATAGTGTTCCTCCAGGCAATTTGGAAGGAAACCCAGACACACAAGCCAGAAGTGACCTGGCTTGTGCTCTGCTGGGTACCTCAAATAAAATAAGTAGGGTACCTCGCTGAGGTATGTGGCCAGCACATGCACCATGGGTGCAGGGTTATAAAATACTGTGGAATAAACATAGCCAAAAACAGAAATCCTGCGCCATATCCATAGCAGCACTTCTTAAATGCCTGTGTTACAGGTTCAATCATACCTGACTATGGCTGTTGTAGTTAGGAATATGTTAGTAATAATGTTTTACATCTATTAAATTCTGAACCATTACTGGTTGTTTTGTGCAATCAGGAATTTATCAGGCAGCTAGGCTGAATCCTAGTTCTCCCATATCTTATCACTGAATCCTCAGAAAGTGGTGAAGATCCCCTATCTGTAACTTTTGTTTGTTTTTTCAATATATGCTTTAGCCTGTGGGCATATATTAACTATTTTAAGAACGAAGCTAAATAATAGATGTTAATTTATTTTCATTATGTACAGTTACTTATGAAGAAGCCTCACTGAAGAGTTCTGGCTTAAGCTTTGAACAGATTAGAAATGATAAATTGGCAAAAAACCCTTTCCTATTTGAAAAACATCACTGAAACCAAAGCCTTGGCATTTAAAACTGCTAAGAGTATGGATGTAAATACTAATGACAAGCCAAAAATAACTAATGTTAATACTTATTATTGCTGAATCCCTGATACATGCTTGCCAAGAATCAGGGAGTTGATAGGGTGTGAGAAATGTTTGGAAGGGCTTTTGGAAATCATCTAGTACAGCCTCCTGCTTGAAGCAGGATTATCACCACACTAGATGGAGTCAGCTGTGACTTGTCAAACCAAGTCCTGAAAACGTGCATTACCTCCTGGGTAACCCATTCTACTACTGCCCTGCCTTCCTAGTGTAGAATTTTTTTTCCTAACATTTAAGCTGCAGATTTGGACTGCTGTCTTGTGTTTTACCTTCTGCTGTGACCAAGAAGCATTTGACTCGGGTTTTGTGATTCACCTTCAGGCAGCTGAAGGTTGCCGTTAGATCTCTCCTTAGCCCTTCTCTTCACAAGAGCAAACAAGCCCAGTTCCTTCAGCCTTTTTGTAGTTCACGTGAACAGTCATCTCATAGGTCACCTGAAAGAAAAAGCAAGACAAAACATATTAAGAAACTGAATTTTCTTCCTTTCATAAGGAAGAAATATAGAGGCTGTATGATATGAATTAATTTGAGGTTTTGTACAAAACAGTAAATTTTTCAAAGGTGGGGGATTGGAGACGTAAGAATCAATGATTTTAGTGTATTACCTGAATATGGTCAATATTAGTATTATAGATAAAATATAAATTCTGTAGGGTAAGAATTAATGTTTAGTTACATCCGTTGTCAGTTGCAGGCTGGTAGGTTTTTAATTGCATAAAGCCAGACTGGATGATTAAGCCATTTTCAGAGTGAAAGAAGGAAAGACAGCTTAACTGCTGGCTAAACTGCTAGGATTAGACCCAGAATATCTGGGGCTAAGTGCTTTGCTTAAATGCTGACTCTGTATTTGACCTTGGATTTTTTTAAAGATACTTAGTGAGATTTTCAGCACCACTTAGATGTATAGGAAATAATTCTACTAGACATCTATAAGTTGTTTTTTTTTTTTTGGGGGGGGGGTGGGTGGGTGTTGAAAAACCTTTATGTTCTTGCCCTTAATTACATGCTGCAGTGGAAATAGTAATGGAAATGACATTACTGTTTCTTATCAGGGTTTGTTTTGTCTTTGTTTTAGTGTTGTCCTGTATGCGTAATACCTAGTACTCGAGTCATGATGCAAAGATCATGCTGCTTTGTTTCTCTGATTAAGACAAGATTTGAGCGTTTGGAAGGATGCCTGCTTGTTATAACAACTTGCTGTATCCCACTGCATAATCACACCTTATTCTTTCCTGCGTCTTAAAACTATCACTGTTACATGGTATGTCTTTGCTGTGTATTTCTGAGTAGGGTATGTTTAAGCATTCTTCATGCCACCTGTAAGAGGGGAATAATCTGTCCCTTAACTTTTTTGACAACTTTCTGCTTTTTTGTTTGTTTGTTTGGGGTTTTTGTTTGTTTTTTATATAGGCCTCCTTTTTCAAGTTGAACAGGACAAGTCAATTTTTGGTGTGGTTTTGCTCATGCAAGGATGTTAAGTTGCAGTACCACATGGTTACTGTTACAGGATGGACTATAAACTAGATCCTCTAAAAGCTATTCTGCACCACCCTAAAGGTTGCCTTTCCTCTTTTGGGCTGCTCCATGGGATAGTCACTGATAGTGTTGAAAAGACTGGTCTCTACGTAACATTCCAGTGTGACATTTACCCAGTCTGTGTGGGGTAGGTAAAGGCCGCTCTATTGCTGGTGCGTTCTGTGCCCGTTCTCTCCTCTCCTCATGTTGCAGCCAGCATCTCTGTTTGCTCAGACTGTTAGCAATACAGTCCCATATATTTTCCCACTGCTGTTATTTTATGCTCTTACCAGCCTTCAATATAGTACAGAACTCAATTTCCCATTCATCTCTCTTCCATTCATCTCTCTTCCATATATTCACCTTTCTTTTCTGGAGTGGCTGGATCGTGTTGTTAAACACCTTAGGTGAAATTAGATTCTAGATGTAGATTTTACTGCTCTACAAGTTAACTACTAAGTTCACTAATGTTTTATGTATGGAAGTATGAGTGCTATGTATTTGTTAGACACTTCAATATGTAATATTGTGAGGAAATGGGCTTGGTGGGATGTAAATTATATTTCTCAATGATAAAGTGATATGAGGATACTCCCTTTTTTTATTATTTTGTTTATTTTTAGAAACCTGCTGGATTTTGGTGACACAATTTAATATGCAAAACAGGTCTTTCTGAGGCTTATCTCTATTAGGAGTCTTATCAGTTATCCCTTGGCAAACTGCAGATTAAAATCCTGTTAAGTATCCTCATTCACAAAAAAAAATTGTGAACCCCTCATGGTTACTGTTGCTTTGTTTTGATTTTTGCAAAGATTCTGAAACTTTGTATCACATCTCCTTATTACTCTCTAAAGAGATGGACATTTAGCAGCAGATTTAACCTTTTGTACTTCCTCTTGTGAAGCAGAAATAAAATAATAGAAATAAAATAATTTGAAAAAATAATTTGATTACAAGCAAACTCAGAAGAAACTGACAAGAAACTCTGAAGTGTACAAAGTCAAAATAATCTGTTATGCTGGTTTTGGCTTGGATAGAGTTAATTTTCTTCATAGCAGCTAGTATGGGGCTATGTTTTGGGTTTGTGCTGGAAACGGTGCTGATCACCGAGGGGTGTTTTCGTTGCTGCTGAGCAGTGCTGACACACAGTCAAGGCCTTTTCTGCCTCTCACCCCACCCCACCAGCGAGTGGGCTGGGGGGCACCAGGAGCTGGGAGGGGACACGGCTGGGACAGCTGACCCCGACTGACCCAAGGGCTATTCCAGACCACATGGCATCATGCTCAGCAAATAAAGCTGGGGAAGAGGAAGGAAGGGGGGAACATTCAGCATTATGGCGTTTGTCTTCCCAAGCAACGGTTATATGTGATGGAGCCCTGCTTTCCTGGAGATGGCTGAACACCTGCCTACCCATGGGAAGGACTGGATGAATTCCTTGTTTTGCTTTTCTTGCGTGCATGGCTTTTGCTTTCCCTATTAAACTGTCTTTATCTCAACCCATGAGTTTTCTCACTTTTACCCTTCCGATTCTCTCCCCCATCCCACTGTGGGGGAGTGAGCGAGCGGCTGGGTGGGGCTCAGTTGCCAGCTGGGGTTAAACCATGACATCTGTAAATGTATACAGATATTTCATAATAAAATATTGCAGTATGCTGTTAACCCCTTCATTAAAGTTGAGAGATCTAGTGAAGGCAAATGAGAATGAAACTAATATTCTCAGCAGCTGTTGCACAAAATACTCCCATTATATCAGCTGTCTTGTCTGCAAAGCTGACAGCGATGACCCTAGATGGGGAGCATCCAAGAAATAATGAAAATTATGTCAGTGCTTAAAAATCTTCCTCAGGAGGAAAAATTGATATTTTGTGTAATGAAGTATTTTCAGAAAAGTTAGAATTTGCTGGAACCATATTGTTTACAGAAACCTGTAGTTGCCCTAAACCTAAAGTTGACTTCTCAGTTTCATAAATGTTTTGGGAGAAGTGTTGAAAGTTGTTCAATATTCCATTTCAGCATTTTTTAAAGGAAAAGGTTTTGATTCTTCATTTAGTCAGTTTATCAGAACTTTATATTATTATTATGTTTAGGACTTTTTGAGAACATTTTTAGAGCTGTATTTTTTTTATTCAATTTCAGATGGCAAAGAATTTTTTAAATGCCCTACTATGAGAGCATTTTTAAAGAAAAATGAAAATTTACAAGTAGTTTGAAAGTGATTTGCTCGTACTGTCTTTAAACTGCAAAATCATAATTGTTTTCATATGGTAAACAATATTCAAAGGACCACAGGTGAACAGTAATATAGATGATAACCATTTTTACTGGATTATTATAAAGCTTATGAATTTCCAGACATTATACAGGTAGTCATTACCGATGTTGTAAATAAAAATCAGAAGTCCTTGGATATCCGTTATTTAGATTAAGTACTGTACCATTTTTTCCAGTGAGACTTTGCATGTTAAAAGACATAATCTAGTGTTTCTTTAAGTGATAAAATGTACATATACATAAACACATAAACTTATTTTAAAGGCATTTTTATTTAATGTTCAGAAAGTCCCTTCTGTGAACAGTCTTGTCATCAGATGTATGTGATAACGTAGAAGAAAAGGGGATGATCTTTTTTTAAGAGGCACTGTGTGTCTTGAACTGTTTCAGTAGTTCTTTTGTTGGACTGCTAAATGATTGCATCAGTCACATCAAACAGCTGTAACTGAACATACACTGATCACAATGCAGAGTGACCTTTTAGTTTGCTCATCATTAAGCTGAAGTTATTAGACCTTTCAGCCTGATGCAGATTTTTTTTCAAGGCACCCTGCTGTACTTTTCCTGTTTAAACTCTTGAATCATTACCTATTTTAAGGATCTACTGTGCCCTGAAGGTATTGTGACATTTACTAATCCTTCCCACCGGACTTTCCAGACATTATCGCTGTCTCACGCTGTGCTGGACTTGAAGTACATAAGGCTTGTTTTTGAACTATAACTCAAAACAAACACAATAAATCAAATTGCAGTTAGCACTTGGACTCTTTCTTACTGTTCATATATCTGTGTCATTCAAAGAGTATTTAAATACATTCTTGTAAAAAATTTAAAAAGGGGATATGAAAATACTTTGCATACTTTAGAGTATTTCTCGTCCTTGTTTTTTTTCCCTTCTGTATTATAGATACCATTTTCAGCCCTTTGCAAGCATGCTGTTTTATGAAATAATTATTTGCCTTAAACTGCAGTCAGTAGAACGCTTGGACTATAAGAGGCAGGATTTGCATACTTTATGAAAAAAGAATCTCTGTAACAGATTTTGTATTAAAGCTTTTGAAAATTTTTCATTTACAGTTTCCTTTTCCATTACTGCTGAGTAGGATATTCCAAAATCACAGATGTAAATTTCATGGAATTAAAAAACAAAAAAAATTAAAAAGTTCCCATTCTCACAAAAAAAAGTCTGTAGAAAAAGATTTTTTTTTTTAAAGTTCCTATCCTCACCAAAAAAAGTCTGTAGAGATGGCTTACTCTATCCAAAGCGTAGCTAACTTGCAAGTCAGATTGTTAAGCTGAAATGCAGGCTTTCTTTTATTTACTATTGTCTTTCTTGCTATTTTCTATTGAAATATTGCATTGGAAAATTGGAGAAGTTTGCCAACTGATTTTTTCATTCATCATAAACAGCTGATGAAGTAGTTTAAGAGCCTCAGAAATGTCTTTAAGTTTACATCATTGTTTCCTTGAGTGTCTAGTGCAAGAGAAGTGCTTGGACATCCGCAAGAATCAATGTTCAGCAAAGTCTCAGTCCTGTTTCGTAGAAAATACTGTCTAGAACATCTAGTTAAAGACAATATAAACAAAAAAGGTAACATGTCTTTTGATCAAAAGTTTAATTCAACAAAACAGACTTTGCATTGTGTGTTCTGAAATCTGATTCACTCTGCTCCTGGTGGACAATGGACAAGCTGGTCATGATTTTCATTGTTTGGCTTTAAAAACAAGCAGAATTCCTTGGCTCTAGGTGTTATAAGAAAATAGAAGGAAGAGGTGGGTGATAGTTAAAAGGCCACAGTGCCTAGAGAATCACAAATAGGTGTAAACTGTTAACACAGTGACTTTGTTATTTGTAAAGATGAAACTAGTTCAAGCATGAAAAAAATATTCCCTCAGATGAAATTGAAGGAGCTTGTAGTTAAAACTGTTTACGTACAGCAAAACATAATTCTAAAGGACATTGCCAGCTTTGGGCAAAAAATATCTGATGGATTAATGTTATTTTAGTGGCATTAAGGGTGTATTTTCCTAATCATTTTATCTGGCAGCAAAATCTGTGTAAGTTCCTACTCTCTCCCACCCCAGACGGAGCAGAGGCTCCTGACTTTCTTTTCTTCCACCTAAATTCATGATTTCCTTGTTTGTATGGTAAAACTAGTTTTGGAATGGTACAGTAAACTAGATTTCTAAAAGGGGAAAAAAGTTGGAAAGAAAAATAATGTTTATTTTGTGGCACAAAACATTATTTTCAAGGCTAGAAGGCATCTAAGAGGAGACGTGGGATTCTAAAGTCTCTTCCATGTGACAGTGAAAAAGATTACCCGATAACCCTCATCCTTATTAGCTAATCAAGTCCTCTGCGTTCAGAAGATGCTTAAGGCCAACATTTGTCCCTGAATGACTTGCTCATTTTTCTGCACTTTCAACAGTGACCTGTCCTGAGCCTCTTCTGCTACCCTATGCACAGCCAACCTACTCTTGCCCTATCCTTCCCTTCTGTCACTTCAGTCTGGAGAAGGGTTAAGAGCAGAATGTAAATTCCAAAATCTTCCTGAGCATCTTTGTATAAGGTTTCATTACTGCTTCCCATCAATCCCAAGTGAATATGAATATATTTCTTCAAGCTTTACGTTCACACGCATTGGATGAGCTGAATAAGTGGGCTGTTTTAGTCCCACTGCATCAGGATAGATTAAAAGACTGAGTGACTCTCTCCTTTTTTTCTTTTTTTCAAGATAGAGCAGCATGGGAATTGCGGGATGCTTACCTAATGGTGTGGATACCAATCAAAATTTTTGGAAGAAAGGCTATGTAGCCATGTTCTGAAAATGCTGAGAGGGAAAATGAAGCTGATTCGCCTACAAATTAAAGCAAAACCAGGTGTATGGGCAGAGTGGGTTCAGTGTGGAGAGGAAGTTGATGGAGGACCTCAAAAAGATTTGAAGAGTCTGTGTAATAGTTATGTTTTATGTTCTGTGACGAAAAAGGCTGAGAATGGGAGAGGAGCTTGAAGCAAACAGTAAGAGAACTGAGGCTTACCTTGTCATTCCTACTAATGAAGTAAGGGAAAGCATTTGAGTTTTGCTTTTGGTTTTTGGGTTTTTTTTTTTTCCTTTCTGTCTTCATAGCTGCTGGAACCAAGAAAGTACAGTCATGGGAAATCAAGTTCTCCTGTAATGTAATCAGGTGGGGGAAACATACTTAACCAGTCCTTTGTTGTATGTTGTGCTTCAGATTCTTGCTGATAGAAGCATAAATAAATGACAAAAGCATCTAGTGAGTTTTTTATCAGCTAAACAAAAAGGTGAAATACAGGATTCCTTATGGTTGTCTTTGTTACCTAGAATTTGTGTTATCTGGCTTGTGTAAAAGTTGAGAAAGTACAGATGATTTTCTATTCCTGCTCTGAATAGATCTGCTCAGTAGTTCTCAGTTCCCCTGTTCATAGTTATATATGCAGCTCATTTTCAATTATCAGTGCAGAAGCTGGAGTATGGTATCAGTGTTATCTTAAAGAGAATTCTAACATAGCGTAAGTTTAGTATGTCAGGGAAGAATAACTGATAGATAATGTATTAAGGAAATTAATAACTGACAAAGAGGTCAGAGAACACAGGAGGATTGTGAGCAATTGATATGAAGTAGTTTAACTTCGGAAACAATGCGGTAACCAAGTGAGACTTAAAAGCATAGAACAGCCGTTCTCACTGCTCAGTGGAGCTGGAGAAGTGTATTTTTCCAACACAGTATAGCTAGAGTTCTCCAGTAAGCAAGAGGGCCAGTAAAGCTGCAGAGAAGTCAAACTGCATGGCAGAAGTCAGCAAACAGGTAGGTGTCCATAAACAGCAGTCCTCTATTATCTCATGGTGTTAAACTCATTTAACACCAAAAGGGGTAGAGAGGAACCTGTTTATATTTATGTAAGATCTCCAGGAGAAAAGACTACAGACTATTGCCACAAACTTTTTGAATGAGTATGTTTTTTAAAAGAAGGTGGTCATTCCTGAAGTTATGAAGGAAGGACTAATTTTCTGGTGTAGTCAGCACATTACTATCATTTTGCTTTTTTAACATTCATATATGTAAAAAATTTTTTATTCATATTATGAATGTTGGCATCAGCATTTGGATATAGTTATTTTTTAATCGATATAATGGTTAAAAAACTCATGGAAAAATTCTTCTCGTTTAACTCATTCATCTGTTACCTAGCTTTGAATTGTAGTGTAAGTTAATTTCAACTAAAAGTGCTTAAAAGTCAACATACAAACATTTAACAGAATATTTAAAAAAATGTGTAAGCAATATTAAGATTGTATCACTACCTGACAAAACGAATGACAATCAACGTTAACATTGGCATTGCTTGCTCTGGAGCTCCTTTTGTAAGTGCTAAGTAATTTCATAAAAGTTTATAGCTCTGGTATTGAGAGGTTGAAAGATGTCAATTAGTTTTCCACTTTTGATGTTTGTCCAGAGAGTGCAACACTTGTGGGTTGTAATAAGGTATTGTCTGTTAATTGGTGACCTCAAGAGCATTTCTGGTAGAAATAGTGGGATGAAGAAATCTCAGTCAGTTAGAAGAGCTTAACTTCTTTTTAGCTCTACATTGTTTGTTTTTCTTTTAAAATAAAGAGAAATTTGTATTTAAAATTTTTGGAACTTGCATTGAGAGCTTGCTACATATTCTTGTTACTAATAGGATGTGTTCTTTAGTGTCCATCAAGCCAGACCTGGTCTTGCTTTTAATACAGATGATAACATTTTTTTAGGGTCCTCTTCATAATGCATAATGCAGGCTATCAGCACTGTCACAGCTCATTGGTTAGTAAAGGAAGGGTTTGTAGTTATGCATCTGGGAAAGGCAGAAAAGCTTGACCTCAGAAAGAAGTTATCGTGTATATAGGTATTTTGCTTCTGGAACAGTTGTGTCCATATTTATATGATTGCATTTTTTTTCTAAATAGGGATTCATTTAGTAGTCAGACTCATTTGGAAGTAACGTTTTGGTGTATGGTCTTAAAAAGCCCTAGAGTTTTTAAAGCTTTTTTTAAAAAGCAGACAATAGTACACCTAAACATCGCTGTCCCCTTAGTCTTTGCAAAAGGGCTGTTAAGGCAGTCCTAAAATACTCGCAGGTTCTTAGGAACCATCTGAGTAACAGATGCATGTGCCGTAATCGCACACTACCGCTGCCCTTCTTCCTTTGAGGTCCTTGCTATTATGTCAGAAGGAGCTATATTGATGGGGAAGGGATACATTGGCAGATTTTGCAAGCAAAATAGATCAAGTTTATGGAGTGATCGGGTGTTAATTTTTGGGTTCCATTAATCTGAGTTGTTACTGAAATAGCACAGGAAGCCTTAAAAAATGACACTCCTGAGATAGAAGTATTAATAAATAGAAACTATTTTGAGCTCTTTAATGAAAACTTGTTGCCCTCTGACAGCATTAACTGCTTCTATACTTTTTTTCTTTATACGAACATAAAGGGTCAAATTCTACCTTATGTGAGCACCAAGGTCTCATGTTGAATCATAAAGGAGTTGTCTGTGCTCAGCCCAGAAAGAAATTCAACTCCTAAATTCCTAAAAGTTGTTTTATTTTACCTCAGAGTCTGTCATGTGTAGTCTAAATTACTTTCTTGTATGCATTCTTTTAATAAGCGACAGTTTCACTTTCACATAACCTGCATATGCCTTCGCTGCAAATGATTTATAGTAAAAGTCACGTGCAGCATCTAGTTATTCTCAGTTGAGGTGTGTAGAGAAGTAACAGGTAGTGATGAGACCATCTTGCCAGGCTCAGACAGGAGCTTTTCTTTAATGGTATACGATGAAGGTGCAGATGGGCACAGAAGACTACAGCCTGTGCCAGCCAGTCATACAGGAGTGATGTAATTTTAAGTTTTCTCATAGCATATTCAATTCCATTTAAATATTGCAAAATGCTGAATTGTAAATGTTAACCTAGCCATGAATAAAAAATGCTGATATTTTATTTAATCACAAAATAATTATGGACAGTCTGCCTTTATTGTATTATTTAAAATATTTCATTTTACATGTAGACTACAAGTTATTGCAGGGTTATTTTTTTAATATATATATAACGAGAATTTGTTTCTGATGCATAAAAAATACAGGAGACAGACTTTTGTAGGCTACAAGGAAAATTGTTTGCCTTTGACAAGGGCTGTCAATTGTCTGGGTATGGAGAAAAAACTATGGTAGCCAGTTTACGTGAAACAGCAGGAAATACTTGCTTTTCAGGAGTGTTATCCAACTCCTGTTTTGAAAGAAATTCCTTTACAGGAAAGAGAGCTTTCTCTTTTTTCCCTGTCTTTGAGTTCATGACTTTCATGTTCTATGCAAAGAATAAAGCATCTATGCATGGGAGATGTGACTTCCAGTATTTAAACTGCTAACCGATAAAAATGAGAAGTGGAGGTGGGGGTGATCCTACTGAGGCAAACACATTCTTACGCCACTCTTTAATAAAATATTGTAAGGAATAGCTAGAAAGCTTCCCCTTTGACTTTCATCTGGCAGGTTTTGATTGTAACTTTGTAAAGGAATTGGTATTGACTTCTATCAGGCAGTTTCAGAGAAGAAGTGAAGAGCCTTCTTTCTTGACTTTCTGTATGTTTTGTCAAATCGAATACTTCCATTTGAAGTGCGAAGTGAAGGCTGATGTCAAGAAATGCCTTCAGCACAAGCTGGTGCTGGTCTCTTGCGACTTTCTTCTTTCTTAAAAGTATCAGATTAGATTGTAAAATGATGGCAATCTGGCTGGACATAAACACGTTTATTGCAGGCTCAGCAGCCATTACATATCATTAGTGAAAGGAGGCAAGGGGTAAGGGAACCACTTTGATGTCAGTTTGATTCTTTTTAAGGACAAATGCGTTCAGATGAGAAGATGCTAACTTTATGGCTGTTTGTATACTTGAAGTTCAGAACCTATTACTGTCTTTATTTCTTTGTCCTGTTCATAACCTTGCAGTCAACTTACTTTCAAAGCAAATACAAATTGTAAGAGCAGTAGTGTTAATAGGGGAGCTGGGAATAGGACATTTTGGAAGCCATTTTAAATTACATTATTTATTGAGAGTATGGTTTATTACCATCGGACCAAACCTGTTCAAAATGTGAATACATATTTTTGCAATGTCACACACTTTCTTATCAGTAAATTAGTAGGTACAATTAAAATAGGGAAACACATCTTTTTCATCAGCAAATCTGTCTTCTCTGACATGAAGTGGTTTTTCTTAGAGGATCTAATTTTACTTTTGGACAACTGCTAAAAGTGTGTGTGTAGCCATGAAAGGAGAGACACATTCTCTGTGTTTTGAGGTTTATTTTTTTTCCTTACTGAAGCAGACCTAGTTTATTTACTCTCTGGAATTTGTTTCGCCCTTCTGATTCATAAGATATACCTTTTGCACTGTACATGAGATGCAATAAAGGTTACAAATTAGAAGTTCAAGGGAAAACCTCTGAATAAATGTAATTTTATTGCAGTGGATCTCTTTTTCTGTTTCTTTGTTACTGTTACTTAGACCTGACCTTCTTCCAGGATTTGACACATCTTGTTCTTTTTTTGTGTTATTTTATGAAGTACTTTCAGTTGTCTCATTTGGTTTAAAACAAATCATACATTCATGTCCTAAATGTTTCACTAGTCAGAATAATTAAGTTGATCAGGTCTGGGAGCATTGGAAGGAAAATAGTAGGGCCATTGAAGCATTCAAGCACTAATGGGAACCTGAGTTCATTCAGATATCAAATCTAATAATTGCTTTACACCTGTATACACACTCCCAGTGAGCAAGTTCACATTAAAGGTTTAGTGGTACATTTTCAATACTCTGTTTCAAGGGAATTTTAGTACTGTTTTTAAAAGACTAAGTCGTTTTGACTTTTTTCAACTTTGTTGTCGTTGTTTTTGTGTATCAGTTGTAGTTT
The DNA here is from genome assembly GCF_035582795.1 of Mycteria americana. Classification (NCBI taxonomy): domain Eukaryota; kingdom Metazoa; phylum Chordata; class Aves; order Ciconiiformes; family Ciconiidae; genus Mycteria; species Mycteria americana. The sequence continues at coordinate 19,856,392 of NC_134374.1, read as the reverse complement.
AGTTGATTACTCATCTTTGTGCACTGGAAAATATTTTCGCATGAGAATTTCTTACTAGAGGTACGATATGAGTAATGTATTACAAATCACATTTAATAGCAATCAGAAAAATATGAAGACTATCATCTGAGTTTTACTGCTTTGAAACAATTTATTAGCCAAGTTAAAATGTACTGTATACAATTTAACAGTATTCAAAGTCTGAAACTCTGAGTTTATACATGATTGTGTGTGTAGCACAGCATAAGGATTGTTGGGATACTCACAGCCATGATTGCTGCTTGAAAAAGACAATTTCATAAGGATGAGGTAAAAATCAGCATTATTTTGTGAGACTGTATGAGAAATGAAGCAATAATTATAACTTCTCAGTTTAACTAAATTCTGTGACAAATCTCCATGAATGCCAGTGGTACAGGCTGTCACAAAAATTCAAGTAAATTTTATCACAAACAAGAATAAAAAAATACTGACTAGGAAAATGACAGCTATTCATAGGTTTCAGTAAATTCCAGACTCAAATGCTGGTCACAGTGCCTCTTGTTACTGGAGAGGATTTGAACTGATGCAATCGTTCTTCTTCATCTTCTTTTTATTTTCCCACCTTTATAAATTTAGTTCTCAGCTGAGAATTCAAACTGAAAAAGAAATGGAAAAATGGCTGTATATGTGCCTGCATTGTACTGACATGAAGGCCCTCTGTAATTTTAAAGGCCAATTACCCTTGGAGGAAAGGAGAAAAATAGATTGATTTGTCTTGTAACCCCTGAGGCAGGCATGTGTTGTCTCAAACTAAGGCTTTTCCATTGCAACTCTTGTGGAACAGCTTTCCGTGCATATCCCAAGTGGTACTGTTAACAAAGAAAGCAAAGTCAAATTAAAATATTAAATAGATAATTTAAAGGTTTGAGGAATCTTAGCTTATTGGGACAATTATATATATATATATATATCTATATATATATATATATATATCTTTAAGGCCTGGAGTAAGCAATAGTAAAATTCATTTTAAACAGATTACTTGAAAATAGGGTTTACTAATCCATTTTTATTCTATAAATACTTTATTAGATTTTCTTCAGCTCTAAATAGGATAAGTATTTATTTGCTTAATGGAATTGTGATACAGATGGTCAACATCCTAGATTTTCATTGCAAAAGTGTTACTTTTATTGTGTTCCTATACTGTATTGACTGTGGTCACAGCTGGATTGCGCTGAGCTGGTAAATGTCATCACACATGCCGTTTAACATTAAAACTTCTCACATGATTCATTTTTAAAGCAGTTTTATGTATAACACATAGAACATAAATAAATGGTTTTTCTACTGATGTTCTGCATTTTCATACAACTCAATGGCTACAATTAACGGTGCCCTGCAAGCTAGGTCTGAGTGGCAGCAGTAAGATTAGATGTGTCTTTGTTCCCTTTTAATCTGAGTGAAACCCCTTTGTGTCAGGACTTAAATCCTTTAGCTCTCCATATTTTAGACCTGGCTCTGTACTACAGTGCTTCTGGATATTAATAACTTTTATTTAGCAAGTTAAAAAGAATCCAAGCATCCACATATGATCTCAATGAGAAATTGTGCACATAGGCTGGTCTGGGAACCTTCTTAAAATGAAGATACTGTGTGTTACCTAAATGACTAACACTTTTGAAGCAAATATTTTAAAACCGCATACATATCTACATACAAATCTATCTTACCTTAAGGCTTACTATGTTATGATGATAATTTTGGCACTCCTGACTTTTGCAGAAAACTCAAGAGCTGTGTGTGTCTGCTTTTTTCTAAGGAGGAACCATTCAGTCTTGAGAGACGTCCTTTTAAGTCTGTTACAGTTCTTCTTAATGCTTTTTTTTCCTATCTTATAATATTCTTAATAGCTACACAGACCCCTTTTCTTCCTCTTTATTTCTTCTAACACCTTTTCTTACTCTTCAACACCTTTTCTTACCTATCAACATATTGGTAAACATCCCACTAACCAGGTCAAGAACATAGTTTTTAAATTATTATAAGATCAACAAATGATACCTTTATAATTAACATTTAAAAACAAGACAAAACAAAAACCAACACCCCTGCTATTTCCTGGCCTAAGGGTAAGTTTCTTTTTCTCCATCACAACAACATATACTGTGTATATGTTCAGTTTATCACTCAGCTTTCACATGAAAGTCTGGGGTTGGACCTAAACCAAAATAAAACAGGCTTTATAGAATTTGACCTCACAGCTGCAGGGTTTGCTTGAAATCTCAATGTTTTCATTGAAATTGATGCTAAAATAACCATTTTAGCTGTCATTTAAGTTTGATTGTCAAGAATTTGAGATTCTGTTTAAGAAAAAAAAAGCTGAGAATAGGATTGTTGCATCACTTGATCTTTTCTCATTGTTGGTTACAAAAATATCAAATCTGAATGCATGTAAAATGACCCAGTGTGATGGTTATAAAGGGTCTAGTTCAGATTTTGCCAGGCATGTGTAGGGTGCCTGTTGAGGTTGAAATAAGAATGTCTAAAATATTAAAAGATTAAAAGAAAACATATTAACTGTACAGTTTCCCTTAACCCAGTTAGAAAACTGTTTTATTTGCTTGTTTCATCTATTTGCAACAAAGATCTTTTGGAAAGTGCTGTCTATTTCAGAGAGCTCTTTCTGAGGTGTTATTTTGGCTGCATTTCTCCCATAACTGAGTTTTACCCCATTGCTATTTTTTTTATATAGGCCACACATTTTGAAAGATCAATTTGAAATCAAATCTCACAGAGATGGACTGAATCTTAACAGAATTGAGGTTAGGAGAGCCATTTTCTCTCAAGGTGCTGTTTCTCAGAAGGGTTTTGTTCTAGACACCGACAACAGTTTTGAAGCTCTTAATTTCCTTGACTAGCTTATTTCTCAGCTGGTATTCTCTAATAATGTCATAGGTACAGGCCAGAGAGAACAGAATATAGAGAACAGTGTTCAGCTGTAGCTGTTAAAGAGGTGCTGGAGATTGATGGGCTTCCCTGCTGTCTTACAATATATCAATTCTGCTTCTGTCTTACATTCTGTCAATTCCGGTTTCCAAAAAGATTTACCTTTCATTGTTGGTAAGCGAAGCTGATGAAGATGCATGCAGTCAATAAAGAAAAAATAATAAAGTTAATTCTTGTCATGGGTTGCTCCTTAAAGCAATTGATAATATGCTGTTACATCAAATGACATTGTAACGTGACTTCAGTTTTCCCTATGCGTAGATGGTTCAAGGAGAAAACTAGAGGCTAGCCAGCCTAAAATGATTTAAATTCATTCTAACTTGTCCCAGTTTTAATCAATGACACTATATAGAAAATATTTAATTACCTCTGTCAGAAAAGAAGTGACACTTGTAAAGTGCAATTCGGATTGCCACCCTTTTCTAAAGACGAAATGCCAATGTCATCAATATCACAGATGCAGTGTTTGCTCCTTGGAATTATCATCTGTTGTGACAGTTTATCCATGTAAAACATTCTTAAATGACCAGCTTACTCATTTGTTGTGTAATCATTCTGTACTTACAGGAAATTATCTTGCTCTTCTGATTGTTTTCCATGTTATATATGTTTGTGGTGCTTGCTAAAGTACCTGGGACTGTATGAGTATTTTCTCTTGGGTTGCTCATGAAACCAAGATGTGTTTCAGTAGGATTTCCCGTTCAACAAAATTTTACATGAATGAATAAATAATTATTTGATGTAAATGCTTTCACTGATTCCCAAAGGCATAGGCCATACAAATTCCCTTACAACATGCATTTCTGCATCTTTTTCATAGTCAAAATTATTTCAAAAAGATGAAATTTTAAATATTTTATTCATTGCTGAGTGTTCTGCCTTCTTCATATGGTCATTTTCAAGTCAACTCAAGCTGGCACCTTCTTTCTCTGAGCATTAAACATCTTTTATTATTGCCAGCTATGGGAAGGTTAAATCTTTCACCTTGGGGTGGTTAGTCAGGAGGGAAAAAACAGGGGCAAAAAATAAGAAAAAAAGAAAAAAGATGTAGTCATTGTGCAAATTAATGGTGTGAGCTTTTTAAATAAATTAGCATTTCAGAGTTCTCCTTACTGAGGCTCATGCCCTCCAGCATGTGCTCCAGCACAACAGTTGCTAGCTGAGCACCCAGTGCTGTACACTACCTCTCTTCCAGATTCAACATTTTGGCACTATTTTAAGCTCTTATTAATGTGATTGACGTAGCATTTATTAACTGAGACATTCTTTAAAATACGTGTTCTTGAGGTATAAGGGTCCAGTGACCACTGTCTTTGAAGAAGGCAAAATAGTTCTGGTAGTACTCATACCTGAAAACCCCAGTATTCTTTTTAGCTCATTTTCCTACAATATTTAGGTGCTTTGTCTTCTGCATACAGATTAATGTTTCAACCTTTTGTTTTAAAAAAGGGGCAAAAAGTAGTTATCTGCACCAGTCATGTTTGGTTGTTGGTTTTGTGGTTTTTTTGTGTGGTTTGGGAGGTTTGTTGATGGTAGTTTTTTAATGCTAATCTAGGGGTGCTGCATTTATTTACATTTGGGAGGAACTTAGATAGTCTCCTGATGAGCACTCTAGGAGAGGCTGCAGGGAAATAAGATTTCAAAATCAGTCTAGTGTTTGAATTGACTGCTGTAATTAAGCCACAAAGAAACACTTTTAATGCTTTGACTGGGGAAAAAGAAATTTAATTCTGGGGAGTTAGTCAACTAAGGTACCAAGCCCAAGGTAGCAGTTTATAATACATTTATTATTTTAATATAAGGGATGTCAAAGAGACAACTTTATTTGTGGTTGTTACAGGATAAGACAAATTCCAATCGAGTACCTTTGAGGTACGGTTTTGTAGACTCTGTCTTCTTCTATTATCAGATATATCAGTCTCATGACTAGTCCGTTCGATTGCACAGCATCTCTATTATTACTAGCATTGATTGCTCATAAAAAGTAAGGTTTATAATTAGGAGAGCAGAAAGCTACTACCTGGAAGAGTGGATAAGAAGAAAGCAAAATGAAAAAGTCACTTAATCTTAGTATTGAAGTTCTGCAAAATATCATTTATTTTTCTCCTAATATAACTGAGTTTTATGTTGATAACAAGCTACTGAGTTAATAAATCTGTTGCAGCTATTGAGACTTCTCTTTTAATAACAGAACTAATGAAGCAGCATTAGGGAAAGGAAAAATACATTTTGCAGAGTATAGTTTTTGCAAAAATATTTTCCTCTCCCCTACCTATGTACTTTTAATTGATTGTAATTTCTAATGCTTTATACATACAGGGATAAGGGAGAACATCTTAAGGGTGAAGTTGTCAAATTCCTTAAAATTAAAATACATTGTCTAAAAATAACTGCTTAGATTTTTTTTTTTGTTGACTTCATGGCATATATTTATTTTACTTATACACTAAGCTTATTTTGGGTTTGCTTATTTTTTTTTTACATCAGTAGATTCATACGATGTGGTGAATAATGTGTATGTATCAAAAGCATCTCTACAAATATCTCTTATGTCGTAGATATTATTTATTCCCATCTCGGTACTATGTGGAGTGCAAGAAGATTTGAGCAAGTAATTGATATTATAACAAAGTCCATGTATTTCTTCCAGTGGAGGTGTAAACTCTGCATGGTCAAGTTTACATTCCAATATTATATATACTAAAAAGGAACTACTGATTTGGTTTCTCAGTATTTAATTGTATATTTACTTCATTTGAATTTGATCCAGCTAGCTAAAGATGAAGATTATTTTATGATATTAAAAAAATACTTTGTTTTCCATTGTAATCCTTCATTGCTCTTCCTTTTCCTGCTACAAGAAAAGGTCCCTTCGGCTGATTGAGAGACTACTTTTAAGTTCATGTGTTCATTTCTGAGACAGATTATAATGTCTGTAATATGAGCATTGCCAATGCTTTTTAAATGCCCTACTTTTAAAAGAGATGGACTTCTGACATTAAAGTAAGAAACAAAGTTTTCATCTACAGAGGTAGATGAGTTACCCAGAAGGCATGACTGATACACACAGAAACAATTATCATGTTTTCTAGTAATTTTTACATGCTTCTAAAGTGTATACCTGAGCCTTTTGGCAGTGATTTTTGGCTTAATTTTAAATACTCTTAGGTTACTGCTACTGCTTTTTATTTTCCCTCCCCACAATACAAGTGAATAGTTTTACCATTTGTTGATGTTATACGTAGTTTTATGTTGGAATAACCATAGTCGTGTTTATAAGCCAGTCTTGCTTTGTGTTGTATTCGATATGGTCTGTAACATAAAAAAAGTAAATACAGCTGTTGGAGAGAATTGAATGTGTATGCTGAAAGTGTTATAAATATCATGATTTTTTAAAAATTTTTGCTTGAGTCACTGAAATACCAGCCCAATCCAGTTTCGGATCCTAATATGAAACCCTTTGTTTTAACCTAACGAATATGTTTATACATATACAAGCGCATTTTACATCTAGTGAAGAAATGAGTCATTTCTTTATGTGTTTGTATATATGTATATATATGCCTTTGTTTTAATAAGACTCACTATAAAGCGCTCTAAGCTTTGAAGAAAAATCTCTTCCAAATGCTGACATTGTTTCTTACTGGTAATAAATGAATCATTCTATCCCATTTCCTTGATTAGAAGAACTTTGTGGTTCTTTCCAGTGTCTCTTGAATCTTTCAGATTTTGTATTCCTATCTCTAGAAAATATAATTACTTCCATTTAAAAACTGGAAGTAATTTAAAAAATAGATTACTTTGAATAATTGGGAAAATACTTCGTCATCAGCTGAAGAAGGAAATGATAATGCTTCTGGTTTTTACAATTTTGTTTGTGTTTTATTTAAGTCCCAGCTCAGTTATGCAATTACAGGAGAATCTGAACTGCCATTTGCAGAAAATGTTTGTCTCTACCATGATGAAAAAAAACAGAAAAGAGAAAAAATCTAAAAAACCCAAGTATAAAGAAATCAACAGTTCTTAATCAGTTCACTCTTAATCTGTTTTTAACCTGTACAGTTGACAATCTTGAAATTATATCAAGAAATAGTCTGCTGGTGAGGGCACTTCTCCCCACTAAGAGCAAGTAGGACTAGACTCTTTACTATTCACTGTTACAGAGGAACAGCAGCACGTTTGAGTTGGTGACTCTCCTTCTTGGGTTTTAGACAGCATTTTTGTGCTTTAATTTCCAGTGCTTAGTGACACTGCAACCAGTGTAGAGATTTATTCCCATGCAAAACAGATTGACTTAGGGTAATTTGAATACTTTATGCATGGATAGATTCATTAGGAAAAGGAGGCAAGGCAGAACTATAAAAAGAACTAATAATCTTGCTAAAGGAGCTGTTAATTCCCTATAGCATTGGAGACACTTTCATTGAACAGGGAAAAGGAAGGTTGATTTTGCAGAGCCCATGCAGTCTGCACAGGCATCCTCTATTCTTTGTCCAGAAACAGATCACAAGAGATAACTTCCTTTGTCTTCTCCAGAACCCTGTTTAATGTGCTTGGACCATTTCTGGCTTTGTTAGCTTAGAACAGAATCACAAAATGGTTGAGGTTGGAGGGGACTTCTGGAGGTGATCTTGTCCACCCCCTCTGCTCAAGCAGGGTCACCTAGAGCCAGTTGCCCAGGACCAGTGCCTAGACAGTTTTTGAATATCTCTAAGGCTGGAGACTCCACAACCTCTGTGGGCAGCCTATTCCAGTGCTCAGTCACCCTCACAGCAAAAGTGTTTCCTCATGTTCAGAAATAACCTCCTGTGTTTCAGTTAGTGCCCATTGCCTCTGGTCCTCTAACTGGGCACCACTGAAAAGAGCCTGGCTCCAGCCTCTTTGTACCCTCCCTTCAGGTATTTATATACATTGGTGAGATCCCAGATTGGTCTTTGCTCCAACCTTTCCCCTGGTCTCTGGAACATAGTGATTCAGTCAATAGCTTTTTCAAAGAATGTATTTCTACCCATCAGACCTGTTGGCGTCTCGTGCTTTATGCCTGAACCATCTACCTTGGCCCAAGTTTAGCACTCTCCCACAGCAGTACCAGGAACGCATGCTTTTATAGTCTGCTGCATTGTGGAAACAGATAGAGCTAAATCGGCTCATTTGGAAAAAAAGCTGCGAAAACCTGCTTGCCTGCAGTTTGTCTGTCAGATGTTTTGCTTCTGAAGTGACTGTTGTTTTATAATATTCCAGTACTATGTAGGAATTCCAGCCATCTATTGGGACACTCTGATGCTGTAGCAATGTAGGTACTGTACTGATGCAAACAAAGAGCAGCAACCTGAATACGACATGAGAGAACAGAAAAGGCTAGGTCAAAAGTAAGCAGTGACAAAAAAAAAAATTGTGTGGCAGGACCACATTTTAAAACAGAATGATCAAAACCTGCAGAAAAGTAAGTGGGAGTTAATTTTCTGCCCCTTTTTGTGTGTGTGCAAGTGTATATTCATTGCTTTAAAATTTTATTTTAAAGGCATTTAGGAATGTGGCTGGTACTTCATGATTGTTTTCCTGTGATAGAGACATATTTATTATTCATTGCAATAATTACTGTGTAATATTTTATACTAAAAGTTGTTCACATTGCACAATCAGGAAATGCTTAGGAAGTGGCTGATTTAACTGTTCTATTTTTAACCCTGTACCAAATTATAGTGAACAGTGTTAGCGCTTTTATACTTGTAGCATCTAGAAGGCTTTTCACCACCACACTGGTCAGTACATTCTCATGAAACTTTAAATGTATTTTTCCAGAGCTGCTGTGCATAAATCGTTTATAAAATAAGATTTTTACCCAGAATTTTAGTTATTGTGTGCTGTTTCCAAGGGGACTGTGTTTCAGGATTCTCCTAATGCTTTTATCACCCAGCTTCTCTGATCAAGAAAGTAATTTATTGCTGATTGCAGAACTCTTGAACTCAGTCTGGCAGCTGCAGTGTGAAACTTCTCTGATCCAGTCTCCTACTTACTTATTTACATATAATTTGAAATTATTTTCAGGGCTGTTTGAAAACCTCTTGACATTGCATTATCCATGTTTCAAATCTTATGGTGATTTGTTTTTTCCTCTCTTTGTATTACAGATAACAGACGAGTAACTTTGGAAAGGTCTCGTTCTCGCCACAATGGAACAATTGCAGCTGTATGATTCTTCTGATGCCAAAGAATTAGTGAATTGTTTTATTTACAATTAAATGGATATACTTTGAAAAGAGTTTATCATACAAATTGGCAATGATCATAAAGGAATACTGGTATTGATTAAATGAGAAGGTGTATAAATATTATGTATTTTAAAAGCTATTGCTAAATAATCCACATACTGTATCTTATTACCCCAACTACCAAGATCTGTAAACAGTGTTAAACAGTAGGATATATATCTTATTTTCTTACATTCTTTCTTTCCCCCCCCTCCCCCCCCTTTTTTTTAAAGCTGGCAACTTAAATGAAAAGAGTTGGGGATTTCTAGGTTATGTTTTATATGGGTAAGAAAATACAAACTTGTTGAAAGAATACAGCTGTGGATTCCATTTGCAGTTCTGATTTGGACATGAAAGGAAAAAATAATAAAATTGTATGTTAATAAATTCAGAGATGAGCTGGTCTACATTATCAGAATCTTTTTTGTAACCATAAAAAAGCAACACATAGCCCCAGTCAGGTTGCTGAAAATATTATCTCAATGTAGAGCCTGGTGGATTCAGCTATTTTGGCTGCAAGTAGGATGTACCACATATCTACACTTTTGGTGATATGATGATGTATAGTTACTTATCACTGCTAAAAAAAATTTAAATAAAACAGAGCATAGGATTTTACCAAAATTAAATGATATCAAGGGCAGGATGTGTTTTTAACTGTATCTAAGGAGGGATTTTTCTAATTATGCACTTATATATTCTTTATAAAGATATTTGGGGGAAAATATGATTGTCCTATTTTAATTATGCTAAAAATACCTTTGTGTAGGTTTTTAGAGACAAGCTACATTATGAAGTTATTCAAAACTGCCTCTGAGTTTTGCCTCTGTTTCTCAGGTAAAATATGTAGCAGGATCTCTACCGGTGGATTTTAGTGCTGAGGGTTTAGCAGCTAAGAACAAATTTTCTACCTGGAGCACTATATAGCAGTGATCAATGATTGCAGCAGTCTGATTTTTTCGGGAAGCTCCTCCCATTCTACTTTGTATACAGGCCCCTTGCACTGCAGTATCTCAGGTGAGCAGTCAGTTTAGTAGCTGACACTGTGTATGTTCTGCCACTCAATGGGAAACTATAGTTCCCTTTTCTCCCCAGACTCTAGTTGAATGTACAGTCTGTTTGGTGTTCAGGTCAGTCTTCACCATCCTTTTTACTAAAGGTTCATTGCTTATCTGGATGGGATGGAGGATTTTAAGTGGGAGTTCCAGTGGAACTACTCATATGTTGCTCAGCTATGATATTTAAAAAAAAAACGGGATACTATGTAGTAGATGGCACTTGTTCTCAAATTATTATTGCTTTTCACTGATTGATGGATTATTATGAATACTTTTATTGCCTGGTGTTATGGGGAACTTTTTTTTTAATGTTATATAAAGAATATGTGGAAGGTAAGGTGTCACATTGTTTTCTGTGCACAAACTGCTAGCTCTAGAGGAGCATTCAATACTGGGGCAGAGTAACTTTGCACTACTGCTTGAGCCAAGCATCTTTATACGGTAGATTCTTTTTGCTTCTCTGGTAAGATACTCTTAAGACTATCTGACTAGTTTGGGATAAATTCTCACAATTTCAAACTACAGTGATCAATATCCAATTATTGTAAGAAAAGATACAGCTCCTTTTCAATCTAGTATTGAAATAATTTTTTTTTTTAAATTGTCTTCAAAGGAAACGGGTTTTGCCCATTGCTATATCTCTAAACATAGGAATATGACTGAAGCCTAGTGAAGTGTGTGCTGTCAACTAATGCTCTTCATAAACTCTTTGGGGTTTTTTGTGGTTTTAGTAACAAACTAAAGGGTTGTATGGTACTTCAGGAAAAAGAAAAAATGCATGCAACAGGATTCTGTCTCCCTGTTTATCAGTAAGAGATACAAAGAATTATATCCTGTTTTGTGTGAGGTCAACATCAACCTTGTATTGAAGCATAACTTTTTTTAAATGGAACTATTAAATTTACAGTTATAAAAATGTGCTTAATGTACAAAGCCAGTTTAAAAGGATTAAGTTCATAATGTCTATATAAATTTGTACTACAATCAACAGTGTATTAGAATTCAAATTTTAAAATGAGCATTTTGCTGGGATTTACAAGTATTGGTATAATCTTTATATGTGAAAACTCGAAAGCTCACAACAGAATCTTTATACTGTAGCAGTAATTATTAGTGCACGAGTTTTTCATTTCCATGGGTTATATTTTTTTTAAAGCTCTGTGAAAGCTGACTACAGATTTTCAAGAACCAAATCATAGGAAGAAAAAAACAAATCCAAAATAACATCATCTGATGCTTCTATTTTACTACTATTTTTTTCGTATTTGAAACATTTATATAATTTAATGGACATATCTGTTAGAACAAAAGTGTCTTTCAAAGGAAAACTAGTTTAGAAGATAATTTATGTAAATATAGGGTGCTCGTATTTATGAAGTCTAAAATATTTTCTGAAATTGATGCTGGTCACTTTGTCTTTTGATAGTTTTTCAGTCTATATTAAATTGCAGATATTTTTAATGTTTTTATTATTGATCTAATTTTCAGAGGTGTCACATGTTTATCTAGAAGTGTAGAAGAGTAGCACCTTTTTCAGAAATGCACTTGCCTTATTTTCTAATTTTAAAAAATGAAATATATCAGTTAAATTATATTTGTATTCAAAGTAATCCCAGAAAGAAAATCGCTGGAGGGTTCATACATAAATTTCTTGCTAATTATGTTTCACTATATGTCCTCTGAGACATTACGTTAACAATATACCAGCACATCTGTTTGCATTCACATTTTACTAGTTACAAGTACTGAAGAGATTTTTTTTTTTATGATGTTACACTGTTTACATTTCTTCGTTTATTTAAGAGGAAGATAATCTTACCTTCGCAATGAATTGAACTAAATTTGCAATTGATGTGGGAATGAAATGTTTCAATCATATACAAATATACATCTCTGTTGCTTAACTACTGGCTGGACAGATCAGAAATGTAAAGACACTAGACATTTTTTGCTCAAGTTTTATGCAGTTTACTGAGAAAAAAGTGCAACACAGTTTGTCATGTATGTTTGTTTGTGATTCAACAAATATCGTTTCCTATAAGCGTATAAGTGATGTTTGGTTTAAGTGTTAATCATATTATGAACTGATGCTAAAGCCAAAACAAAATTAGTGCCTCAGAGGGCATTGACAAACAGCTTCAGGAAGTATTCCCAGAAATACTATTACATAATTTGTTCTGGTTTTAGGCAGCCATGGTCAATATGAAGAATGTTATCTAAAATTATCTGTTCTTTCTTGAAAATTCAGATACAAATGCAAGCATTCCCATAGTTCCCTTCTGTAATATGCAAATAGTTATGAATATCTGTATATTTTTGCTTTTTTGTGTGTGGTATATGTACTACCTCAGACAAATGCTGTAAAAAACATAATGTTTTCATGGTTTCTATCCAAACCACAATTCATCAGTGACCTACTTTAAATTCATCCCACAATATACAAATGGTTTGCAAACTCTGAGAATCTGGCCGAGTTTTAGGTTTGGCTCTGGAAATCCTCCTATAGCTTTCATTAAGAAAACTTTGCAATGTTTGGCTTTTGCATCCCTCAGGCAAATCCTGCTTTGACGGGTCAATTTACTACTTCCTATATTGAGAATGATATAGCTAGTAAATATTTAAAGCTGGTAATAGTTATGTGGGAGCAAACTTACCTATATATGTAAATTGCTTCTTATCCATTAAACAAAGGCTTGGCTGAGTTATACTTCAATGTTTGCCTTCAAATTGCTGAGAGGCATAACAAATGCTAAGCGATACAGCAATGTAAAGCCCACCTCTTATGTGCCATACTGTATTTGCAAGTTATCCATTTTAAAATAAGTATTGTAAGGAACCTCTACATCTCTTCTTCTGCAGTACCTACACACACATCCACGCATGCACACAAAATGTAAATAAATTAAAAAAAAAAAAAATCAAAGCAGAGAAAGCCAAATCCCTCAGCTTCAGGTGTGTTTATTTCAGATCACATATTGCTTTTGTGCACCAGAAAGGGAGTTGTGTAAGCCTGTGAATTCTGCAGTCCTGCAAGCTGTCGCTCAACACCCACTGATGTCATTAGAAGAATGTTAAGGGAGAAAGATTTGTTCTTGTAGTGCTTCTTTTAGCACTGTTTGAGGTGATACATATGCCACAGAATGTGAACAATAATCTCTTACAGCTTAGTCAGTTTGCTATCATGCACCATTTGGTTTCCCTTTTGGAAGTCATATGACTCCTGATGCCAAAAAAAAAAAAAAAAAAAGGTGACAAAACTCATGCATTTCTATTTTTCAAACAGCTCTGTGTTTGTATGTAATGTTTAAAATAGGAATTTGATGAAATCACAGCCTGGCCATTGTTAATCCATGTATTCTGAAAACTGTAATAAAGATATACATACCATGATTTTGCTAGGTGCGCCAATGTTTACTTGTTTATAATGATTATTACCTATTGAGTACCATCACCTCAAAATCTGTTTTTGTTATATAAAATCACCACGCTGAAATTACTTTCCATTTTAGCTTACTGACATTTTATGGATCTCTCTCTTTTTTTTTTTTTTTTTTTTTTCCTTCCCCTCTGAGGTATCAAGCATATTTGACTTGAATTTGGGTAAAAAGATGCCTTTTCCAATGGAGGAGGACTTTTAAAAACAAAATAATCCAACCATGTATATAATAAAAAAACCCCAACATTAAATCATGGTGATGCCATTTTTTTTTTACAAAAATAACAAGAAAAGGGAATCACTAAACAAATTACATGGGTCCATATTTATTTTAAATGGCTGATGCCAGCATAGACTTTTTAAAACAGACACATAGTCAGACAGCCATTGTTGATGTTTTCCAAATTATTTACTTCACTTGGTCACAAAATGGCCTTAACGGAATAGAAAATTGACAGACTTTTACCTTCAAAACTGTATATAGCACCTTAAACAACTTCATGATGTCACCGTAACAGACTGAACTGCACAACAGTATAGAGAGGTAGCATTGAATTTCTGCAATAAATTCTAAGATGTAATTGAATGGAATTCTAATGAATATGATCAGCTATGTTGATACAACACTCCTTAAGTAACTTTTTATATGTGGAAAAGAAATGCCAAAGGATGATGGAAGGCACCATTTTATTTTTAATGAACTGTAGTTAGAATGCACTATTGATACATGGTGAAGCAGTAGCGGTTTATTTTTGTATGGGATTAACATGAAAAAAAAAACCCAAAACCAACAACTTCTAAGTGTCAGCTATAAATGTAAATGCGATGATTGTCATGATTAAGAAAGATGTAGTAACGGTCTCCTACATATACCATATTCTTGTTCCTTATTTTTAGGTAAATGTTCTTGACTTTCTAGTGTGGGAGTCTGGGATTCCCATCATCCTCTCAGATATTTTTGCCTTTGGGAGATTGGCAGGCAGAATTTGTCCTGAAACAAGTAGCAGGTACCTTAATACCTTTCTCAATGGTAATTATTTCTGTGGCTTCCTCACATGCTGAAGTATGTGAACTTCAGACTGATAGCAAATTATGGCGCTCTGCCACATAGATAGACTTCTTTCTGACATTTGGATACTTTCTGTAAATTTGAGCTATACTCCTCCCCTCTATTATTTCTTCCAGTCATCCTCTCAAAATTAGCCGTTCTACATTTTTCTAAGGAAGTCAATATTACTGGGCTGCGGTAAAATTATAAAAACATTCAGTTGATTTGCTCAGAATTATTTGATGAGCCGTAATTAATCCCTTTCAATAGATGTGAAACTAAGATTAAGAAGAAAAATCCAAAGAAGGGGTTTTTTTCTTGCCTGTAGGCTGTGAGCAAACACTCATTTAGTCCACTTAAATTCACAAGGTACTGAAAGCCGTTTATTTGTGTTAGTGCAGTAACGAGGCCAACCTAAGAAACCTGTCTGAGAGGCAAAGGATATTATCTCAGGCGCCATGCTAACAAAATCACACAGCTTTTTGATTTCAACTGGCTCTCACCCTGCCTGCTCAGGGCACGTGCAGAGCAGGCTTGCGTCAGCCTGCAGTATACTGCTGTAGGTGTACTCACAGCGAGGCAGCAGCAGAGCCAGGTCTTCAGGCCGGGTTTTTATAAGGGCAATGTGCCCAACTTCCATTGAAATAATTGATCTTTGAGTCTTAAGGGGCAAATTATCTGTGAGGCACAGATGACTGAAAAGCCCTGTGAGTGCTTTTCTGCTTTTTAAAGTGCCTGAGTGCTTAAGAAAAAAAGAGAAATAAGACCTGGTCCCGATAAGGCATTGGTCAGATCTGGTGTAAACTAATTCTAATTCTCCGCTGACGTTACACCAACCCCACGTACCCAGGCCTCTGACCTGTAGAAGTTACTCCTGCAACATTCAGAAATGTGTGTTTTTAAACAGTCTTTGTGAGTACAAGGATGACTTGATGAATAATTATCAGACTGGCAATTCAGTGGCATTGGAGATTCATGTCAGGCTGTTATCGATTTAGCACTTTGGTGATGCAGATCTGAAGTGGCTCAGAAGACTATTCCATTTGTGGAAGAAATTGTTAATGATCACACTTTCTCAAACATTCTTTATCTGCTGGGGTAGTAAAAAGGGAGGAGATACTCCCTTTGAGGAGATAAAAACAAGTGCTAACCAAAGGTATAGATATTATAAATTATGAATAAAGTTGTAAATTTAAAGAAGTAACATTTTAAATGCACCATGGCTTGATTCCGTACCTATTCAAGTACAGTTCCTTTACTTAAGTGTTACAGGATTGGTCAACTTAACAGCAGTATTTGCAGGTTAAAAAAAATACAGACTAAATAAAAAAAAAAAGATAATTCAATGACTGAATTCACTGCCATGAAGAGAAATGAGATTACAACAGCAAAAGGTAATGACAAACCTGTAAAAAGGCCTTTGCAGTACATGTAATGAGTAGTACTAAAACCAAACAGAAGAACAGGAGAGGCAAATTTGTCTACATGCATGTGGCACTGTGCATAATAGATTTTTGAAATTGATCTGTTCTATTTTAATGAAGATTGTGGGATTTTGAAAGCTGTGGTAACATAGGAATGGTGAAATGAAAATTGTGCTTCCAGAAATATTTCAAAATTCTGTTAAGCCAAGAAAGATGTAATTTAATCATAGGCAATGTATGTGTAAATGTAATATATTTTTTACCTGAAACTAATTAAAATCTCTTCTAATATGCTGTAGTTTTAATTCCACTGAACAATAATTTGAGCAAGATATAATGCGTTTCAACTAGTGCCTAAAATAGAGTAACATAATATTTTATAAAGCTTACTTTGTGTCTAGGTGACAGGTCTTGAAAGAGTCATAGCATCTTCTTAGGAGGAGGTGCACTTGCAAACGTTAATAAAATCATTTTTATTTTAGATAGCACAAACAAGTTAAAACTAAAAGGGTTCTTACATTTCAACTGTATATATTTCTGTGTGAGTATTTTGTTCTCCATTGCATTTCACCCAGAGTTGTGCTCAAATTCTTGAGTGCTAAGAAATTAAGATTAGGCTTGCAGGCTGCCTAACTGCGGAAGTCTGCCAATCTGTTATTTATGGGGGAAGAGAGGAACTTACACTGTTCCAAGCAGTCTGCCCAATGAGTAGCCTTTTTTGCGAAGATTTTTGAAGCATGAGAATAAAGTGATAATGATTGAGATTGTGAGGGTGTTTTTGGTTTTGGTTGGGTTGGTTTTTTTTTTTTCTTTTTTCTACTCAGACAATTTTAGCTCATCACAGGATATTGTTGCCAGTTAGGAATAAAGCTTAGTAGTAGTACTGTTGCAATATAAGTCAGTAGTCGTGGCATCATTAAGTGTAAATAAATATTTTACTACATGTTTATGAAAAGTGTAAAATCAAAAAGTGTAAACTGGTGGGGCTAGACAGTTTCCACAGTGGTGATAATGCTCTTTTTTTCTTTTTTTCCTGTTTTCCTTTTTCCTTTTTTCTTCTTTCTTCCTTATTTTTTCCTTTTTTCTCTTTTTTCCCTTTTCTTTTTTCATTTTTCCTTTTTTCTTTTTGTATAGTCAGAGATGATTTGAAATGCTTTGAGCTGTGTCCTTTTAGTTTTCATTCTTTCGAGAAAAATCATTGATGTAAAACATCTCACCATCAAATGAAAAGCAGAAAAAGCTGGCATTGAATTATTAGAGCTGAGAAACACTCAGGGAAAAAATATACAACTAGTGAATGAGAAGGATGTGGAAAGAAGATCCACATCAGTGAAATGATGACTCTTCTATTCTTCTGTTGTAGTTTTCACTTTTTTTAACCCTGTCTTACCCAAGTGAAGACCCCACCCACAGACACTCACACGTAGCAGACTGGCTTGAGCACTGGGCCTCTGCGGGAGCAGTTTGAGCAGACAGGTCTGTCTGCTCATCAGGCTGGGCTTCTGGGAAGTCCTGTTATCGGCCTTCGGCGCAGTGCAGGAGGCAGGCATTGCATTTGGATTGGCAGGTCTTGGAAAGGGATTTTAGAAAGCAAGACGCTGCTGTAGGCCAGGTCCCAGCAGGGCAGGAAGACAAAGCAGGGGGAAGGGAATGCTCTCTGGTATCTTGGATGCTGCCTGAGAAGCGAGGAGCTGTTGCTTCCTCAAAGCCACGGTTTTACACTGCAGGCGCAGGCAGGCAGTATTGCAGCAGTTTGTTTACATGTTTCAGCTTTCTCTGCACTGTGAAGGTTAAGAACAATTTAAAAGAAATTAAAGAGGTGATTTTCAGTTACATTTGAACAACGTGGAGGAATTCTGTGCAATACAAGAGCCCTGTGTATGGATACAGCATGAAGCTGGTGGTGATGGTCCTTTGATTCTGTTCGTAGCCCAACTTAGTTGGACTAAGAGCAAGTAACTTAGACTCTGACTTTAATTTCACCACCTTTAAAGTAAAGATAGATTAGCAAAACTTGCACAAGATTATGCTGTTGTCAGCTTGATTTTTGAAAGGTTGGCAAAGAAGTTGTTCCTTGCATTGACTAGATAAATTGGTCCAAATTAATTTTGTCTTCCCTCTCCTAGAGAAGACATTAGCAGATTTCTGTAGTTAGTCTGCAAACCCTTTTACATTCCCTCAGCACTAACACCTGTAGAATTCTGAACAGTTAATTGCAGTGGAAAGAAAAAACTACTGAAAATACAGTTGAAATACAACAAACACATTTTGTTGTTATGACTTGCATGTGTTATTTGAAGCAAAAATGTGTATTGATTCACTTTAGATACAGAAGTTTATCATTGAGGTATTGCTGCTGTAATAATATGCAAGTGTCTCTATCAAATATACAATGTTGCACAATGTTAATGCTTTCTGTATTGATTGACTCAGACCACTATTGCTCATAAGCAGTAGGAAGTCTTAAAGCCTGATGCAGATGCTGGAATGTGATTATATTATGATGGAATGGAGCTTATTCAGCAATCCTGTGATTATTAAGGTAATGAGGGTAATTTATAGCCTCTTATGACCTACTGGTACCAGAAGCTAAAATGCAGGTGTTAGGGGAAACAAAACCTTACTTGAAGAGCTAATAGACGCAAAAGCACATCAATTTTTGTTAGGTAGCGATAAGATACAAAATGTAGCTCGTATAATTTATAGAGAGCCTTAATTAGTTCACATTTGGATCTTTAGGTCTGGTTAATATGCCAAGCCTGACATCCAAAATGCTCTTCAGTTTAGTATTATTAGAGCAGTTACCTAACGTATTATTGTAGTGTCTATGTGTACTATAGTCAATCATCTGGATGCTGCTGTGTAGGTTATGCATATTAAGCCTGGCTCTGCAGATTTCGGGCTGATACTCTGAAACTGAAGGAAATAAATGGCAGCTTTTCTGTGGACTTCAGAATCATTCCCCATCTATATGTCAAATTATAGTTATCCATATCTATAATTTTAATGAAAGATAAGTTTGCCATCAAAAGCAAAGTTTCTTCATATAAAAAATTTCCCCAAACCATCTACAATTGCCCACATAAATATTTAACTATATAAGTTTTGATTCTTGAAGCATACTTATATTGTTTAAAAAAATGGATAATATCAATTGTATGAGTTTATCGAAATTTGTTGCTTTCTTTAATACCCTTTATATGCTGATAGAATATGTGTTGTTTTATGACATAAATTTTTCATCTCATTAGTTCCTAAAAGTATCTGGTTCTCTGCATTTAAATACTCACATTCTGAAGCTTAAAGGTAAGCTTAATTGTGGTATCTGGTGGTTAAAAATTATTTTATAAATTCTTTATCACAAAACTGGGAATGGATTCTGTTCAGGAGAAAATATTTCCAAGTATCTGGTTACTGTGAATTTAACTAAACATAATGGAAATGCCTTTTGAATCATCTACATTATGTTTGCACAGTACAGTTACTTAACAAAAATGAATAATCTGCAGTCATTCACAACAACATAACTTAATAATTACTTTATTATAGCATTCCTACCCAAGTGGATATTCAAAGTATTCATTGGTAGAAAAGAGCTATCTCCAGTTGAAGTGAGTGGGAGACAAGCATCTAACTTTTTAATAGTGAAGGATCGACAAAAAAAGGAAGGGGAACGGTGATAATCAGCTGTCAGTCTCAGCTCTCAATCATACTGGTAAAAATATCTGAAGAAACTTCATGATTTACACTGGAAAGCAACATTCGGTATGATGAATAATGCCAGAAATGATAGGAAAGAAATAATGAGGAAGAACAAAATACGTATAAAATAGTGTTATAAAGTGATTTATGAAAGCTGGTGTTTCAGAAAGTAATGAAAATACGTAAATGCCTCAAAGAGAAAACATGGAAATTGGTAGCACAGGGAGAAAAAATCTGCTATATTAAGGAAGAAAAGGAGCAAACTCACAGCATATGGTTAGTTTTATCATCTAACACAAGGTGTTGCTCAGCTCTCATCCTTCAGTTTGCAGTATAAAGCGCCAGCATGTTTGTCCATAAGGGTAATACTGTCGCACAGCCTGTGAAAGGTGCCAGTGTGGGGGAAGGGCAAAGGGCAGAGGTTAATTCGCTCACCCAGAACTGGGTTCCAACTGCCTAAATTGCATTTTTAAAATAATAACCATTATTTTCTTGCCTGCTGAGATTTGGTGGTCATCTTTAGGTATTACTGCCGCTGCACTTCACGAACAAAATTCAGCCCACGTCTCTGTAAAGCGGACCATATACCAACTGTGAGTAGTCTCTTAAGAAATCACTTAACAAATGCCATAAAGAAGCAGACATAGCTTAGAAAACAGGTTTCTCTAATGCCACTTTACAATATGTAAAGCTAAGTTTAATTTAAAGGATGTTTCTTAAATATAAGGTGGAATTAGATATCTAAGTTTTTAAAATGTGGAAACAGGAGAACCTGCTTTGCCACTGAAATACTTCTGTATTGTAAGACTTCTGTACATGCTGATGTGAGGTGACAGCGCTTTTTTTAAATGAATTTTTCGTGAATATGACAATCACAAACTGGAGTAGACACAAGTTACAAAAGGGGGCAAGAACATAGCTATGCTAAATAATTCAGCAAAAACTATTTCAGGTGCTTTTGGGGGCCTTTTGCATCTGTCCTTGTATTTTCTTCCTAAATCATTTCATTTCTGTAATCTTACTTTTACAGTAGCAACCATTTAAAGAAGCACTAAATCATAGGCAGTATAATCCCTTTTACACAAAAGAACAATTTAAAAAGGATAAACTTCATTTTTATGGGTTTCAGTGAGCTGTATCAGGGAAGTGTTGTCTCTTCCCATTCATTTAGTTACTGTGTTTGCCTTGAGCTCACAATGTGTTTTGCCCTGTAAAATCTTGAGTGGTCTTGATTCCTGCATTTGGCAAAGAACTGACATAGTAGATAAAAGGTCTCTTGATCTGTTCCCTTGTGTTGTCCAACACGTGATTCCGACTTGCAGCTACTTATCTATGAGCTACACAGACTCAGATCTGAGGGTCAAGCACCATTTCTTGTGAAGCAAAATTTATAACACTAAATGTAAAGCAAACAGAACCGTGAATGTAATAAAAGTGCATCTGTTGAATGCTGTCTTTGATGTCTTCGGTTTGGTTGCACTGTTAGAAAATTTTGGCCTCTGAATAAAATCTCGTTATGCCTGTTATTAAAATACCTGGTAAAAGAGTTATGCCAGGATTAGTCTTAGATATTGCTTACTACTAGGGTTATTCACCTAACCAGGTTTTTGTTGTTGCTCAATAATTTTACCAGTATTGGTTTTCAGTTTGAGCCAGATTGATGAACACTATTACATTTGACGAGGGGTGTACCCTGCCAATTTCAGCTAATGTGTGTCATTGATCAAGGTAGGTAAGAGACATCAGTCCCTACTGATGTAGTTAAGCAGGGGAAGCCTTTAATGTAAATTCTGCCATGTCAGCAAAACTCTATTTTTACTGTAGTACATTGTATAATCAAGGAACCAAATTATATAAAACATAGATCTGTCAATCATGAAGTTATTTTCTGTACAAAGTATACTTGTTTTCCTACATTAATAAAGCATTTGCTCCTAATGAAGACATAGCCTGCAATTTTGGTACAATCCATAGCAACACAGTCATAATTTTCTTTCATTTTGATTTTAATCAGATTTCTTTCATGATCAGTTGCAGGTGCCTGAGTCTAAAAAGGAGCAGATGTGAAAGATCAAGTAGGATCTGATGCCTAATTTAAACCAAAAGGTTTCTGTTGAACTTCAGATTTTTTTCACCTGTGGAGCAAATTCTGAAATCTTTTGCTTTCACCTTGTGTTCCATCCAGTATTCTTTCAGTTAGTTTGTCTCTCTCCACATAATTTCAGTTGCCACTTTGGTAGTTGCCCTTTGCAGAGCAGAAAATTGAAGTTATCAGTGAACATCTGCACTATACATTTTCAGACTGGAAAAGCAAGGAATATCCAACAGAATGTGTGGGAGAATTTTCTAAAGAAACAAAATTCAGCAAACTGAAACAGTGAGACTAGGTCCTCATAATTTTCATGGAAGCAGCCATCTTCACTCGTACAGGTAGACTCCACCCCAATGGAGCCCTGCATGTTAGTATATACTTTTAAAACATACTTCATTTATCTCCACTCTTTGACAAATGGCTATTAGCTGAGGTGCAGAACTGAACAAGGATCGTAGTACCGTGGAGTTCTCATCCCTATAGCTTCCTGTGTTTCTTTTTCTACAGGCTGACAGTCTTTTGCAATATAACTGTTTTCTCACTCTCCAGAATCATTTTGTGAACCAGTGAGGTTGAGTTAGGTACAGTGGAGAGAAATAGTCAGTTTTATGGACATCTCTTGAGGAGGCGGCATTGACCACAAGAGAGACTGACAGAAGTGTCATTAGTTTATTGATGCAGCGTGCTAGGAAACAGAACGTTGTGTCCTAAAGGTGGAGGACTTTTTACTTAGTGCAAGGGAGACAGCAAGGTAAATATGCATGGAGGGATGAGAGCATGTATGTTATGTATATGTACGCTCTGTCAGTGAGCAATGACAAGAATTGTATTCATCGATGCAAGGGTAAGAGAAGCAGAATTTCTTATATTTTTCAGAAAGCATTGCTTATTCTGGCAAAATGTAAATATATAAATCTATAACTGCCCAGCAGTGTGTGATGTGAATAATTATTTTGGCCCCAGTTCATTTTTGGTGCAATTTAACGTTGGTGGTATTAAAATCCAATCCTTTAACTGTAGGTTTTCTCTCCCCCAGAGGAAACGGTCCCGTCTGGTTGAATGCCATTCTCAGAAAATCTCGGTAAAAATGAATCTCATTCTGAATGTGTCGGTGTTAAATGTATCTAAAACCACTATCTTACTCTAAAACTAGTGGGTTTTATACCTAATGCTGGGCCCAGCATTTGCAACGTTTGTTGTACAAGACAACGATGTAAGTATCCAGCACAGAGACTGATTAAAAAGTTTTCCATATAGCTTCTAGCTGGTTGCATTTAGAATATGAGTTGCTATACTGAGATGCTGAAAACTGTAAACAGTATTTGCATTTTGTTATGAATATTTTGCATAACTTTAAGGATGTTTTCTTTATCCCCAAGTGGGTCTGTTTTGAGCCCATAATGTACTGTGAAGTTTCAGTAACAGAAAAATTTGTTGAGCACAAACAGGCCAGTATCACAGCAGACGTAACAGCATTCAAGCAAAGAGTGTTTTGCATCAAAAATGTGTATACATTTGCATTTTTGATGCAAAAATCTACTTAATCAGCACTGCAAATGAAGCCCATAACTGAGGCAGTGCAGAATTCTATGAAATTGAAAAGTTCTGTGTAATTTCTGAAAAACAAAGTCTATTTTGCACAGCTCTGACTATAGCTAATATTTAAACCAATTTAATCATCAGTGAACTAACATGGCAGAAATACTCTGAACTTCTTTATCATTGTGAGTTTTTAATGTCCTTAGCTCTGTGCAGTATGCCTTTTTTAACACTTCTTAATTAAACATTTATCCTATTTAATTGCTAGGAAAAGCGCAGGAAGATTGAGATCTGAATTTTAAACATCATCATTTTAGGCATGTTGATTTTTGTTCTCAGTTTTAGATGCTTAGGGAATTATGTTGGGGGAAATTCAGCACACAAGATTCCCGTTGAAAGCCAAAGGTGTTGCAGCTATTGGTCTAAGTCAGTTGTTTGTGCCACAATTGAGGTGTCTGTTCTAGAGGTTTCTTCAGACATGCGGTCTATGGTTGCTGTCCAGAGTTGCTGTCCAGAATTCCACTTTTATTCCCAGAATTCTGACTTTTGAAAATGTTCTTTTACCCAGAATGGGTTCTGTTTTCTAGCATCTGTGAGTCACCATAAATTGGTCTTCTGAGATGGATACTACCTGGAAAAGGGACTCCATCCCAAACCAGCTTTTAACCCTGTTAATAGTGATTATCAACTGTTGTTTCTTTTGGCTTTATACTTCCTTTCTTACACACTTCTCCTTGCTACTGTTGATTCACTTTTTGTGAACAAGTGTCTACACTACAAAAATTCCACCAGACCTGACATTTAGTCGTACCAGAAGACTGACTAGGCCATGCAAACTGAACAATGGGTTTATACCTAGTCTCAATCTCATCTCCCTGACATGAGGAGGTTATAGCTGTGTGTAAACTGGCAAGGACTCCTCCTGCAGGCAGATGACTACCATTTTTCTCTCCTGGCTGACAGAAAGAATTTCTTGCTTGGTCTCCAAAAAAGAAAGAGAGAGGAAAAGAAAAAGAAAAAAAAAGTCTTAGTTTTTTAAACTGAGATTATAAAATAAAAGTGAATTTCAAGGTAGAATCAAAGGAAACGTTTATTTTTAAGTCAGTAGTGTGGTTTTCTTTTTTGCATTAACATTTGTTAAAATAAAAGAGCCTTCTTTCACAGAGTAAGGGGAGAACTACTTTGCCAAGGTCCTTCTATAAGCAGAATTTCTTGTGTAAAAGGTTTAAGACATTTTACAAATACTATAACTGTGCTAACTTATTTTGAACCCTATGCTTGCGATTTTAGGGGTTGCATTTCTAAACAACGTAATAAGTCTAAATAGGGAATCTCAGTCAAATGTCAGGCTTCTTGTCTGTAAGGTGTTTCACTCTTAAGTGTAGTGCAGAATGTCACTGTCATTCCAATTAGTGCAGCTGATTGGTATTAAATTTGTTTTATTTGACATACAATATTTTTGCTTCAAGCCAGATATTTTGTACAAAATAAAGAAACAACATAATCACAACAGACATTAAGGCTAATGGCAGAAAGGACCTCTAAGAATGTGCAAAATGGAAGAAACCGCTTTCTAATTTTTGCAGTGTTTCAGCTATATTTGCTATAACAATATTAAAAGGTATTTTAGGAGAATACAGAGATTTAAACCATGGTATCTACATTCATATTTTCCTGGTTTACTGAACAGTAATATTATCCTTACAACCTTTTGACATAAGGACATCCATTTTTAACACATAACTCATTTGTCATTGTACCTTCTTTGCCTAGAAAATTGGGAAGATAAAATTTAAAGTAAGATTCCTAACATTAGTCCCTCTGTTCATAACTGCCTTCTGAATTGGTCTTGTAAGGATCTGGGATCCCAAGATTTGTCACCACAGTGGAGCAGCTCTCCTTCACTGTATGGATTCATTAGCTTATATGCTGAATTCACTGAACCAACTGGAGAACGGTCACTGGGAGTGAAACATTTGTACAATAGTCTCAATCCTTAGGCTGAGAGGCATTTGCAAGTGACCTTCTTTGTTCATGGATAAAGGTGCAGGAAGACGATCCTGAACGCTGGACAGATGATGTTTGGTTTGACCTTTATCTTCTCCTAACTGGCATGCAGAGTCTTTATCTGACTGTCTGATAGCAGGTCAAATCATCAACAGTCAAATATACCTTTGGTGCCTTATGGGAAAATATTCGGTGAAGAATTTGAGAATCCCAATGGTTTGCAGAGACACCTGCAAGCTTGTCTGCGGTTTTGGAAGAGAGGTTAAAGGCTGAGTGGATTTATGACTGAACTGCTCTTTTGCCTGCCATTGTAGGCCATGCAAATTAAGCATAAGGTATGTTGGCAAGGCACTGGGAAAGAAATGGCAGAAGCGAAGAGGAGGAAGCCTCCATCAACACTGCCTGTTTTTCTATAAATAGACTTTTCTCTCTCTGCCTGTCAGTCAGACATCCTCCACTAGATTCACATAAGAAACATTTATGCATGCCTAACTTAACATTTTATCTTGATACAGTGCACTCCTATTGAAAAATAAGGCTCAGATATTCCTTTTGATATTAGTGGTATGCAGTAATATCAGGAGAGGACAGCTGCTGAACCAAAGAAACCCCTCAAACAAATAAACACAGTTTTCCTTCCCGCATTGACACATCAGTGTATTTACACTGATAATGGAACAACTGTCAAATTTTCAGATGCATGACAGGCACAAACCTGGGTACCATTTCCATCGTGGTGAGCCAGGAAGCTTCAGGAATTCCTTGGTAACAGAAAATATTCTGGAGCAGAATGATAGCAGACATTTTGACTCTAAGGGAAGTGAGAAAAGAAGGGTATTATATATTGAGAATATTTATTTAGAAGTATTTGTGAAAGTAATTCCAGAAAAAGCCTCTTCCTATCTCTTGAAGTGAATGTCACAAAAGGAAATTTTCGGAGGATAGATTCATATCTCTTCAAATGTTTCCTGTAATATTATTTATTACACTGGCATTTGGGGAATTATTTTGTTTTCATTTAGTGTGTCTTTCAGAATTTGATGCTAGTATCCACGTTTTCAACTGATAACTTGACATTCTCAGACATCATTTCTCTGAGATCCAGTGATGACCAGAATTTCAACCATCATCATCTTGAAATATTGACAAACTACAGTTATATCAAGTCAAGCACCCTTTCCCTTTTCTCAAATGTGCAAACCAAACTATGGAGCTGTAATGAACAGACTGGTCTTTCAAGAGACTCAGCTCAAATTAGAACCCAGAAATGGTTCTCGTAGTTCAAAATTAGTTTTAATAAATTCCTGAGTAGAAGAAAAAGAATCTTACAAGGTGCGGTGCTTTTTTTTTTTTCTCCCCATGAAAAGGTACAACCATTGCTACCATATTTATCTGGGGCCAACAATCCCTAACTTTTAAAACTAACACAAGAAAATTGACAGGGCAAATGGAAAATTGACACTCTGGGAGGGTAGTACACACCCCAAAAGATTAGTTACCTTTGGCTATTTATGTTCTTTCCCACAGGCTCCCACACTTTTGTTTAAAAACAGTAGCTGCATCGGGCTTTCATTCTTCCCCATATGAAGATTACCTTTCAAATGTATTGCTGCTCTTTTTGTCTATCCTCAAACACGGGATAATAGCAAGAGTTTTAAGTGCTTGGGGTTTCCGTAGGCCTTTCAGTGAAGCTTAATCCTCAAAGCCAGGAGGGAGCCATTAGCCAGGAAGCCAAGTCTAAGAACATGAAGGTGTGTGTCTTCACATAGGTCATATACAAACATAGTGGCTGTATTTGGCATTAGGAAGCTCTGGGGAAAGCAATAGTAATTGTGTGAGAGAGACGTATACGTAGGAATGTGGGATTTCACTGCCGTGCCTTTCAAGTTTGCTTGCATGAGCCTTACCTATCTTAATGCCTGTTAGTACTTTGTTGCTAACTCTGAGGCTGAAAAATGGACAGCAGTGTCCTGCCCTTACTCTGAGTGGTAGATGTAATTAAGCACAGTGTACTGTCAGCCTTACTGGTGTCATCAGGAAAATGGTGTGAATAGTCAAAGTTTGCTTGAGGACAAAGCACTATTGACTGTACTGTTCTTATAGCACTTCGCTGCATTGAAAACTGTTGCCAATATGTCTTGACTAGATCTGCCTCAAAACTCTTGAACTCCCTAAGTCACCAGTGAAAACACTAGCTGTTTCTTTGGATCCTACTGTCCTTTTCTTTGCTGAAAGTGTTTGGCCAAGCAATACACAGGCCATCTAAGATGGTTATAATACACTTTTATATGTATAGAGAGGGCTATCAACGTGCAGCTATTAAACCATGTCATGTCTAAGTCTTTCTTTCAGGCAAGGCTAATACCTGCATAGCAGTGGCAACATGAATGCCTGCTATAGGAGCAGTAAGGGTTGTGCGGTCACTTGCTAGAGATGTGTTTACGTTGCTTGCCTAGTGTTTTGTTTGCACTCCATTTCACCATGGTGAAGTTGGTCAGAGGCCAGGGAAGTGCATGAGCTGGGAAGCACAACTGAGTGCAATTTGCACAGTAAAGTATTGCGGTTACTACTACCTATGTAACAAATTTGTTCAGCAGTGCCAGGAGACTCCGGTGAAAGTGAGAGATCTAAGGTAGACAAGTAATCATCTCTCTGGGAGAAGGCAGAGGTCCCTGTCCAGTGGAACCCAGCAATATGTGGGTTACTGCTTCTGTCAGTCCCTCTAACTATAAGGGCTATGACTTGGAAGAGCCAGCAGGGGCACTGGGTGATTAAAACAAACCCCTTCTTTATACAGCTATTCCATAGCTTTTAATAGAAATGATATGTGGATGGTGCAAAGCTGCACCAGGAGCTGCTGTAATAGGGATAATAATAATAATATATTCTGTACATAAACATAACAAAACATCTTACGGAAAGTATGCGTGCTCCTTTGTGATTTTATGCTATACCTTTATGGACTTTTCCATAAGGATATGTATTAAATCTGGTATATTAAATATATGTCTAATTACTTGTATTTTTAGTGGCTGTTGACAGAATTTATTCCAGCAGCTCTACTTACTCATGTATGAGAGAAGATACTCTATTATCTAGTGCATGCAAAGTCTACATCTGGTTTTGTTCCATTCTGCTGCCATGTAGCTTTAGTACAGCGAGTAGGAGTTACTTCATTTTGTCAGAACACATAATCATCCCAGGTTAATTCAGAACTTTCCTTCTTTCTCCCAGCATTACCCTTTTACATCCATTGCTTCCTTTGTTTTGGGTCACTGGGCCAGGCTTACTGTCTTGCTATGAGAGTTTTACAGTTCACAGTCTGAAACCCCTCCAGTTCTTAACAGATGTTGCAGACCAGAGATATTTAACACCTAGTGCTGCCCTGGTAAAGAGAGCCATCATGGCAGAAGGTGAAGAATTGCATTCAGAACTAGAAATGACACAGTAGGATATTTTACGAAGGCTTATCTTACAATTATTTGATGTTTAGAAAAACTACAGTGTACCTCTCCGTTGTTTGCCTTCAGTTATCTCTGGGATTTCAGTCCCACTGCTTTTAGAGGCTCTAACCGGATGCAGCAAGTAACGAATATTGCTCTAAATACTGTATTCTACAGTAGCAATCTTCTTTCACAAAATTGTGTATCAGGTCTTGATCATCAGTCTGAACAAAATGATGGCAACTACAAAGCCCCTGGACCTTTGGTCTAATACAGACTTTATGCAACTAAGTCTCTTTTGTAGAAGATCACTCTGAATCTTGACATCAGACCTGAAGCCCACTAAATTTGTGGGGAAGTTGCTGAGTCCAAAATCCAGGGAGAATTTATGGCTGAAACTGTTTCTAATAATAGGACAAGAGACCCATTGTTTCTGTATAAATAAATGTGTCAAGACACTTTTGTGTAAATTCATCAAAAACAGCGGTAGGAGCTCCTTCCCAAGAGATGCAAGAAGTCCAAAGCAATTCATCTCCTCTTGACGTCGTCACTTTTTCACTGAACTTCTCTTTTACCATCCTAGTCCTTATATATATATATATTTTTAACATTGTAGCTTAAATGCCAACAGGAGTAAAACCTAAAATTTGGTTTTGTGGACAAATATTTAGAAGGATAGGTAGGGAGAATGGAACTAATATGTCAACCAGTTTTCATAATCATTCCAGTATAGCATTTTGCAGCCAGTTATCTGTTTCTCTGCTTAGAATGTTCAGCAGGGGATGTTCACCATATGTTTCTATAACGTTTAGCCAAGTTAGATCCTGAGTAGAGCCTGTGGACCATTAATAAAATGTAAGTAAACAGTAGTAATAAGTAATAAGGATCGTTCAGAGATGACCTTCCCTGGTGGCAGAGCTTAGCTATTCATAACCTTCTGGTAAACGCAAACGATGAAACAGAGGAAAATGATATATGAGAAACAGGTGTAGCATCTGGGGAGCACTGTAGTCTCGAGCTGTTTGACATGCTCCTTACATCTGCATTTAATAGAAGAGTAGAAATTATTACTTATCTTGGCAAATTGGATATGAGAGGTAATTAGAACTGTATCCCCTTGAAATTTCATGAGCTTGTAAAATGAGTGACAGAACTTTACACTTCCAGTTCATATGTTCAAATATAGTTGAGAATTGCCATCACCATTTTAGTGGACTAATCTGTACAAACTAGAAAATACGATAATCTTCAGGCTCCAGTTAGATTCGGACTCATTGCTCTTTACCGATGCTGCTTTCTGATGGATAAGTTGGCCAGCAAGTGGGGGACAGCCTGAGATTCAAGAGACCTGGATTCAGCTTGCTGCTGTGCTGTAGCCTTGTCTGTGACCTTAGGGCTGGATACACAGACTGTCTTGGTATGTTGTAACCTGATGGTGCGAGATCAACAACTCTGAGGTAAGTACCTATGTTCCTGTGCAGCGAGGGCAATTAGGAAGTGGAAGTTACAATAGTCAGCACAAAGAAGGGACATCATCCACACTAATCAATAGGAAATGATGAAGAGGAGGATGCATATTAAAACTTAAATTTCTTGTCAGTTTAGGAGTCTAATCCTGGTTTGAGATTGTATATCTTAGATCAGAATCTTAGCTGGAGTTGAATAACTGTGTCATATGTCTCAATAATCATCACTATTTTCTCTTAATACGCATCTAAAGAAAGATGTATTTCTGCTTCCTGCTATCTCCTTTCATATAATAACTTTGTGGCCCTGTCATTTTCTTGGGTAGTGGAAATAATCTTCCCAGAAGCAGGTGGTAGCATTATACTAGCTTTGTGTTAGCATTCCTCCATAGTACTGTAGGCTCGTGCTCATGTTTCGTACTCCATGGAGTGTGTTTATTCAACACTTTTCCTTTTCTCTCTGTAAAATGTACAGACAATCCTTTCAACTGTTGAACCGCTGTATTACAAGAAGCCCTAACCAAGCTTTTACTCTGGCAAGCTGCTATGCTTGCTGTGTTTCCCGCAGAGCATGATAATGCATGTAAAGTATGGCCAGGAATTGCCCGCGGGGATGCATTACATAGAAGGGACAGGCAGCCTGAATGGGTTTAGATGTGACACCTGTGCTGAGCCTCTGAGTCCTGTCAGAGGCAGTCCTAAGTGCGTGGTCCTTTCAAGTATGAGGAAATGTAGAATTTTACGCACTGTAGACACTACAGTGATCACCAGTGTTACGAAGATAAACAGATAAAAGTTGTGAATTTTAAATGTATGAACTACGGCAGATTTCATTTCTACTTGTGATACTGTTACAGTCAGGGAAAACAAAGCTTACGCCATTGTGTCAATGTTGTCTCTGTTCTGTAGATATTTTCAGACTCTAGTGCATCTACTCTAGCACCTTTCACAATTGTCTTCTGTGGGAAAAAATGTGAAATTTAACTACATTTTCTGAAGTTGTTCTTGGCCGCCTGCTTCCCTGATTTTCATTATACCACCTTTAGGAAACAGATGGATGAAAAAGAAGAAAGAATTTACTGATTGTCCTGACCATTCTGAGTAAAGCATGAGCAGTCACAGAAGGGACGTGTTTTGCCCACTGTCCATTTTCCAGTCCTGTGTCTGTTGTTCCATTAAATCTTTAATGCAAAAGCTTCATATGCTTATCTGCTTGATTAAGTATACGCTATCTTCTTTCATCTTCATCATTAAACTGACAGTAATTACACAAAATTGAATGCATGACCTCTAAGTCTTTGCCCCAGTAAGTATACCAGAGAAAGACTGGTTATACTCTAAGCCGCTGTCATCAAAGTTACAAAGATTTAGTTCCTCCAGTTCAGAGACAGTGATTCACATCAGAAAAAAAGGTGCAGATAATTACCATTTATTACCTGCAATACAAATCAGGTCTGAATCCTCTATCTGTGTTGGCGTGAAAAATAACCAGTACTCAGTGGAGTGAAAGGTGATGACCCACTGGCTAATGAAGTGTCAAAATGAAGCCAGGAAAAAGGATTGACTTTCAAAGTCAATGAAATGTACAGGGAAAAATAAAATGGTAAATATTTTATTTGTTTTCCAGGATTAACACTAATTTGGTTTCTTATTTTTTACTTGCTGTTGTTAATACAATACTGCAGAATAGGCTCTGTCTAAAACCAAGCATTTTTTGTTGAAAATTGTATCGTGTTGAAAAGGCTTAAAAATATAGGCAACCCCCCCTATTATTCAAATAGAGAGCTCTTCTACTTTTCCTGCTTCTGTGAGATTACAAGTTTCAGATAGAACTGACTATCGTATGGATGAAGAAAGACAGCACTGCTTCTGTGAAATCATCGCACAGACTTTGACAGTCTATAGTATTACTGCTGATGCTTCAACCCAAAAATCTAGTTCTGCTTTGCTTTGTCTAGAAGGGAATGGAGTCAAACCATGTTGGTTTTTTGCACAAGAATCAGGAATACATGTCACTCCAAGCACTTCTCAGGCAAATGGCTACATCTATATTTAACGTTTTGACCTAGATATAACTGGGTCTAATTAATCACTAGTAATTTTGAATTTAAATATACGTGAAAACTAGTAAAATGCTGTTCTTCAAAATATTTCTCTGATATAGCAGTTTTGATTTAAATTATTCCAAGAGAAGCTATAGTGTCACCGGTCAAGTTCTAAGCTACTTTTCAAGAATACGAAAGAATGAAAGTTTATTGGCTTTAGCTTGAAAGTATTTCTACTAGCTGTTGCAAAAGTTTTGTTTGTCTACATGACAGTTTGCTACTTTGCTAACTTGCATCAGTTGGCACATAATGAGATCAAGTAACAGCTCAGCCTTAAGCTGTCTGTCTGTCAGCATATTAGCTATTCTGTCATGGAATAGGAACTAGCAGAGCAGCTTGGATAAATCAGCTTTCGCAGTTGTCATTTCCTGCTATATGGGGACTTTATGTTAGAAATATATTGTCTAGATTAGGCATGGATTGATAGTTGTGCTCTCCAGGAATGGTGAAGAAATATTAGAGATGATCATTATCCACGTAGTCAGCTGCTTCTGGCCAGTCACTGCTTCTTGTTCCATGGGAATAACTCTTACCCATCTCCTTCCATACAGCTGAGCTCATGAGAGAAACAGTGAAAAATTACATCTGAAAGTGCTTTTGTAATGGAGCTGAGCAGCTGGCAGAACAGAATTCCTAAAAGCACTGCATTGGTTGGACACAGTTTCTTAGGAGGTTTAAGGAGACAAGAAGGCAACATCAGATTTCATTCAACAGGAAGTTTGTAGAAGGAAAGGGTAAAATAAAAACAAACAAACAAACAAAAGAATAAAATTCAGTCTCTGCAAAGCCATGTGAAATGCTGAACTGTGTCACAGGACTAGAGCAAAGGTTAAAATTGGAATCTACAGTATTGTACAAATCTTAGCCCCAATTTCAATCCCAGTGCATATCAGAGCACATCAAAGCTACTGTAATTTAAAAGATGGCAGTCATACACAACGGAGTATGAAGACCTCTTCTTGTGATTAGTTCTGCCTAGCAGGGTTACACAGCTTACAGGGCTGCTGCATGACTCGGGAGACCACCTAACCGTCAGGCAACAGCATAACAGTATTGACCCAGTAATGATGAGCTACAAAATGTGGGTTCTTTTTAAAATTTTCATAACTTTTCTACTACATTTCTACATTATTTGTAGAAAAGACAGAGAAAAAGTTTCTGTTAAAATAAATTTCTCTTAAACTTTAAAGGTATTTCATATTGTCATGTTCTAGTTTATCTTGATCCATCATATCAGATCTTGTAATGTCTCCCTTTCCAGCTATCCTTCCTTTAAACCCTCCTGTCAGAAAAGCTAGAATTAAAGAACTTCTGTTCTTTTAGCCACCTAATGAAGGAAACAAAGACCGCTGGCAAGTTTTTCTGCAGTGAAATGAGCTAATGATATAGCCTTCCTAATCATGCAGTTATGTATCAGATTACTAACACTGTGGCCATAATATTTCGTAGTGTTTTACTCATGACAGCTCTTCCATTCTTTGTAAAGTTGTTAGGACACGGTTGGGTGGGGGAAGCAACCCTGAGGAAAGGTTTTCTCTATCCGCTTCTGGCAATTGGAATACATTTCTTTATAATGTGATTGCAAGTAGTGAGTTGAGAGTCCCCACAAAACTTTATTTCAGATGGCATTTCTGGGCACAAAATGTTTCCATTCTGGCATAAGATGGTATTTAGAGAACAGCAACCAAACTATCTGTTGTGACCCCAGCCTTAGCAAATGGCTGTTTTAGTAAGCGTTGGCTGAGGATGAGTTGAAGATGTGATAGCTAGCTGGCCATACTTAGCTTTTAAAGCTGCAGAAGATTGTGGTGGAAGCTCTGGGATTTAGGATACACTGCAATACATTCCATTTGTTTGTGAAAGAAAAACATGGGATTTGGTCTAAAACAGTATGTGATGAGGAAACAGAATAGCATTGAGTCTCATCGGGAGGTTTCAGCATGACTAAACAAGTAAATGGCACTGAATGAAAGGATCTGGACCTCTTGAATACTATTCTCTGCAAGAGGTAATTAAGAGCAAACACCATGATACACAAAATTTAAAATAACTATATAGGCACAGGTTAATTTTATTCAATACTAATATGCATCCCCTAAATGAAAAAACACTGGTCTTTCTATTACGCTTACGTTGTTAGGAACTAGATTATGTGGTTTAGGGGTTAGTTTTCTCTTCCTCTAAATTTTTGAGATAATTTTTACAACCAATTAGGAACAGTGAATAAATATACTCAAACGTGGCATTTGAGTAGCTGTGTGCTGTACATAGTGTTTTACTGCCTTATAAAAGTTTCAAGAATAGATACGAATATATTTAATAGAAAAAAAAAAGATTTTCTTAAACTAATAATTACATGGAAGTTTGCACCCTGCACTTTTGACTGCTCTTGCCTGTCTGTATTCCGTTTTCATACCTATGGGACCAGAAACTGCTAGATGGAAGCAGTCCCTATTATTTAGAGCACTGGCTCAGGTAAAAACCATCCTTACGCCTAGATCTCTGACTCTAAGAAAAAGCTGATTTCATAGTTGTCCATGAGAATCCTTTGATTTGAAAATGCTGTTTTTCCATGAGATATCTGAAGTATGAATATTACCACCAGTGATATAAGATGAATAAGCTTCCCCAGGAGCATCTCCCAAACCCATTCCAATATGTCAATCTAGAGCTTTGCTAAGCAGAGCCTGCCGTTCATGCCAAAGTGTGATCTGGTTTTGAGATGTGACATATGGGCACTGAGATTAAACCTCCTAACTTATCACTTACAAATTAAGCTAGGATTGAACATCAGACGCATCAAAGTTTTTTTGCCCACATCATAAATTGAACAGATTTTTTATAGTATTCTGACAGGGCACAAATATAAGAATCAAATCAAGCAAAAATTGTAAAAAAGTAATACAAGAAATGAAATCAAATACTGTAGGAGCTGAAACTTGAACTGGGAGGAATTGGTAGGAGCCTCTTTTGTGCTTGTCTAAGAATGAAATAAATGCTATCTGGCAATTTGTGTGGCAATGTACTGGAGAA